>NC_061862.1:79313432-80513432 GCF_907164915.1 Impatiens glandulifera | reverse complement strand
TGCATTTTTATGAAATATTAATACTAATAACTCAACTTTTCATAATTTCACACCAAATGTTATTTAAATCTCATCTATCCAAAAGAAATATTAGTTCGATATATTAACTTTCTAAATAAAAAATCGATTCTGAATTTTAATTTTCTAAATTAAAAAAAATATATATATAGTTTCGACATTTTACCTCACTAAATTAAAAAAATATCTGTTAGAAATTTTAAAATAATATCGATTTTACACGTAAATGATAAAATAATAAGATATTTTGTTTGAAAAACATAAAGTTCAATTCTATGGTTACCAAATACACCAAATATATTTGTATTTAAAATTTAAATTTTATAAAAATAAAATAAATTATTTTAATATTTGTATATAAATTTTATATCTTGATACTTAAAAACATATAATGAAATATATGAATTTTGAATAAAACTTTTAAAATAATCCATATCAAACTGACTTATTAGTATATGGATGGATGGTGTCCTAGTATAGCAATATCAAAATTTAATTTTATAAAAGTTCAATTGTTTAGTTTAAGAGCAAAACTAAAATGGATATATATATATATGTATATATATATATATATATATATATATATATATATATATATATATATATATATATATATATATATATATATATATATGTATATATATATATATATATATATATATATATATATATATATATATATATATATATATATATTTATTTATTTATTAAGAGAAAATATAAAAAAAAATAATAATATGATAGGTATGTTAAGGCTAGTTTTATATGGCTTATTCAATGTTTCTTTTTTAAAGTAAATAATTATTCGATTAAAAAATAATTTTTTTAAATTATTATAGTCTCTTTCTCTTTAATTTTAATTAATGATAAGTGATTTAATAATAAAATAACTCTGGGTGGACCTAAACAGAGGCACCCTCCCACGTTGCACCTAAAATTAACAAAATAAATAAAATAATAACAACAATAAAATTTGATTCATATGTCATTATATTGTTAATTAACCAAAAATTGATAATAATTTATTGTTTTTTTTAATAAAATATAAAATATAATTATTGACCTAAAGAATAAGAATAATATTTTTGGACATCTCAATCTTTAAAGTAGTTACTAAATATAATATATAAAAAGAAAATCACATATAATAGGGAATTGAAATAGAGAGAGGGAAGTCATGGGCGGCCACCAAGGTTCATCAATAATTAATATTAAGTTCTATCTTTCCACAATTTTATTTATTTATTATTATTACTAAATTTCTGTCTCTACATATTTATAAATTATTTAATTTTATAAATATAATTTATTAAAATAAAAAATAAAAAATAACAGAATTATTATATATTAAAGTAAAATATATTATAAGAGAAATTAAATTTATTAAAATAAAATATATATATTCCAAATTAGTGTGGGGGGTTAATTAGGTGTTTAAAAACTTCTAAAAGTTTATAAAAATAATTAAAACCTAATCTCCTATTTTCCGTAATTTTATTTCTTTATAAATTTTAATTTTTATACATTTAAGTTTATTATATTTTATTTACCAATTAATTCTGTACAGGATGGATAGAGATTCAAAGTTAACATAATTTTAAATTTTTGGTTGAATAAAATTTATTTAATTCCCTTTATATTGAAAATATTCAAATTTAAATTTGGAAAAACGGGTTTACAGATGGAGGTTGAAGATCATGTTTGTGAATCAGCCTTTTTTTTCCGTTCGTACTGATCGTGTCGATCGTGCCATGAAATCTCTAGAGGTTTCTCTCTATGAATTAAAATCTATGGACAGTGATTTTAAGACATAGTTTTTAGATATTGAATTTATTAGGTCGTGATAATGGGCTCATGTAGTATGTTCTTATGTAGTAGACGAAGAGTCACATTGCTCAACCGTCACTTTAGATACCCCGGGGCCCACTAATTAATGCGAAAAACATTTTCCAATGAGGACCATCATTATATAGGCCTTTTATCAAAGATCTCTTCATATTTAATGGTGTATTAGTCTTTTTCTTTTAACTTGAAAGACACGTGTTTTCACGTTATTTGAAAATGACTATTTTACTGTTTGAGCGGGAACATAAGATGACACACAAATAATTGACAGTTATCCTTCATAACTGCACACGTAGTTAGACGTCTGACTTGCTTCTTCAGTTCTGGGGTTATATTGGATGGGCGTCTATTAGATGTCGACGTCTAATTACGCATGCCTTATAGACATCTAACAGTCTATTAGACTTCGGACGTCTAGTTACGCTTGGGCACCACGCATTAGACGTGTGCCTAGTTAGACGTTAGCGTCTAACTACGTTTGTCTTATAGATGTCTAACATCTATTAGACTTCAACGTTTAACCACGTAGGTTTTAAACCAGGACATTCCAACGCATAAACCCAGACTAAGTAAACAAATATTCATCTAAGTACTTGCATTTATATTAGACGTCCAAGTCTAATAGACCGATTAAGAATTTCGTAGTGTGCATCTGTTGGAACAAAAAACAAAGAAAATCATTTTGTTTCCTCTCAATTTTATGCATATTTACAACATAAAAGAATAGTTTAAGGTCCTTAAGACCAAAAATATTTTTAGGATAGAAACACTTAGTCTGTTGCAGTGGTAGTGATGCCACTTTGTAGATTTGCTCGAGCATGAACTCAGAAAAGTATGTTCCAAGTCTTCTCCATGCGTCTTCCCTATATCACCTACACAAAAGTATATTTACATCTTTTGGTACCCACATTCACTTGGGTCATCGATCAATCAGTCCCTTAGGAATCCATATTTGAGTGATTGGATTTCCATTGGATGATGAGTTAGAGTCGATGTAGTTCCATTTGGATTTCCCATTGGCCCCTATAAGAGCCTTCAGCTCTTTCTCCTCGTCCTTCTTCTTCTCATCATACTTCGCCTTTCTGTACTCCGATTTGTAATGACCTAGAATACTACAGCTAAAGCACTTCACGTTAGCTTTAGATACCTTATCATCATTGGTATTTGAAGAGTTTGAGTTAGAATTGCTCTTCTTCATGAATTTGTCGAACTTCTTCACGAAGAGAGCCATAGCATCGCTGCTGAGCTGTTGGGCAGCTATCTTCACTTAAGTGGTAACTGGTGTCTCCTCGGCAGTAACCAAAGCTTTGGTTATGATGGTGGATGAGGGGTGCTCCTCTTCAATCCTAGAGTTCAGCTCGAACTCATATGCCTTCAGATCGGCAAGCAAGTCAAAGAGCTCCATCTTATTGAGGTCTTTAGACTCACTCATCGCCATGGTCTTGATGTCTCACTCCCTTTGTAATGCACGCATGAACTTTATAGCAATCTCTCTATTGTTGTAGGTCTTGCCCATAATGGATAGGGTGGTAACAATCTAACTAAATCTTGCGTCAAACTCATTCATCGTCTCTCTTGGACGCATCTTGAAGTTGGCAAACTGCTGGGTGGTAACCGTGATCTTGTTTTCTTTGGTGTGCGCGTTTCCCTCACAGAGTTGAGTGAGTCTGTCCCAAATTTCTTTGGCAGACTCGCAAGATATTATGTAGTTGAACATGATATCATCAAGGGATCTGTACAGAATGTCCATGGCCAAGTTGTCGAGGTTGTTCTTCCTCTTATCTTCACTTGTCCATTCAGATTTTTCTTTGTTGATCTTGATGGGTCCTTCAGTGACAACACTCCACATGTCATCATGCAAGGAAGCAAGATGGGCATGGACTATTTTCTTCCACACAATGTAGTTTTCTTTTGAGAACATGGGGATCTTGAAGGAGCTAGCATCTTTCGACATGATTCAGGTTCCTTAGAAGCTTGAGAATAGAAAACAGGGTTTTGATAACACTTGTTAGGATCGGTGCAACCAATAGAGACGGGAGTCTGACTATTGTTAGTAACTTCTTGAAAATGGTTTGATATAAATCCTGTGAGGGATTGATATCACTTTCTATTCTTCGTAAACCTTCACAAACTCTTGCAACGATTCAAGTGCAGAACTGTTTGTTTGGGTTTGAAGCTTTGAATCAACGAGTAAGGAAAGACAGAAGGAAAGAACACAACAATTTGTTTATGGATGTACGGAGCAAACTCTCATACGTCACCCATTCTTCTAACAACCGGAAGGATTTCACTAAATACTTCTTTGAATCAAATACAATTTACTGATCTAGCTAAACACTTTGTTGAAAAAAACAACCTTTGTTCAACTTACAATATTAAGAACAATATTTTCTCAGCTAGACAGTTTTGATTTTTTTTCTCTTATACTTGGAAGATGATAGAAATCAGTGAGTGAAAGAGTGAGCTTGTAAGATTCTAATGTGAGTAGAGTAACCAATAGAAACGATAGATCCAACTGTTGTCCTTGAGCATCTATATGTAGTATAAGGACACCAACGGTCAAATCTTCTTCATGGACACGTGGCACGCGTCTATTGGATAGCCCCATAGTACAAAAGTACAACAGACTCTATGCTCATGGATCGTGGTCGTACATAATGGTAGTGCGCCGAATATCTTCTAGAACTATTCCGTACTGAACAAGTAGTGAGAAGAATATTCGTGTACGTGGCGTTCATTCATTTGATGCAAATAGATGGCATACTGGACTGCAAGAAAAGTGGAGCAGGAGTAGCATACAGTTAGTTGATCATGGGTAGACGTATGCTAACTTCAAACAACTGCTGAAGCGAGGCATTAGACATGCTCCATTAGACTTCCAAGTCTAAGGGAGTTAGACGTCGCCATATAATAGCGTGTTCCATTAGACCACCAAGTCTAATGGAGTTAGACTTCCCATCTAACTACGCATCTGTTAGATTGCACGTCTAACTACGCATCTGTTAGACTGCACGTCTAACTACGCATCTGTTAGACTGCACGTCTAACTACGTATGACGTCTAATAAGTCTTCTTTAGAGCATGTCTAATTTAGCAACATCTGATGCACATGCATACACACAAGTAGACTACTTAGATTTGTTCTCAACTTATTAAGTTTTAATTAACACATCATCAAAATAAGATTGTTCAAAGAATACACTTATTCTCTTAATTGTTTTAAACAAAATAATTTGACCCAACACTATTCTTTTTAAGAGCGATGTTGCATGATATTTGAACATAGGAATAAACATTAGGCAGTTAACTCCCTTAGTATAGGAGAGGGGATAATGAGAGGTAGCGAGGGGGACATCCAATTGAGAGCACTCCTTATATCGACGGCCTTCAGATCGCCCTTGTAGTAGAACACCTCTCTCACTTACCTTGAAACCATATACACGACATCCTTGAACATTTTTAACCAGACTTGTTGTCTTGTCATGCCCGAGCAACATAACCACTTAGAAGAGCCTATTATGTGTACTATATATATTGTTAGGATCGGGGACGCCCTTGGAGGACCGGGGTGTTCCGGTTTCTGGAAGGGTGGCCGCTTACAACACACACAACACTTTGGTGATAGTCCGGTTAGAGACTATAACCGTTCTCAGCACTACACAAACTGTCACAGACTCTTGAACCGGGTTCAAGGGCGGAAATGTTTGTTTCAGTTTGAAGCAACGTATGCGACTTAGATGATGTTTTAGAAGGAGTCGGATTTAGAGATATGAGTAGATCGGTTTACGGAGTATGATTAATTTGGTTTGAGGTTAAGTTAATTGAGTAAGTAATGAAACGAAAGAAAAGACACGAGACAGGATTTTTTATGGATGTTCGGAGCAAACCCTCCTACGTCACCCCTTCTTCTCAGGTTATGAGAAGGATCTCCACTAACTTTTATAGTTACAACAACACTGCCGGTCGAGCCCAACTCGCTACTCGCCAGTTACACCAACTCACTCTTTGATGTAATACAATAACTCGACACAACAAGACACAGAAAGCTTCCGGTTTATGACACACCGGTTTTAGATCGTAAAAGTTTATCTCTCTAGGATCTTTGTAACTTATCGCTTTTCTTAGAAAGATGTGATTCTTAATTGTCGCTGCTCAAATGCCTTTAATGAGGTCGATTCATCTTCCTTTTATAGCCTTGAGATCCCAACAGTCATTTTCTTCTCTCTCCTCTGGATTGGTTGATCGTTATCACGCAGGTGCAGGGAGGTTACTTGCACGTTTCACCTTCCTCAACACTTGGCAATCATGTAGACAACTCTGAGTGTAGGATGACGTAATCGGTTTTCAGATTTGAATACGTGTCGGGCATGCACCTCAGGTTGTCAATATCGGATCAGCAAATCATCATTGCTTTCCTCGCATGCTTCTGATCGGATCTTATCTTCTTTTATCTCTTCGAGACACGTCTATTACGTCACTCTTGTAAATTGTAGTTTCCGGTTTTGTCTCTTGTGCAATATGATCCAGCTGGTACGTGATCTTTTGTCTTTGCTGGCCGGTCACTTGAGAGAGTAGAAACCGGTTCCTCTAATCTTTGACTTGATCACTTGGAACTGATTTCTTTGAAGTATTTCAACAGCCGGTTGATGAGGCTCCAGCCGGTTCATACGATTTGATCTGTTCCTGCACATAGAGGTTAACAATTGTTTAGTTTTTCTAGCCGGTTCTAAAAATTAACTTTACTTAATTTTTCTTATCAATTTCTCCCTTTTTGATTATTTAGAATAAATATTCAAAACTTGTAATGTGTGGCCGGTTTGAAAATTAACTTTCTTAATTTTTCTTATCAATTTCTCCCTTTTTGATTATTTAGAATAAATATTCAAAACTTGTAATGTGTGGCCGGTTTGAAAATTAACTTTACTTAATTTTTCTTATCAATTTCTCCCTTTTTGATTATTTAAAATAAATATTCAAAACTTGTAATGTGTGGCCGGTTTGAAAAACTTGTTTAGCGATTTCTCCCTTTTTGATTATTTTCAGTTTGAAGAAAATTTTCAAAAACATGTGTTTGAGTTTTTCAGAAGGTATGTAGATACTAATAAATTCAAAGGTATGATAAAACGACTAAGATCTGAAACAAAGTTAAACATAAGTTGTTTTTTTTAAGGAAAGAAAAGGAGACTAAGGCTTGGATGGTCCCCCTTTTGAAGTTCTTTTTCAAGTTCTTTTTCAAGCCGCCTTCTTTCTTCCTCTTCCTTTGCCTTCCACTCCCTGTCGCGTCTTTCAGCGTCAATCTGAAATCCGGCCCACACACTTGAGATGCCGAGAGTCTTTTTGCCGAATCCAAAACCGTTACAGACTGGTTTTGGTTGACGAGGCGGTTGAGCAACAATTGGTCTAGAGCTTGGAGTTGCGGTTGACCTTTCAATTGTCCTCTTCTTTCGCCGGTTAAGTTCTTCGATATCCTCTTCTTCTTCCTCTTCTTATTCTTCATCAACAGGTTGCACGTTCAGCCCGACTGGTACTATTACTCTTTGGCTGCTTTGTTATGCCCGCTTTATTACCTCCGCAACCGCCTTCCTTTTCTTCTTGTTTCGTGTTTTCATAGCGTGAGACGGTTGAGCCGGTGTGGGTTCCTGGATAGCTTCTTGTTCTTCCTCGTTGCATTTCTGGGCAAATTCGTGGTCTTTCTCCTCAATTTCCTTCTGCAACCGTTCCCTTTCCCTTTCTTCGTCTTGTAGCCTCTTAGCGGTTTCGGCATCAGACTCAATTTGCTCTTGAGTCTTGCTTACTTGGAGTTTGGACAACTCCCCAATTTGAATAGCCATGACCTGCAACATATCTACTAGAGGAGCGGTTGCGGTCTGGATGGACTCTGCGATCAAGGATTTAACGGAAGTTTGCACAGCCTCATCTATCATGGATTTGATAGATGTTTGAAAGGTGTTGGCTATTTTGGTTTGAACAGATCCCCGTATAGTGTTTGACAAATTCGCTTCAGCTGTTGCAATTCTCTCATCGGTTGCAGTGTTGTAATTTCCAAGACACGACTCAATGGTATCAATCACCGCCTGTTTTATCTGATCAAATTCCGGAGCCTTAGCATTTTGAGGAGGATCTTGTTCCCGGTTTTCCGCTGTTCTAGATGTCTCCCTAGCAACAAAGAAGGGCTTACTCTGATATAGGTTGGCATTGCTAAGTTGATGTCGGCAGCCGTTTCTCCATTGTGCATCAAGATGGTCAAGGCTTTGCAGGAGCTTTTCCCGCACCGGAAGAAATCGTTCAGACATTTTCATTTCAATCGGAGTTAGCGTTGCTCCTTCCACTTCCTTTAATGCGTCTTCAACTGCTTGTAACCGAGCGAATTCGCGAATTACCGCGGTTTTGTTGAAGGCGGGTTGAATAAGATTGGTGTGTGCCAGCTTGAGGGTCATTTCTTCTAATTTTATGAGTTTATCCCAATGTTTGTTGCCGCTCATTCTGGAACCATATCCGACAGCTTTGTCTCACAACGAAGCTGTACCCATAGGAGGTATGGTGAAATCACATCACTAGCACTTTTGTTCATATCCCTGATGTGCCCTTCGAACAATTCATCCTCTTGTTCTGCTGAAAGAGTGGCCTTATCCCCGGTTAAGATTTCTGGTTGGGGGCCGGTTTGTAGAGTACATTTTCCCGTCACTGTCGAATCTTTAACTAGAACCTCTTTTCCTTTGTTAACCTGAACTGACCCTTCAGGTATTAAAGCTGAATCGGTTGGCCCATCTTTAGCCGATTGGATTGTTGTGATATCTGGAACTGACTTGTTCCCTGTGGAACCGGATGGTTCCTGTTCTTCAGTGTTACCCTCATGAGCCGGAGGAGTAATGTTTGCGGTTTTGGCCGTTTCTTCGACCGGTTGAACTTCATTTTGATCGGGTATCTCAACCTGATCAACTGACTTACGACGACTTGACACATCGTCTTCGGTTTCCCTTGCAATGTTTTGGACTATGTCCTAAATAGCTTTAGAGGTATTTAAGTCTACGTCGACTATTACCTCTTCGATCCTTTTGCTTGGGGACTTGGAGTTTTCAGAGTTGATATTTACCTTTGCTTCCTCCTTTGATGCTGACTCGGTTTTGTGGCTCCCCGAGGGTTCGGTTTGCCTTGGTGAGTGAGAGTGAACAGGAATAGGATGAACGGTGTTGATGGAAATGGGTTGGAAAACGTCTCCGGTTCTCTCTGGTGGATTATCCGAGGAAAGGGTTTTCTCGGAGTCCGCCGGCTTGCTGGAGCTCTTCTTTGCATAAGACTTCTTCCTCCCCTTCGTTTCTTGTGCGGCTTCAGCTTCAACCGCCTTTCTCTTCGGTTTCTTTTGTTTTTAACATTCTTCAGTCGGAGCGGAAGAACTGGTCCCCTTGGAAGACTTCGTTCTGGAGGACTTCGGCTTAACCGCTTTATCGGGCTTCTCAATCATTGATTCGGAGTTGAGAATGGCGTTGGGTGGAAGCGGTTCACCTTCACCAAGATCTAACTTGAGAAACTTGAGAATCTTGACAATCTGCATTGCGAAAGCCTGAACCCGGCCATTCTTTTGAATCACCATCTCACAGAATTCGTCGAAGATGACGGCTCCCCAATCTACCTTGTCACCGCGGACAATGGCCATCATCATTTTGAGTTTAAGTTTCGTCAGGTTATCGAAGTTACCTCCTCTTCCCTGAATAGATCGAGCGATGATGTTCAGCAGCCACCTGAACTCCGGTTTCAGCTTGTTCTTCCGGCTTGAGTGAATCACCAGATCCTGATCTTTAGCCGATATCACCAACCGGACAGCATTAGACTCTGCATCGGTTAGGTCGGTTTTGAGATCCAAACCGGTGTTGGGCAAACCGAGGGCTTCAGAAAATAACTCCTCGGTGATCAGAATTTCCTTGCCGTTGACGGTGGCAGAGGCCTTCCTCTTTGTTAGTGTCGCTGTCGCTAGAAACTCCATTACTGCCGTCGGATATACGATGAATGGTCCAGATAAGAACTCCTCCAACCCTGAATCTCTTAGAGATTGAAGAACAGCTTTGTTTTTGTCTCTAGCGTGTTCATCAATATCTGCGAAATCGACCTGCAACATCCATTGGAAGGGTGCTTTGCCTAGAGCCATAGTAGATTTTGAGAAGAAAAGATGAAGAACGATGATGATCGGAAGTTAGAATGCCTTTGAAAATCTGAAAATTTTAGAGAGAGAAAGCGTATGTGACGAATGGGCTGATTTGAACTTATATAGACGACGGTTCCAAACGGTTGGAAGACGAACCGTCATTTGATAGTGTTTTAGGCGCCAATTTTCCCTCCAAAAGTTACTGCAGTAACTTTCGGCGGTAAATGCGGAAAACCAATGGGCGGTAAATTTTGGGAGGTAAAACCATGGGCGGTAAGTTTTTCAAACTTTTCGTTTTGCTTGAGATTCCGGTTTTACTTGAAGCATTGTTAACCGGAAGTTTCGTTTAACATTAAGTCTTATGTCTATTAAACTTTAAAGGCCGGAAAGAAAGATGTGAACAGAAAACCGGAGACTTGAAAATTAAAAATTTTATAAATGATGGAAAGTTAACATCAAGCGGTTTTGGTCGTACAACAAAATGACCAAAAACCGGAAAGAAAGACAAATAACTTAGTTTTCTTTAAACCAATCCCCTTCTACCATTCTTTCGTACCACTTGTTCACGGTGTTGTCGGGTATCCGTTCCTCAATCCTCGATATCCATCTGTCCAGCATGGATATGGTGATGGTATTGGACGGTCCGACCGGAACACCGGGTTCAAGGTGACGGCACTGAGCCATCAGAAACCGAGTGATTTGAGGGGCGAAACTGGTCCTTCCTCTTGAAGCGGTTATGAGCAGCTTTAGGTTGTTGAAGAGGTAGGTTGCCCAGTTGATTGACGAGTTGCGGATGATGGCTATCATGATGTCGAAAGCCTCCCGGTTGTAGTTCTGGTTTGGCATTCGGCCCATGATAGACCTTTGAACCAAATAGTGCAAGACTTGGTAGTGAGGAACAAGTTTCTCTTTCTTCTCAAAGTCCTTGACCGGTACGATGGAAGAAGAGAAGATCTGGAAGAAGTCTTCCTTAGCCGGAAGGAATAGCGTTGGGAAGTCAGAAAAGCCTTCGGTTGGAAGGTGAAAGAAGTTTACAAATTAATCTTCGGTAATCCGAAGAAATTGACCGTCAATGATGGTGCGAATGCTACCATCGTCTAGAATGTGTCCATTATTGAAAAACTCGCACACCTCCTCTACGAGGATAGTGTCTGAGCCTTTGAGGAATCCCTGAAGCCCCGATTCTATGATCGGTTGGAAGATGCATTCATGATATCTACTGTCTTTTACGTCTTCGAAGTCGACGATGAGAGTGTTCCTAAGTTCAGCAGACATTGTGAGGAAGAGTGAGAAAAGTTGAAGGGATTTTCTGATCTTTCAAGCTTTGGAGAGAAGGGTGAAGAAAACGTGTTTTGAAGATGGAAGATTGAGTCCCCTTTTATAGCTTGAAACGGTTGGATGCATTTAATGAGGATATTTGAAAAATCTGACCGTTTATGTCTGGTCATTAATGGCTTTGTGAGTTTTCAAGAGAATAAAGACATGTCTTGTCGAATCAAATCAGGCATGCTTATTGAAAATGAAGATTTCTGTTTCCAAGAGTGATTTGATTTGATTTGGTACGACGCATTAAATGTTTGATCATTTATGATTTTTAGATTTTAGATTAAAGTGGAAGGAAATAAGCTTCATTAATTATGGTACCAAACCGGTAGTACAGCAAAATTACCGGTTTTGGAAAAGAAATGAAATGAGACAAAAGGAAAGATAGGCTAAACGTTAGATGATTCGGCCGCTTGATTTCTTTTAGCCTTAACTGCTTCCCACCGGTCGACCAGCTCTTGCACTCTCTCTTTAGTGAGCACATGCTTTGGATGGAGGGTTACGAAAGGTTCGGAGTGGATATCCAGACTTGCACAAAAACCGCTCAGCTGAGGAGCGTAGCCGGTTTTGTTTGAAAGGAGCATCTTCTTCAGGTTGTTGAAGATGATCCAGGACCAATTGACCGGTGTCCCAACCATTACAGCGATCATCATCTCGAAAAGCCTTTGGGTGTAATAATAGCTTTTCTCTCTGCCCAAGATGGACTTTCCCAGAATCTCACAGAGAAGCTGGTACTTGTGGGAGAGTTGGCTTTTAGCACCCCAGGGTCTAACCGGGATGTCAGAATTGGAGAACCGACGACACATTTCTTCCATGGTCACCGGAGAGTAGGTTAAGTCGGTTACCCCTTCAGTGGGCAAACCGCAGTATTCAGCGAAATCCGTCTCGCTGAATAGGGATTTCTGACCGTAAACTTGTGCAACGATTATGTCTCGATGCACTTCCTTTGCGGTCTGGAAGAATTCTTCGACTACTAGGTAGTCGAGAATGAATCTATTTTCGAGGAATCCTCTCAGTCCGCTTCTTTCAACGGCTAAGAACATTTCTTTAACCTCATGGTCTTCATATTGGTAGATTGAGTTGAAATCCGCCAATAGAATCTTCTTTGCTAGAGAGTTGGAGTTCATGTTCTTGAGAGAGAGTTAAGCTCAAGACTGTTTTTGTGAATAGTAATTTTGTGAAGATTTGTGAAGGTTTAAGGGTGGTTTATATAGTTAGGGGTTCGGCTAGATTAGTAGGTTTAATCATGCTTGATGATGTCATCAGTTATTTAATAGACTTTAACTTGTTGAAGTAAATAATGTTTATTTCCAAGGCAAAAACTAATTATTACCAAGATATTCATGATGACAAAAATTTGTTGACAAGATGTGAGTCTCCCTCTCTTGATGATGGACACATGTCGTCATCTCGATTTTGTTAGACTGTTTTCATTTATTACAGGCTTCATTTTTCAAAATATGCATGAAAACTCAGTTAGTCATCCCAAGTTAACCGGAGAAGTTCATTCCATCAGAACTAGAGTGCATTTGTACTAAGCGGTTTTCCATGACCGGTTTTAGTTGGATATTTTGTTCCGATTGTGAAGAAATGTTGAGTTACGTCAACATTTGTTCATCTTTGGATTGAGTATATCCATTTCAACCTGGTTATTTCAACCGTATAGTAAGTATACGTGTGATTTGACGTTACGAAGTAATCGGGCATAACCGGAGACTTCCTCCCGGTTAGCATTCTTGAATTATCAATGGCCTATTTGAATATGGTTTGAGAAGCGAGAGCTTCTCCCTGAACACATATCTCGGTTTCTCATTGTTACTTAGGTAATCAGTATGCATGCATAATCATGATATGAGTTGATTAACATTAGTAATTCCCAAAATATTTCGAAAGTGAGAAAACTTAGCTTCCTGTAGCGGTTTCGTGAAGATATCCGCTACTTGTTGCTCGGTCGAGACGTATTCCAGCCGGATGTGTTTCTCCTGAACGTGCTCCTGGATGAAATGATGTCTTATGTCAATATGCTTTGTTCTTGAGTGCAACACCGGATTGTATGTAATCGTTATAGCACTGGTGTTATCACAGAAAATTGGAGATTCCTTGGCTTCTATCCCGAAGTCCCTTAGTTGTTGTTGGATCCAGAGAAGTTGTGCACAGCAGCTTCCGGCTGCTATGTACTCTGCCTCTGCGGTTGATGTTGCAACAGATGTTTGTTTCTTGCTGCTCCAAGTGACTAACCGGTCACCTAAGAACTGGCAGGTTCCACTTGTGCTCTTTCTATCGATCTTGCATCCTGCATAATCGGCGTCTGAGTAGCTTATAAGGTTGAAGCTTGAGTCTTTTGGATACCAAAGTCCCACTTCTTGAGTTCCCTTCAGATATTTTAAGATTCTTTTGGCCGCAGTATAATGTGATTGCTTTGGATTTGCTTGGAATCTTCCGCATACTCCAACCGCAAACAGAATGTCAGGTCAGCTGGCTGTTAGATATAACAATGATCCGATCATTCCTCGATATGTTGTGATGTCAACAGCTTGACCATCCTCATCTTTGTCCAGTTTTACAGAAGGACTCATTGGTGTAGCCGCTTCAGCGCATGTATCCATTCCGAACTTCTTCAATAGTTCGGCTGTATACTTCGGTTGGCTTATGAAGGTTCCGGCTTCAATCTGTTTAACCTGAAGTCCTAGAAAGAAACTCAATTCACCCATCATACTCATTTGAAATTTGTCAGTCATCATTTTTGAAAATTTATCACATAATTTTGGATCGGTTGATCCAAATATAATATCATCGACATAAATCTGAACAAGTAATATTTGTTCCTTTCTTTCAAATTTGAAAAGTGTTTTGTCTACCGAGCCTATTGTGAATTTGTGATTAAATGTAAATTATGTCAATGTATCATACCAAGCTCTTGGAGCTTGTTTCAAACCGTAAAGGGCTTTGTTCAGCCGGTAAACGTGATTTTCGTGTTTTGGATTTTTGAAACTTGGAGGTTGATTAACATATATCTCTTCATTTACTTTACCATTTAGAAAAGCACTTTTAACATCCATTTGAAAAACTTTGAAATTTTTAAAAGCTTTCGGTTGGCTGATCAAGGTTAGACTGATCGGTAGGTTGAACATAGTCAGATCGACCGATTTCTTCAGTAGAAATTGAAGAGTCAACTTTCTGCGGTAAAGCAGCTTGATCAGGCTGAATTTCAGCATCAACCGCTTGGTCCTTGACAAATAGTCTAAGAACCGCAACCTCGTCTTCATCATTAGAATAGATATTAAAATTTTCCATTCTGTTGTGAAGATTGAAGGGTAATGCAGTGTTTCGTTCAACCGATTCATCGAAAACAACATGTGCGGTTTCTTCAACTGTTAAAGTCCTAGTATTGTATATTCTGTAGGCTTTACTCACAGCTGAATATCCCAACATTATTCCCTCATCGGATTTAGCATCAAAAGCGGTCAAGTAGTTCTTGCCGTTATTGTGAACAAAACATTTGCTACCAAAAATTCGAAAGTACCGTACGCTTGGAATTTGATCATAGTAAATTTCAAAAGGAGTTTTAGAAAAGCGTTTAGTTACTAAAGATCGGTTTTGTGTGTAGCATGCGGTATTGATAGCTTCAGCCCAAAACTTTTGAGCAATACTCGAATCAGCTATCATTGACCTTGCGGCTTCCTTGAGAGTTCGGTTTCTTCTCTCAGCCAGGCCGTTTTGTTGAGGAGTTCTGGCACTAGACAACTCGTGTCTAATACCGGAATCATCAAGAAAAGTTGTTAAAGTGCTGTTTATAAACTCAGTTCCTCTATCACTTCATTTTGTTTACTCGAATAGATTTTTCATTTTGTATTCTCAAAATCAGTTTGATCAGGTTTGGAGTTACTTGGTTTTTAGACGCTAAAAAAGTTACCCAAGTAAATTTAAAATAATCATCAATAACTACCATATTATAATGCATGCCTCCTAAACTGGTTACTTTAACCGGACCAAACAAATCCATATGTAAGAGTTCTAAGCATCGTTCAGATTGATAGTTTCCTTTACTTTTAAAAGATGACTTTACTTGTTTGCCCATTTGACATGCAGCACATACTTTATCTTTTGAAAACTTAACATTTGGGAAGACGTGAACTAGTTCCTTGGAACATATGAAGTTAATTGTTTTGAAATTCAAGTGATTTAACCGTTTATGTCAAAGCCAGTTTGGATCATTTCCAGCTAACATACACACAGGTTTTGCAAAATCAGTTTTCCAATTAATTTTGTAAATATTTCTCATTCGGTTACCGGTTAAAAGAGTATCATTGTCCTGATTCTTAACTAAGCATGCGTTTTTATGAAATTCAACTTTGTAACCCACATCACACATTTGACTTATACTTAACAAGTTAAAACGCAGTTCTTCTACCAGCAATACATTACTTATGGATAGGTTACCATGGACAATCTTACCCTTGCCCACGGTTTTACCTTTCGAGTTGTCACCGAAGGTTATGATTGCTCCGGTTTCATACTTGATGTCGGTTAGTAGCTCTTCGTTTCCGGTCATATGTCTTGAGCACCCACTGTCCAGATACCATTCCGAATTCTTTAACTGGTTGCTCCTCCTAACCTGCAACAGAAAGTTATTTACACCTTTTTGGTACCCACATTCAGTTGGGTCCATGGTTGATTAGTCCCTTTGGGATCCAGACTTGAATAAGTCGGATTACTTTCCCGGTATCTATTTTTATAATATTTGGCTTAACTTCTTGACTGTTTCTCAAGAATGCCTTGTGTTGTGATGGGTTTCTTTGAGATCGGGTTTTATTTGGTTTATTTGGTTTCCGGTTGACTTTCCTTCTCTTAGAATGAAGCTAGTTTTCCGATTTAGTAGGGCTTACATACTTAAGTTTTTCTTCCGGTTTTAAGTCATTTTCGGTTGTTGAACTCTTAACAAATTTTATAAATGGAAGGTTGTCTTTCGTGAGTTTCATCCCGTTAGGTTGTTTTGATTCGTTTTGTTTATTTGGTTCGTAACCGATGCCGAACCTACACTTAGGATGTCTTTTATAATTACACATTTGTTTTACAGCTTGACGTGATCTCTCCCACGCAGCCGTGACGTACATTGCTCGTTCATCGGTTTCAGTTACCGGTTGAACTGTCTTCTCATTATCGGAGAATAGTTCATCTGGTTCATACATTTCAGTTTCATATGTTTTAACAGAGACATTTTTTGATTGTACGGTTTTAGATTCTACCGGAGTCGGTATGTACGCAGATATGTTTCTGAACTCAGCAACCATTTCGTTGAGTGCAGAAATCAAATCTTCTTTGGTAAACTCGTCAGAGGAGAAATCAAATACCTATTCGTCGTTTGCCATGAAACAAGTCACTTTTTCTTCATTGTCTTCATTATCGGAGTACGCCCACTTGCTTCCACCGTCGGATGCAATGAGTGCTTTCTGAATCTCCTTTCCTTCGTCTGTATGCTGATCATCGTTTCTCCAGTAGTCGTTTCGTTGGTCATCATTTCTCTTGTAGTTATTTCCCTGGTAGTTGTTTCCCTGGTACCGGTTGCCTTGATAGTTGTTTCTTTGATAGTTTTCTTCCGGTTTTCTATCGTCTCTCCTTGGTTTTCTACATTCTGACCTGAAATGTCCAAAACCGTCACAAGTATAGCATCGTTTATTTGATTTGTCTACATAATTATAATTAAAATCGTTGTTAGATGGTGGCTGGCTCTTCTTCATGAATCTCCCAAATTTCTGAGCTAGCATTGCCATCACATCTTCACTGATCTGATCAGCGCTTTTGACTGGAGCCGGAACGGTTGATACTTGGACCGCTGGTTCCACCGATGTAACCAAAGCTCTGGTTGCGGTTGATGTGGATGCTTCATCTTCGATCCGAGATTTTATCTCGAACTCGTAGGCTTTTAGATCCTCGAACACATCGTGCAACTTCATCTGCCCGAGGGTGCTTGATTCCCTCATCACCATGGTCTTGATATCCCAAGTGCTAGGTAGAGATCTTAAGGCTTTGATGATTACTTCTCGGTTGTCATACTTCTTTCCGAGTGTTTGAAGCTCGTTGACCACACTGGTGAACCGGTTGCTGAATTCCTTCATGTTTTCCCCCGGTTTCATCCTGATATTTTCATATTTCTGTGTAGCCACCAAGATTTTGTTCTCCTTTGTTCTTTCATTTCCCTCATGGATCTGAATGATCGTTTCCCAGGCTTCCTTTGCACTATCACAGTCTGATATTTTGTTCAAGGTGTTATCATCTATAGCCTTGTAGATGTGCCTCATGCAATGATTGTCCAGGTTACTCCGTCTTTGATCTTCATTTGACCATTGGTCTGCCTCCTTTTTGATCTTGATCGGTCCCTCTTTTAGGACTCGGCTCATCTCATCATCTAACGTAATCAGATGTAGATACATTTGTTTCTTCCAACTGCTAAACGCTTCGCTGTTTAGCATTGGTGGCTTGTCGTTGTGGGTCATGCTTCCCATCTTCTTCGGTTGCTTGAGTGCTAAGATCCTCGCTCTAATACCACTTGTTAGGATCGGGGACGCCCTTGGAGGACCGGGGTGTTCCGGTTTCTGGAATGGTGGCCGCTTACAACACACACAACACTTTGGTGATAGTCCGGTTAGAGACTATAATCGTTCTCAGCACTACACAAACTGTCACAGACTCTTGAACCGGGTTCAAGGGCGGAAATGTATGTTTCAGTTTGAAGCAACGTATGCGACTTAGATGATGTTTTAGAAGGAGTCGGTTTTAGAGATATGAGTAGATCGGTTTACGGAGTATGATTAATTTGGTTTGAGATTAGGTTAATTGAGTAAGTAATGAAACGAAATAAAAGACACGAGACAGGATTTTTTATGGATGTTCGGAGCAAACCCTCCTACGTCACTCCTTCTTCTCAGGTTATGAGAAGGATCTCCACTAACTTTTATAGTTACAACAACACTGTCGGTCGAGCCCAACTCGCTACTCGCCGGTTACACCAACTCACTCTTTGATGTAATACAATAACTCGACACAACAAGACATAGAAAGCTTCCGGTTTATGACACACCGGTTTTAGATCGTAAAAGTTTATCTCTCTAGGATCTTTGTAACTTATCGCTTTTCTTAGAAAGATGTGATTTTTAATTGTCGCTGCTCAGATGCCTTTAATGAGGTCGATTCATCTTCCTTTTATAGCCTTGAGATCCCAACGGTCATTTTCTTCTCTCTCCTCTGGATTAGTTGATCGTTATCACGCCGGTGCAGGGAGGTTACTTGCACGTTTCACCTTCCTCAACACTTGGCAATCATGCAGACAACTCTGAGTGTAGGATGACGTAATCGGTTTTCAGATTTGAACACGTGTCGGGCATGCACCTCAGGTTGTCAATATCGGATCAGCGAATCATCATTGCTTTCCTCGCATGCTTCTGATCGGATCTTATCTTCTTTTATCTCTTCGAGACACGTCTATTACGTCACTCTTGTAAATTGTAGTTTCCGGTTTTGTCTCTTGTGCAATATGATCCGGCTGGTACGTGAACTTTTGTCTTTGCTGGCCGGTCACTTGAGAGAGTAGAAACTGGTTCTTCTTATCTTTGACTTGATCACTTGGAACTGATTTCTTTGAAGTATTTCAACAGCCGGTTGATGAGGCTCCAGCCGGTTCATACGGTTTGATCTGTTCCTGCACATAGAGGTTAACAATTGTTTAGTTTTTCTAGCCGGTTCCAAAAATTAACTTTACTTAATTTTTCTTATCAATTTCTCCCTTTTTGATTATTTAGAATAAATATTCAAAACTTGTAATGTGTGGCCGGTTTGAAAATTAACTTTCTTAATTTTTCTTATCATATATATAACATAATGTATGAATATAGATGAGATGGGCGTTCAAAAGTACATTCTGAAAATCCGTTTCAAAATAAAAGAGAAAAATAAAAAAATGTTTAATCTAACGAGTTGTTGTCTTTGAGTCTTTGTTACAAATATACTAAAACGTTAGCCATGTAGACTATGAGATTCAAGTGATATCAACTAGATAATCAATCCCACTCTAGAAGAATAACGATCGACAAACATTATGAAGAAAACAACACAGAAATAGGCTAGAGCCAAAAATGAAGGAACGGAAGAACGATAAAGGACTTAAACTAAATTTATGTTATTTTCCATTTTCGAGTGACTTATAAAGATCTCACATCAAAATACAACACTCTTATTTCTTAAATAAAAAAAATTGAAAATTAGATGCATATTATGATTATGACACATGTGTGCATAAGGGTTACATTGTTTGTCCCCTCTACTTGTTAAGATCTCATTCTTCTCGTTGATTCCATAGAATTAACATTTAGTCACCATGTGACGTACATGAGATCCCACCAACGTACACTTCATCCGAAAATGTATGATGCGAAACCAACATTGTAGTCCACTTCACCCACTATGTCGTCTAACCCGAGGGACAAAGGTCAAACTACTTCGGACACTATCTCTGAGATTTAGATATAAGACCTTAATGAGAAGATATACATGCTACTCGACTACATAAATCAATTACTCACTCGATACCAAGCCAATCAAATCCTTTGATTAAGGTCACTAGTAGACCCACTAACCCACCTAAGACCAATATATTTGACACTCGTACACCACATGACCTTAAATATGAGGTGTTTGTAGAATCATGATACACCTTAGAAGACAAGGAAGCTCGAGAAGTCTCTATTGATATACTAAGGATACAATAGATATGAGGGGGAAGAAAGTCATAGTTGAAGAACATAAAAAGAAAGAACCGACAATAATGGCATGTATCAAGGATGGAATACAGGTGCCAAAACTAAACAAGCTCTGAAGACGAAAATATCTTCACCTGTTGGAGAACAATCTACATCGTCACTACTCATCCCGACATCATCCCAACATCATCCCGACATCATCAGTACTGCCAACTAGTTAGAGCAACAAACTATCACAACTTAAGGCTTCTTAGATCAAAATGAAAGTGCATATTGATGCCCTAATTAAGGAAAGTCGACACACGTAGGGGACAGTTGGAAATACAAATTGGAGGCAGTAAAGAGGGATGTGGTCCATCATGGACTAAAATTATAACATCTGACCAAGTACGTCGGGAATAAGGATCTAACAACCTATATGAAAATGTACTTGACAAACATTATGTCATTATACCTTGGGGAGCCTACGGTGTTACAGTTGTTCCCTTGGTATCTTGAAGAATTTTCACTCGAGTGGTATCTATACCAAAACATAGCCCAACACCAATCTACTAAATAACTAGCAAATGTCTTCATAAGCTTGTTCAGTAGGTTCTTGAAGGTGGACAAGCTTGAGAGAAAGCTTATGAGTATTAAGTAGTGTTTATGTGAAATATTTGAATCATATGATTATAGGTGTAAGGTTGTGGCTTCACACATCGACGGTTAGTCGAACGAACAAACTCAAGTAGATATGATCTATATTAATATGAATGTAGCATGCACCAAAGCCACGAAGGTCAACAAATACATTTTGATGGAGAACTTGATCACTTTTGGAAAGAGATACAACGACGCACTAAAGAAAGAAGTCATCGAAGGCAAGTCATCATACCAAGACAATCCTTGTTTTAATTAGAAAAAGACTAAGGTAGAAGTAAACTACATATCCAATGTATGGGATGTTAAAACGTCTGAAATCATGAAGGCTAGGGTGCCCTCATGGATCATCCACTAGCCACCAACTAGTTTATCCCACGTAGCTTAAAAAGCTACCTCGTTTGCACCTAATCCATCTAGAAAGTTCTACAATTTGGGAATGACATTATCTGACGCTCTTGAGATTTTAAAGAAAAAGAACATAATTCAGATCTTCACCCTAAATTCCAATAGGCATATATTGAGGAGGTTTTCAAATGAGTGATGTGAATACCATCAAACTAAAGGGAACATAACTAATTATTGTCTTTCACTAAGATACATGATTTAGAAACTTATCGACGAAAAGATCATCTAAGCCCCATAAGCCAATATGAATCCTCTACCAACTCATATAGTGAATCTAATTGAGGCGTAGAAAGATATAATATACTGCAAAAAAATTCGTCAAGTTTGATTGTTGAAGATGAAAAGATGATTTTCGTTATCAATATATATGGTGACGATGTCGAAGAGTTGAGAGCTGAGTGTAGACAACAGACATTCAAGGTTTGAGTTACATGTCAATGACATCAGAAATGAGAAACGTAAGGACAAAGGTAGAAGATATTTCACAACAATGTTGATTTGACTTTTTTATAAAATGAACTACGTTGGACTATATTTTCTCATATTATGAGAGTACGTGGGCAGTTTCTCACGAGGTTCGGTCTCCAATAAAACCAAATAAATTTATTTCATTTGTAACCAGATCTACGTTGGATCTAATTTTACTGTTTATGAGAACATGTAGACAACCTATCATGGGTTCAGTCATAATAATGTCCAAAAATAAAATTTTCTATGTTAGCACTAGGGGCACAACAACAAGGACAATTTCAATTTCAACTCTTTTGTAACTAGAACTACGTTGGGCGTGATTTCTCATTTTATGAGAATATGTAGGTAGCCTTTCATGGGTTCGGTTCTAATTATAATAAAACAAAAAATACAAAACCTCTAATTAACATTAAGGGCATTTTTATCAAAATAAAAATGATGTTTAAAATGATAAACTTTTAGCTTAGGTAAAAATTAACCACAACCAGGTCACATCAACTCTTTCGAGACATTTAGCTTAGGTAGAAAGTAACTCAGTCAGGTCAACACCCCTCTTCAAAACTTTTATCTTAGATGGAAAGTTAACCTAGGTGGGTCAATATTATTCATTTAAGACTTTTAGATTAGGTAAGAAACTAACACAGTCGGGTCAACGTCATTCATTCAAGAATTTTAGCTTAGGTAGAAAGTTAACCTATGCGGGTCAACGTCATTCATTCAAGACTTTTAGCTTAGGTAGAAAGCTAACTTAGGCGGGTCATTGACATTCATCGATACTTTTAGCTTAGGTAAAAAATCTAACATTGATTAGGTTAAACGTCAAAACCTGACATCGAACCTAGGGACATTGAAAATAATCAAATACTTTCACACAATTGATTATGATCATATTGAGATAAGTGGTAGATCTTTTGATTCCTCTAGTGAATGATGGATAAAAAAGGAACGCGGAGAGTGAAATGAGGATTTAGAAAATAAATAAGGATAAGAGAAGGTCAATCGTTTCCTTGACTATCTCAAAAGGAGTCAAAGTAGCTCTTAAAATTCAAATAAAGTACTATCCAATTGAACTCGCTCAAAAGTTGTACGGAGTGCCCTTAAGCATGTTGAAAAAGTCAAAACACCCAAACTCGGAACCAATTTTGCCAACAGAGACGTTTCATCTCTAATGGAGATTATGCGTGAGAACTCAAAGCCTCTAAAAGAGAAAAAGACGAGGACTTACATCATCAAACAAGATTTTATGGTTGAGATATTGAAATCACTACTTATTGTTCAGCTTAGACTTTTATCTAGATTGCTAAACATAACAATATAAGTGTATCAATTCTATCAGATATACCCTGGTTATAGGTAAATAGACGATGAAATAGACACTCATAGTGGTTAAAATATTAAAATCATCACTTGTTGTTCGTATAGACTTTTGTCTAATTTGTTAAATATAAAAACAAAAGTGTATCAATTCTATTAGATATACCCGAGTATGTCTTGAATGAAAACAAAGTAAATACACTTTGAGGCCTAAACTCAAAGCACATAACTTCTAGAAGAGAAGCGAGATAGCCTCATAGTACGTGGTTGAAAGATTAAGCTTGAAGTGAACTTCAAATATTGATGTTCGAGCATATGAGGATCTTTCAAGGAAAATTGATGCTCTCATTGGTACTAGAGTTTGAATTCATAATTAATACACTCAGTATCGAAGAAATGCACTTACGATTGGTCTCCTTTTGAATAGTCAAAGAGACAATGTACTTGTACGCGTTTTATTTATGTCATCATGTTTCAAAAGCTTATTTCTTCAGAATAATCTCTCCAATTACAATTTTCCATTTGAATACCCCGTCTTTAAGGAAGGTATGTACAATCCAAAAATTGGTCGGTCTCATACCTTACCTATCTTTTCGAGTGCTCCGCACATAGATGTGATGCAATGAAAGACTTCAATGGTAGACACGACCTCAAGTATGCATTTTAGAAAAAGTTATTTTATGAAGGTTATGTTATAGAACCTCTTATCTTATCTTACTCTCAAATCTCATAAAAAGTATACATGAAGACTATCCTTTTGGAAGTTGTTTTGTCTTAGAGATGTGCAACCAAAATAGAGTTATATAGCATAAACTTTTTCATTTGGCCTGTACATGTTTTAGATTATTACGTACTATATCGTATTAATCTAATTGACTTCAAGAGTCACCACTTCAATTTACTTCACAAAGAAACTAAAAAAAATTAGAGATTTATTTTAAGGGTTTAGTGTTTGGTTACACGTTAAGAAATGGTCTACGACGCTATGTCATATGTGCTTGTCCTGATGGATAATCCTTACTCGAACGTAATTGTCAATTGATTATTTTGAGAGGATCATTTTGAGTTCAGAACTCTTTTACTCTTGTGATTGTCCTAACTTGTGTCTAATCCATGGGACTAACCCTATTTCTTTGCTTAGAGATGACTTTAAGCGTCCATTAGGTTTAGACAAGGTTGAGATAAAGAGTCATAAATGTTTCTAAATCACAAATAGAACACAAATGTGAAGTATAAAATGAACACGCTTGCTTGGAGATCAAACTGTGGATCCTTGTAGAAAAGTAATCCACGAGTATTAAAAAATCGTATTGAGGATTTTAGAGTATTAAAGTCATGTTTATGACACTACAAAGGTCAATTAATTTTTCGAAAGCATTTGACAAATTCTAGAAAAAAAAAATTGCATGTTAAACATAATCTTAAGAACACGTTACACTTGAGTTTAGAATTTTTTAATTTGTAGAACTTTAAATATGGCACTACGAAAAAGATTATTTTTCTAAATGCTCCCCAAAATTTCTGAAAACTTTTTTTGGGGGTCAAAAATATGTTTTTGGACCTAATGTAAAAAATTCATAATTTTTGGACTTGTAGGATCTGAGATGTTAATTTTTACCGATAGGTTAGTTTTCAAATAGATCCTAAAAATTGTGAAAATATAATATTACCGTAGAAAATTATATTTATGAAATTCTTGCATTTCCAACGATTTTTATAAAATGATTTGGTGTAAAATATAAAAAAACTATGTAATTTTAAACTTTTGAAATTGGAACTTTAATGTCAAAATTGGACTATGTGAAATTTGGATATATAAAGTTTGGAGGCTAATCTGAATGTGAGAAAATAGTCTAGGGGCTGAAATAATTTCAAACTATTTAAAATAATTCAAAATTAGAAGTTATGGTTAAAATTGGACGTTGAAAGAGTCTAGAGACTAATTTGGATGTGAATAGAAACAATTTCAAAATAAAGGCGTGCTCTCTATCTTAAATCAAAAGTGTTACCGACGAATAATAGCTTGCATGTGCTTCATCTTCGGCTCAAGATTGGATTGTCTACCATCACAAGTCTCTCTATTGCACAAGATTTCATCAAATAGTGCCTTGGATATCCGTAAATGACTGCGGCATTGGATTCGTCTTCCTCTGGCGATAAAAAAATCCGAGAAACAATTTCGTTCGAAAATCTCCTTCATCGTTGCTTTAGCTACACGAGTTCGAGTCCTCCTTGCGAGGATACATCTATGTCCTTTATTTGTCGAGGTTTCCTAACAAATGTGGAGCACAATTAATGGAGCTAGCGAAATGATCCTTCGACAGAGAGGAAGGACGTTCGATCGATGTACATCAGTTAAATTTGAAAGCAACATAATTTAACTAAGCTTTGTCTCTAACCCTAGGCTAATTTCACATAAGTCTAACCTAGGATTTCTAGAAGCTAAATTCACCAAGCATTCAATCCCATAGACATTTACACACAAGTAATCAATCAAACAATTCAAATGTAATTCAGAAATTATGTATGAATTGATTAACGAATTGTAAATTGCCCCTCGATGACTTGAGGTTACAAATGAATTTCGGACTTACCTTAAAGAGATGTGAAGAGCGGTAGAAGACAGAATAGAGAAGCCTTGGACTACTTGCAGAAGAGCTTATCGGAGAAAACGGACAACTCGTCGAAATCCATTCGTCGGATCCTTTCTTGCTCTCGGTGAAGTCCCTCTCAAGTATCTCTCAAATACTTTCTCACTAGAGTTTAACAAAAATATTCAACCTCCTCTCAAATGAATAAGAAATAACCTTTAAATACCATTAGGCATTTAGATTGTTTTACTTGAACCGGCTATACCAGCTCAACAAGTTGATTGGGTAGTGACTAGGGTTTTGGATAAGTTTTGGTCGAATGCCTTGTATAGATAACAAGTTCAACTTTAATTTCCAACTTAAATCACTCGGTTTCATGTTTAAGTTGTGATTTTTAAGTTAAGCCTTTTTGGAGTTTTGTCTTCAACTATTTTGTGAAAGTGAAAATTTTGTTAAGCCACCCTAGGCTACTTACCCATACCAAGAGATGAGCTTGGGTTTGTTGAAAATGTGTTTTCATCCTCTATAACTTTCATGTTTCTCACCAATGTTAAGACATATCGTAGATCCTTGCATTTCTCAATACAACATCGTTAACCCTAAATTGGACATACTGACTTACAAGCGACCAAGCATGGGTAGTAAGTCGAGCCATGGGCACTACTTGATGTCTTTGGAAATATAACTTAAAGCCATTTCCAATGGTTAGGTAAATCGTGAGTTACAAATTCTTAAAGTGGAACTTAGCTTCAGTTCTCTCTAAGAACTAAGTTAGTGCATTTGCATCATGTTGTGTAGATATCTAGATCCCCTTAAACATTGACATTATAAGACCGGTGTCATTCAATTAGATTGTGTCTCATCTATCTTTAGGCAATGTGTCTCAAGTTATGAATGTTAAATTGAAAGTGTATTAATTTTGATCCAATTTCGAGCACAATGCCTTATTTCAAATATGTATCGCGATCAAGGGATTCAAGCTAAGATCGGACTGAGAAATCTTATAGAGCACTCCCCTAGCTTTCCAAAACATTCAAGATCATCCAAATCCATCAAGTATTGAGGTGTGGGCGATTTTTAGAAGTTTGGTGTTTTTATTTGTCTTTCTTCAGTCGGGTGATACCAATTGAAGAATACGTTTGGATATTTTCAAATATGGTTTTCGTTGAGGCCACAATGATTTCATATAGGCGTATTTGACTAGTTGACCCGCATTGACCAAGCCTTGAATCATCCAGTTTGACTAGGTTTTCTTCTTTTGGCTTTGTGAATATCTTCCCTACAAAATTGTCAATAGAAATATTACACTCAAAATTCATAATTTTTCAAACTAATTAATCTGAACGTATCAGGTATTCTGAATTCCAATTATTATAAAAAGATGTATTTATGCACAAAAACGAGCATTAAAATAGATTCTCTATACATTTTACCAAATAGAAATATTATACTCAAAATTCATAATTTTCCGAACCGGTCAATCTAAAGGTATCAACTCATAATATTTTTGAGTATTTGCAAAAATTGACGTTTGGATCAAATTCAAAAAGGTAAATTGGGCCGGTTTTGAAAGGTTGCTCTTATTTTTGGTCTCTCGGTCCAGCAATCGAGTATGATCATCATATTAGACTAGACAGATTTATTTTAATTTTATATGTATAAAAATGAGGTGTCTATAGTACTAAATTGATTCTTGAAGATGTTTTGATCCAATGTCACATAAACGGGAGAAGATATAGATGCTAAAAATATAGAGGGTTAATAATGTCTATATTTCTGGTTGACTAATCAAGTGATGAAAGAAATAAAGAAAAAATTTTATTATGGGCATTTTTATTAAAATAAAAATAGAAATTATTTAGTTTCTTAGTTTAAGTGGACAAGTTAAGTCCTAGATTAAGTAAACAAGATAAGTTGAATGACGTAGAGCTAGTGACAAATGCTTAGCTTAAGTGGAAAGCTAAGTCCAACCCATACAATATTCAAGCTTCTTAATTTAAGTGGACAAACTAAGTCATAGTCAGGTCAATAGTATAAACACTTCAGGGTTCTTAGTTTAAGTGAACAACTTAAGTAAAGCGCACAGATTTTTGTTTCGTAGCTCAAGTGGACAAACTAAAAAATTTAGCTTCGTAGTTTAAATCAAGCACAAGAGTTTCTACAAGTTTGAATTTCTTAACTTAAAGAAGACATGATAAGACTTAAGTGAACAAGTTAATTTAAACATTATAATATTTTTAGTTCTTAGTTTAAGTGGACAAACTAAGCCTTAGTCAGGTAAAAAACTCAAAGATGTACAATTTATAGATGGGTCAAAAACTAAAAGATGTACACTTTATAGATGAACCAACTGGATAGCCATTACAATATGAATCCTCTAACAAAATCCATTGCAATATTTTCTCATTTAATGTAAATAATAATTATTATTCATTAAAATATTATTTAATGTAAATAATTATTATGTTTTTAGATTTAGTCTTAGGCATAAGCCAATATTTTAGATCCATTATGATTTGACAAATAAACAGATTAAAAAATAAGTGTAAAATATTTTAAAAAATTGGTCAAAATATTAAAAATAGATATAGTCTTCTCACGTATAATCAAAAACCAAACATTTAAGTAATCTTTTTTCGAGTATGTCATTGTTTTACCTGCCATATTATTTCTTTTTCTAATTCTGTGAAAAATATTAAATGGCCACTCTTAAGTAATAAATTAATTTTCAACCTATTTCCCAATTTAAAATATAATTCTATTTTATTATAATATTTTTATATAAATAGAGAGAAATGAGAAAGAAAAAAAAAGTGAGGAGAAAAAAATACCACTTAAACGTAAGAGAAGAGATATAGTTAAAATTGTATTATAAATGCAATTAATAATTTGATTATAATTATTTTCAATAATTTATTAGTTTATATGAAAATAAAATTAGACAGATAAAAGTAAGCAAAATATATATATATATATATATATATATTAAATTAGAGGTTAAATAAATTTTTTTTTTTGTTTCACTATATTGAAAAAATATTTTTTTTCTTAATTATATTCTACTTTTAAAAGAGTCAGATTTAAGTTAGATTTAAGTTGGTGTTATAATTCATTATGTTTTTTCGAATTATATACTGATTTTTTATAATTTAAATAATAGTCGTGTGTTTGGTATATGGTTTTGTACTTTGGAAGGGGAATAAAATAATATGTTTGATTAATGGGAATAATCTCACTGGGTGTCCACTTTATTTCTCATTATATTCACCCTCTCATATTTTCTCTCTCATACTTAAAATATATATATATATATATATATATTACACGTTATTTTATAATTAAAATAAATAATATTATTTTAATTTATTTATTAAAAAAATATTATAATTATTTAAATAATATTAATGAATTATTTAAAATAAAATTTTAATAATAATTATAATAATAAATAATAATATAATCATTATTATATAATTATATATTAATAATAAAATTATAATAAATAGATTAAAATATAAAACTTAAAAATAAAAATAAAAATTTTATATAAAAGTAATTATTTAAAAAATATTAGAAAAAATAAATAAATAATATTTTAATAAAAAATGTTATTAAAAAGATTATATCACATAATATATATTGTTGAGTAAAATGTTAACATATTATTAATATATAATATTTTAAAGACTTTCTATTAGTATAGATAATTTTTAATCATTCAATAATGTTATAAAAATAAATATTATATTTTATTAAATCGTAATATTTTATTAAATCATGACAAACTTAAATATTTTATATATTGTAAAAACAATGATATAAAAATAATCATATAAGTATGATATAAAAATAATCCTATTTTATATTTTTAACTAAATAAATTATAACAGAAAAATAAAATTAATACTAATTTCAATTACAATATATTATTAATAATTTCACTTTAATAAATTCAAACATTATCAAAAATTGAGATTATTCAATTACAAAATAATATTAATAATTTCACTTTAATAAATTCAAACATTATCAATGAGAATGAGATAATGAGAATGAGATGGATTAATCTTAACTCATCACTACATTTTTATTAATCATACACATTTTCATTTCCTTATTTGAACCAAACCCTATAAATTATTAGTAGTTTGTGTTAAATTCTTGGAGGAGAAGAAGTGTAAACTGAAATTGTATTATTAAAATTTATTTTCAAACAATTACATATACCCCTTATATATTATATAGGAGTTCAATACTAACTAATTAACAAAATTAACTAATTAGTTCCTACCTAATTAACGGTTTAATATACCGTTAGTTATTATTTTAACATCCTCCTCTCAAAGAGAAACGTAGTAAAAACAAAGTTTTACCTTAACAAAACAAGTCGATGAAACATTAAGCTACGATCATGCAGTCATCGTCTTCAGCAGGCTTCATTTTTTTAGCTATCTAATTTAGACAGCCGAGCAAACCTAATTCAGTAAGCTCCATTTTTTTCAGCTACCCAACATATACAGCCAAGCAAGCTCAATTCAGCAAGCTCCATTTTTTTCGAACTACCCAATATAGATAGCTCAATCTGCGTTAGTCCAATCCACAACAATCATCATGAATGGTCTTTTCTTCATTAGCCGCCAGCTTTCAACCTTTGCAGCTTTAGTTTTTTTTCTTCAAAGAAAGCCAATTTAGCATTCTTCTTGGTCTTGACGAATCATGTCGCCTTTTTTTTCTTTGTAGTCGTCATCTTAAATAAAACAACTTAATTCATCTGATTGATGAAATCTTCACAATTTTCAACATCACCACCTTCAACATAGTGGTTTCTCTTCTTTTGCATGCCCCCAATGGTGCCTTAAGCTGGAATGGTAGATATAGTGAGCGAATAGGGCAGAATAAACTTCTTATTAGAAAATTGAATTTCTTGCTTTGATGATTGTTATTTTCTGTGAAATGGATTGGGAAAAGACTTTTCAACTTGAGTTTTTCACTTCTTTCAGGGCAAGTCGTGCTGGCTGGTGGGGCATCCACTTTAGTAGGGGCGGTAGGTGTAGAGGATGGAACCCAGGAAGGTTGTTTTTACACTGTTTGCTCCATGGAAGCCACTATTCTTGACTATGTTGTAGTTCTTGTCATTATACAGGGGAACTGCACCATGGTTTTGCTGATCAAACACATCCAATTCTTTCGCTTTCTGTAATGTTGATTTCTCTCCTTCCTCCTCTTTCTATTGATTTTGCTGGGCATAATGTGCAATTGGCTTCCATTGAACGTCTTTCTTCTAAGATAGTAAACATTCTAGAATGTATTCTTGGTAGAAAGTTTGGTCTTTCTGGCAACATAAGGGGTTAATGAAAGGCTTAAAATAGTGACAGCAGGAATAAAAAGGCTTAATCGAATCACTTTTAAGTCTCTCCTTCTCGGTTCTATTTCCATAACCAGGGGCGGAGCCACCCATGGGCTAAGGTGGGCTCCAGCCCCACCTAAATTAAAATGCTAAAACAAAATTTTTTATATATATGTTTGACATATGAGTCTTAGCCCAGTTGGCTATGTTATTGAAATGTGAATATGAGGTCGAGTGATCAAACATTGGTCTCATCTTTAACTTATTTTATAATAATACATAAATTTTAATTAATATAAATTATTTATAAGGGTAAAAAATAATAATAATAGTGTTTTGTATTTCTTAATTTTAAACTATTTCAAAAATTTATAAGAAAAATATAAATTAATATTAATAAACAAGTTCAAATAAAGAATTTGATATCTCTACTCAAGAACTTAACAAATCTCCTAAAATTGATGTTGATGTAAGTTCTCTTAAACTTGATCCAACATTACGTATTCCGATATGGAAATATCCTTTTAATCAAAGGGATGAAATTAGACGAGCTTATATCAAGATGGAGTCATATCAACCTATTAAGAATGAGTACCCGCCGACCAAATTTGGAAATCAAAATCGACGGTTCCAAAGTCATTGGTTTAAGAAATTTACTTGGTTAGAATACTCTCCTTTGAAAGATGCTGCATTTTGTTTCTCATGTTTCTTGTTTTAACATAAGCAATCCCAAAACCTACATTTACAATAGATGGATTCAAATATTGAAAACGAGTTAATGATGAGGATAGATGCTCTTTTGTTATGCATATAAGATATAATATTTCACCACATAATAGGGCAGTTGAATATCTTGATAATCTAATGAATATTCTTGTCATATTGACAAAGTACTAAATGCACAGTCTTCAGATTGAAAACAAAATAACAGATTACGGCTTACAGCAACTATTAATAAACAAGTTCAAATAAAGAATTTGATATCTCTACTCAAGAACTTAACAAATCTCCTAAAATTGATGTTGATGTAAGTTCTCTTAAACTTGATCCAACATTACGTATTCCGATATGGAAATATCCTTTTAATCAAAGGGATGAAATTAGACGAGCTTATATCAAGATGGAGTCATATCAACCTATTAAGAATGAGTACCCGCCGACCAAATTTGGAAATCAAAATCGACGGTTCCAAAGTCATTGGTTTAAGAAATCTACTTGGTTAGAATACTCTCCTTTGAAAGATGCTGCATTTTGTTTCCCATGTTTCTTGTTTTAACATAAGCAATCTCAAAACCTACATTTACAATAGATGGATTCAAATATTGAAAACGAGTTAATGATGAGGATAGATGCTCTTTTGTTATGCATATAAGATATAATATTTCACCACATAATAGGGCAGTTGAATATCTTGATAATCTAATGAATATTCTTGTCATATTGACAAAGTACTAAATGCACAGTCTTCAGATTGAAAACAAAATAACAGATTACGGCTTACAGCAACTATTGAAAACACTCGGTGGCTCACTTTGCAAACGTGTGCATTGAGAGGGCATGACGAGTTTCCATCTTCTAATAATCGTGAAAATTTTATTGAAAAAAAAACGGAACATAGAAAGTTAAATCTGAGATGCAAGTTGGAGTCAGCCCCAGGTAATTTTTCATCCTGGCTCCGCCCCTGTCCATAACCTAGTTTCTTTTTCATTTGTATTCTCTCCACCACTGCTGTTCAATGTCGGTTCATGGAGAGTTTCATTATCGACGGGGACAGTTTCGTCTCCGTCGATCACGGAAGCGTCCTCAACGGCTGGGACTACGACTGCAGGTAGATCTGGATCTTAAATTTCGACACCGCTGCCGATAAGGGAGGCGTCCTCAACCGTTGTTGCTGCCTCAACGATTGTTGAAGCTTCAGACATTGTAACCATTCTTGCATCGCTTGTATTATCTTCCATAGACGATCTAAGAATTTGTATTCAAAACAATCAAGAAGAAATACCCTCATATAGAATCGAAGCCCTTCACGACAGTCTTCATGGATGGAAGAAGCCCTAGTTATAATCGTCTTATACTGGTACAAACAACGAGCGATCGTCTTCTTAGAACAAGGATGAACCGAAGAACGTTCGTTTTCTCCTAAAAACAAACGGTTGTAATCTCCATGACAAGCGACGATGGCAACGGTTCCCGTTATCTCTAGGGTTACCTATAAGGAAATGTTTGGTTTTAGGTATTATTCGAATAAAGAATAAAGCCCTCCACCTGTGGTTGTTCCGGCCACCAGCAGAGACAGCGGAAAACTCTCCAAGATTCTTAACCTTAAAATTATGATACCATGTTAAATTTTTGAAGAAGAAGAAATGTAAACTGAAATTGTATTATTGAAAATTATTTTTAAACAATTACATATTTCTCTTATATAGGAGTTTAATACTAACTAATTAACGAAATTAACTAATTAGTTACTAACTAATTAACAGTTTAATAAACAGTTAGTTATTATTTTAAAAGTTTGTTTATTATTCATACCTGTCAATTATTTTGATGATATTTTCTCGAGTGTCTATCTCTTTCTTAAAAGTGATTATGATGTTATTCTCTAAATATATTCCTTTAATTTGTATGAATTTCTCATTGTTTTAGTTATATATAGATATTTAGTTATTAATTTTGACATAAATTTTTTTACTTAGCTTATGAACGTATGGGTAAGGACAATTTTCATTGTGGCATATAAAAGCTGATAAAATTGTTCAACTTAGTTATCATATCTTAGGTAACTCAAATAAGTTCATATTTAGATTCATCTTAAAAAATTAAAAGATTATTGAATTTTTTACATTATAAATTTATCATACTATTTAACATATAAATTCTCAATGTTTTAATTTTGTAAATGTTATTTTATATTATTTATAAATTAATTTTTAACATGATAAAAATTGATATGGTTTAATGTTTAGTTTTATTGATTTGTTTACTCAATACATTTAGTAATTGGTTTTGGAACTAGGTAATGGGAAAAAAAATAAAATAGAATATTTGGTTAATGATTTTCATTTTCAGACATGAGAAATCATTCCTCTCTATAAATTGGGAGGAATAAATCTATTTTCGTGAGATTCATTTTCTCTCTCATTATTTCCACTTCTTATTTTTATTCTCTCTCATAATTATAATTATAATATTATATATAATTTTATTTTTATAATTATATTACATTTTATTTTATAATTAAAATAATAATATTATTTTAATTTATTTATCAAAAAAAATTATTTTAATTATTTAAATAATATTAATGAATTATTTTAGATTTAATTAATAAATAAAATTTTAATAATAATTATAATAACTAATAATAATATAATACTTTTATATAATTAATTTTAAATATTATATATTAATAATAAAATTATAATTAATTAATTAAATATATATATAAAAACTAAAAATAAAATAACAATTTTATATAAAAATTATTATTTAAAAAATATTAAAAAATTTAAATATAAAATATTAAAATAAAATTGTTATTAAAAAAATTATACCATGTTATATATTATTAAATAAAACATTAAATTTAATCAAAAAATTATTTATCCATTATTAATATATAATATTTTAAAAGACTTTATCTTGTATTATTATGTTTAATACATAATTTTTTATTTATCCAACTTTTTTGTTATAATTATTTTATTTTTTAAAAAAAATGTAATTAATATGATAAAATATTAAATATTTATTTTTTATTAAATTATGACAAACTTAAATATATATATATATATTTTAAATAATAATAATATAAAAATAATAATATTTTATATTTTTAATTTAATAAAATATAATAAAAAATAAAATTGAGATATTAATACTAGTTCTATTCACAAATTAATAATAATAATTTTTCTTTGATCCAAACATTATCAATAGAAATAAAAATGATTGATGCTTCTAACTAATCCCTCCACTTTTATTAATCATACATTTTCTTATTTTACAAACTATCAATCCAATTCCTTTTCTCATTCCTTTAATTAAACGAAGCACCCTTAGTTGTATTGATTTGTTTACTCTATACATTAATGAATGTATTCTTAGTTATTTTTATAAAATTTAAACAAATAACTTATTTTTTATTTAAAAATGTGTTTTTTAAAACTTTTTTTTCATATAACCCAACATTAAATCAGCCTTTAATCACAAAATATATCCACAAAAATATTCTTATTTTATTTTAGTAAATTTTAATTTTAAATATAAAACAACATTATACTAATTTTACTAATTAAAAATCCAAATTATTTATTTTTTCATCAAATTATTTTGTTTTTAATCCAATAAAGTTCTCTAAATAAATAACCGAACTCTATTGTTCTATTTTTATTTTTATATATTTACATATTATGTTTTAAGTCAAAGATTCATATGTTTGATAATTGAAATTTATTATAATTATATCTTGATTTCTTAATTAAGTAATATTTTATTTGTTTATAAAATTTAATCTAGGGTATGGGGAGTTTTTTAACCTAGAATGAACTTTAATTTTTTAATTAATGTATTTGTTTTTTCTTAAATTAATTTAATTTATTATTTAAACACATTTATCTTATTTATTTTTAAACATTTTTATTAGGATTATAATTTATTACTAAATACATTCTAAATTTAATTTTTATATTATATATATATATATTTAAATTATTATTTTTATATAATGTAATCAATATTATCATCTTTTAATTATTTTTATAAATACTTATTCATTTTATAATTAATTTAAATATTCTTAACAATTATAATACAAGTTAATAATTAATAAAAATGATTACAAGCATCTTATTTTTTTAATTATTAACAATATTATTAGAGAAATAGTTAGTTAAGTCTTTTATAATCTTCTTATTGACTACAACTCTCATTAATTACATTAATTATAGTGCTTAATGAATTATCCATTTCAATTTTAATACATTGATTTTGACTAAGTTTTATTTATTTTTTTCTCAATTTTTTGTGAACTATATAGAATGTACAATATAATTGATTGAGTATGAGATTAAATTATATGGAAAATTATTGATATTTTCAGTATATTAAAAATATTAAAATATCGAAAATATCAATTTTTTTATATACCTAAAAGAATGGCTAGGTATGTAACCCTATTAAATTTTTAAATATACAGAAATTCAAAATAATATTTATAAATTAAAATATATATAATACTTATAAATAATTAAGTTCTAATTTTCATTTGAAATCTAGATTCATAAATTTATTTCATTTTCTAAACAAATTCTATATAAAAATATCATTTTTTTCTTTAATCTCAATATTTATACCAATTTATAAATAAATTTTTATGTTAATTTAATTAGAACAAATTACTCCATTTACTTTTAACCTTCAAATTATTTTTTAAACAAATATTTCCTCAAGCATTCAAAAATAGTCATAAATAACTCTTTATACAAATTTTTGGGTTAAACATAATTTAACCAGCTAAATAATATATATATATATATAAAAGATTTAAATTTATTTTATATATATATATTCATAATATATATATATATATATAATATTATCTTTAATTATTAATTTTTATATATATAATTATTAAATCTCTTATATATATAATATTAATATAATATATATATATATATATATATATTATCTTTAATCATTTATTTTTATTTATTTTTTTAATAAAAAATACTTAACAAACATGACCACCAGAATCATTACACATATTTTATATTAATTAAATCTCTTTTATATAAGATAATATTATATATATATATATATATATATATATATATATATATAATTAGTCTAACTATATATATAAATATTTATTTATATATAATTAGAGTAATTATGTTTAGAAAAACTATTAAAAATGATAATTTATTTAAAAAATAATTTGATAGATAAAAATAAATAAATCAGAATAATTGGAAGGACACCCACCTTGTAATTTATTCATTTATTTATAAAAAAGTTAATATTTAAAAATAAAAATAAAATATAATTAAATTTTAATATTATTCATATTTGTATGAAAAGTATAATATATTTTGACATAATGAATATAAAAGTACATCTCTAATTTCACTCACTCATTGTTGTCAAATTATGATCTAATCGAGATTGTTTACTATACTATACTATATTTTATATATATATATATATATATATATGAAAAATAAAGATTTTAATCTAATATTACCCCGGCCTTAAGCATAAGGACCAAGCCCAAATAATTCAGATCAGATCTTCGGACCAATCATAATGTAGTATTATTATTTTAGTATTAAATTAAGTTTTGGGTTGAAATGAAGAGGGAGACCCGAATCCGGGTATAATTATGAATCCGGGTATAATTATGGGTTCACTTGATTAATGTAAAATCAAGTTTGAGAAGCACATCACAAAGGAACATCACAAAGGAAAGAAAGAAGTATTTTGTATCAAGAAGCTATTAAGTGAATTTTGTTTCACCTCACTCCACTACTCAATGTAAATATATAATATTTTTAATTTACATGTAAATCCACATACTCATTCATGTAAAACCAAACCTACAAAACAATACAAAATAAAGTATATTACTTATTTTACCGTCTATATAATTATATATTATATAATTATATATTATATAAATATAACAATATATTTATAAAGTTATTTGTGATATATTTAAATTAATTTGTATGAATTATTTTATATTACAGAAATTTTAAATATATTTTGTTACAAATTAATTCTTACAAATTTTAAATATATTTTAAATAATTCTTACAAATTAGTTTAAATATATCACAAATAACTTTATAAATATATTATTATATATATTTATATAATATATAATTATATAGATAGTAAAATAAGTAATATATTTTATTTTGTATTATTTTGTAGGTTTTGGTTTTACATGAATAAATAGGTGGATTTACATATAAATTAAAAAAAAATATATATTTACATTGAGCAGTGGAGTGAAGTAAAACAAGATTCACTGAATAGCTTTCTAATATGAAATACTTATTTCTTTCCTTTGTGATGTGCTTCTTAAACTTGATTTTACATGAATCAAGTGGAATCAAGTGGACCCATTATTATATTCGGGTTCGAGTCTCTCTCTTCATTTCAACACAAAACTTAATTTAATAATAAAATAATAATACTGTATTATAATTGGTCCGAAACATGGGAATAGAGAATTCGGTAGCAAAAGATCTAATCTGCAAATGTTCTCATCAAGATCAATAGCTCAACGAAGAACTCTTAGACAGACGCAAGCCGTAAGGCTAAATGAATAGAATATGGGGAAGCTGGTACGACATCGAAAGCTACTACACTCAATTAAGATAACTAGAACTCCTAATGTTTGAAAGATAACTTTCAATAGTTGGAAAAGACTCTTTTAATCTGTAACAAGTTCAATTCAGAAGCTGAAAAGCAATAAAATGGGTAGGCATTGAAATGTGTGAGTTTTTCTATTTTGACTTGCTCCCCGCCTGAATGGATAAGAGGCTCGTGGGATAGCCTATTTCTTTAGTTTCCACTGGACTCTTTCACAAGCGAACTCCGACGACTATTCCGACCCACATCTAAATCTCAAACAAACGCAGCTGCGACTAAAGCAGATTTAGTTATGGTGTCGAGAAATAAAATAAGATAGGGGACCGCCGCCAGGTACATCTTGGGCTTTACTAATTTTTTTTAATTATATAATTATTATCTGTAAATAATTTATTTAAATTTATAAAATAAAAATTTTAAAATAATTTTGTAAAAATATTATTTTTAAAATTTTAAATAAATAAATATATTTATTTAATATATTTTATAGCAAATGTTAATCCAAACAAATTTAAACACCTTAATTAGTGATCTGGATTTTTGACTACCTTAATCAAAATTTTACTCTAAATCTCCTTCAATGACGTTGCCCAAAATTCTTTAAGAGCCGATTGTGAGATTTTCCCTGCTCTCAAAATTTGAAGACTTCATCCAAATCCAAACTAAAGAAGTCGCATCAAAATTTTAAATTATTCAAATATTTTTTTTTAAATTTGTGATGGTTATAGGAATTGCTAGCTAGATTCATTAATTCTAGAATCCCTTAAAATTTGTTGCTAATAGATAAATAAATTAAATTGATCTGTTCCATTATATTAATTAATTTAAAAATGATTAAAAATTCAATCCTCTAAAACAACTCAAGTCTCAAAATAGCAATTGTGCTCTTAATTAATATATAATAATTTTATTATCAATTGTATTATTTTTTCTTCTTAAGGTTTACTTGGGTTTTAATAACTCAAATTCAAAAAAAATAATTTATTTTACCTCTTTTATTAAATCACTTAATTCATTAATCAAAATACTAAAATATTTTTTAATTTAAATTAGTATTTTTTATTTTATCATTATATTTTTAATATTTTTTAAATCTTTTTACCAAAATATATGAATACGGGAATAAGTTAACTATCACTTGACAAAACTTTTGTTTGCATGCTTACCAACTCACAGGAAACAAAAAATTTCACTGTGGCCTAGAATATTTGGTAGAGATTCTTCCGACATCATTAAATTAGTTTGTTCGACTTACTCGACTTCATTACTCATCCTTATGGAACTCGAACGAGTTTGTCTTTGTCGTTGCCTTTGAAATCACCCTAAAAAAATGCAAGATCGTTGGATCATCTTCATTGTAATTTTAATTTTTACAAAGATATATTATTTAATGTTTAAATTATTATTTGACCCTTTTTTTATTATTTATACGTTATATTATATTATTTACCAATTAATTTGTATTTGTAACTGCTTTTTAAATTAATAAGTGTTATTTTTTTATTAAATAAAAAATAATAATAACAATAATAATAAAATAGTTACTCAAAACACATTAAAAGATTACATTAACTAATGACTTTTTTAGAATGAAAAACACACACGTATTAAAATGAATGATTAGTTAACTTAGAATTATAGCAAAAATACTTAACTATTAAGGAAGTTAAAGGGAAAGGTCTTTTAATTGGGACCATATTTGCTTATGAATAATGTGTCCTTAAATTAAATGTGTCATCTTTCATAGTTTATTTTACACATAAAATTTGGAGTCCACCTTCATATTTTAGATGTAAAATAAGTTAGGTTTGAAGGATGGAACATTAATTTAAAGACACACATTAAGAAAAACATGTCAATATATATAAGTTGACCAGCATGTGAATTAATTATAAGAGATAATATATGAAGATGAATAACAAAGGTATTGAATATATATTATTATTATTTATTCTATTTTTGCTAAAACCTAACTAACAGGTTTATGGAAAATATTGACATATTTTTATAAATAAAAGTGAGATGAGAGAATAACTAACAGAATATTCTAGTCAGTGGATAATATATATTATATAAAAATATACTTTTGAATATTGGACTAACTAAAAATTTATTAGAATTTTGGGATAATTTTGATTTTTTTACTATTTATGTACATAGAAATAATTAAATTTTCAATAATTGTAATTGTTCCAATTATTTATAATATTATTATGTTTTTAAGTATTTGATCCCAAAAAATATGAATTTGGCACAAATTTTTTTTAAAAAAAAATAATAATAAAAAGTTATTCATCTTTTTCAAAAGAAATATCCATCCACCTAGTCACCTAGAAAACTATTTTAAATATCGACCAAACTTTTTTTATACATTACTTACCTCCACTCCAACCTTAATACCGATCACTGATTTAAAACTTTCCCGTATATATTATGCTTATTGTCTAAATACTAATTAAAAAAAACTTAGCACAAATAATATATATACACTATTAATTTGGGCCAGTTTTGAAAAGGAAAAAGGCTTGGACTTGCATAATTAATAAAATAAAAATCCAGCCCAACTACTATAATATAAATGCCTCTTGGTCTAACTTTGCTAGTAAAGTTTTATTAACCCTTTCAATTATCTTCATAAATTGATTAAAATTTTAAATTAATTTTTAAAATTTTAAAAAATATATTAACAAGTTTAATTTAAATAAAACTTTAAACTCTTAAGAATTTTAAATTTAAGATAATAATTTTTTTTTTAATTTTATTAGTTTATAAACAATTTTGATTTTAAATTTATTTTTATAAATACAAATTTTTTATTATTTATTCGAATAATAAATTAATATAATTAATTTTATAAATATAATTTTTTTATATTGTCCTTTAATTATTATTATTATTTAATTAATTTTATATGTATTTCTATAATATATATATATATATATATTGAAAATGTTCCATTTATAAAATACTTAATTATATATATATATATATATATATATATTAATATATATATAACTAATATTATTTTAAAACAAACTTTTAAAATTTTAACTAAATTCTGAATTTTATTTTAAGTAACTCCCAATTTATTTATTGCATTAGAAGTTATATTTGAACTCTACAGGTAACTTATTTAATTAATCTAAATATATATTATATATAACTTAATATGATTTCAATGTAGCTTAATGGTTAGTATATAACTTATATTTTTTTTTTCTTTTTTAAGTAACAATTGTAGAGGAGTTGAAAAATTAATTATTGGTCTCTCTTAATATTTTTATTTTTAAAGAGGGGTCTTCTTTTTTTTTTCTATCACTTCATATTTGAGTTAGTGTTTTTTAGATTTTTTATTTTGAAATTTTATTATCCGAATAATTTTTTCAATCTTTCGAGATCATTTACTGCTCATATTTTACGGATGTGTCTATTCTAATTCCATTCGAACACGATTTAAATATATAACATTTTTAATATATTTATTTATTTTTTATATGTTATAATAATTGTAAGTTTATTAATTTTATAATAATATAGTTTTTATAATATATTATATAAAAACATTGTTTTAAATATTTTATAGATATTTTTTTTAAATATGATAAAAACTGAACAGAAATTGTAAATTTACTCCCCCGTTGTTCATGTTGCCATCCCTAAATATACTAATCTTTCATCTTATAATAAATAAATAATAATGAGTGGATTTTGAAACTTATTCCAGCACTTTCTATTTGATTCTATTATAGTCTGACTTTAACCACATGATGCTGGCCCTACTTATCATTTATGAATTGTCCAAAATCTTTAGGTAGGTGGGATTACATCATATAATTGCTCTTTGTGGAGCTGGAGGAATCATACTTTATGTTTTTCTTATATATATATATATATATATATATATATATATATATATATATTGTTTTTTTAAACAAAAACTAACAAATATTTTATCATATATAATTCAACTTTAGGTAAAAATAAAACATACAAATAACTTGTTACAAATAAGCTACTCACAAAATAGGATAATTTTATTTTCTTTATTTTGATGTTAAATGATGTACTGTATTAATAAAATTGTTATTAAGACAAAATCTAAATAATTAATATTAACATTGTTCATTAACAAAATTTAATTACATAATCCTTTAATTATTTTTAGTAAAAATAAAAACATTCTTTCAATTAGTTATTTAAAATCAAACCAAAACTTTTTTAAGGGAATTTTGTGACAAATTTTCAACTTAAAATATTTTTATTGGAACATCTATAAGATTTGGAGTTGGATTCTGAGTTTAAATAACTGATAAATGATTTTTTTAATACATTTGTAAGTTACATTTGGTATTAATATATTTAGTTGGATGAGATACAAATATTTTTTTCAAAAGTTTTAGTTTATTTGTTTATATATTGTATATTATTATTATTTTTAACTATATTTTTTTTATTATTCAATAAATTTATGTTATTTGTTAGAAAAAATACAAATATTCTTTTAATTAGATTTTATTGTTATTTGATTTGTTTCTTGTGCTTATTTAAACTATATTTGTAATTTAAATTTGTTTATTAGATTTTCACTTGGATACTAATTATTATGAAATTTAAAATAAATAAATGTATTTACTGAGAAATGTCAACATGAGAATTCAGTTGAGCATGAAAGAAAGTGTGAAAGATCTTTACATTATCAACTTTAGATAGTGGACAATACAACTCATTAATTACTTTATATTGAGAATTGATTATTGTTATTTTTAACAATTTTGTTTTGTTATAATCTTGATTTGTTTTTTATTTTATTTTAAGTATGTTAGCTCTACTTTTTTGCTACTTAACTATATATTTAAATTAGACATTTCTTGGGAAAATTAAAAGTTGAGACAGTTCACCTAAACTTTTTCTAAATTAGACCATTCTTAGAAAATTAAAAGTTGAGACAGTTCACCTAAACTAACACAAGTTATGATTATTGTAATTTTGATGACATTCAATTTTAGAACATGTGAGTTAATAATAAATTTTATTTTTACTTTTGAAAAATGTCAATTTTTATTAAAACCAAAAGTGCAAAATGGGTTTAGAGGTGGAAAAAATAATAATAATAATAATAATAATAATAATAATAATAATAATAAACGTAATAATTTTAAATACCAGTATGATCGAAAATTTGCATTCCATACAAGCCATTTTTTCGGATTAAAACGGTTGCAGGTAGGGTTGCAAATGAGTCAAGTTGCTCGGTCAAAACTCGACTTGAGCTTGAATTTGACCAAGTTGGAGCCAAACTTGAGCCGAATCGTTCAATATTCGAGCCAAGTTCGAGCTCATATAATATTTATTGGGTGACTTGTCAAGTTTTTTCGAGTCTCATATACATAATAATAATAATATATATATACATAATAATATATACATATATATATATATATATATTTGAATATTAAACTTAAAATCTAAAATAATATTTTTCTTTACTCTCTCTTCAAAATCTATAAGACCGCTCATATTCCTTAATGCATTTATAAAGCCGCTCATATAACTTACAAATAAATTTTTATTTGGGTTCGAGCTCAAGTTTGAAAATTTAAGTTTAGTTCAAGTTTTTTGAGTTGAGCCGAACTTGTATGTAAATACTCGAGTCGAGTTCGAGCTTAAATTTATAAATTCGTTCGAGCTTGAGTTTGAGTCGTGCTAATAAATACTTAATCGAGTGGAGCTTGAGCTTGGCTTAACTCATTTGCAGTCCTATGTATGTGTAACATGAATCATTTGAGACGATCGTACCCATAATTTTTTCAATCGAAAACTCTTATATTTTTTCTTTCTAAACCATTCACCACATAATTAGGAGAATTAGTTTTCAATCGTTTGCGATACTGTTACTAGAATTCCATTCAATCAATTTATTTCAAAAGTTGGTTGATTAATAATAACAATAATTGAAGGAAAAATCAAGATCATGTTAAACTTTTTTAAAATAAATAAAATTAATAATAATAGAGTTCAAAATAAACAAATAGTAATTAAATAGAACGTGACTAGTCCACACTCAGCAGCATGCAATTCAGAGACAAACGAGAATGTGCGTGCGTGGATGTAATGTTGAGAGAATATATCTCAATTATTTTTCAAATAAACATCACATTATTAAATTATCTTTTTTTTTTTTTTATAATAAGTTCAAATATTTAATAATTAAATTTAAATAAAATTTTATTTTATTGTTTAATTACCTCTTCCCAATTAATCCCAACTCCTGGCCAAAAAAATGAGAAATCCAGTCCGGCTATAAAAATACGGGGAAGATCACACTGACACGTCACCTCAGACAATAATTAAGCTCTTCAGTTGTTCCCGCCGGCCAGATCTCCGATAATCCGTCGCCGGAGACACCTTTTCTTCCATCTCGTCCTTCCATAACAGCAATTCTCTTTCCCCTTAACCGCTTTATGCTTTAGCAATGGAGGTGTTCGCGTTCTGCTTGTGGTTTCTTTGACAGGATTTTCGTACGGATATAATCAGGTGTTTGTCAGGGGTAAGGAATTCCAATGACGGCGGAATATCAATGTTGTGAGACACAGTTCTTCATAAACATAGCCGTAATCGTATTTCTGGTTCTGTTCGCTGGCTTGATGTCTGGACTGACTTTGGGGCTCATGTCGATGAGTCTTGTTGATCTTGAGGTCCTCGCCAAGTCTGGAACCCCTAGTGATCGAAAATATGCTGGTACAGTATATGAATATATATGACTATTAATCTCAATTTTTATTTCGGATTGAACATGCTGCTGGTATATACTGTTCTAATCTGTCACTGGATGTTGCTAAATTTAATGTGTCACGATCGAATCTTCATTATTATGGATGAAGTTTTCCTTTCCCTGTTAAATTGAGATATCATTTTGCAGTTAAACTTAATTTGTTGACTAATTGCTTCCTTTTCTTGATACAAGTTCCAATTATTTCTGTGTTTTATAAACTGATCAGCCTTTCCCCCAAAAGATTTAAGTTACAAGAACTTTAGTTAATCAATTTTTACCTGAATGAGTTTCATCTGTCTTGTTTCTGCATCTAATAATTCTTCATCACTGCAAGACAATGTATTTCCTTGGCAGTAGTGAATAGCCAATTAATTACATTTAAATAGGACAATGTCAAAATTATTTTAACTCTTTCCAGCTTTTGAGTCACATATTTTTCTTAATAGGCACAAAGAGTTGCTTGAAGGTATGAAAAACCCAAAACCATGAGTAAGATATATACGATAATGGTCAAATTAAACAGCTTTATCTTGTAATTCTGAGACCTAATGCGTCTATTGCAATAGTATATTAAGAATATGTTAGCTTACATGATAGCCATCATCTTTTTATAGGATATCATAATTAGTAATTAATACCCTAATCAAATCTAATCACATATTATTATCTTCAATCGTTTTTATTTTTTTTCGTTTGTATTGAAAGATGTTGCCTTCGCAACAAGTTGCATTTTTCACAATTTACTAATACAAACTTAAAACTAAGAAGAAGAAGAAGCTGTCTTCAATCATATAATTTTAATATTATATTATGAGATACTATCTATTATTTAGACATTCCTCATCAAATCCAAGTTGGTATATATATCAACATGTGCATATAATAAATGGATTTGAGCTTGGAAGGCCTAGAGTTCCCTCATGATGTTGATGTTGCACTGGTCACTAGAGACCCGAACAATTAGAAGTTTGTTATTTTTAGGACTCTCTTTTGCTTTATATTTTGTACTCAATTCATTCTACAAGTTTCTACTTTCTATTGACAGCAAAGATATTGCCAGTTGTGAAAAATCAGCATTTGTTGCTTTGCACCCTGCTAATTTGCAATGCTGCTGCCATGGAGGTATCTATTGAGATTTATTTTGTGTTAAGTTTTTATAATATATCTTATTCAGTATGGTCATTCATATATTTTATTGTGTCAGACACTCCCCATTTTCTTGGATAGTCTGACTAGCGCTTATGGGGCTATTCTGATTTCTGTTACTTTGATCCTTCTGTTTGGAGAGGTAAAGGTCTTCTATTTTTATTTATTTTTATAATTTAGAGCAGGTCAACTTTTATAGCATTAAAATTTGGTGAACACAGTGCGTTCACGTTTTTAGAAATAGTAGAGCAAAAATAGAAAGAATAAAACACAGATACAAAAAAAAAAGAGTAAGGCTAGATTCCGAGGTATTAGAGGTAAGGTCTTGTGTGAAGAATGAAGATAATACTGGCATATTATAAAGCTTTACAGGTTGCTTGCTTAATGTGTACATTTTCTTGAATTGTTATTGTAGGTCATATTAGCAAAGTATGAGTACATAAATATTTCTCTTGCCTCTATAAAAGGAAAAGAACATTTCACTTGGCTGAATTGATTACTTGAATTTCCACCCACTTTTGTCTGTATTCTACATGAACAGATTATACCACAATCTGTTTGTTCTAGACATGGTCTGGCCATTGGTGCTTCTGTAGCACCTGTTGTTCGTATTCTTGTTTGGATCTGTTCTCCCGTTGCCTATCCAATAAGCAAGGTGATACTTGATTTGTAAATAATATCAGGACATAATTATTAAAGGATTATGTCACTAACAAGTCTCCTTGAACTTTCAGCTTCTAGACTATCTTCTGGGGCATGAACATAAAGCTCTATTTCGAAGAGCAGAATTGAAAACATTGGTGAATTTGCATGGTAATGAGGTATGTAAACTTCATTTCCTTGATAATGCTTACATTAGAGGAAATCGTGAACCACAAGGCAAGACATTGAAGAATGTATAACACCTGAACAATTCTAAGAATGCTTTATTTTCGTTTATATCATAATCCATACCAGGATTTACAATTCTCACATCACTTAAACCAATCCTTCTCTAGATAGAAATATTATATGTCTGTCCATATTTCGTTTGAGAAATTATAGACTTCTAGAGCTTTGCTTCAGCTATCTTGAGTGTTCCATTCCCTATTTCCTTGAATTTCAAATTCATTGAATCAGAAGAATAGATAAAATAAAAATAGTATCAAGAGTGGAACAGAAACTTATATTCTGATCTTATTGGCATTTAACTTTTTATGTTTTCTGATTTTTGTTTCCCCTCCCCCACTTCCCTTTTGTATTGCTTTAACGCTCCCTGCGCTCTTTTTTCTAATGAAAAGTCGACTTCTTCAAAAAGAAAAGAGTGGAATAGAAACTTGGGAAAATAAATTTTCTGACCAGTTAATGGTCTGTTTTATTTTCTGCTATTTTTTATGTGTTTTATATTTCTTCTCCTGTAGACTATATGCAAGTAGCCTTACGGCTGTGAGCTCGAAATTGGAACCTTAATCCTTGATTTTTTGAAAACATGGTTTTCATCTTTCCAGGAAGATGTTTCTATCATTACTTTCTAACTAGAACAAAATAAGTAATCTGCTGCATATACCAAATGCACTGGTAAAGCTCCCCAACTTGGGCACCAGTTTCTTAATCTAGAGTCCTAACAAAATAAACTAGATTCTTCAAGAGCAATGACCAAGCCAGAAAGATTTATTAGGGTATGTTTATAGGTTGAGGCAGCTAATAGGAATTGCCAATTTATGTGAAACTCTTATGTAATTGAATTCCACTGATGAAATAAAATTTGAAAAGTACAATAAGCTAATCAAATAAAATCATGGATTTCACATATGGTAAAAGCATCTATATTTTTTTTAAGATATAAACCACTATGCAATATGTAAGAAGACAAATTATATTTTATCATATTGAAAACCAACTTTTTATAACCCTAGTTAACATCACTATTTAATCAGTTTCATAATTAGGGTGAACTTGTCAGAATCAAATCATTATTCAAATTTGTTGCTATAAGCAACTCAAGATATCATGAACCAATACAACGTGCCTTGATGGTTGGTTTGTTCAATGATTGTTTAAGTCACTTGGTCAAGACTTGATATAAATTATCATTGGAAGGCGACAACTCGATTAGTATGAAGTTTAACATTTCAAAATATATATATATATACCACTATCATAGAAGCTCATGGTTATCTGAATAATTAGCATTAACAACTAACTAAATGTTACAAAATCAGGATGTAATTGTCTGAATCAAATCCATATGAAGTATGTGTTAATAAACAAGAGTTAAAATATAAATCATCATTTCTGAATCACTGTCTCTAAAGGCCTTGTTCGTTTTTTTAAATCACTATATAATCAAACATCATTTCATTCACTCTCCCATCAATCACATTACTCAATTCATTAACCAAATACTAAAATACCCTCTATTTCTTTTTAAAAAAAATATATTTTAAAGCTCATTTATCTTTTCTAATATAAGAATAAAATGAATTTTAATTTTTTTGCAGATAAAATAGATATATTCATGTATTTAAGTACATGTTCATATTAAATAAGTTTTGGTAATAAATTTATGGATGTAATTTTCCAATAAGATATTGAAGTAAATGTTCCTATTAAATAAGTTTTTGGTAAAGTGTAGTTCTCAAAGAAAAGCTTTTGGCCACTTGTAAACATGAACAGGCTGGAAAAGGTGGTGAACTCACACGTGATGAGACAACAATTATTGCTGGAGCACTTGAGCTAAGTGAGAAAACAGCTAGTGATGCGATGACTCCAATATCAGAAACGTTTGGCATTGATATAAATGCCAAGCTTGATAGGTGCTTCATCCCTTGTAGACAATTTTAAAAAGGTTCATTTCAAGTCCTTTTGATCTAGCTTTTCTTAGCCATCTTTATATGTGATCCAACAGGGCATCAATGACCTTAATTTTGGAGAAAGGGCACAGCAGAGTTCCAGTTTACTATGAACAACCTACAAATATAATTGGACTTATCCTGGTATATATATTCCTTTTGATGTGTCAACTATTAAAACATGTTTCCCAATATCATGGTGTTCAGAACATCATATTTTTTTTTTGGATTATGCGGTCATGATGATGGTTGTCTTTAAGGGATATGCTGAATGATTTGATTGCTTAATATACTCTAGTGTGAATCATGTTTTATAGTTTTCACCATTCTGAGGGAAGCTATGCTGCCTAAAAGGAGAAGGAGATCTTAGTGCTATTATTAAGTTGTAAATAACAGTCTTATCATAAGATTCATTGTTGTTTTGAAATGATATAATAGTGGAAACAGAAGTCCTAATCGTCGCCATTATATGAACTCTTTTTGACAGACTACATCATATGGATGAATTGATTCCAGATATTTTGTTTGCATTCATGCTGTAGAACTGTAAAGTATGGATTGCCAAAATTTTCAATGTGCTTGTTTGGATCCTTTCAGGTGAAGAATTTGTTGACTATCCATTCAGAAGATGAAGTGCCTGTAAAGAGTGTTACTATAAGGAGGATTCCTAGGTATGTTATGTTTGGTGGTGGTATAAGTGAAATTTGTGTTATACAAAGTGCGTATGTCAGTCCAACAGGTGGATTTGCTAATTCGGCTCATCAGCGTTGTAATAAAATGAAAAATAAGTTATAATCCAGAGTTTCCTTTTGTTTTTTGGTCTTAAAACTGGTGTTAATTAATGAGTTATGGTTGCAGTGGTTCAAAGATGAGGTTTCTTTCGTCGTCCTCCCTCATCATTGTAGGTGTTTGTTTGTTTATAGGGTACTGGAAACTCAACCATTATATGACATCCTGAATGAGTTTCAGAAAGGGCATAGTCACATGGCAGTAGTTGTTAGAAAGTGCGTGAAGACAAAAGGTATATAAGATGAATATCATGATCCCCTCAAAGCATGGTAAGTTATGGGAATTGACTGAATGATTAATTGGTGGTGATATTTGTTTGTTGTTATGGCGGCCAACAGACGACGTTAAGGTGGATATTGACGGAGAAAGGAGTCCTCATGAGAAAGCAGGAGGCTTAATAAAGAGCAAAAGATCTCTGCAGAAATGGAAAAGTTTTCCAAACCCGGGAGGAGGAGGAGGAGAAAACAATAATAATTCTTTCCAATCGAACAACAACAGCAGCAGGAGCAGGAAGTGGAGTAAGGATATGTATTCAGACATCCTCCGGATAGATGGAAGCCCTCTTCCGACTCTCCCTGAAGAAGAAGAGGCTGTTGGTATAATAACAATGGAAGATGTCATAGAAGAACTCTTACAGGTATATTATAAACCAATTCTTATCAACTTATATTATAATTATTATTAGTATTAGTATTCATATTGCAATGTTTTGCAGGAAGAGATATTTGATGAGACCGACCATCATTATGAGGATTTATACCCATCATTTTATCATCAAAATGTTTCAGAAGATAAATGTTGATCAAAGTATGTATATGCATGTATGCTTTCAAATTTTTGTAAATAGTTTGAGAACATTCGTTTTTATGCTCTACCACAAAGAGTTATGAGTATGCTACTAAATTATATGAGTATGCTGCTTCCAGATTTTGATTGATTGATTATTGAATTAAAGATCTAGTCCATAATGGTGTTGTGTTTTATTATTATTATTATTATTGTAAATTTGTAATAGCTGCATCCCTTAATTACTAGACTACATGTACTTGTTTTGATAGTCTCCCTAAATTTTGAAAAGGGTAGTTAAAAAAAAAATCTTATTATTTTTTATTTAATTTGTTATATTAAAAATATGTAGTATTTTTTTTAAAAGAAATGATTCAACACATTTATATTAAAAATTATAAGAATAGTTTAAATATATGAGAAAATTAAATTCAACACATATATATTAAAAATTATAAAAATAGTTTAAATATATGAGAAAATAAAAAAAATAAGTTAATCATTAAGATATTAAAAAGTAAAAAGAGTTGCTATTGGGGAAATTTGACAAAATGACCCCAAAGATAGGGTTATTTGACCTAGTGGTCACTTGATAACTTTATTTGCTATTGTGATCATTTTTATTTTTTTTGGACGAAATTATCCTTTTCGCGTAACGTAAAGGGACTTTGCGTTTTCCGAAAGGATTTTTTCTTATATAAATATTTAAATTTTTTCGTTTCGTCATTTTCTTTCTCTCTCTTCCCTCTCTTCTCGCGACGGCACGACGTCGGCGGAACCACGGCAAAACCCTAAACCTAAACGAACACATTATACCGATCGACGACGAAAACACGTTCTAATATCAGGTGATTGGATCGATTTATGTTTTATTTTCATTATATTCATCTTCAAACATAAACCATGAGGTTTTCTTATTATTCATCTTATTGTTTATCGTGGTTGTTGATCTTGTCGATGATGCTCTGATTCGGTTCCGTTTCAGGGAAGATTCATTTGATTCTCGCGACTTCCCGTTTTGCGAAGGACTTCACGTTTCGCGGAGGTTCATCGCGTTACGCGAAGCAGCACGGTAGGCACGCGAAACGGCACTATCGGTACGCGAAGCGGCACAGTCGTCATGCGAAACGGCACAGTCGTCACGCGAAGCGACACAGAGTTGTACTTAAATTTGTGTAAAACATCAAATTCGATTTCTAATGTCATACTCTTCAAATAATCATTTTTTGCTTAATTTTTTTTCAAATCGAACATTACAATCTCATTTATGTAGCAAGTGTGTATGATTTGTATAGTATGAATGTTTTTGCATGTTGTTTTGTAATTTTATAATTTTAATTAGAATTTTACAATCTCATTTATGTAGCAAATGTGTATGTCTTTGTTAAAATGTTTTAAATATAAGGTGATCCGGCATATAAATGTGATATTAGACAAACTCAGACCCGTTTGGCATTTTTCTCCTCCAATCTACCTTTAGACCCAAAATGATAAACGCCCGTTTTCTCTCTTTCATTTTGCATACTCGTAACCATAAAAACATAAAATGTATCATTTTCATTTTAAAAATTCATTCTCAAACTTAAAACTATTTTCAGAAAATTCTTTTTAACACAAATTTTTTAACTTTTTTAATAGTACATATATAATTATCTAACATTACAAATTACATCATAACTTTACAATAAATTATTAACTTTTAAATTCTCATTCAAGTATAATTTTTTTTTAATAAAATTAATTATATATCAATAATTTATACACATACAAACAAAAAAATTAAACATTATTAAATAAACACAAATTACATTACAAATTAAATTATTTTTATTATTTTTTAGTTTTTTTTATTAATGTTATTTATTATTATAAATTATGATACGTAAAAAATATTAATATAAAATGTAGGATAAGAACAAAAAAAATATTAAAAAATTATATAAAATATTAAAATATAAATAAATTAAAATAATAAATTTAATATATAAAATATATCTAACTTAAATATAGGAACTAAAAATGTGGGTTTTGAAGAAAAAGAATTTTATAGAATACTCAAAATAGGTTTAGGTATGTCATTGGGTTGTTTAGTGTTGTGTTGGGGAAAGCCTTAAATATTCATATTTGTATTTTACTATTCATATATGCTTTTTATTTTCAAAATTATAAACGAGTCCTTTGATTTTTGATATACATGTAAACTTTATTTATTTTTTGTTTGATTTTTTTAACTACTAAGTTTAATGTAAAAAAGGCTATATTAATTTTATATATTTAATTTTTTCATATAATTTATTTAGATATTTTTATTAATATATTTTGCCTATCATTAATATTTAGATAAAAAAGGTTAAAAATACAAGAAAAAATAAAATCAAACGCCAAATAATAAAAATAGGATTAATTTATTTTTTAATATATATAAATTATTAATGTGTAATTAATTTTATCATAATTTTCTTTAATTGAATGAAAAAAATATTGAGATTTTAATTTGTAAAGTTAATAAATATTTAAATGGTATTGACAAAGTTAATGTAAAAAAAAATATTTAAATTTTTTTAAATTTAAAAATAAGTTTTTAAGTTAAAAGATAAATTACTTTTGACTAGCCTATACCTATTTTGAGTTTAAAAGTTAGAGAAGTATATTTTTGGTCTTACGGCCACTGTCTAGCCGGTAGGGAAACGACTGCTTTTGTTGTTTGAAGCAAAATAAAACCCTTTTCCTCCTAATAAAAATAATAATAAAATTATATCATTTGGTTTCAAATTATTTTCATGTCCAACATCAATTTTCAATGTATCTTCATTGGTCCGGTTGAAAGTGTAGTAGTTTTTAAATTTAAGATTTATATATAATATTTTTTAATCTTATTTATTTAATTTAATTAGGGTTGTGAATTTTTTTTTGGAAAAATCGATAATCTAGTTACCTTTTTACCGGTTAATAGATTCTAACATGTTTTTTACCGGTTAAATAATTCAGTTTTCAGTTAAACTATTTTTTTACCGGTTTAATCGATAATAATTTAATTATATATTTACATTTTATAATTTTTATTCATTTTTTTTAAATATTAGATATATTATAATATTTAATAGATATATATATATATATATATATATATATATATTATAAGAGGAGTGATAGAGTGAGGGAATTTGGTGAGGGAATTTGGTGAGGGAATGACGTGGCATCACCTTCATTGGTTAGAAAATGTAAAAGTGGGAGAAAAGAGAGAAAAAAAAGAAATTATTTGATTTTTTGATCGAAGATTATGCCACGTCATTCCCTCACCAAATTCCCTCACCTAATCATTTCTCATATTATAATTTATATTAATTATTTTTTAAAATATTAAATATATTATAATATATATTAGTTTGGTAAAAAATATCAAATTTGTCTATTTTTTTTTTAAAATTTAACTTAAGTCTTCATTTAATTTATTTTCACCGTATATACTTGTTTAATTAATGAAATTTATCTAATAAATTTAATATTTTATTTAAAAATTTGAATTATCAGTTCTCTCGATTAACCGATCAGAACCGATAAAATCGATACCAATGTCGGTCGATAAAATAAAGGATAAAATCGGACTTAACCGGTCAACTAACACCCCTAAATTTAATCACTTCAAATTTTATGGACAAGTCAACTCGAGAACTAATAATCTGACTCGTTTACTCTCACCAAACAGGTCATGCGCTGTGGTGCGAGGATCGATAATTTGAAATTAAGTATTATTATGAATATTTATATATTTGGTTATATTTTTTAAAATAAAATAAAAATAATGTTAAATCACTACATTTTTTTTATAAATTATAATAAAATTAATTTATATTGTAATTTAGTCTTCAATGAAAATTAAAGTAGATTATGGAATTTTAAGTTAGTTTTTTTAGGTTAAAAAGAAAATTAATTAATGTCTTTTTATTGTGACGTCCCATTCAAATGGCTTGAAAATTTGAAGCACACAATGTGCATATCTAGAATGTTTTGAAATATCTAGATTTTGCTAAATTTTTATAGCCTTTTCTCTTTGGTGAAACTCTCTAGAATTCTCTAAGAGTTCCCATGTCTTTGTAAGATAATAGAACTCTCTAAATTTTTCTAAGAGTTTCTAAAGTATATATAGTTAATAGAATTCTCTAGAAGTCTCTAGGAATTCTTGGGTATGGATTAAGTAATATAAGAGTCTAGAAAACCCTAGGTCAAGGATGATTTAGAATGATCTCTCTATTTGTATGTAAACAAGTCTTGATCATAAACCAAACACCCTACCTCACACTTGTAAAACAATAAGCAATATACAAGATATTCTCCAAGCTCTTTCTCTCTCAAAGTGTTCATTCTTTTTGCATCTTTTAAGAGTCTGACTAGCTAGGATTGAGGCACTATAGACTAGTGCCACACGGGACGAGGAGTTATTTGGTGATCGAGTTTTAGCCCGTGACAAGTGGTATCAAAACGAAAGTAGTATCGTATCCACGCTTGTGCTTCCGCATTTGAAAGAATATCGTGCTAGAAGAGATGGATTCAGGATCCAAAGTCACAAATGTTTCGACTGACCAATAGAAGGACAAGAGTCCAAGAGGGGCAAGTCCGTCGAGAGATGTGCTGACATGAAAGCACGGGTGACTCGGCTTGAGGAAGGCATGTGCGAGAACGAGGAGGCTCTCGAGGTGTTGAGCGCGGTGACCGATAAGGTGACAGTGTTAGATGAGGCTTGTGAAAAGTTAGAGAATGAGGTCATGATGATCATTAATAATGTGAATCGTAGCATTCGTGACAAAGTTCTAGCATCGGTTTGAGGGGAGGTTAATGATATCCGGAAGAATGTGCTTAAGACAATCCGAGTAGAAGTCCATGCGATGATCGACACTCTCCGAAGGGAGATGATGGGGAGATTCGAAGCAATGGAAGGTCGAATTAGGTGTAATGGAGGGGAACATAAAAGTGCGACACCTCATCGGATATATGTTCCCAATCCAACTCCATTTAAAGGCTTGAGGAGTGCAAGAGAAGTGGAGGATTTCCTTTGGAATATGGATCGGTACTTTCGGGCATCAAGCATATTTGATGATCGTACCAAGTTAGAAATAACACATTTCTTCTTACAAGGGATGGCGCTACTATGGTGGAGGAGGCGTGAATCATACATTGAACGAGGTACGTTGATGATAGAAATATGGGAAGACTTCAAGACCGAGTTCAAACGCCAATTCTTCCTGGAGAATGCCGATTTTGAGGCACGGAAGTAGCTGAGTCAACTTGTGCATAACATGACCATCAAGGAGTATGTGAAGGAGTTCCAAGAGTTGATGCTCCAGTTACCTAGTCTAACGGAACATGAGGCTCTGTTCGTGTTTGGTAATGGCCTAAAAACATGGGCATAGTTGGAGCTCCAAAGGGCTAAGGTGCAGAATGTCTTCGAGACAATTGTGGTTTCTAAGAGGCTAGTTAAGCTCAAGATGTCTGTGGACAGGCCAAAGCTCATCCGAGGTGATGAGAAGAATGGTGGGGGAGACCACCCACATGACAATGAGAAATGTGTGAGAAACCTCTCACTCAAGAAGGGGCATCCACACAACAACTCAGGGAGGCAAGTCGACGAAGCGGGTAAGCCAAGAGTGTGTCATTTTATGTGCCCATTTAAGGGGAAAATGTTGCAGCAGTTAAAGGAACTGAGTCATCCGAGGAAGAGGAAGAGACTCGAGTGAGATCCTTAAGACTACTCAATGTTTTGAAGACTAGTGTTGCGGAGCTAATCAAGGGAACAAAGAGGGGCTCGATGTTCGTGGATGCCTTGATCGGGAGAAGGCACATCAAAGCACTAGTGAATACTAGGGCTACTCACAACTTCATACGTGAAGGAATAGCTAAGGCGTTGGGTCTTTGCATCAACTGAACGAGAGGGACGATCATGTCATTTAATGTAGCCAAAGTGGTAGCTAGAGAGGCTAAGAGAGTGTAAATGCAAATTGGAGACTGGAAGGGAACAATCTCATTTACGTTAGTCTCTATAGATGACTACGGTGTAGTGTTGGGACTACAATGATTCGATTAGGTACGCGCCTGCATAATGCTTTATTTCTGATTCCTTAATCATTTTGGATCACGGAAAGACTAGAGTGATACCAACAAGAAAAGAATTAGAGGGAATATGCATGTTCTCGGTGATGCGATTCAACCGAGATCGTAAATGTGGTAAAAGGACATTTGCCACTTTTGCTAGGACGGATGATGGGGACGATTCCAAGGAGAAAATGATAGTATCTAAGGGAGTTTAGAGAGCGTGCAGAAGGCCTTCGAGGGGCTTAAGGTTAAAGGCACCAAACAACCATCAACTCCATATAATTTGGCCTCATGTAACGTGGGTCAAAGTCAGTCCGCCTTCACTCTCGACAAATCCTTAAAAAAGGATGTAGATCGTGCTCGGGCATCTTTAGAGAAAGCAACCAAAAAGATGAAGAAATGGGTAAATCTGAAGAGACTGGGGCGTGTAGTTGAGCAAAGGGACCGAACAAAGGGGAAATTACCCCCGTAACAATTGAAGTCTCTACGGTCTATGCTCAAAGGACTTGTGTGCAGATACAAGAGACCGATCAAGACCGAGAGACGTGTGGGAAACGTCTCATATCGATTGGAACTGAACGATATAAAACAAACTGAGTATCGGTTTAAGGTCGAGCCGAGGACGACCACGAGTTAGGTGGGGGAGAATGTCACGACCATTCAAATGGGGTGAAGATTTCAAGCCCACAAGGTCCATATGGAATGTTCTAAAATGATCTAGATTTTGCTAGGTTTTTGTATTCTTTTCTCTTTGGTGGAACTCTCTAGAATTCTTTAGGAGTTCCCATATCTTGGTAAGGTGATGAAATTCTCTAGATTTCTCTAAGAATTCCTAAAATATGTAGTTAGTAGAATTCTTTAGAAGCCTCTATGAATTCTTGGGTCTAGTTAGGTAATAGAAGAGTCTAAAAAACACTAGGTCAAGGAAGATCTAAAAGATCTCTCCACTTGTATATAAACAAGTCTTGACCCTAAACCAAACACCCTACCTCACACTTATAAGACAAAATATTCTCCAAACTCTTTCTCTCAAAGCCGTTCTTTCTTTTTTTCATGCTAATTATCTATGATTTAAGCAGTATTGATTAATGCCGCAAACCGTGATATTATGCTATCAAAATTTATAATTGGTATAATAAAAAAAAAAATCTGTTATTGAATCTACTTTTAGATTCGCCTGATCTGCTTGCAGAAATGCAAATGTAGTCTATATATTATTATTAATTAACATGAGATTGTTTAATCTTTCCCAACATTTCAAGGGTCATTTTGCTTTAGAATAAAGTTGAGGGGCATATTTGAACCCAAACGAAAAAGAGTAAAGGTCAGGACAGGGCATGACTGGACTGACATATATATACTCTCCCAATTTTCAAGAGAGAAGGAGACGAAGAAGAAAGCCGGCCCTTTTCTACCATCATCAACGAAGATAGGAGAGCAAATTCACTTCCAGGAGCTAAAATGTCTTTGAATCTGCACCTCTCTGCTTCTTCTTCAGCTTTCTTGTCTCAAAATCGCCTCCAAAACGGGTATTTTCACACTCAGCTTCTGGCCTGGTCACTTCACATGCCTATTTCTTTCTATTCGATTGTGATTGCTTAATTTCATCATTCTCTTGTAGACTCGCTTCTACACCTCGTCACGTTTCGACTCCGGCTAGGACCAATGGCATTTTTAAATGCGTCGCCACACCCCCGGCAGAGATAGCTGGTCAGAAATTCCATCCTTTACGGTGTCATTTTCTCTATTTATTTTCGATTTTTGTTCTACTATTGATGAAATTCAGCTGATACATTCAGATTCCTATGTTAATGTTGTGCTAGCTAATATCATGTGATTCTTATTGTTTCAGTACACAAGACAAAGGTTAACCGTAACTCCAACATGGCTAAACTTCAAGCTGGCTACCTTTTTCCCGAGGTTATTTATTATGTCCATCTTTGTTCCATACACTGACTTCTGATACTAGCTCTTAAGTTAGAACTTACTTGCTCCATTTTGATGAGACATAGAATTACAAACCCAGGAACTTTCTATCTGTATGTCTGGTCTCTCCTTTATGTGATGATGACTCATTTCCTGACAATTATATTTTAAGAACTTCTAAACCCTCTTCTCTCTATTGGTGTTTGACTTGGGTTTCCCTGCCAGTGGTATGTTTTAAGCTTGAGATGAAACCAATGGATTGCCTTGTTTGTTTGTTACTAAGATTTCCTTTAATTTTTTGGTGATATGAGGATTACAAAATCACGTGGTATAGCGATACCTTCATGGATTATCAACTCTCTATACTTATGCTTGTTTTAGCAAAACTATTGATTTCTGGAAACTTATTTGTTGTTGATGTACTGAAGCTCAAATTATCTCTTTTCCATAGATTGCCAGGAGAAAGTCTGCACATATGTTGAAGTATCCAGATGCACAAATTATAAGCCTTGGAATTGGTGACACCACTGAGCCCATTCCTGAAGTTATAACATCTGCCATGTCCAAGGTTTGTTGTTACTTGCACCATATGCAATTTTAATAATGATATATCATCCACTGTTTACTGTCTATTTATATGGTTTTTTAGTGAAAGAACTTCTCTTAAACTGCCTAAGTTTTATTACTTGACTTTAATTCTTCCAACAATGTACAGGTATCAATAATCTCATATGGTTGTTCCGTTCTATAATTAATATAAAAATAAATCGCTTAGTGAGAATATTTGATGGGCAACAATACCTTGTTTATGTGATGTGAAAGACTGAGATTTCCCCTGATTTAGCTTGGTCTTAGAAACCACCTATATTATCAAAAGACATGAGTTGCAATCTTCTTAAAGAGCTTTTACCTATGTGATTCATTCATTCTTTCTGTTTATCTTTAATCTGTTTATTACTGCTAGAATTTATAATCTTGACTATCTAATCACATGCTATGGTATGACTACACATTGAAGTAGTTGGTTCCCGCATTTCTAACAATATACACACCCACCAGAAAAAAAAAAGGAAAACAGGGAAGATGAAAATATTTAAGGTGGCGACTAGCTTATTGAATATTAATCACAACTTGATATCTTATTGCACATTAACTATTACTGATTAGCTTATTGAACCTTACTTATTTTTCACCTAGCACATTCTCATCTTTTGACATGAGATATTTCCCTTGTCTGCCAGAGATCATATGCACTTTCAACTAATGAGGGATATACTGGTTATGGAGCTGAACAAGGTGAAAAGGTATGAACTTATGTAATTGTGCAACTCAAATACTTCACCACTTAAAGTTTCTGAAGTGAGTTATTTGTGCATATTCATTTTGCTGCTTGATTGTTGTTCATGTTTCTTTCTCTACCCTTTCATGATCTACGTTTCTAAAATGTAAAGAAGTGATAGAGAATGTCAAGCAAAGGAGTCAAATCATAACTTGTCAACATTTAGTGATTACAATTATTCATCTTCTTCTTAAGAATCAAGGGCTTTATGCTCCATGTGTTTGCTTCTATCCGAAAAAAGGGGTTTTGTACGGGATGTGAATTTTTTGATCTTATTGGTATTTGGCCTTCTTTTGTACCTTTTTTATCCTCTATTCTTTTTGTTTTTGTTTATCTTCTCCCTTCATTCTGTAATGCTTTAAACGCTTCTTGCGTTTCTTTCTAATGAAAAGTTGACCTTAAAAAAATACTCAAATCTTCTTATGAAGTTATCTGCAAATGCTGGCTAATCTTTATGTGCTTGTAGAACGTTAAATTAATAGACATGACATCAATGTCTGTCAAGTTCTCCCACTTCTCTTATTAGTCTCACACTCTTTCTGTTAGGAAAGTGTTTCTCTCTCACAAAATTATGTCCAAGTGAGCTCCTAACTTTTGTGATTGGTCTAGTCCCTTCTCACCATACACTCTTTATCTCCTCAACCCTCTTTCGCACACTCTTTTTTTGTGCTCTCAGCCAATGTGGCAGTACACAATGCAGGACCTCTAAATCCTCCACTTCTAAATTTGAGTCTCAATTCTTTCTCCACCTCACTCTTCTTTTTGCTCTCAGCCAATGTTGCAGTACACAATGCAGGACCTCTTTATCCTCCACTTCTTAATTTAAGTCTCACAATTTAATTAATCTTTTACCCCACCCCACGCTCATAAATGTTTTCAATACAATGTTGACCCTCTTAAAAAAACAAATAAATTTGCATTAATCTTTACATGTATGAACTGGCAGCTTATTTCTAGTACTTATAATCCTTGATGATTTGATAAACATGATACAAAACATGGAACATTCTTGCTAGTATAAAATGTATTCCTTTTCTTATGCAAATTAACTCATCGGGGATCAGTAGATTGCATTGCGGGGTCTAATTCACTTCGGAGCCCACTCTTTTGTACTCTTTTTGCTTTGCTCACTGTTACGTGGTTTTTGGTTGTGGATCATTTGCTTAGACGTTTTGCTTAACAACCACTTTTGAATTAATGAAATGAACCCTGTTCAATTTTTTTTTATGCAAATTGAAATTTGTTTTTATATTCGATGTGTTGCACTATGCTTTTAATTTCCTCACAAAGCATCTGTTAGCCACTTGTGTTGCATATAAGATCCTCCCATTTTAGAGAATTTAGTCAGTATAAAATATGAGAATGATTAATGTTTTTCTGTATAGCTATTGAGAGCTACTATCGCTTCAACTTATTACGGGGAACTTGGCATAGAGGAAGAAGACATATTTGTTTCTGATGGTGCCAAAAGTGACATATCCCGCCTTCAGGTTGATTTTGCTTTCTTGCCAACTCTTTTAGTTGTCTATCATGGTTTCCTCTATCTAAATTCCTGACCAGTTAATCTGGAGGTTCCAATTTTTGGTGGCTGTCTTTGTTATAGGTCCTCTTTGGCTCCAATGTTACAATGGCAGTGCAAGACCCATCATACCCTGTAAGTGTGTATGACAACTTATTGCAGTTACCATGTTTCTTATACATGAGTGAGATAGTATTTCGTAAAACTCTTGCATCTCCGTTCCCCTTTGGAGTTTAAAGAGTAAAAACATATGTGACTGGATTGCCCTTGTCATTTTATTGAGAAAAGCACATACTAATGGCAGTCAAGTAGAACTGTATTAAAACACTTGACTAGTTACAGGAAGGTAAATTTCCTCAAAAGAGGTAATGAGAATAGCATGCACAGGTTAACATAACGTGAAAATAATATTTGTGAAATTAGATGTGATGACTGCTGCACAAAATGTAAATGGTTGTTGAACTATCTCATATCTTGCAGGCCTATGTTGACTCTAGTGTTATTATGGGTCAGACTGGATTGTATACGGATGATGTAGGGTTTTCAAAAATTGAATATATGAAGTGCACGCCAGAGAATGGCTTTTTCCCAGATTTGTCAAAAGTTGCTCGAACAGATATCATATTTTTCTGTTCACCTAACAACCCAACTGGTTCTGCTGCTACAAGAGACCAATTGATTCAGCTAGTACAGTTTGCCAAGAAGAATGGATCAATCATAGTCTATGATTCTGCATATGCAATGTATATGTCGAATGACAACCCAAAGTCCATCTTTGAAATTCCTGGAGCCAAAGAGGTGATAATATTTCTTCTCTGGGTTAATTTCTATCCCCATAGGCAACGATTGCACACCCCATTTAGAAACACTTTTTATTCATGTCTGAATCCAGATACAACAGCATTTGTAAACTAAAATTAGTTGAAGGCAGGTTCAAAATTTTATTTATGTTTCGATATTTGGATCCAGAAACAGATTAGAAAAGTGTTTCCAAATGGGGTCCCATCTTTCTTTCACGTACTAGTAGGATGCTGAGTAATTGATGCTTGTTTGTTCTGGGGAACCATAAGTGGCAAATAAATATTAAACCTAGTCATCAAGGCCGTTGAAACCTAGGCAAATAGATATTAAACCTAGGAATCAGGTTCAAAGTTATGTAACAACTTATGTTGCAGGTTGCGATTGAGGTTTCGTCATTTTCCAAGTATGCTGGGTTCACAGGAGTCCGTCTTGGTTGGACTGTCGTTCCAAAAGAACTTCAGTTTTCAGATGGTTTTTCAGTTGCAAAGGACTTCAACCGCATAGTTTGCACTTGCTTCAATGGTGCATCTAATATTGCACAAGCTGGTGGTTTAGCATGCCTTTCACCTGAAGGCCTCGGGGTAATGTTAAAAAACAAAAATAGCCTTAGTCTTTTTGTTATTGTTATTATTATTATTATTGTTCTAGAAGCATAACAAGTTGTTGTTGTTGCAGGCAATGCATGAGGTGATTGGTTTCTACAAAGAGAACACAGAAATCATAGTAAAGACATTCGAGTCTCTTGGTTTCAATGTATACGGAGGAAAGAATGCCCCTTACGTGTGGGTTCACTTCCCTGGTCAAAGCTCATGGGATGTTTTTAGTGAGATTCTCGAGAAAACCCATGTCGTTACTACCCCTGGGAGCGGCTTTGGACCTGGAGGGGAGGGCTTTGTCCGGGTGAGTGCCTTTGGTCATAGGGCTAATGTTTTGGAGGCTTGCAAGAGATTCAAGGACTTGTACACTTGAAAACAAACAAACCATCATTATTTTTCAGTTGCTTTTTTTGCTGTTATTGGGGGTGTTGTAGGATATCATCTTGTTTTGGAAGTTTTCCAGACACAATAGACAGAGTATTTATTTGAATGTTACATCTATCTTTCTTCTACCATTTGGCTATATATTATTTCTACTAAACTTGACTAATGGCGTTTCCTTTCTTCCTTCCAAATTGAGTTGTCATCATCTATCTAGGGGCAGCCTCCTCCAGCATCTGCACCACTGCCCTCATGGAAGGCCTTAGCCCCGGCACCCTGGTGGTGCACCTGACTGCAATGCCCAACACTCTCGCAGCATCGCTTCTGTGTGCCTCGGAGATGGTGGTGTCCACCAGCGACTCCCCATTATTATTATTATTGCCTCTTGTCATCATCAACTCGTAACACACCCACTGGACAATGTCCTTGCTCTCTCCAAACTCAGCCTCTACTGGTCTCTTTCCAGTCACCAGCTCCATCAGCACTACTCCAAAACTGTAAACATCGCTCTTCTCGTTCACTTTGTTCGTGTACCCGCACTCTTCAAAAACCAAGTAAGAAATCGAAACATTAACTTAGTTAGACATTAACTTAGTTAGACATAGATTCACTATGTACTAACATACCTGGAGCCATATAGCCGTGGGTTCCAGCAAAACCGTAAGTAGTAGTATCCCTGTCTCCTTGGGCATTCAAAATCTTGGCAAGCCCGAAGTCTGCAATTCTGGGCCTCATCTCATCGTCCAACAAAATATTGCTGGACTTCACATCCCTATGAATCACGGGCCTTTCACATCCGCGATGCAGGTAGTCCAGACCCCTTGCGGACCCCACCGCGATCTCGTATCTCAACCTCCATCCCATCTCCATCTTACGACATGCGTTGTGCATCCTGTCCCACAGACTCCCATTCGACATGTACTCGTACACCAACAGATCCGAGCTCTCCCCTGTGATACTACAGTACAACTTTACCACGTTCAAATGCCTCACAGAGCTTAACGCTGTCACCTCCGCCTCAAACTCCGACGACGACCGCACACTCCGCCTCTGCCCCCCCAGCATTGCCCTTCCGCTGCTGCTACTTCTGCTTCGGAAACTCTCGCCAGTTACGCTATCTGACCTCCAAATATGTTTAACTGCTAGCTTCTCCCCGTTCGCCAACACAACCTTGTAAACATTGCCGGAACCGCCTTTTCCTATTAGATTCTCCGTCCTAACAGCGTTCACTACCTCGTCTTCCGTAAAGCTTAACAGGTGAAACTGCCTCATGTCCCACGATCCGTGTCCTTGTCCTCGCTTTATCGGATGATGATTATCCTGGTGATCTATTTTACGTGTGTAGTGTTTGTGTGTCATATAGCAAGTAATCGACACCGCCAAAATAGTAACTCCCGCTATGAAGAGCGCTACAATTTTCCGAATATCGCGGTGCCTGCCTGAACCCAACGGAGAACACCTCGGATACTTTCTGTTTTTGCTGTTGCTGCACAGATCGGGGTTTCCAACGAAGCTTCCAGTAAACGGAGGAACTAGTAATGATTCTGGTATAGGACCGAAGAGCCTATTGTTCGATAGATCGAGCAGCGTTAGTGTCAATGATGACAAGCTAGATGGAATTTCACCAGAAAGATTGTTACTCGACAGGTTTAAGTAGTTTAAGCTGGGCAAAGTTCCAATCGTCATTGGTATTTCGCCGGAAAGAGAGTTACCGGCGAGATTGACCTCGCTGAGAGACCTGCAGGACCCTAATGACCAAGGGATTTGGCCAGAGAATAAGTTGTTCTCCAAATGTAGGCTGTCTAGATTCGTTAATTGCCCGATTTTCGCAGGAATTTTTCCAGAGAATCTGTTGGATCTCAGATCCACGGAGACTAACGAAACCGCCTCCGATATATTATCCGGTAGTTCGCCTGAAAAAAGATTGTCAGCTAGAAACAACTGTGCTAGAGACTTGGCATTACCAATGCTCTGGCCAACGGATCCTTGGAATTGATTCAACGAGAGATCAATTATGGTCATGTTAGGCAATCCCCATATCCCGGCAGGCACTGTCCCGGAGAGTGAATTATCGTTCACTCGGAAACGAATCAAAGAGGCGCAATCAGCGTATGCAGCCGGAATTTCGCCGGAGAAATTATTTTGCAAAATCAGAAGCTTAATCATTTTGCCATTCTTACACATATCAGGTGGTATCTGCCCTGACAATGAATTATCTGAAACATCTATGAATTCAAAATCTGACAAGGAACCTATACTCCACGGAAGAGAACCAGTTAGATTATTGGTATATAGAGAGAATTCTTTGAGGAATTTGAAGCTTCCGAACTCTTCCGGTATCTCCCCTGAGAAGCCATTTTCGAAAAGCTGAAGAGACTGGAGGCGGGTTAACGTTTTGAGCTCGGAAAGATCTCCTTCAAGACTGTTATTCGAAGCATCGAAGTTGATCAAGCTAGTAAGATTACCGAATCCATCTGGTAGTTTTCCGGTAAGGTGGTTATTGTAGAGCTCCAATTGCCATAGTTTTTGAAGGTTGGTGATTCCTGGAGGGATTTCACCAAACAGGGCGTTATCAGAGAGTTCCAGATTCTGGAGTAGAGTTAGATTACCAATTCCATCTGGAAATCTGCCATGGATACTGCAATTGGAGAGGTAAAGCCAATATAATTTGTTAAGGTTTAGGAGTTGGAGAGAAAAGGGTGTTGGGTCAAATGGGTTGTCTCCAAGACTCAAAAACTGGAGGTTGGTAAGATTTTCAAGAGACTTCCATGGAAATGGACCGGAGAATCCGCTGGCGTTCAAATTGAGGAACTTCAATTGGCTTAAAGGGGAAAGATCATTGGGAAGGAATTGACCCGTGAATGAATTCATGCTTAGATCTAAGTGCTGTAATTTGTTGCATTTGGACAGACCACTTGTTGTTATTTCTCCGGAGAGGGAGTTGGATTCGAATGAGAGCTTTTCTAAATTTTGAAGAGAGCATAATGAATCAAAGGAAAGAGTTCCTCCTGATAAACCTTGTTGGGGAAGGTTGATCTCTGTTACCATCCCGTCAGGACCACATACAATGCCGGAGAAATTGCAGGGAGAGTTGTCTTTGGTCCATGTTTGGAACACTGGGGTGGATGATGATGATGATGATGATGCCAAGGAGGACTTGAGATTGAGAAGGATTTGAAGCTCGGTGTCGTCGGAAGTAGAGAAAGAAATGAAGAAGGTAAGAAACATGGTGAGGATGAAGAAGTGATGAAAGGTGGTGCCGGACATGGCTGCCACTGCCAGTCGGTGGTGGTGGTGGTGAAGTGAGAAAGATGAATATTATGGTCTCTTTCTTTGTTTCTATCTGTTTGAATTTGAGTAGTAGTGTGGAAAGGAAAGAAGAAAGTCGGCATTTTGACACGAGGGCGGCTAGGGAATGTGAGAACTGTCAGAGGCTGCCATTGTTGACTTAACTTGAAAGATTTTGTTTAAGACGTAGAGTTTCTAGAGACGTAGAAGAAGGGAGGAAGAGTCGGTAGGTAGGCCTTGTTTGTTGGGATGAAACTGGCTGGAAGGAACCTAGAGTCCATTGTTGTTTTTCTAATTATTAAATATTTAACTTTGACTATAAATATTGGAATTCAATTGCTTTTTTTTCTTGAAAGTTAGTTCGATACTATCAGTTTATTCACTAAGGCAGCACAATCCGTACAAAATTAATAAATGAGGAGACTGATGCTTTACTTTTGTATATAAGTGTAATCTAATGAATGAAAGTGCATGTACTGTTGAATCGAAGTAACCCTTTTAACTGCGTTGCGACTTAGGAAGACATGTCGTTTGTTTTATTGTGGTGGTTATGAGACTGTCACAACAATTATATAATGTGAGTGATTTTCTAAAAGAAAAAAAGTTAAAATTAAACAACTCTTTAAATATATAGTTTTGGATTTAGTTACTATTTACACTACTTTTGATACTTAACTCCTCATAAAGAGAAGGAAAGTTGTTTCTTTTTTATAAAAAAAAGTAATTGTTATTAAAAGTAGGTATTATAAGTCAATAAAGAAGAAAAATTAGGATAATGTTGACTGTAGTCAGCTAGCTAGAGAGCAAAAAGTGACTAATCATTATTATTAAGTTGTCTTTCCTTTTTTTAAAAGGAAAAAGAAAATTAAGTTAGTCAAACAAAAAGAAAATGGAAGGAGTGGTTGAGAATTGAGATCTCCCTTCATCATTTTAAAATTATTTAGGATTGCAGATTTGATTAAAAGAAGATTCATTGTGTGTGATATTTGACAATTTTAGTTTAATCTAATTAATTAGACTTTTCAGTCCTGATTATTATTATAAATATTTATTTATTTAGAAAAAATATAAGATATTAAAATGTTATTTGTTTATTGTATATCATTTTAAGTTTCAAACTAAAGCCCAAATCCAATGTTGGGCAAAGACACAAAAGCCCATTATTGTTACTTGATAAATAAATAAAAATTCTTTTGTTTCAAATTATGGGGCTGCCCAATAAGAAACCCCACCAGCCCACACATAAAACTAACAAATTCCTAACTATATTTTTAAATTTATAATTTATATAATTATATCTAAAAATAGGTTTTTTTATTAGGCCCAGATGGTCAAAGTCTCTCTAACAGCTTCATATAAAATAAGATTTTGATGTAATATTTATAAATAAATAAAAAATCGATTTCACTACTTTAACTACCGAATTTCAGCGAATAATACGTTTTAACTATCGAATTTTAAAAAATCGTAGTCAAAATTCTCAGTTCGCTGAAATTCGGTAGTCAAATTTATGACAAGAAATTTTATTTATTTATAAATATCAAATATATATATATATATAATAATAATGCTTAATTTGAATTTTATTGCTTTGTCGGGTCGAGAGTTGTTGTTAATTTGGATATATATGAGAATAAATAGATATTTGTGACGGATTGTGGGTTGACTCACCATAAACTTGAAAATGTTAAATGTATGTTTAGTACTTACAATTTAACTAAATAAGTATAACTCTTTAATCAACTAAGCTAATAATAATTTATATTTTAAATTCACACCAAATTTGATGAATGTGCGACATTTCTAACAATATAAGTTAACTAATATATATATATATATATATATATATATATATATATATATATATATATATATATATATATATATATATATACTAATGCTTAATTTGAATTTGCTTGGTTTGTCAAGACAATAGTTGTGGTTAATTTGAATATATATCTGAGAGTAAATGGATATTTGTGTCAGATCGTGGGTTAACCCGCCCATAAACTTAAAACTGTTAAAAATAAAATTAAAAATGATATATGTATGTTTTGAACTTTCAACCTAACAAAATAAGTACAACCTTTTAACCAAATGTGATTGGGGTGTGTTTTTTCGAGGGATAATAGTTCGGTAACAAATGAGAGTGTTTAAAAAATATGAATCAAATATTTGATTGACCAAAGTGTGAGATCACGATGTTAAATATCGATTAAGATTTATGGTTTATTTTCTTAGGGATAAAAAATGTGTGAAAGTGTGATTAGAATGTGGTTTATCAAGGGATGCGAGGTGGGTAAGAAAGGATCATGAGGTCACAAGATTAAAGGTCGATTGAGATTGGTGGTTGGTTTGATGAAGGATAAGAGGCGTGTGAAACTATTATTGTGATTGGTGATTGGTTTCTAAGGAATAATATACATTTTAAAATGTGGTTGAGATTGATGGTTAGTTTACCGAGGGATAAAAGGCATGTGAAAATATGATAAAAAGACATATGAACACGTGTGAGTCATAAAATGTCGACTAATTAATTAATTGGTAATAAATATTAAATACAAAATATAAATATACACAAAAGTATAAAATTATTTTAACAATCTTAAGTGGTCTAGCAGTTAAGTTGTTCACATTTCATGTTTAAGACCAGAGTTTAAATCCCAAAAACTGTAAATTTAAAAGTGAGTATTATAAATATTTGAGAGATCGATATTAAAGAATGCATTTTTGATTATAATATACGGTGACACGACTTTTAAACAAAGGATAAAAGGCATGTGAAAGTATAAGGTCGAATTTATTGGTTGGTTTGACGAGCATTTGAATGTGTGAGGTTATAAGATGGAGGTCGGGTGTCAGCCGAAGGATAAATAGACATGAAAATGTGAGTCACAAGATGATGATAAATTGGGGATTAGTGGTTGGTTTGACAATGTATAAGAGGTGTGTGAATTGTGAACAATTGATATTGGTTGTTGATTTATTGAAGTGGGGGTAAAAGAGATCGTCTAAGATTGATGAGTTCTTGCAAAGGGGTAAAGAGGCATATGAGGAGGATAAAAAGACATATAAAAAGTGTGAGTCACAAGATGATGGTCAATAGGGGATTATTGGTTGGTTTGACTGAGATAAGAGGTGTGTGATCGATTGGAATTGGTTGTTGATTTATTGAAGTGGGGGATAAAAAAGGTCGACTAAGATTAGTAGATGGTTTGCCGATGGGATAAAGAGGCATATGAAAAAATGTGAGTCATAAGAAGTTAACTAATATTTGGTGAGTGGTTTGCCGAGTGGATAAATATGCATATGAAAAAATATGAGTTGCAAGAGGTCGACTAAGATTGGTGGGTGGTTTGTCGAGTGGATAAAGTGGCATACGAAAAAGTGTAAAGTCACGAGATGAAATGTCGATTGAGATTTAGTGGTTAGTTTGTAGAAGTGGGGGTAAATATAAGATTTAGTGGGTAGTTTGTCGAGTGGATAAAGATGCATATAAAAAAGTGCGAGTCACAAAAGGCCGACTAAGATTGGTGGGTGATTTACCGAGTGAATGAAGAGGCATATGAAAAGTGTGAGTCATAAGAGGTCGACTAAGATTGTTGGTTATTTTGTAGAAGTGAGGGTAAATATGAAAAATTGTGAGGTCACGAGATGAATTGTCGATGAGATAAAGAGGCATATGAAAAAATGTGAGTCACAAGAAGTCAACTAAGATTTGGTGAGTGGTTTGCCGAGTGGATAAAGATGCATATAAAAAAATGTGAGTCACAAGAGGTCGACTAAGATTAGTGGGTGGTTTTTCGAGTGGATAAAGAGATATATGAAAAAATGTAAGGTCACGAGATGAAATGTCGATTGAGTTTAGTGATTGGTTTGTAAATGTGAGGGTAAATATAAGATTTGGTGGGTGGTTTATCGAGTAGATAAAGAGGCATATGAAAAAGTATGAGTAACAAAAGGTCGACTCAGATTGGTGGGTGGTTTGCAGAGTGAATAAAGAGGCATATGAAAAGTGTGAATCATAAGATGTCGACTAAGATTGGTGGTTAATTTGTAGAAATGAGGGTAAATATGAAAAAGTATGAGGTCACGAGATGAATTGTTGATTGAGATTTGGTGGTTAGTTTGAAGAAGTGAGTGTAAATATAAGATTTGGTGGGTGATTTACCGAGTGGATAAAGTGACATATAAAAAAATTTGAGTCACAAAAGATCGGCTAAGATTAGTGGGTGGTTTCCCGAGTGGATAAAGAGACATATGAAAAAGTGTGAGGTCACGAGATGAAATGTCGATTGAGATTTGGTGGTTGGTTTACAGATTTGAGGGTAAAGATAAGAGGTCTTCTTAACAAACTAGATATTAATTGTTAAAAATATATGAATGAGCTGTTGATTGACCGAAGTGGTCGATTGGGGGATTGTTGATTTATTGAAGTGGGGTAAAAGAAGTCGTGATAAGAGTAAATATGATGAGATGCGAGGTGGGGTGGTTGATTTGTCGGGATAAGAAACCAATAATAAAAGGATATATCGACGGTTAAAAATATATAAATGAGATGTTGGTTAATTGGAGTATAAACGTGTGTGTGAGGTCACGAGATTAGAGATCGAAATTAAAATTGGTGAGTAATTTACCGAGAGGATAAAGAGACATATGAAAAAGTGTGAGTCACAAGATGAGAGTTCAATTAGGGAGATTGATGTTTGGTTTGACGAATGATAAGAGATGTTTGAAAGTGTGTGTAAAGTCATGAGATAAAATGAGATGTCGATTGAGATTTGGTGGTTGGTTTGTCGAAAGTGGGGAATAATTAAGAGGTTGGTAATAAATGAGATATTAGTGGTTAAAAATATATGAATGAGATGTTGATTGACTGAAATGTAAAATTGTGTGAGGTCACGAGATTAGAGGTCGATTGTGAATGATGAGTTATTTGTCGAGGGGACAAAGAGATATATTAAAAAGTGTGAAACATAAGATGAGAGGTCGATTGAAAGATTGATTTTGGTTTGACAAGGATAAAAGGTGTGTAAAAGTGTGAGATTACGAGATGAGATGTCGATTGAGATTTAGTAGTTGGTTTAACGATGTGGGGGTAAAAAAAGCGATTACGGTGATATAAAATAGGATGGTAATAACTAATAAATTATATATTAGTGGTTAAAATATATGAATGAGATGTAGATTAATCTAATTATAAAAGTGTGTGAGGTCACAAGATTAAAGTTTGATTGAGATTTATGGGTGATCATTCTAGTAACTAACAAGATAAATTATGTAATTGACTTTATTTTTATTAAGAAAAAAATTATCTTTTTTAAGTGTTTTTCAAATTTATAAAATTAATTTTTTTTAACTTTATGTTAACATTAAATTCTAGATTTAATTTAGTTTTGACAAACTAAAACTAATTTTAAATTAATTTTATTTAAATAATATTAATTTTATTTAAAATATTATAGATAAATAATATTTTTTTTATAATTTTATCTGTGCAAATACATGAGATGCATACTCGTAGATAATAAGGTAACGACGTTTTAAATTTTAAAGACAAAATCTTATTGTTGTATAACTTTAATAATTTATTCTAATAAAGAGTCTTAATAATTCGATTTTTTCTTATTATGTTTTCTATTTTACTTTTATCCCAATTACATAATTTTTTTAACAATAAATAAAAATACCAATATTATTTTATAATATAAATAAAATTTTGAATTCATAAAATATATATTCAAATAATCCAAGATGTCATCTTTTAAATAAGAGAAGAGATGAGATGATGTGGGTGTGGTTAAGAATATTGGAGAAGCAACACACCACAAAATAAAAATAAATAAATTGGGATAAGAAGAGAAAATGGGGAAGTTTGTTATATTATTATTTCCTTATTCCTTCATTCCTTGTCCATTTTCATATATAATAAACTAAACCACAACGAGCCTCCACATTCCTTCACAAGACGATGATGCAGCAGCAGACTTCAGAAATCAATCATCGTATTGCAAGAATCGCTGCTCATCTCCATCCTCCAAATCTCCAGGTACTTCGCTTTTCAATTTCAGTGCAAATCACTTACCACCTGCCATATCTTTTTCTTCTTCAAAATTATAATTGAAATTATGATCTTGCTTGAATGAAGATGGAGGAGAATAGCAGTAGCAGCTTATTGAGGGCAGGTACATGCAGAGCCAAAGGAAGTGCTGTTGGGTTCAAAGTTGCTGTACTAGGTGCTGCTGGGGGAATTGGGCAATCACTTTCCTTATTAATGAAGATGAACCCCTTAGTCTCCATCCTCCATCTTTATGATGTTGTCAATACTCCTGGAGTCACTGCCGATGTCAGTCACATGGACACCGGAGCAGTGGTATAATATTTAAAGATTGATTTTATACTCCAAAAATTGGATTTTGATTGTTTTTGTTTTGTTTAGGTACGAGGGTTTCTAGGGCAAAAGCAGCTGGAGGATGCTCTGACTGGAATGGATGTTGTGATCATACCAGCAGGTGTTCCAAGGAAGCCTGGAATGACAAGAGATGACCTGTTTAAGATCAATGCTGGAATTGTGAAGACCCTGTGCGAAGGGATAGCCAAGTGCTGTCCGAATGCAATTGTGAACTTGATCAGTAATCCGGTTAATTCCACTGTCCCAATTGCAGCTGAGGTTTTCAAGAAAGCCGGAACCTATGACCCTAAGCGTCTCCTGGGTGTCACTAAGCTTGACGTAGTCAGAGCCAACACCTTTGTGGTAATAAATGAGTAAATACTCTAATAAACTCATAGTAATAAATGTTGTTAATGTATGTTGATGGTTGATGTACTTTCTTCTTCTTTGCTGTTGTTCAGGCAGAAGTGTTGGGAGTTGATCCGAGAGATGTTGATGTCCCAGTTGTAGGAGGTCATGCTGGAGTAACCATATTGCCTCTTCTTTCTCAGGTTGAAACAATTATTATTATTATTATTGTTTAGTAATTGGCTGTTGGTGTTTCTTTTGCTTTCTCTGAACAATTATGAATTCGTTGAAAACAGGTAAAGCCTCCCAGCTCATTCACCCAAGAAGAAACCGAATATCTGACAAACAGGATCCAGAACGGTGGAACAGAAGTGGTTGAGGCAAAAGCTGGAGCTGGATCAGCAACTCTGTCAATGGTTTGCAAATTTGATTGATTTATTTTATTTACAATTGTTTCATGGGAAAGATAGATGAATATTGTGGCGGTGGTGGACAGGCATTTGCGGCTGCTAAATTTGCAGATGCGTGCCTGAGGGGGTTGAGAGGAGATGCCGGTATAGTGGAATGTGCATTTGTTGCTTCTCAGGTTGCTGTCTGTTTGTTTGTCTGTCTATTGTGTTATAGTTCTATGAGTAGTAACTAATTTGTTCTGTTTCTGCTGCTAATAATATATAGGTTACAGAACTCCCTTTCTTTGCTACAAAGGTAAGACTTGGTCGTACTGGTGCGGAAGAGATATACCAGCTTGGCCCGCTTAATGCCTACGAGAGGTAATTGTATATATTCCTAGCTGAATCAACGACAACTTGTAATGTCTTGTAATGATGTCTTTTGTTTTTGGGCGGGAACAGGGCGGGCTTGGAGGCAGCAAAGAAAGAGTTGGCTGGAAGCATTCAGAAGGGGGTCTCCTTCATCAGGAATTAACTATAACTTAAAACCCTCACCAGAATTATCACTCGTTAATAAATACCCTAGTAATACTTCTACTACTACTACTATTTCTGGAAAATCCTTGGCACTGTGAAGTGTGACCACCAAACAAGGTCAATTATATGATGTTATTACTATTCCCTAGTCCGACAACTAACTCTTCTTTGAATGTTTTATCTCTTTGAACCTAAACTTAATTATAAATATACATATATATAGCTCAGATCATAAACACATCTTCCATTAAAAAAAAGGACTAAATCTAATACCTTTTAACAATCATAATACAACAAACAACATTGGGGTAGACATGTAAAAAATACCAACTCATATAGTCATAAAATCTTAATGATGCAGCAACAGCTTGAATGATGGATCATTAGCAGCAGCAGCAATAGAACTACAAAAAATGAAAAAGATTATATTACTAATTATGCCACTATCTTCCTTCCTTCCTTCACCCCCAAGTAGTAGTTGGAGCTACTAGCAATACCCAAGTAAATTCATTTAAACCAATCCAGTTGTTACGTAACAAGCCAAGCCAAACAAGTGAATTCAAATTCAATTGATTTCTTTCTAGGAGGAATGTTTTTATGCGGTGCTAACGATTTAATAACTATTTTTGTAGCTCCAGAATGTTTCAGTTTATGCTCCTACCTATTATCTGGATATACCAAGAAAGATGTACTATCTAAATTATTGATCTTGTAGCAGTCTAGCAGTTGCTGAAAATAATATAAATTTCGCATAAATCTGTGATTTTTATTTGATCTTCCTTCTTACCCCAAATTTGATATTGAAAAAATTCAGAATTATCTGGAATCTAAACCAACAAATAATAGTGTATTTAAACAAAAACCACACCACCCCAAGTGAAGATATTAGACTACTATCAAGGACTTGATCAAATATACTACTTACTTGTGTAGAAGACAAGTGGTGAAAGAAATCAAATGTGCAAGTGTTGTTTGTGGTGGGGAGCATCGCTAGTGTGACCGTGGATGAGGAAATCAGTGCAATTCTTTCTAAAACCGCGATTATACGGGTTCCTGAACTTCCCATCTGGACCGCGCAGATATGTGTAACGCCCAGCATTTGCTACTTCGTTTGTAGTTAAGTTGCGCCCAATCTGTGTCCTCTCATCTCATCAATGTCATTGTCAAATCATATTATAAAAGAGATTAATTAATTACCTGGGATGCTTGTATGATTGTCAAAGTTGTAGATGCGATAAATATAAGTGCGTCCATGCCTAGCAACGCCACTACACCAGGATGATTAACTATCATAAGCTGCAATCCTCCCCATGGTGTTACTGTCCTAATTCCTATATTCCATTTATCCAATCAACTTTTACAACAAATAAATAATAGAAGAAGAAGAAGAACAACAACAACAACAAGCATACTCTCGATAGAAACAAATGCAGCAAGTATTGACGTCAAGGTTCCCAAGCAAAGAAATACAAAGAAGTCCCATTTATTCCTCTGCGCAATAACAACACATTCAGATGGGACAATGTTTCGAACAAACTGGTCAATTATTATTAAAATGTATTTCATTTGATTTCTCACCTTTCCTACACAGTTTGAGATCCAGGGGCAATGATGGTCGAACTGGTCTATACAATGCTTGCATATGGGACAATGCTTCGAACGAACAGGTCTCAATATCTGCCAGCCACCCACCCCAAATATATCAAAATAACAAACAGAAAGAAAGAAACAAATTTTCTAGTCAGTCAGAGGAGACAACAACACCAACTACCTTGCAGGTCGGGCAAAGCTGAGACCAATTCCCAGTCAACCCAGAAAAGTTATTTATATCAAACTTCACCAACTGATCCTGTCAAGTATTATTATTCAGATCACATTTCACCAAACAAAACTAAACTAAAAAAAAAAACTACCCACCTCTTCTTTAATATGATGATCACTCAACTTGGCTGACTTGGATATGTACCCTGGATCTTTGCTGAAATTTTTATCAAAATATATAATTACTTCCAATGAATGTTTCTTTTTTCACATAACCCCCATTTACCTACCTACTGCAGCGGTGGAACATAACCAGTGCAGCAAGGGCCGAAGAAACAGCAGTCCATCCCCATAAACCGAGAACAGCTGTTATCTTCGGAAGATTTGGAGCTAGCATGAGTAGAAAAAAATATCCATCCCAAACAAGATTAAAACTTAAAACAACTAGACAGAAAAGATATAACTTACATACTTACCAAACATAACTGAGTTTATGAAAAGGATGGTGCTGATACACACTATAGAGAAAAGAATAGGTGCATAACCTATACCACTTAATCTTCCAATCAGACCTTTCTCCTCTCGACTCTTGGCATAAGCACGTTGTGCATTGGACTGAACAAAATAAGGAAGGGGGAGGCTAAAATTTACAAAACCTTACCGATAGATAGATTGATAATAACAATTCTTATCAGAAATTGACAAAATAGACTTCGACGAGAAGATGTAGTACATACTAGGAAGAGTGCGACATGTTGATGACCTTTATCAGAAGCCAATTGAGCAGGAGTAACCCCAGCATTATCTTTCACCATTAGCTCCTCCTTAGTCCCTGCATGTACAAGTACTGCGCATGTTTCCACATTTCCCGTCAATGCACCCCAATGCAAAGGTGTACAACCTGGATGGACCCCACATCTCATTATCATTTAAACATAGATAATAAAACATGAAATGGTTATCCAATAAATATTTGATTTCAAAAACAACAACGTAGAATGCATAGGCCATCATGGTTTAAAGATAAGCAATTGGTGAACGCCAAGGATTCTTATTATCTATTTATCAGATAATTGCAAAGAAAAACATGTGAAGCGATTATACTGCAGCATGCCCATAAATTTTTTGGAAGGTGAACAAGACAATAAGTGATTTTCTCAACAGTTGGAGGTATTACTGTTTAAAATAAAAACAGCAATATTTAGCTAAAATCATTGTTCAATTTACTCTTGAACAGTATATCCTAAGTAGATACTGTGAATTATATATGTAACTTACTGGCTTCAAATATTTTAATGGTTTGTCTACTAAACTTTGAGAGAATTTGTATAAAAACAGTTCTATGATATAATTTCAAGTCTACCCCAGTGCAACAAATTAAAGACACGGGTTCCAAACAAGGAATACAATCTACACATTAGATAACCAATAACAAATATATTAAAAAAAACAGAAAGAAAGTTGTAAGCAAGCACATACTTCCACATTAAAATGGTGAATTACCAAGAGGCAGCACAATAGTTAAGATGTTCAAGTAATAAAAAATATCATTTTACTAAGAGATATAAGAATGTTCAAAACCTCAAGTAGTAATAAATGGGATCCACTTTAACAGCAGTAAAAACCATAAAGAAGTTCATACGGCTCTATCAAATGCAGATACAAAGGATATTCAATAGCATCTTAGAATTTGAGATAGATACCTTGTTTATCTTGTCTCTCTTGGGAAGCATCTCTAAATAAAAGTAACCTAACTGTGTCTGTGAATCCCTTGTAGGCCGCCCTGATAACAAAAACTATACATATATTATTATAAACATCTAGCAAGAAATTTGAGTGAAATTGTATGGCAATAGTTATGATCAACAAGGCACGCATTCGTTTGTCACCAAGAAAACAATTCTTGACACATAATTGTTTTGGGATGAAAACAAGAGTTCAAGTTATTTATCAGCATAAAGCAGCAAAATAAAAGTCCAGTAACAAGGGAGTGGATATAGGACTGAAATGTTAGATGTTTTGTCATACCAATGAAGAGGACTTCTTCCCTCGTTATCAGGGGCATCAAAATCAGCACCATACTTGGCAACAATGTGATTCAACAAGGATGTTTGCCCATATTGAGCTGCAACATGAACTGCCTGCAAAGAATCGTGAACAAGGAAGGAAGGAAGGAAGGAACACTCCATTAATTCAAGAAGAATGATAGCAGCTAAGCATTCAATATTCATAGGAGGAGGAGGAGAAGAGAAAGAGCATGAACATCAGTTACCCGGAATCCATTCATATCCGAGGCCTCAACTCTCGCTCCATTCAGTAGAAGCACATCAGCGGCAGCAATCGATCCGCGAACAGCTGCCCAATGAAGCGCTGTCTGTTTCGTGTTATCCGCGGCATTCACATCTCCGCCATGCTTGAATTACAAAAAAGAAGGAGATTTTTTAAAAAAAAAAAACTGAATTTGAATTGGAAGCAGCAAAAGAATAAAAGGGTACACACACGCCTTACATCGATAATGTATAGCATAATATCGGCGAAATTGTTGAGCGCAGCCCACTGAAGCGCGTAATAGCCATTCCCGTCGGGAGTTGAGAGAGAGACACGGTCTTTATCTTGTTCAACGAAGCTTTTCAATTTCTGTAAATCCCCATAAGCGGAAGCGGTATAAACATCAATTATATCGATTCGATTGGCTTTTTCTGATGAATTTGCTGGATCGTTTGAATCAGAAACAATTTCAATTTCTGGGGAGGATGAGGAGGAAGAAGACGCCATCATATATTTATTTGTTCGCCAATCCAAAAGGAAAGGTAGTGTCTTGGCGTAGGAGAAATGAAATTGTGGGTATAGTTAGGGCTTTTCTTTTCTCTCAAAGGGTATAATTAATTATAAACAATCAAATGATCAATCAATCAACTAAAGTCCAGTTCTTTCTTTCTGGGTAGTTTCTTCTTGCTTCTTTGTTGAATATTAATTAATATTGGAGATCAAGATTTGTATTTGTTTTTTTTAAGATTCCAATTCATAACTTTCAAACATATGATTTTTTTTCTCTATAATTCAAACTCAAAAAGATCATTAAGTAATATTGTAAATTCAACATTCCTAAATTAATTTCTTTTATAACACTCCTATTTGTCAATTAATAAAATAATAAAAATAAATTATTTTTTTTCATTTTTAACTGATTCTCAACTCAAATCATATTTGTTATAACTAATTTTTCTATTATTTTTTCAAATTTTTTTTATCTTTTCTTCATATTTCTAAACTTTTCACATTATCTATGTATTCATAAATTATTTAATTTTATAATATATAAAATATATATAATTAAAATTTAACATGTTAAATTAAATAATTAAAATATTATATTAATTAAATATTAAAATAAAATATATTACATATACATTAAATAAAAATAAAATACATTATAAGAGTAGCCAACATTATTTGATAAAAATATATATTTATTTTAATAAGTTTTAATGTATTTAATTTTTATTTTTATTTAATTATTTATTTAAGGGGAGCATTTGACTGATTAAACTCAAATCCAATCTTAATCAGAAATAATAGTTCGATTGGATATTGGATTCAATCCGATAATTGGGTAGGGATTAAATTAAATTCCGATTTAGATTATGATATTTAAACTATCTAAATAAAATTATAATTTTATTATTTTTTTCTTTCCTATTCAAATTTTGTTTATTATCAAATTTTATTTAGTTAATTAAAATATTCAAAATAAAGAATTATAAGTTTTAAAAAAATAAAAATACTATTATAAATAAATAAAATTAATTATAACATTAATAATATTTTTTTTTATAATTAAGTTAATTAAAAATATTAAACATTAAATAGTAAAATATATCAAAAATTAAGTAATTAAATAAAAAAAATATTAAATTAAATTATTCAAATCATATTTAATCCATATTAATAAATATAATAGTTTATATAATGTATTATTTTGATAAAATATGTTTTTTATTCTAATAAATTTTATAATGAGTTTAACTTTTATTCTATTATATTACATTTTATTTTAATGTATAATATTTAAGTTATTTTTTATTTAATTTAATATTTTTAATTTTAATTATATATATATATATATATATTTATAAATATTTTGTAAATTTAGAGAAGATGTGAATAGTTTAAAAACGTAAATCTATTTAATGGGATAATTTGAAAAAAAAAAATGGATATAATGTGAATGGATCCCTTCACTCAACACTTCTCATTCATTAGTTTATATTTATTTATTGGTTATTTATTGGGAAGAATGTTAATTTTATCATTGAACTATAATGAAATATTCACGTATATCACTCTAAATTATAATGAAATATTCATCGTATATAAGTTGAGATTATGTCACTACTCCACCACCAAACCTCTAACCCCATTAAGTTTATGTTAAATGAGACTAATTAATATATTGACATGTCATATTTTTTAATTAATATATTATATATATTTTTATTTATTTAAAATTCTAAATAATAAAACATTTACAAAGTCATTAATAATTTTTTCTCCTGCCCTAATTAACTAAACCCATCATTTTCTTCTCTGATTCTTGTTATTCCTTTCTCCTGCCCTAATTAACTAAACCCACAATTCTTCTTCTCTTATTCTTGTTATTCAAAGGATTCGATTTCTCAAATAAAGGAACCACCCACAATTCTTCTTCTCTGATTCTTGTTATTCAAAGGATTCGATTTCTCAAATAAAGGAACCGAAGGGAGACTGACGAGTTAGCAGTTAGCGAGAGAATTGAGGGCAATGTGAGATGAGATTTTGATTTCAGAACCCTACCACGAAGAACTTTGACATTTAGCTGAGCCTTAGACCTCAACTTTTTCTTCTTACTTCGACCAGTCTCAAACAAAATTCACAATGAACAATGATGACAGGTAATGAAGTTTACAAATCTTCTTCTTTCTGTTGAAGACTTATTTATGGATTATTGTTCTTGTTCTCTTCCTATATTCTTCCTTATCTCTTTAGAGTTTGTTCTCCTTTCTCTTCCTATATTTCTGGATTATTGTTCTATTTTAAAAAGATGAATCTATGATTAGAGTTTATATTATCAACAAGAATGCATTATCAGAATAGAATTTATCAGGATATAATAAACTTAACGGGGTTAGAGGTTTAGTGGAGTAGTGACATTGATGAATATTAATCTCAATTTTAGTGGTATGAGCGAACAAAAATTAGTTCAGTGATATACGTGAATATTCCATTATAGTTCAGTGATAAAATTTACATTCTTCCCTTTATTTATTTCAATTACAATGAAATTTCAGATAGGCAAATGCCAAAAATAAGCATTAAATACAACTGAAATTTGGATCTATGTATTGACATTTGGAAGAATAAAAATGAAGTATAATTGGTATGATGATATCATATACCTAGAGGCAAGTTTTTGGAATTTTTTTTTTGAATGTTTCATTATAAATGATTTTTTTTTATGACATTCATTAATTCATCAAATGGGAAGATTCCATTATTTCCTATTCATCAAGCAACTGTCTTGTGTTTGATCTTTCAGTTGCTGTTGTTGTCTCAGTGTCGACTTCATTCACCTCATCGAACCTATCCACGCTGTGAAGGAATATACCTTCCAAGTTTCATCCATAAAATATAATTAACTTTTAGACACAATCAAAATATAAAGTTACAAGCCATTAATTTTACTACCTATGAACCATATGGCAGCTGCTAGAAACAAAATTGAGGTTAATATTAGAGCAGTCTTCCTCCAGTTGTTAAGATGATCCTGCACAATTGACATATCATGCATCAAATCAAATGGAATAAACCCTGGTTTTCAAATCAAACCAAAACCAACCTGAAGAACACCAAATAGTGGAGAGGAAGGCACATCCCCGAATATGTGAATGGCGACTGTAGACATGGCCATTGACATCGGTCTTAAGCTCGGGTTTACACAATGTAGACATATGTAATTCACAGGACCCTACAATGACAAGAAAACATTTCTACCTAGCTTGTATCTGGTTCAGAATGAGAAACCGTCTGGTGTTTGTTTAACTGAGGAGTTACCTGAGTGGCAAATACTAGCAGTTCTCCAATAGCAAAAAGAACTAGAAAAACATACAAGCTCTTAAAACAGAATGCAGAGAAACACAATACTGCCCCTAAGAATGTTGCTGTAGAAAGGAGCTGCAATCGATAGGGAAAAACGAGAAACAACTGTAACACAAATATTTCAGAGAAAACTAGTCATGGAAATTTATAAACAAAAACCTTAAAAGCATTGGAAATTGTTGATGTCATGTGATCTAAAATATACCCCCCGGCCACTGATCCCAGTATTCCAGTAACAACAGTAACCCCTCCAAAGACCAAATCTGCATTGGTCTGCAAAAATATAAAACCAAATAAGAAAACACATGTATTAAAGAAAATGCATTCCTACAAAGTTGTTGAGAAAACATACCATGTGATATATATTATATCCAGCTTTCGGTCCCCAATATGAATATGCGCCTATCACAAAATTATATGCTATGTAACCTGGAAATATAGGAATTTTATTAAAAATAGTAAGCTACTTAAAAATTATCAAACTAGGCTGACTAGAACTTCACAGCAGTTACCTAGAACATTTACAACAAAAACCTTTTCCACCAAAAGCGCTTTCATGTCTATCAGAAACACAGATAATTGAGAAGAACTGATGCAACTGCATTTGAACCTGTAATAGAATAAGAAAACAAGGTTTCGAATTCTACGTCTTTCCCAGTAAGACAAAAAAGAAACAAGTTACACATACTTCTCCCACATGGGTGTGTCACCAACTTTAACAGCCTCATCATCTGTATTTTTAACCAAATATATTTTATTTTCAAAATCTAGTCAAGAGTGCGAAATGCAAATAAATTGAAATGACCTCTCGAGGACAATTATCATAAAATTCTACACCTCTAGTGACTTCTTTCAACATGTCTCTTAATGGCACCATTGGTCTATCATAGGCAAAACCTTTAAGCAATTACCAAGAAAGTGAAAAAATTACAATCTGATCAAGGGGAAAAAAAGAATGAAAAGGAAACCACATGTTAAGAAATTATCTTATAGTGAATGCACCTTTCAACTGCAAAGGCTTCATAATAAAACCCAGTACAGCAAATGGAAGCATTACAATAGCCTCCCCAAAGAATGCATAACGCCAACCAAGATGTTCTCCAATCTAGGAAAATAATGATATGGAACGAAAAACAACATATGGAAACACTTTTTTTCTGAATCTGGACGACTTTTAACCTGGATGAGGAATCTGATAGAAAAGGGTCCAATAGAATCTATAACATAAGGTATAATTTTAATCCTTACCAGTCCTCCATATACATAGCCTACTGCAACTCCAGCTGGTATGCACATATAAAACACTCCAAGCCAAGCTGTTTTCTAGTTAAGATTATCAATCAGGTTAGTAAATTATAATCAGATAGAGTTGAGCTTATCTTTATTAGCATCACGATTAAATTTAAGGTCTCTACAAGAATGTTTCATAAATTTGCAAGCTCGATATTCATTTTAGATCTCTACAGAAAATGAAATAGCGAGTCTAGAGTGTAGAGCTGTTAAATATGAAGCCAAATAGAAATAAAAAGAGGAAAAAACCTTGTCAGCAGGAGCATTATCATCAATGAATGGAGCAGCAAGACTAATAAAAGAAGCTTCACCAACACCAACTAGCCTAAAAATGAAAGTCATGGAATAGAAATCATTTTTTAGCAACAAAATAAAAGTAAAAATCATGCAGATGAATTTATCAACAGAGTAGTAAGCTGACAGATCTCAATTAACAATATGAAACAAATAACCCACATTCGGCAGATCATGATGGACCAAAAATCAAATGAAAAACCACAACCAGCTATGGCTACTGTCCAAACAGATAGCCCCACTCCAATTAGCCTGAATGGATTAACACTACATAATAAAAGAAAAACTTATTCAGTTACCAACAAGAATGCCTATAATTATCTGCACGAATAGTTCCTTACCTTTTTGCGAAGGATGCAAAAACTGGAGATGCCACCAAAAGTCCAACCATGAAGGCAGAAGATAAAATACCATCTTCAAAGTTGTTCAACTTAAAATCACCCCTTTTATACAACAACAAGTGTAACAATTCAACTGAGTAAGAAACTTCATTTCTAATTACAGGTTCCAAAGTAAAAAACTTTTATTTTGTATCAGAGATATAATTAATCTTACTGAATTCCAGTTCCAGGTGTGCATATACCAGTACTTTTTGTGCAAATTCTCTTATTGCCATTTACACCATTACTTCCTATTGCCCCTCGATCCACATAATTTAACAAGTTAATCACGCAAAAGATTACCAGTAACCTGGGCATGCCAAAAAGGAGATAGATAATCAGCAAATTAAACGTTAAGCCCGCACATGCAATCACATATATATTATTAACTGTTTCTTCCTGAAACTCGAATTTATGATTTCAAGTTCATAATAGGCAAAAGTTACTCATTTTTAGATATCCCATAAATTAATTCAATTGGGTGAGTAAGTTAATTAATTTTCAATTACAACAAGAGTATGGATTTATACAAAAACAGAGATACTCAAGTGGGTCATAGAGCTACGGACATATATTATTCTAAATGCAAAAGAATTATACCATGATTGAGAAAACAAAACACCCAAAATCTGAAATTGAATATGAGAAAGATAACACACTTTTTGGGAGTGAACCAGGAAGGATTCAGATGATTTGTCGCCGTGAAATCAATTGGAACTGCGGTGGGAGGGCGGGCAGCTGCTTCTTCCTCCGGTACTGAACTTATTGATTGTTCTTCGTTCCTCATTAGTACGTAAACAAAGAAAACAAATCGAAGAAGAATGAATGAGACTGATCTCTAATGGGAAGAAGGAAACTTGTTAATATTACAAGGATTTTCCAAATAACTAACTTAATAGTAGCGTGTGAAAATTATTATTCTTTTCATTTTTATTCTCATTTCTTAAGCTTATTTAATTAATTATTAAACCCTATAATATTATTATATTTATAGCTCTTTTACCTACTTTTTTTTATTGACTCTTTCAAATTATTCACCTTTTTTATTTTTTTAATCTCCAATCCATAATGAATTTATGAGTCTCCACTCAAATAACTACCCATATTTTTTTGGGAAATTTGAAAATGCCCCTAAAAAAATCTCTTAAATGCATTAGTTAGACAGATGACTATTTTAAAATATTTTAAAAATATTTTGATGAAATTATCGTTGCCCAAAATAGCAGTATAGTCTCGCGAGTAAAAACATGTGAAAAGTCCGAAATTATCGTGACCTTCGCGTGACGATCATGCCCTTCGTGTTATGCCACGGGGTAATTTCACCTGTCTTCCCTTCGCGTTACAAAAATTAGGTATTTTCATTAAAAAAAAATTAAGTGGTCACTGACAAGCAATTTAATTTATGTGCTTTCACCGGCCCATTTAACCCTTTTAGGGTCATTTCGTCAAACTTCCACATTTTTTCCTCTAAATAATTAAAATAAAATAAAAATTAACTTAAATAATTACATTAAAATAAATTATTTTATAAAATTATTAAATAAAAAAGTCATATAAAATATGTATTTTAATTTTATAAATTTGACTAAGTTAAACTTCTCTTATAAATTAAATAATTAAAATAAAAATTAACTTAAAAATTATATATTATAATAAAACATATTATATAAATATTAAAACAAAATTAAAATTAAATGCATTACCAATATATTAAACTTATTGCAAAATTTATTAAAATAAAAAATATATTTTATCAAAACAATATATTATATACATTTAAATAAAATATATTTCATAAATATATTAAATAAAAATAAAATCTATTATAAGAGATGTCAGATTTATTAAATTAAAATATATATTTTTATTAAAATAATATATTATATAAACGTTAAAATAAAATATATAACTTAGAAAATTTATTAAAATAAAATGCATATCTTATATTTTTATTAAAATAATATATTATATAAACGTTAAAATAAAATATATAACTTAGAAAATTTATTAAAATAAAATGCATATCTTATTTGAATTCTCTTATTTAATAAACTATAATATAAAAAAAAAAAAAGCTGAAATGTTATTATAGTTTTCTGTATTAAAAAAAAGACAAACTTAAAATATATTTAATTTTAATATTTATATAATATATACTCTATTTAATGTATAATATTTAAATTATTTTAGGAGATAAATATAGGCAATTTATAAAATAGAATAAAAATGTATGTAATTTGAAAAAGAAATGAGAAAAGTGGGTGGAACATATAAAATTCCTTCTTTAATGGTTATTTATTTTTTATTTTATTTTTAAAAATTTAGAGAAAAAGATTATATTGAATTAGATTTATGTATTTATGTTACATAAGTTATGTCTATTATATAAACATTAGATTAAACTTATAGGAAAACTAATCTAATAATATAAAATAATAATGATATTATCACAATTTATTATATTATTATAATATATTATTTTATATTCTAATAATATTATCACAATTTATAATATTGTGATAATATCTTACATATATATTATCTTATATTCTAACATCCATTCTCAAACTCAAAATAAAAAATGTTTGAACAACTTGAGGTTGGAGACAATTGAGATGTGAAATGTTGATGAAATATTCTTTAAGCTTCAGAAACTCGTAAGCTTCATCCAATTACAGGATGTCAATGTGTTGACTGATAAACCAACGAAGATGTCGAATCCCATGAGAATTAAATGTTGGGATGAAACAACAACTAAATAACCCCGAAGTTATCCGTGAGTCTTAAAATCTATCCAATGGCGGGGATGTCCTTCATTTCAATGGAATACACCAACATATATCGTCGACTTCTAAGTCAAATGAATTGAATGAAGTTCTAGCAACAATATCGCGAAGACTAGAAATCAATTCCCCCAGCATGTGATAGACGATCTGGAAAGAAATAAGTAGAAGAATTTTCGAAAGAAATAAATTATGGATACAATAGTCTCAAATGATTAATGTTACACACGTTGCTTCAATCCCCAAATTCGGGATAATTTTTTTTAATTTTATTGGCATTTAAAAATTTCACATTATTTTTTCCTTATTTAGAAAAAAGAAATGACACACAGACTCGTTAAAGGACCAACCATCAGCGAGTATCGACTGCAAGTATTATTCGAATTACAAAAGTCCAAGACAAAAATTAAATCCAAATAAACCAGATATAAAACCAAATAAAACTAAATACCAACTCAAATAAGAAAATTCAGAAGAAAATTTTTCTAGTAAGAAAATAAATCTCTAAAATATATATATATATATATATATATATATATATATATATATATATCAAATATAAAAATGCATAAATAAAATCAATATCTTTAATTCTAAATTAATACTTTTTAAGAAAAAATGGCTATATAGAATATACATGATATATATGGATGGGAAAAAGAAGAAATAGAAAATGAAATAAAACTGGACATTTCAAATTGTCTCTTCTCTTCTTTTCTCTTCATTCATTGATGAAGATCAAATCTTCGGGTAACTGTTGGTGTTATCCAATTCACAATATGAAACACCTCTGCCATCTAAATCCTCCATTTCTTCTTCATCATTCACCAACTTTTCTTCTTCATCTTCCGAACTAACCAATAAACGATATGCTTCTATTGAGCTGCTGCTGCTTCCTAATCTCAGAGACGTGTTCTCAGCCGACACAGATGATGCGGCTAGTTTTGTTCCAATCGAATCTGCAACCCTTACCTTATATCCCCCCACCCACCCACCCACCCAAGTTTAGTGAACCAATCATCATCAAAATTAAACTTATGTATGTCAGGTTAATTAATTAGCCCATATGATGAATAATACCTGGAGTGGCTTCACTGCATCAATTTCTTGGCCTTCCGTTCTGTCCAGGGCTTCCTGAGCTTGTAATTCCATGGAGTCTCGCAGAAGCTGACTAAGAAAATTCACATTATCCGACATCACACCAAGACCCTTCAACAGCTTCGATCCTAGCTGCAGACTAGTCTGAGGGAATCCAATATATATAGCTTAAGTCAAGAGTCAAAATTGCAACAAGACCAATGAGGAATATATATAGCTTCTTCAACAATTAATACCTCCGCATTTTCAAGAATAGCATCTGTTGCACCTGCTTTCTTCAGCTCTAAAAGATGTGAAAGATCTTGAGCTCTCGCATATATGGGTGTCTGTCAAAATAACTCACAATCTATTTATCAATCACATTATTCTTATATATTTATACACTTAGTGTCTTTTTATTCAAATAACCTCAAACTAAAAAGAGACAACACTTATTGACCTATTAAAGAAAAACAAAAGTACTGATGTATTAAATTACCGAAAGGTAGCCTAGAAGATGAAACCTTTCAACCACTATTGCTACTTTTCATTAGAGAGGTAAAGTGAATATACCCCAGGAAATGCAAGCCGGATCCTTTTCACAGCTTCAACTGTTCCTTTCCTTCCAGTGTACATGACCATGAATGCTTTTGGTAAAGAAATACCAGCAGACTGAAGAACTGCAGGTCGAGATGCATCACCATACAGGATAGGAAAGCCAAGGGCTCTTGATGCCTATAGATCACAATGTCAAATATTATAACACTATAATTTATTCCTCCTATTTGGACAAAAACAGAAACAAGGATTTGAAGCTTAGAATAAAACTCACCTTCACAACTGAAGGATCAAGATCAAAAGCCACATAAGGCCATCCCGTAAAATAACCTTCAACTCCAGGAAGCAATGGCATTGAAAGAAACTTGGCTAGAACCTTCACATAAGCAAGACCAAAAAGCATGATGAATACACATTTCACTAGATTTAGTTATTTCTTTGTAGACTAATTTCTCTACCTGGCCCATTTGACCAAATCCAAGGATGACAACAGGCTCAGTGGCTTCAAAGTTCACCATTTCAGCAGTATTCTGTTACAATTCAGTATCTTTACTGCTTTAATACATCTAAACCAATTAAATGAAGTTAATGGGAGTTATCCTCATATTATACATGTTACAAATAATCCATTTTAAATCAAATTGTCCAAAAAATGGGTCATGTCAAATTAAAAAAAAAAAAGACAACTGCATCAAAGAAGCTTGAAAACTATCCATTAAGATTACTTTTGTGGCACGAGTTTGATACATAAAAATATTATTGAGGTTTCTACAATCTCCAGCATTATACTTAAGTAGTAAAACAGTAGACTGTAAAATACACTCCCATTTCCTTCACGTATGCAAGGAAAAGCGGGAAACAGCAATCAAGAGAACATAACTTACATCCTCTTCATCAAGCTTTTCACCAATGAAATCAGAAGCCTTCCTTCCAACCTCATTAAGCAATGGGGTTAGTGCCATTGACAACACCACAACAATTATGAGCAATTTGTTCAATTCTAGTGGTAGCACTCCAAGCCTATATGGAAAAACAGTCAGTAAGAAATAATAGACAGAATATACATTCATTCTCACAGCATTGAATTAGAACTTGAACTTGAACTCGAACTTACTGGTTTGCTAAGGAGAAAACAACAAATGCAAATTCCCCTCCTTGGGATAGAAGTAAACCAATTCTTACACTCTCTCGCAAAGTTAATCCAACCCGGGGACCAAGAGCTGTTATAATTAAGGTCTTGATGACAATTAAACCAGCCAAGAGGGATAATACGTTCGGCCATTCTCGTATAAGAAGCTGCAAAGGTTAATAGATAAATGCATGACGGTAAGCATAATCTGCCAATAGTAAAAGTAGTGAAGGAAAAATTGAAATAAAAATGTACAACCCATGATTAAATGGAAACTGAATGAGATTGAAAGAAATATTACCTGTGTGTCGATAGAGGTGCCAGTAGTAACAAAAAATAGTCCAAGAAGCAAGCCTCTAAATGGCCTTATATCAGCTTCTATTTGGGTCCGGAAATTTGTTTCTGCTAATAACGCTCCAGCCAGAAAAGCTCCAAGCTGCATATTGCATCCATGTCCCATGTCCGCAATGAATAACCAAATTGCATTAGTAGTAGTTTTGCAAAATATTGCATTGAGGTTTGAGTTGTTTCAAACCGTATCACTGAAGCCCAACTTCTGAGTTATAAGGGAAGTCCCAGCAACAGTCAATAAACAGAGAGCAACAAATGCTTCTGAGCTCCTCGTTTCAGCAACAACCTGAAATAAATAACATATAAATCTTTTATATTTGTGAAAAAAAGTCCACTTTCATTTCAAGAGGTGTGAACGTGAATATGTTCAAAATTTACAAAAATAACATATAAATATGAACCATATAGGAACTTAGTTATCAATTTTAAATTAGAATAGGCGTACCTCAAAAACTCTCCTGAGTATATATTTTCCTCCAAAAGAAAGTAGACCTAGCCCACCTAATGCCTTCAAACTTTCTTTAGCAAGTGTCGGCAAAATACTCCCCTCCAAACTCTGCAAGAAAAAGATAGGGAAAGAAAATCAAGATCACTTTGTAATTTCTTATTCAAAGGTTAACGCAACATAGTCTTAGTAATTAAACATACATCCCAATCCCATGGCTATTAAAAGGAATTATTGATTCTGCAACCATCATGCCTTAATGCAGATACACTTGATATTTCTCGTACAGAGATTTGATGGCTTAATCAGTTTTAAATAAGGGTAATAGATACAAAGGAAACATTGTTGTTCCATCTCAGCTACTGTAGTAGGATAAAAGGGCATAGAGATCAAGATATGTCTTCAAGACTGAAAGGCATACTACATTGAATTGTCTTAACTAAGAATGATTATTAGATAAGTGAACCATAAATATTTAGTTAGAGATGTTTCAAGCATACTGCAATCTGGGCATTAATATCATACAGGTAACAGTTCATTCAATTAAAAAATATCTTTAATTGTGTTTATGATCAATGCAGACAATTACCGCTTCATATTGAATAGATTTTTCAAGTATAATTGTCAGAGAAACTGCTCAAAGAAATCAAGAAACCAAACTTGGATTAAGGGACATCATGCAGTTATGACAAACTCTGATCCACAGGTGATCAATTTTCAATTATTAGTTTTGTATTGCTCTGACCAATCTCTGTGATCAAGTTGGATAAAGCGGCCAGAAAGGAAGGAAAAATTTGTGATAATTTGCAAAAGAAAATGGATAACTTAAAGGTCATTCTTGAATAAGAGGTAGAAGCAATCAATACAAACACATTCTAAGAACTGAAAAGGAGAAATCTGATCATTAACATGCCGAGAATCTAAAAGAAATATATGATAATGTATACAAACATCAGAAACATGCCCTATTCTCAAAATACCTGACTCTCCAGAACAGGGAGTACGACTAACAGAGGGACAACTGCTATATCCTGTAAACAAGCAGCAGGGATTCAAAGTCATTGAGATTGTACTCTTGAAGCAGTTTGCATGATTATACCATCCAAACCGAGACAACAGTAAGAAGCAGAAGACAATAACAAAAACAATGGACAAACAAAATAATCATGTTTTCTGGTACTTAAGAATCAGGAAGAACCTGTAGCAAAAGTATTCCCAATGTCGCTGAGCCAAATCTAGTGGGTAGCTCACCCCTTTCTGCAAGAAGCTATGATTTCTCAAGGTAAATTTAGAGCAAGAGAAATATTAAGTAATAGTAAGGATGTACACAGGAATGAATCCACATAGAATATACACATGATTCTTTCTTTCTCTCTTTTTTTGTTTGAGAAAAAGTGCATGGTAATAATCCATGCAAATCTTATCTCTGTTTATAAAATGAAAAATAAACATGCAGAATCAGCCACTAAAATTGTTGCCGGAGATTGGCCTTTAAATGAAGAGAGTAATTGAGGAATATTAAAATAGTAAATATGTTGGGGACAATTTTTCCCAATTCTTTAATAAATAAAAATTCTAACTGTTTCTTCTCTAAAAAAAATTATATACTAGACAATAGACATGACTAATAATGGACATGTGTATCCCTGCATGTGCCAAAGAATATTAAGCAACTAAGAGAGTTGGACATCTCACATATGTACTACATTTTTTTTGTGTGTATCTAAAATGTTAAGTAACAGAAATTTGATGTACCCATTCTTCATAGAGAGTAGTTAAGAGATTCATGATTTTCATATGAAGGGAAAAGTATATCATGTGAATCTCATAGATTGAGATATGAGTCTCTTTACTTTCATATATAGTCTCTATACTTCTTTTCATATCATTCCTGGAAAAATAGAAGAAGAAAGTGGAACAAGCACAGAAGAAGCTAAACTGAAGATCAAGAAGTTGCAACTCAAAAAGATTTTTCCCAATATAACCCAATTAAAAAAATTACTACATTTTTTTTTTCTTACTAAGCCTGCAACGGAAAATATTCATTCTCTTCGGAAGATTCTAATTTATTTTAGGCGTGCTCAGGGTTGAAGATTAAAAGAAAAAAGTCGGAACTTTTTCATCGGTAATGATCCTAACACTCAGTCATTGGCCAACATCCTAGGGTTTAGAATTAGTTCTTTCCCATCGAAGTATCTCGGCCCCAAATTCAGTTGCAAGGAGAGATTTGGAATCATATCATCGAGAAAATGGGGACTAGGCTAGCTCTTTGGAAAAAAAAACTTCTCTCTAAAGGTTGGTTAGTCCCCATCAATACTTTCTCGCAACAATCCCAACGTTCACTATGTCCCTCTTCCCTATCCCTGACTAACAGAATGGACACAATCATAAGAAATTTCTTTTGGGGCAACTCCAACTCTTCTAAAACCACTCACATTGTGAGATGGGACACAACGAAGCTTGACGTTGTTGACGACGAACTCAGAATCAAAGAATTTTCCCTTTTCAACACTCCGCTCCTCTTTAAATGGTGGTGGAGGTTTCTCAACGACAATGCAAGCCTCCGGAAGAAAGCAATCATCGCCCAGTACGGACATCGAGATAACGAATGAATGTCTCTCTAGGAGAAAATTTACGATAAAAGCCTTTGGGGTCATAATACTAAAACATGGGAGAAGTTTCACCCTCTACTCATTTTCACGATAGGCAATGGTAAGAAAATCAATTTTTGGGATGATCTGTGTCACCCTAGCGGAAAATTGTCAGACTTCTTTCAGGACCTTTTTTAGATCTCTAGTAAGAAAGAGGCTAAAGTGACAGACTGTTTTCGTCTCACATCTAATCAAATTGTTTGGAGAACCCCCTTAAATAGACGACTCTCCATTGAAGAGGAGAGGAGACATACTTTTCTCGTGGATGTTCTGACCGACGACGTTTTCTCTAACCGGCTCTCCCAATTTTAAGACTACATTTACTATGTGTCCCTCCTAATGACTCCATCCCGGTTTCCGTGGAAATAAGTGTGGAAATAAAAAATTCTATTAAGAATCTCGTTATTTGGTTGGGAAGCTATCAACGAAGGAGTTTTAACATCTAACATACTTAAAAAGAAGGGATTTAATTTGACTAGCATGTGCAACATTTGTTTGAAGAGTGAAAAGCATGTGGACTCTTTCTCGTGGATGTTCTGACCGACGACAAGTTTTCTTTAATCGGCTCTCCCAATTTTAAGACTACATTTACTATGTGTCCCTCCTAATGACTCCATCCCGGTTTCCGTGGAAATAAGTGTGGAAATCAAAAATTCTATTAAGAATCTCGTTATTTGGTTGGGAAGCTATCAACGAAGGAGTTTTAACATCTAACATACTTAAAAAGAAGGGATTTAATTTGACTAGCATGTGCAACATTTGTTTGAAGAGTGAAAAGCATGTGGACTCTTTTGCAGAACCTCTTTCATTTTCAATGAGATAAACCAACAAATGTAGCTGCCTTTTGGGTCAAATGGATTAACTGGAGCTATAGCAACAACATTGCGAACAACTGGAAATCAATTCCCCTCGTAATGTGGTGGACGATATGGAAAGAAAGAAATATAAGAGTTTTCGAATGAAAAAATTATGGGTATGATCGTCTCAAAGGATTCATGCTATATGCGTTCGTTTCAATTCGAAAAAAGGGGCCTGAGCAGGTTGAGAAATTTTCAATCTTATTGGCATTTAAAATTCCTACGTTGTTTTTTTCTTTTATATTTTATTCTTTGCTTTTTTTTCCTTTGTAACGTTTCTACGTATTTTGCGCTCTTTTAATAAAAAAACATTTACTATTTTTTTAATGCATCACGGTTTATAGAAATACTCGAATAGAAATACCTAAAGATTGGCTTGTTTTGTTAAGGACAAAAAAATCCTATTTATATAGTTCACACATGCTGCAAGTTATAGATCAGTAATCAGAATTATAAACACTGATGGTCAAAGCAATAAATTGCATGCATTGAGTAAAGCTACCTGCAGAACAAAAGCTGAAGAAGATAGTGAAAGAGCAGCACCAATTACTATGGCCTCATCAACACTTCTTATATTCACCTATCCTCAACCATCACACATTAAGAAGCAGGTCAGTAATCAAGACTGTAAGAAGATAGAGACTTTAGAGCATTCAGTAAAACCAATTATTTCTAGTTTTGCGTTCTATTTTTTTTAAGATTCTCACTTTCTAAAAAATCTTGTAATTGTTTTAATCTATTTGTAGATTATGTTATCAGAAACATATGCAAGATTTATAGTTCAGAGAGAGAACGAGAAACAAGATGTTTGTCACAAAGACTCATGGCTGCGAAAAATTGCATTTGCTTGTAAAACACTAGCGGATGTGATACCCAGCATTTGCAGATTTTATCACTTTCCAAGAAGTTAGGCATGTATATGTAGATATGCAAAAAGATTTAAAAAATAAATAAAAAGAAGAAGCCCTGGGCGCCAGCATTTTGCACCATTCAATGCTTAAGAAACTCTACTAATTAAGTTTTGTTCAAGAACATGGTCTTTTGTTTAGCTAATAATTCAAGAACATAATCCAATATGTATAACGAAGATTTCCTGCTGTGTCTGACTCGATTCATCATAGTTTCCTGCAGGAATCTGTATTTTTAGTTACAACTTTTCTTAAGACATATTCTCTTATTAATTGTAATCCAAGGTGAATCCAAGAAGTAACTAGAAGCAACAACAGAAAATGTAGAAAAACTTTTAATTTGTGAACACAAGAATCAACCCAAAGAAAAACAAATATGTTTGTTGCAGCACCTGAGAATGGCTATTAATGTATGATCTACTAAGGAAGTTATGACTTGCAATTTGTCTAATGAATTGTATGACATGATAACTCACCAAATCAGACCTTGAGTGAAAAAGGAACTCCAGAATTCTTGTACCGATGGCATCATTAGGAGGAAGCTCGAATGCAGTAAATGCAAGCGTAGATAATATGACCTACAACCAATAATGAAATCCAAATTGAGGCGGTTCATCACAAAATCAATATACAATATTTTCCCAGCTGTTAATTTATTCCTATGTTGCCATTTCCTCCACAAACCAATCTGTTGACCTAAAGCCAGATAAGAAACAGAAAAGTTGAGGTAATTTATTGCAAAAGATACACTAGTTCTACAGCTATTTAATTTGATGCCATGTTACCATATCCTAGCCTAAATCACAACAGGTTGCATGATTGATAGAATGGGATATACATTATGGCTGACTTCGGAAGACCAATTAGCTTGGTGAAATATGCATTTTTCCTAATATTTTAGGTCATACACAACAACATAATAAGGATTTTTCCAGCTACTATAAATTGTTAGATGTATCTAAAAGGAGTAGATTAAAGATCAAGGTAATTAATTACATGGGAAATAACAACATAGAGGTTTATACCTGAAAATTTTACCTGAGTTAATCCCATACCAAAAGCAAACTTGGCTAGAGCTTTTAAGCGATCAAGAGAGAGCTCTAAACCCATCTCAAAAAGCTGCATTCAAAAGAAAAATAATGTGAGGTCTCAAACACCTTAACCAAATATATCTCTACTTAATTTATTAGCAGTTAAAATGTCACAAACATAGTTTAACACAATATCTCACCTAGTGCCTGATATTGACACAACAAATTAGTGGATGCATCAGCGAGTTCACATAGTGCATACCAGGATTTGACCAAAAACAGAAAAGCTATGCATTTCCATTAACTAGAATATAATGAAGAACCACATCAAGTCTTACCAAGAAGAGGATTCCCCATTCAGACAGAATCTTAACATCTGTAAGATTCCTGATCAGACCAAATTGATTTAGGATCACGCCCGCAGAGAAGAATCCAAGAATCTGAGAATATTATTAAGACATAAGAAAATAATAATGCATTGCTTCGCAACAAAACATACAAAACCAATATAATACTCTTCCAGCCACAGAATTACTGGTCAAACATTCATAAAGTGATTGAGAACTGATCATAGTTATAATGAGACCAGAATGAATAATGCAGTTGCTTGCAAATTCAGGCAACTTTTCTTTGTATTTCTAGATATTAAAATAAACATGTTCTTCACCCAAAAAAATTAATCAACAATTCTTTCTTGGGAAGCCTATTTTAAAATATGCTGACACTTTCTTCCTTTGGTTATAATCAAAGACACCTCGGCAATCACCATCATAAAAGTAGATGCTAATCTCATAAATAAATCATATGATAAACCAAAACAGAATAAACAACATGTCTTCTATCGAAGAAGAATATAAATCAGTTTCAGGAAGAAAAGAAAAACACATTCACCTTCTACCTTTGATTTGCATATTATGTTGTTTCATATGACCCATGTGTTCAATGTAAATCAGGCATGCGAAGCACAAGTAAGGTCCAAACTATTAAAAGTTATAAGCAAAATGTCTTACAGGGCTAGATTTGATTCTTGTGAATGCAGGAACAACCATAACCGTAACAACCAAGAATGTCAGAGTATCCAATCCTAAGTCATTGATAACATCTATAGCACTAGCAACATCGAGTGTGGCACGTGTCTTGTAACTGTGCCTCCGAACAAAGCCATGATTGGAGTACATCATCCCTCTGCCAGTTGTCGATAATGGAAAAAGTCTGCTATTGGAGGCATTTGTAATGGAAGTAAAATGGTGACCTGTGGATAAAGATGGTACGTGAAATCTCTCTGTAAAGATTGCATAGGGAATTCGTCTTTTGGGGCACAAATCAGCTCTGGTTCCACTTCTTTGTTTGATAATGTGATATCCCTGAAAGTGATACCATGTCAAAAACTGTAACTGAGAACATGTCTGTAACTCCTATAGATCAAAGAACACCTATGACATGCTTGAACATGCATAAGGACAAGATAAAACTGCTTAAAAGAGCACTGAAATCATCATGACATCTGAGCCATGAAATCAGTTCCAATCTTTATTTTCCCTTATTATGAAATCAGTTTTTTCCCCCTTATTTTATTCTCTTTTCCCATAATTCTTGCTACAAAAAGAGACCATCTTGCACTCTAGACGATAGGAAATCAGTTCAACATCTAATTTGCTTAGAAGAAAATAAAGAAATTACCTTATGGCTGTGATGGAAAGCAATCGAACCCAGCATGCTGATAACACTAGAAAATAGTATAACGTTCTGAATTTCTTAATAAATTAAGTGTTGGAAACTGTAGAAGACGGAAAACTGTGTGGTCAAGAAGTGTGATTTTTGTGTTTGCGTGTGAGTGGGAGAGAGGAGGAGAGAGAAAGAGGAAAAAATGGAGAGAGATTCTTGCGGACATTTGTTCTGTGGTCTGTGAGGTTTCGAGGTATTCTTAAGTCCAATGGTGGCCGATGGTGAAGACAAAAGCCGACGAATTTGCCAACGTGGAAGATTACAGATAACAGTACTAAAGCTTCTCTTTCCACTATTTCCTTTTCTCGTGGATCCTCTCCCCGCCTGCAATTTGTGGTTGTTTTTTTTACAAGTTTTACAAAAATATTAAATCGAATTAATTATATTTATTTAAGAATAAATTACTTTGAGACTCTTTAATTACTTCGATCACTCACTTTTGACCTTTAAATTAATTTTTGAAACAAAACACCCTTTTAACTTTTATAAAGGTATCACCAACCAATGTCTTTCTCTAAATTTTTTTGCTTAAACTTAATTTTTTTTTATATATATTATCTATAATTTTATATTTTATATTTATATATATATATAATTATTAAATCGCTTATATATAATATTATATATATATATATTATTAAATTTTATATTTATATAATTATTAAATCTTTTATATAATATATAGATAATATATATTATTTATTTTTATCTATATTTATATAAAATAAAGTTTAAAATAATTTATATAATAAATATATATATATATATAATTTATATATTATCTTTAATTAATTTATATATAATGTTTATATAATATATATCTTAAAAAGTAATTTGAGTGCTAAAAGTGATTAATTAGTTAGAAAGTTTTCATTACTTTTAACCTTTTAAATTATTTTTTTTAAATATATATTCTATAAATTCTATAAATTTATTTATATATATATATATAATTAATGATTAGAGATAATATATTTAATTTATTTTTAAAATTTGTTTTTTATATATATATATATATATATATATATATATATATAAAAGTAAATAATATATATATATATATATAAGAGATTTAAGAATTATATAAATATAAAAATTAATAATAAAAGATATATATATATATAATATTATATATAAATGATTTAATAATTATATATATAAATATAAAAAATAAAATTAAAGATAATATATAAAAAAAATATTTTAAGTTTAAGCCGTTATGTTTAACAAAAAAGAGTTGACGGAAGGGTTATTGGTTGGTGACTTTTTTAAAAGTTGAAGGGGATATTTGTTTCAAAAATTAATTTGAGAACTAAAAGTGAGTGATCGAAGTAATTCGAGGGTCGCCCAGATAATTTGTCCTTTATTCAATATATATTTTAATTGTGAGTTTTTAATAATATATATATATATATAATTATAATGATACTTAATTTTTAAAGTGTCCGGTTTGACGAGTCAAGAGTTATGGTTAATTTGGATATATATATATGAGAGTAAATTAATATTTGAGTCGGATTGTGAGTTGACCCGCTCATAAACTTAAAACGGTTAAAAATAAAATTTAAAATGTTATTAAATTTTTATCGTATTTTTTTCCACGATTTTTTTATATAATTACCTGTGCAAATGCAAAGACTACACGCTAGTTATTTTAATGAGAGGTTTACAAGAGAATTTTTGAATTGAAAAAATTTAAAGTAATCTAGTATAAATATTTCTCATCTCTACAAAATAAAAAATAAAATAAAGAATTAACTTTTTTGTTTTTTTTTCTATTGTTTTTATTGAATCGCACTATTTATATTTGAGTCGGTGTTATGTTTTATTTGATGCAATATTTTGTTTAGCCAGATCATATTTTTTATTTCATATTTTTATATATGAATAATATTAGTGTCGTTCGTTACTTATACTCTATGATTCTCTTGGTAATCATTTTTCGAGACTGTATTATTAACAGAAATAAAAATAAAATTATTGGATCAGAAATTATTTTTTTTTTAATTTTTCAATAAAAGGTCGTTCAAGCTGATTTTCAGTTGGAGGTATCATCTTATTATTTTTATAAGTTTCTTTTTTTTTATCATAGGTAGATGATTAATTTTCACTTAAAATAACATTTTTCGCATTGCTTATTAACCCTCCATCAAAATAATTTTCACTATCGCTTAGAATATTTGGTAAAATTTTTAATTAATTGATTTGTTCAACTTGTTCTAATTAATCACTCATCATTACGGATCTTTGAAGTCACCATAAAAAATTATAAGATTATTGAACTTTTTTTCATTATAATTTAATTATTGTAAATTTATCATATGATTTAACATCTAAATTTTAATTTAGTTGTTTCGTGGTAAAAATTTTAATTTATTGATTTATTTAACTTGTTCTAACTAATCACTCTTCGTTACGGATCTTTGAAGTCACCATAAAAAATTATAAGATTATTGAATATTTTTTCATTATAATTTAATTATTGTAAATTTATCATATGATTTAACATCTAAATTTTAATTTAGTTGTTTCGAATTTGTTAATATTATTTTAAAATTTAATTTTCTATTAATTTTTTATATATTAATTTAAATTTTCTCCTTAAAAAAATAAAAAAAATAAAATTATAGTCAATGATTTGTAGGTGAGATTTAAATTTATAAAGAATATATATATATATATATATATATATATATATATATATATATATATATATATAATTTTTCTCAATTAACTAATTGAGTGTTATATGATATATCTTAGTCTGTTTTTTTTGTTACCCATTTAATTTTCTTTATTCCAGATCAATCAAAATGCATCATTAATATTATTTTATTAAATTATATACATGTTTAAAAAAAACTTTAAACCCGAAAATATCACTACTTTATTCCGGGTTAAACCTGAAGCGCACTTGAAAAAGCACACTCGACTGAAGCTTGCTTCATTTCCATTTACTAATGCCAATATAAATGAATCAAACTTCACTCTTGTATTTACATCGTTAATAGAAGTGAATCAAACTTCATTCGATGGCGCTTGCTTCACTCGATAGCGTTTGTTTCACTTGTATTAACATCATTAATAGAAGTGAAGCAAGATTCACTCTATAGCACTTGCTTCACTTCTATTAGCAATGTTAATAGAAGTAAAGACTCGATAGCGCTTCATTTGTAATTTATAATATATATTTATATATTATTAATAATTAAATCTTTATTTACTGAAAGCGCATTTCACATTAGATATTAGCATAATTAAGTTTAGTTTAATAGTTTAAACAAATATAAAAAATTCCGCTGCACTCCCACTATTCACTTTCTCTCACCGAATTTTCAAACTCTAGCGCAAATCTTCTCAACTACAATCTTCTCGCAAAAATGGCATGAAACGACAACAATGACATCCTCGTGGAGGTATCCAACAACCAAGAAATTATCTTAGCGATATCCAACAACAACGAAATCGTCCCAATATCTGACCACATCAACGCAATCGTCCATGTATCCAACAACAACTACTATAATAATTCTAAGAGGTAGTGTATTTGATTAATGATGTATTTCTAGTATTTTTATTAATGCATTTCTAATGTATTTCATTTCATTTGTAAATGGATGGTGTAAACTGCTCATTTGAAGCGCCATTCAGTTGGTTGTTGTATTAAATCTTTATTGATAAGTTTATCTAGGTGTTTTTAGTATTTGAAGTTGACAATTATGGTTGGTTGTAGTGTATTTCATTAGTAAATGGTTGTTTACTTAACCGATTCTACTGCTAGTGTATTTCATTTAATTTGTAAATGACTTTTTTTTTCTTCTGATTTTGTACATTCAATCTTTTTTTTATTGACAATTTATTTTTTTGTAAGATATTAACAAAGCAATATTAAAGGAAGATATTAAAGGAAGAGGAAGGTGAAGTCATCAAAAAAATATTGAAGGATTGCTTTTCTTGCTTCTACATCTGTCACTGAAGGAAAACCAAATACCTCCAAAAGAAGGAACGTAATTTTTAAACTAGAACCTCCCCGAACGGCTTTTTCAACATAATTCAAAACCTCTTTAACCAACAAAAGAAAGTTGTCAAGGCAATCGGGTTGGGTTCCCTTTTTACATATTGGGCATCTCCAAGTGCTCTATTCATTTTTTCAAACACATTGTGAGCATTTTCGACGTCAATAAGAGATATCTAGTATTGAACAATGGTGATGAGATCCTAATTGATGAAGACTTCGTCTAGTCCATGCTCAACATTCCTAGAGGGGAAATAGAAATAGCTGAGTTAATTGGGATCGACACACATGACCCTATATATGTTAAATTCTTGAGGATTTAGAGAGGAAGATGAGCCTACATAAAAAAACAAGGGAGATCCTGAATCAAATTCGATGATATCGATGATAATAAATAACATAAATGCATACAATGATTTCAAAATTGACTTCGTTGTCTATGTTGTCTCAAGTTTTCTCTGGACAGTACAAAATTTACGATGCATGTAGCATTTTTTGAAATTTATTATATATCTATTTGTATTTTTTTTTGGAAAAACGACTTAGCGTCATTTCATTAAAAATTCCTAAAAACGGGAAAAAAAACCACGAGTTTAAGAGATCATTCTAGACAGGCCTAAAATGATTTTGAAATCATAACATTCTAAATAAAAGCTAAAAAGCTAAAAACGTAAATGAATTATCTGTTTACAATGCTTTCAATTCTAGTGAGTTTAAAAAACGGTAAATTCTAGTTCCTACAGATATTCCAGTTCTGCTCCGTGCTTGGAATTCTTCTCCACGTTCCCGCGAGGGCGCTGCAATCCGATACAATATCTTTCCATAACTCGTCAATGCTCCTACGGGTTCTGTCATATACCTTTGCATTCCGTTCTTACCAAATGTTATACACCACTGCTCCAAAGCCGCACTTGAACACACTTGTTGCAAATCTATTTCCCTTGGCTTTGAGTAGTGCTGCTTCTTTGATTTCATTCCATTCGTTCGGGAAACTGATCAGCTCCAGGCTTTTATAGAATCTGTCCCAAAGCTCCGAAGCAATACAACAGCTCCCGAATAGGTGATCTATGGTTTCTTCATTTCCTATGCATAGAAGACAACTCGCGTCCGGGATGCTCATATACTTACTGATACAATCACGAGTGCTGAGTCTTTCCCAGAAGGCGAGCCATAGGATGAACTGGTGTCGAGGGATAATCTTCGTTGACCATACAAGAGGAGCTCATTCTACTTTCTGCGCTTTGTCCCGGATTACCTCCCATATTTTCTTCAATACCAGCTTCCCATTGTCCTCAACTTTCCATTCATGAATATTCGGTCTATCGTGTAGTTGTATGTTACTTATATGATCAAGTATCCTCTTTCTTTCTGGAATTCTTCACAATAGCAAGTTCTAATTTCCGTCTTTGATGTCTCTGATTTTCGCTTTTGCGCAGTCCCTTCTGATACGAGTATTTTGAAACTCCTCCTTGTCGATGATAGGCTGGTTTTCAAACCAAGGGTCGTGCTAGAATAGAGTGCCTTTTCCGTCCCCTAGTCGGATGTCATAAAGATCTGTAATATCGCTTCTTAGTTTAAGAATCTTTTTCAGAGACCAGCTCATACCTTCGTGAATTTTGCAGGTCCAGATGCTGGTTTCGTGTTTCATAAACCTCGTATGCACCCATTTGATCCATAGTGACTCCTGATTGCGCTCCAAAGCCCACAGATGATTGAAGGTTAGATCCTTGTTCCACTCGATACAGTTCTTCAAGTCGATGCCTCCCTCGTCTTTCGTTTTGCAGAGAGCGGTCCATTTGACTTTCTTTCCTCCTCTTCCACTACTACCCTAGATAAAGTTTCTCATCAGCGTGTCGAGTTCCTTCATTACCTTCTTCGGAATGACCATTTGCTACGCCCAATAGCCAACTATGCCCATAACCACGGTTTTGATAAGTTCGATCCTCCCTGCATAAGAAAGTTTTTTCGCTGCCCAGCCAGATATCGTGTTTTTTACCTTTTCAATCAGCGGCTTATAGTGTGAGATCTCGATCTGCTTCGCAGTTAATGGAATTCCTAAGTACCTTATGGGAAAGCTGCCTTCCTTGATGCCCATGATGTTGAAGATGTCTTGATTTGCTTCGTCCTTAACGCCTCCATAAAATGCCACACTTTTGCTTTCATTAATAGTTAAACCTGTTACCTCAGAAAAGAACGTTAGTGCAACCTTAATAGTTTTAATGGAATCAACGTTTGTGTGCGCTAAAATGAACAAATCGTCAGCAAAGCATAAATGTGTTACCTCCTCTACCTCACAGAATGGGTGAAAGATGTATGGACGATTCTTTCGGAACATCGCGAAAATGCTCTCAAAGATCGCCATGATAGCTACGAAAAGGTAAGAAGAGAGGGGGTCCCCTTGCCTTACCCTGTTTTCACCCTTGAAATAGCCTTTGTGGACTCCATTGACGCTAACAACAAAGTAGGATGATGAAACGCATTGTATAATCCAATCGATAAAAATCATAGGAAAAGCAGAAACAACCAGAAAGTCTCGAATGACTTCCCATCTAACAGAGTCGAAAGCTTTCTTGATATCTATTTTGAAAGCCACTCTCGGGGATATTTTCTTTTTCCCGTAGCCTTTTAATAGGCTCTGCATGAGAAGAATATTATGAGAGATTGTCCTACCGGGGATAAATGCAGATTGATTAAGATTTATTATTTTTCCTATTACATTTTTAAAACGTTTAGAAATGATTTTTGAAATTATTTTATAAATCACATTGCAGCAAGAAATTGGTCTGAAATCTTGTACTTTCTCAGGTACCGCAGTTTTGGGGATCAAGGTTAGGACCACTGTATTCCATTGCTTTAACATATTCCTGTTTTTGAAAAACTCCAAAACCCCATCAGTAAAATCTTTACCCACAACCGACCAATTATCTTTGAAGAACTGTGCATTAAACCCATCACGACCTGGGCTTTTATTCCCATCAATACTAAACAGAGCTTCTTTAACCTCAACCTTCGTGACCACCCTTATCAACTCGCGACTATCTTCTGCAGAGATTTTCCTATCAATAATTTGATACAAGGTATTCAGGTGACTTTGATGCTGCGTTCTTGTACCCATAAGCTGCTTATAGAAATCGATAGCCAGATCTTAGACACCCTTTTGACCCTGAACATATTCACCATCATCATTCTTCAGCCTGTACACATTATTTCTCATGTTTCTAGCCTTGCATTTTCTATAGAAGAAAGTTGTGTTTTTGTCACCCAACGAGAGCCAACTCTGTCTTGATTTCTGTCTAACAAAATTCTCTTCAAGTAGACTCAGCTTCCTGAAGTTTTCAAGCGCATATCTTTCTGTTTTATTGAGTTGTTCATCACTATCATCCCTTAATAACTTTTTCTGAACCTCTTCCAGTTCTTCTCTAGCAGCCATAACTCTATTGGAGATATTGCTGAACTTCTTCTTGTCAAAGCTTTGGAGATGATTCTTCAGGAGCTTAAGCTTCTCAAAAACCCTGTACATGTTGGAACCTCTGACATCTGTTGACCATACGCTTTCGAGAATACCCTTTAATTTATCATTATCCATTCAGAAATTGAAAATTTTAAAGGGCCTTTTGAACCTTTCTTCCTTTTCCCAGAACAATTTAATCGGGCAGTGATTAGATATACTCGGATTCAAAACATAAAGTTGACTTCTCGGAAATTGGTTAATCCAGTTCTCATTTACCAAACATCTGTCAATTCTACTTTTTTTAATTTGCTCATTCCTTCTCGTAGAAGACCAAGTGAAAAAGTTCCCAGAATTGGTAGACTCGATACAACCCATATCTTTGATGTAGCCATTAAAGTCAATCATATCCCAAATTATTTCAGATTCTAGGCTACGATCAGATTCGTTTCTGGTTACGTTGTAATCACCGAGGACAGCCCAAGATTTATCAATACCGATCCAGTTTCTAAGACAATTCCAGAGGAGTCTTCTGTCAGTGCTTGAGTTGCTACCATAGACAATAGCAAGATTAAACACGATTCTTGTGATTGTCTTTGACCTCCACCAGGATTACTTGATCATTCGAAAAGAGAGTCATCACCTCAACAACTTTGTTATCCCAAATAACCCAAATTCTGCCCATTTTGTCATTTGAGTTGTGAATGATTTCCTAGCTACTATCAATACACAGTTTGTTAACCTTCTCAACGTTCCGACTTTTGACTTTTGTCTCAAGAATACCCATAATAGTGATCTTCTGATTCTCAATGATCCTCCTGATTTCTATACATTATAGAGGGTCATTAAGTCCCCTTATGTTCCATGTCACTATATTCATGAATGAATATAAGTGTTGGGTTCCTGACTTTCCAGACTATCCTAGACCTCTTCATCAGAGAAATCATAAGCATCACTTGCCTCACTATCCTCAATGGCTACAGTTTGATTACATGGAATACTATTGTCATTGAGTGAGGGTTGCCTCATGTAGATCTTATCTTCTCCCGTGATAGATTTAGTGGCTTCTGGATCCAGGATCTTTCTGCTTTGTCTTCGATTTTCATCTTGTTCTGCTTTAGTAGGTCTTTTCTGACTTTGTACCTCTTCACTACTGGATTCATGTTTGTTATCGGTTTTAATTCGCCCTACTTCAGAACTAAGGCTCACTGCCTTATTCAAGAATGATAAGATCGACTTTATCGATAGAGACGGGGGTCTGGCTAAGGATGAAGACTTATGAAAAACGGTTTGAAAGAAATCTTATTAGGGATTTAATTCGCTTTCTATTCTACGCAAACACTTGTAAACACTTGAAACAGATTCAAGGCGGAATTGTTTACTTGGGTTTGGAGCACAAGATGAAATATGAGAAGATGACAGAATTGAAATAACACAACAGTTTGTTTATGGATGTTCAGAGAAACTCTCCTACGTCACCCCTTCTTCCAACCACCGGAAGGATTCACTATAATATGATTCGAATCAAATACAGTTTATACACACTTAGCTCACTATTGAACATAACACTTTCTGTTCAATTACAAGATGAAGAATATCACTCAGCTAAAGATGTTTTGATTCTAGCTCTCTCTTAATTCACACACAGTACAATCAAAAAGCAGCTTCACAGTATGGATATTCAAAGGCTTGAATTCTCTCAAGATTGTTAAGTTCGTAAGGTTAACAGTTCTTCTTTTTGAGGCAGATTGTCCGTTGTCCTTGAAATTTGTTAAATACTGATCAGGAGCTAACGGTCGAATCTTCAAGAATGATACGTGGCACTCTTCCATTAGAAAGCCTCCATTGTACACAGCAGGTTCTGAGCACAAGGATCATGGTCTTACATCACTGGTAGTGCGCCGTATATTCCATCAGGGATGTACCTGCAAAACAAGTAATGTGAGGAAATTTCCCTTACGTGGCATTCCTTGGTTGGTTGCATATAGCTGTTGTACTAATCTTCACTAGAAAGTAGAACAGAAGTAGGGTACAACTATAGCACGTGGGTATGTGAAATGTTAGATTCAAGCATACTGCTTAAATTAAGCATTAGACGCATTTCAGTTAGACGGATTTGTAAAATCAGTCTAATGAAATCACACATCTCCTTTAAATAATAACGTCTATTAGACCGCCCGGTCTAATAGTATTAGACTTATGTCTAATTATCCAATAACCATTAGACGGTACGTCTAACTCCACTGAGTTAGACTACACGTCTAATTCCGGTTCTACCTCAGACTTGTCTGAAGGAGTTAGACGCACGTCTAACTTTCACTAATTAGACTACACGTCTAATTATTCAATAATCATTAGATGGTACGTCTAACTCCACTGAGTTAGACTACACGTCTAATTCTCTCAGACTTGTCTGAAGGAGTTAGACGCATGTCTAACTTTCACTAATTAGACTACACGTCTAATTATTCAATAACCATTAGACAGTACGTCTAACTCCACCGAGTTAGACTACACGTCTAATTCTGGTTCAACCTCAGACTTGTCTGAAGGAGTTAGACGCACGTCTAACTTTCACAAATTAGACTACACGTTTAATTATTTAATAACCATTAGATGATACATGTAACTCCACTGAGTTAGACTATACGTCTAATTCCGGTTCTACCTCAGACTTGTCTGAAGGAGTTAGACGCACGTCTAACTTTCACTAATTAGACTACACGTCTAATTATTCAATAACCATTAGACGGTACGTCTAACTCCACTGAGTTAGACTACACGTCTAATTCCGGTTCTACCTTAGACTTGTCTGAAGGAGTTAGACGCACGTCTAATTATTCAATAACCATTAGACGGTACGTCTAACTCCACTGAGTTAGACTACACGTCTAATTCCGGTTCTACCTCAGACTTGTCTGAAGGAGTTAGATGCACGTCTAACTTTCACTAATTAGACTACACGTTTAATTATTCAATAACCATTAGACGGTACGTCTAACTCCACTGAGTTAGACTACACGTCTAATTCCGGTTCTACCTCAGACTTGTCTGAAGGAGTTAGACGCACGTCTATCTTCACTAATTAGACTACACGTCTAATTATCCAATAACCATTAGACGGTACGTCTAACTCCACTGAGTTAGACTACACGTCTAATTCCGGTTCTACCTCAGACTTGTCTGAAGGAGTTAGACGCACGTCTAACTTTCACTAATTAGATTACACGTCTAATTCCGAACAAATTAGACCATCCGTCTAATTACAATTCTATTAGACTATACGTCTAACTCCGGTGAGTTAGACGATACATATAATTTCAAACATATTAGACTTACGTCTAATTCCGTGTATTCATTAGACTTACGTCTAATTCTTTACATTCATTAGACTACACGTCTAACTCCGGTGAGTTAGGCTGTACGTCTAATTTCGAATACATTAGACTTACGACTAATTCCGTGTATCTATTAGACCATCCGTCTAATTACACGTCTATTAGACTACACGTCTAACTCCGATGAGTTAGATTGTACGTCTAATTCTATGCATTCATTAGACTACATGTCTAACTCCGATGAGTTAGACTGTACGTCTAATTCTATGCATTCATTAGACTACACGTCTAACTCCGACGAGTTAGACTGTACATCTAATTCTATGCATTCATTAGACTACAGGTCTAACTCCGACGAGTTAGACTATACGTCTAATTCTATGCATTGAATGCCAAAATCGGTCTAATGACCCTCATTAGAGTCAAGTCTTATGAAATATTATTTCAATACACCTGCATCAAAACTCATAAGTCATTTTATCATCAAAATCTCGGTGGTTAAATTATTTCAACACTTAGTCAAAATAATTTGACTCAACAATTTCCCCCTTTTTGATGAAGAAATTGGAAACCTACATACATATACCAAAATATGCATTCATCATATTAATAAACAAAACCCTTTGTATGCAAGTAAATCATTCAAAAATATCCAAATCAATCATATATGAGTATTTTCAGAAGAAACACACAAAACATTGTTCAACATAACCAAAATAAGTTTACCCAAAAACATCATAAGAGTATTCAAAAGAGCTTCCAAAAAGACATTTAAGCTCTATTCTTCTTCTTCTTCTTCCTAGACTTTACTTTGGAAATGATAGACTTCAACCTAGGAGATCTCTAAGACTGCGGTTAGAGGGGAGTTGAAGTCTTCTCTTTTCCTTTTCTTGGACTTGAGCGTTTCCACCCTTTGAACATAATAGACGACCTTCTGGAAATCCATAATTTTAGAAGGGAGGAGAAAACTCTTACCGGGTTCATTTAGAAGGAAACAAACAAGAGAGCTAAGAGGGCCATCAAAGACAAAAATCTTCTTCCAAGCAACCACCATTCTAACAAGATTTCCGAAGAGAAAGCTTGTCCAGTTCACAGGAACACCCCTGGTGATAGCCACCATTATCTGAAAGACCTTCATACAATACTTGTAGGAAGACTCCTTAGAAATAAGGGATTTCAATACGATGTCGCTTAAAATAGTATATTCAACCTTCAAGAGGTTTTTCTTTCCATGAATGTCTACTTCAGGGGAATCGAAAAAGACTTTCATCATCGTATACATTATATCAGGAGGAGTGGTTGAGAACTCATCGATACCTACTTTTGGAAGTTGGAAAAACGTACCGAAGGACTCTTCGGTGATGCAGATCATCTGGCCCATCATGGCCCCAACAATAACTTTATCCTGATAGAAGCCGGCGGTTTCGAAAAATTCGTTGACTAGCTGTTCGTGATAAAGTTCATGAGGAGAAAGAAATTTCCTAAGCCCTGAGGCTTTCAGAGACTCAAACATTCTATGCATTCCAAGAGATTGAAAAGTGGATACATATTGAAAATCCACTTAAATCGATTTTGGACGGAAAGACGACATTATGATTTGATGAACAAGGGTTAGAACGATTCGAATTCTAAAGAGAGAGAGAGATTTCTAAGATCTTTTATCTCTTAGAGTTAATGATCCTATAAATATCAGTGTTTTTAATCATATAGAAGAAAACTAATGATTATTCCTACCGTCAAGAACTTCAAAAGTCAGTTTTCAATAAACACAACATTTAATGTTAGCATGAAACCGAACGTTTAATACTAAGTGTACAAGCAAAAGTTGTCAGAAATATTAGTCATTCCTTGCATATTGAGAGACATGTGTCTTCAATTCTTTTGAGGAATGACTGATTTAGTTTTCGGCGGGAAAATGAACTTGAGCAGAAATAATTAAAGGACAGCTGTCCAAATAGCCAGAAGATGAAGAGTCTAATTACACCAGTAGTTAGACGTTTATTCTCCTTTTCACATTTTCACCTCCTTTTTGAAAATCAGTCTATTAGACGTATACGTCTAATTATGCACTAACAACACGTGAGACACGCATGTCTGGTTAGACGTGAGCATCCTCTTGCTTATGACGTAAAAACGTCTAACGTCTATTAGACGTATCTGTCTAACCATGCAGGTTAAAATAACTAAGACAATAATTTCAGATGAAGATGAAACTGCTAAGGTAGACGTTCGTCTAAGTAGCTATGTTTCTCAAACTCTAAATCCTTAGGACAAATTAAGACATCTGTCTTTCATGTCTGTTCAGTTGTGTTTTGAACAATATGTTCCCCCTTAATTTATGCACATAATCACATCAATCAAGATCAACAAGACCTAACATGTTTCTAAAGTGAGAAAACTTAGCTTCCGGTAGGAGTTTCGTAAAAATGTCTGCAGTTTGTTGATCTGTAGGAACATGTTCAAGACGAATCTGCTTTTAATTGACGTGTTCTCGGATGAAGTGATGCCTGATTTCAATATGCTTTGTCCGAGAATGCAGAACTGGATTGTAGGAGATTGCGATAGCACTTGTGTTGTCGCAGAAAATTGGAGATTCATCAGCCTCAATCCCATAATCTCTAAGCTGTTGTTGAATCCACAGAACTTGAGAGCAACAACTTCCAGCTGCAAGATACTCTGCTTCAGCTGTAGACGTGGCAACCGACGCCTGCTTCTTGTTGAACCATGTGATTAGACGATCTCTAAGCTTTTTCTATCAATTTTGCATCCTGGATAATCTGTATCTGAGAAACTAATTAAATTTAAACTAGAATCCTTCGGGTACCACAGTCCCACATTTTGAGTTCCCTTTAAGTATTTAAGAATACGTTTAGCAGTAATAAAATGAGAGACTTTAGGATCAGCTTGAAATCTGCCATAAACACCAACAACAAATTGAATTTCTGGCCTGCTAGCAGTTACATACAGTAAAGAACCGATGAGTCCTCTATATGTTGTTACATCGACACTTTGACCACCTTCATCTTTATCCAATTTAATTGAAGAACTCATTGGAGTAGCTGCTGCAGAACAGTTCTCCAAACCAAACTTCTTTAGTAGTTCTTTGGTGTATTTGGCCTGGTTGATAAGAGTTCCGTTTTCTAGCTGACGGATTTGAAGCCCAAGGAAGAATGTAAGTTCTCCCATCATGCTCATTTCAAACCTGTCCTGCATCAGCTTGGCAAATTTCTCACAAAATTTGGGGTTAGTTGAGCCAAAGATAATGTCATCAACATATATCTGAACAAGTAGAATGTGAGAATCTTTAGTAAATCTAAATAGGGTTTTATCCACTGTTCCAACAACAAAGTCATGATCAAACAAGAAATTGGTTAAAGTGTCATACTAAGCTCTAGGAGCTTGTTTCAGACCATACAATGCTTTGTCAAGCCTATAAACATGATTTGGCAAAACATGATCTACAAAACCAGGGGGTTGCTCAACATATACTTCTTCACTTAATTTTCCATTTAAGAATGCACTTTTCACATCAATTTGAAAGACTTTAAAATTCTTAAATGATGCATATGCTAGGAAGATTCTGATTGCCTCTAATCTTGCAACCGATGCAAAAGACTCATCAAAGTCAATACCTTGCTCTTGTCTGTATCCTTGAGCAACTAAACGAGCTTTGTTTCTAATGACTAAGCCATCTTCACTAAGCTTGTTTCTAAAGACCCATCTTGTTCCTATGACTAACTTGTCAGTTGGTCTAGGAGTAAGATACCACACTTTATTTCTAGCAAATTGGTTTAACTCTTCCTGCATAGTATTGATCCAATCTGGATCAACTATAGCTTCACCAATTTTCTTAGGTTCAATTTGAGAAATAAATGCAGAATTGGCCATTTCATCCATCAATTGACGTCTTGTCCTTCGAAGAGAAAAATGATTTCCGATTATCAGTTTTGGTGGATGATTTCTGTTCCATCTGAAGTTGGATCCAAGGGGATTGTTCATCTGAACTGGTGACACCGCGATATCCAAACTCTCAACTTCTTGTTGAACAAGAGTTTGCACGTCTAGTTGAGTTTCAACTGGATCAGCCACTGGATCAGATAGAGCCATCCGCTTGTCTAAAGTTTCTTTTTCTTCACTTACAGACTCAAGACTAGTCGCTTTTAGTCTGTCAGCAAGGTCAATGGGTTCATTAGATTTGCTCTCAACAGGTTCATCAAAAACTACATGGAGGGATTCTTCAACAGTCTGTGTTATTTTGTTGTAAACTCTGTAAGTCTTGCTTACTGATGAGTATCCCAACATGAATCCCTCATCTGTTTTAGCATCAAAAGTAGTCAAATAAACTTTTCCATTGTTATGGATAAAACATTTACACCCAAATATCTTAAAATAAGACAATGTAGGAATTCTCCCATAATACAATTCATAGGGAGTTTTATCAAAATGTTTGTTGATTATTGACCGGTTTTGTGTATAGCAAGCAGTACTAATGGCTTCCGCCCAGAACCTTTGAGGTACATCTGATTCAGCAAGCATAGATCTTGTTGCTTCCTTCAGAGTTCTCACTCTTCTCTCAGCAATGCCGTTTTGCTGTGGAGTTCTGGCACTAGACAACTCGTGCCTAATTCCAGTCTCCTCGAGATAGGATGATAGGTATCCGTTAGTGAACTCAGTTCCCTGATCACTTCTAATGCATGTAATATTTAATAATTTCTGATTCTGAATCCCTTTAAATATCATAATCAAGTTTTCAGCAGTTTTATCTTTTGATGGTAAAAATACAACCCATGTAAAGCAAGAGAAATCATCAATAACGATCAAAGAAAATCTCATTCATCCTATACTCTTTACAGGAATTGGACCAAAAAGATCCATATGTAAAAGTTCTAGGATGCGACTGGATTGTGATTTTCCTTTGCTTTTGAACGATGATCTGCCCTGTTTGCATAACTGGCAAGAAGTGCATATCTTGTCCTTTGAAACTGAAGTTTGGGCAAACCAATAACTAAATTGTTTGAACAAATGTTGGTGATGGTTTTAAAATTCAAATGGTTCAAACGTTTATGCCATAACCATTTCTGGTCATTCTTGGCAATCATGCACATAGGATCAGAAGACTCTTTTTGCCAATTAATTTTGTATGAGTTTCCTACTCTACTTCCAGTCAATAAAATATTTCCATCTTGGTCTTTAACTAAACATGCATGAGTTTGAAAGTCTATTGACAAACCATTATCACATAATTGACTAATGCTGATCAAATTATAGCACATATTGTCAACAAGTAGCACGTCATTAATAGTTAGGTTACCATGGATAATCTTACCCTTACCCATGGTCTTACCCTTCTTGTTGTCACCAAATATGATCTTAGGTCCAGAGCAATCTGATATATCAGTGAGAAGCCGTCTATTTCCTATCATATGCCTGGAACATCCGCTATCAAGATACCATACAGATTCCTCCAGTCCTTCGTTTATTTGTACCTACATAAATAAATATTTACAATCTTTTGGTACCCACTTTCAATTGGGTCCTCGGTCAATCAGAACCTTAGGAATCCATATTTGAGTTATTCTGATGGATTTTCCATTTTGAGTTGTGATTAATGCGTATGTTTTTGACTTAGCAGACGACTTTCTGCTAGCCACTGATCCTTTAGGTTTTGAAGAAGACTTTCTTTTAAAACTCCTTGATTTAGAATCAGGTTTTAAATTACCAGACTTATTAGCTTTTTATAGCTTATTCTTAAGCCAGCTAATAGTCGGCGGAACATAGACTATTTCATTTTTGAAAGCAACTTCTTCATGAATAGGGTCAGATTCAATGTCAGTCATACTTCCTTTGACAATGTTTATAGGCTTAAACTTGTCAGTTGAAGAATTTGACTTTTTGTAGGACAGATCAGGGTCATTGTTGTCATATCCCAATCCGGATCTAGATCCAACAGGTTTCAACATGCTGATCTGATATTTGACAGCATCTTCGGATCTTGTCCATGCACTAACAACATAGTTTAACCTCTTGTTTTTAGATAAAAAGGTTTGAATCTGTTCTTTGAGCATCTCATTCTCAGATGAGATCTTTGTTAAGTTTTCATCAAAAATGTTTGGTTCAGATTCTTGGTTTGAGGAAAGAACAGTTGATTCATATTTAACTTTCATTTCATAAAAATAGTCAGTTAACTTCTTGTACTCAATAGACATTTCATGGAGTGCATTAGTTAACTCCTCGTTTGTGAATTCTGGTACAGAGATACTATTTACCTTGGATTGATCATCTGCCATTAGACATGTGACAACATCATTCTCTTTTTCAACAGGAGGCTCCTCTGAATCACTGTCAACCCAACTGGATTTGTTTTTACTACATATGAACGCTTTCTGGTTCTTCTTTGCTTGAGAGTTTGTACTGTAGATCTGATTAAGTTTATCCCATATCTCTTTAGCAGTGGAACAGGACTTGATCTCACAGAACATATTCATGTTGAGCGACTGGTACAGTATATTCTTAGCAACATTATCCAGGTTGTTCGTCATATTATCTTCAGTAGTCCACTCACTTCTTGGCTTCGAAATCTTTATGGGGCCATCGGTAATAATGCTCCACATATCATAGTTAATAGCAGCCAAGTGAGCTTGCATCCTTATCATCCAATATTCTTAGTTGTCCCTTGATAGAAGAAGAATTTTCATTAATGATAGACATGTTTCAGGTTCTTGATGCTTGAGAATAGAAACAAGACTCTGATACCAATTGATAGGATCGGCTTTATCGATAGAGACGGGGGTCTAGCTAAGGATGAAGGCTTATGAAAAACGGTTTGAAAGAAATCATGTTAGGGATTTAATTCGCTTTCTATTCTACGGAAACACTTGTAAACACTTGAAACAGATTCAAGGCGGAATTGTGTTACTTGGGTTTGAAGCACAAGATGAAATATGAGAAGATGACAGAAATGAAAGAACACAACAGTTTGTTTATGGATGTTCGGAGAAACTCTCCTACATCACCCCTTCTTCCAACCACCGGAAGGATTCACTATAATATGATTCGAATCAAATACAGTTTACACACACTTAGCTCACTATTGAACAAAACACTTTCTGTTCAATTACAAGATGAAGAATATCACTCAGCTAAAGATGTTTTGATTATAGCTCTCTCTTGATTCACACACAGTACAATCAGAAAGCAGCTTCACAGTATGAATATTCAAAAGCTTGAATTCTCTCAAGATTGGTAAGTTCGTAAGGTTAACAGTTCTTCTTTTTTAGGCAGATTGTCCGTTGTCCTTGATATTTGTTAAATACTGATCAAGAGGTAACAGTCGAATCTTCAAGAATGATAAGTGGCACTCTTCCATTGGAAAGCCTCCATTGTACACAGTAGGTTCTGAGCACAAGGATCGTGGCCGTACATCACTGGTAGTGCGCTGAATATTCCATCAGGGATGTACCTACAAAACAAGTAATGTGAGGAAAATTCCCTTACGTGGCATTCCTTGGTTGGTTGCATATAGTTGTTGTACTAATCTTCACTAGAAAGTGGAGCAGAAGTAGGGTACAACTATAGCACGTGGGTAAGTGAAATGCTAGATTCAAGCATACTGCTTAAATTAAGCATTAAACGGATTTCAGTTAGACGGATTTGTAAAATCAGTCTAATGAAATCACACATCTCCTTTAAATAATAATGTCTATTAGACCTCCTGGTCTAATAGTATTAGACTTACGTCTAATTATCCAATAACCATTAGACGGTACGTCTAACTCCATTGAGTTAGACTACACGTCTAATTCCGGTTCTACCTCAGACTTGTCTGAAGGAGTTAGACGCACGTCTAACTTTCACTAATTAGACTACACGTCTAATTATTCAATAACCATTAGACGGTACGTCTAACTCCACTAAGTTAGACGTACCGTTTAATTCTGGTTCTACCTCAGACTTGTATGAAGGAGTTAGACGCACGTCTAACTTTCACTAATTAGACTACACGTCTAATTATTCAATAACCATTAGACGGTACGTCTAACTCCAATGAGTTAGACTACACGTCTAATTCCGGTTCTACATTAGACTTGTTTGAAGAAGTTAGACGCACGTCTAACTTTCACTAATTAGACTACACGTATAATTATTCAATAACCATTAGACGGTACGTCTAACTCTATTGAGTTAAACTACACGTCTAATTCCGGTTCTACCTCAGACTTGTCTGAAGGAGTTAGACGCACATCTAACTTTCACTAATTAGACTACACGTCTAATTATTCAATAACCATTAGACGGTACGTCTAACTCCACTGAGTTAGACTACACGTCTAATTCTGGTTATACCTTAGACTTGTCTGAAGGAGTTAGACGCATGTCTAACTTTCACTAATTATACTACACGTCTAATTATTCAATAACCCTTAGACGGTACGTCTAACTCCACTGAGTTAGACTACACGTTTAATTCCGGTTCTACCTCAGACTTGTCTGAAGGAGTTAGACGCACATTTAACTTTCACTAATTAGACTACACGTCTAATTATTCAATAACCATTAGACGGTACGTCTAACTCCACTGAGTTAGACTACACGTCTAATTTCAGTTCTACCTCAGACTTGTCTGAAGGAGTTAGACGCACGTCTAACTTTCATTAATTAGACTACACGTCTAATTATCCAATAACCATTAGACGGTACGTCTAACTCCACTGAGTTAGACTACACGTCTAATTCCGGTTCTACCTCAGACTTGTCTGAAGGAATTAAACGCACGTCTAACTTTCACTAATTAGACTACACTTCTAATTCCAAACAAATTAGACCATCCGTCTAATTATAAGTCTATTAGACTATACGTCTAACTCCGGTGAGTTAGACGATACGTCTAATTTCAAAAATATTAGACTTACGTATAATTCCGTGTATTCATTAGACTTATGTCTAATTCTTTACATTCATCTACATGTCTAACTCTAGTGAGTTAGACTGTACATCTAATTTCGAATACATTAGACTTACGTCTAATTCCGTGTATCTATTAGACCATCCGTCTAGTTACACGTCTATTAGACTACACGTCTAACTCCGATGAGTTAGATTGTACGTCTAATTCTATTCATTCATTAGACTACACGTCTAACTCCAATGAGTTTGACTGTACGTCTAATACTATGCATTCATTCGACTACACTTCTAACTCCGATGAGTTAGACTGTACGTCTAATTCTATGCATTGAATGCCAAAATCGGTCTAATGACCCTCATTAGAGCCAAGTCTTATGAAATATTGTTTCAATACACCTGCATCAAAACTCATAAGTCATTTCATCATCAAAATCTCAGTGGTTAAATTATTTCAACACTTAGTCAAAATAATTTGACCCAACAAAGACCAAATTGTCTTCTTCTGCACTTGATCTTTTAATTTCACAAAACCCAAGATTTCCCAGTGCATTCTCAAGAGCTTCTTTATTACTTATTCCAAGATTCTCCTATTCATCATCTCGAAAGGTGGCTTTGAGCCCAAGGATCAGGTCATTTCGAATTTTTATGACATTGTTTTTTCGGTTCCTATTTGCATTCCTAGTACTGTGAAGAGTAGACTCACGACCTATTGGAGTGCCTTTAGATCCAATTTTGCTTGTTTCATATGGGCCAAGTATTCCCCGTCCCATAGATCTTTGAATTCCAGAAACTTTGGAACCAGGACATGTAGTTACATCAAGACTAGTTCTTTGATCAGTATTGGGATCGGTGAAGTTAGGACCAACAATAGTATCATCCACAATAATAGGACTTGTGCCAGTATCAGGACTAATATAGCCGGGATCAGTAATGATTGCACATTTTTCATCAGGACCTGTAGTAGCAAATCCGGTAGCTTGAGTAGTTTCATGATCAACAAGTCCAAGACCATGCTTAATATGGTCAATATGGCTAGGAATAGTAGCTTTATAAGAAGCTCTAGGACCGGTGTGTCTATGTCCAGCTTTATCAGGACCGATACCCTGACCAGGACTGACATTTTGAACAAGACCTATTCTTGAGAAAATAGATACCCTAAGACCGGTTCCCTAAACATGACCAATATGATCAACGTTAGTAGGGCCAACTTGTACCCTTACCCACTTCATTCTTTTTCCTATCTTCTTCCTTACCCTTATCTGTTCTTGCTTTTGGTTGCCCATCTTATCATCCTCAGTGCGTTCATTGCTGTTAAGTTCAGACTTGTTTACATTTCTCTCAACCTGAGCCTGGTTAGAGTCATTGATATCGCTTACTTGAGTGTTGTTATTGGCCTTTGATTTTAGATTATTATTGACTGGACATTTATTCGTAGAGTGTGTGAAAGTGCTACACCATATACATTGATTTGGTTTCCATTCGTATTGTACTCCAATGTCAAATAAATTTCCCAGTCTATCTTTAAGTTCAAGCCTGATTGGAAAAAAGCTACTTGGATGGATTTCGACACTAACTCTGGCCACAGATGCACGCTCGTAGCCTTCCATTGTTGGGTCAACATAAGTGGTTTACCTATAATGCTTGAAATATAGGCCAGGCCCATCGGGTTGCACATGTGTGGTGGAACATTCTTGAGATTCACCTAGATTTGTTCAAGTTCAGGCGGTCTATGATTAGTATTAAGTTCCTCGCTCCACTTGTACAACTTGAATCTTTTTACCCTGATAAAAGTAAATTCGCTCTCTATGATCGACTTTATTTCGCTTCCATTCCTGAAGGATAGAAAGTAGAATCCGTAATGATTGATTGTGATCCTCTCTAGACCAGAGAATTCCCACTGACCCATCAACGTTCTTTTAACCTCAACAAATGGTACCTTCATGTTGCCCATAAAATGACCAACTATGACAAACTCCCATGCCTTGTCGCATTTTTCTTCAATTTCTGGTGGGAGCTCAAACCGGTGCGGATGATCAAGTGTAATTACCTTTGGGAATAAGGTGTCTATCTAGAATTTTCCCGTTTTTGGATCGCTCATGGCATTTCCATTCCACACCTTTCCTTCTTTCCAGGTTTTGTTTGGGTTGCTCATGATTGTGTACACCTTTGTTTTATTACATTTCGAAATTTCCTTCATGGCGTCAACCGTCCACTTGATCACTTCATCATATTGGTCTTTGTTGAAAGAGATTCCAATTCTTTAGATAGTGACTGTTGAACTGAGCATTCAACTGATCATTTCTTTCTTGGGGCATCGTAATCTCTTGTTTATTAATTTGGAAAAATAGCTTCTTCATCTGGTTTCTCAGTCCTGCCAAATTTGCTATTTCGTTTTTCCTCATTGACCACGTTGGACCAGCAGTATGATCCTTGTTATCAGCCTGAGTATTTTCTTTGCCAGGAACTGCAGCAGTAGGAGGAGCTGAGGAGATGACTGTTTTAGGGATGCTATCTTTCTTGACTTGTTTGTTCTTTTCGACCCATCTAACCCTTGTATTTCCCACAAAACTGTTGCCTTCAATTGTTCCGATCTTCTTTAGAATATCCCCTTTAGTGCTCTTCTATTATGTATCAGTTTTTCTATTTTGAATGCTATCAATTGACATTTCAAGATCCAGATTAACGAGTGGAGAAAACGCACCCAGGTTCAATATCTCAGGGTTAGCCTCGGGTGTCACAGTTTCCTTGGGATTTACTTCAGCATTCTTCTTAGAACTTGAGTTATTTATATCTATTTGTATTCATAAATACTTATACATGTATTATATTAATGCATGTTAAAAATTATGAAATTCTTAATGAATGTTGACAACATAAAGAACCTTAACTGGTGCATGTTCACAATAACAAGATTGGTTGAAAGTGCCGAAAATGGCAAAAAAAATAATCAATCCTTTTTTATGGATCTCTAACCTTTCTATTGGTAAATATTCTATTAACATATAAATACTCTTTTGTTTATGTTTGATAAATATTAAATTTTCACTGAAATTTTTAATTTTTTCTAGTTATGTTATCTCGATGGGGCTGTTGTTAATGGTTTACGATATCCTTATTAGAGATCTTTTCCAATCATCTCATGCTGGGATGACATCACAGTGTCAGAGAGAAATTAGTTAATCTCGAGAAAGTAGTTTTGGATGTGGGGAGCTAGGGCATGCCTACCACTTTATAAAAATCATACTGAGATTCTAGATAATGATTTAGGAGAGGATCATGTTGATTTTAAACTACCTCAACATGAGATGATGAATTTAGGATCTCCAATAAATAAAGAAAATGTACTTTATTAACAATTATATTTCCATTTGAATCCCTTGACATTTTTTTATAACGTTAGGTTCCGCTTCTCCTTTAAAGTGTGACCAATCTTTGCAGGTTTAGCATATAGCTCGCAAACACACTTAACCATTTAATCAGGCGCATAACTTACCGCCCGACGGGCTCAAATCCAAGACCACATGGAGCTTGAGGGTATTCACTTGTTGTTGCATCTAGGCTAGAAGAGGGATAATCCCTTGACATTTTATTGTATATACTTTTGTGTTGTTTAGATTATAAACTATTCTAATTTCAAACTATAGATGTTGACATCCAATGTCGCCCAAACTTTTAAAATATTGCACAATAACTGTCATATCTATCAGGCGAGTTGGAGAAACACAACATTGATTCTAGACCTATTTTTGAGGTTGGTATCTAGAATTTTACAGTCATGTGTACACAAAATATTTCAAAGTCAATGAGGACATTACAAATAAAAGTCTTCTGATGGATGAGCCTAATAAAAAAAGGTTGGGTAAATAATGAAGACCTTCTAAAGGCTCACTATGTAGATGGGGGCACTATCATTGAAGACATTACAAATAAAAGTATCACTATGGCTAAGCCTAATGAAGAAGGTTATGTAAATAATGAAGACACTCGAAAGGCTCATTGCACACATGGGGACACGGTCATTTAAGACATTACAAATAAAGATCATGCATATAGTGAAGACTCTAAAGATGGGAAACTTTCAGTGAAGACTCTTAAAATGATAAAGAAGAGGAAATAGAACGCTCCTAGAAGAGATATAATGAAAATTTTGGATTGGTTTTTCCGAGATAAATGCTCCGTATAAGGGAGATATAAGGGACGTATGAATATTAAAGACCATCCGAAGAGAAGGATTAACAAAATTCCGGTGATCCTTAAATCCCTTATATGAACAACATCATCAAGAAGTTTGGTAAAATAAAAAGCAAAGAACAACTAATGACGGATTTGGAATTTTTTAAGAACTCGATCCAATGTAAGTAAAGTTTTCCTAAAACATCTATCAATAAAAATTGAGTACAATCTATTAGAATATAAAGTAATGTATGTTCTTAATGTGCTTTGCATGGATAAAATTTTGTTGGCCCAACCAACAATTTATCACGTCAACTTATTACCACAATGAAAGAAGACATGTATATTTTTAGTGAAATAGTGGACATTTGGGCCCATCTATTGAACCTCAATTTTACAAGGAAAGTAATGCATGAAAAATGAAGAATTTTCTTTACTATATTATCGTAGGTAAGTACTTCACTTGGTTGTGTTCTATGTATTATGCTCAATGTTCATGTGATTGATATTTAGAATTTATTTACAGATGATGAATGACTATGATTATATTTTGTTTGTTGGTACACTTAATAAAAAGATGCAGCAGTTTAAAATATTAAAAGAAGACATCAACATTGCTGACATTTTAAATTAATCATTTAAATAACAAAATTCGTATATGCTATATACAATGATAACCAATAACTCTGTTTTTTCAGATATTCCTAACCGGTAATATGCGCTGACCATTTCTATGTTGTATATATAAATATGACTGTAGAGAAAATATAAATATAAGACAATAAGCCACCTCCACGTCGTATTAGGTTTCTAAGTAAGTATATTGATATAAAACAACATATAGGTCTTTTGTTGAATTTTTTAGTCAAATAGAATATCCCTTAGCTGTTAGAGTTAGAAGTGATCATCGGTTTGTTTTTTTCGGGTTATTCGAGTTCCTCAGTTCATGTTATTTTAATTTTTATTTTTTTAATCAATGCAAAAACTGAATCGAATGTTGAAATTCAAATTCAGTTTATTCGAATTCGGTAAATTCAAATTCGGTTCAGACCTGTAAGCACTAAAAGTCTACACTCCAATTTATAATATTAAAATAATTATTTTGATTTATTCATAAATAAATAAAATCAAAATAATTAACCACATGGCCAAAAAATCCATTTGAAAAAATTAATTAGGATTAATTATTGTGCTAGTTAATCAAATTAATTAGGGGTTAAGACCAAAATAAAAAATAAAATTATTTGAGACAAATGTTGTACTCATTTTATCTTAAAATAATTTTAGAAAAACTAAGGGACAAAAATAAATAATTTAGAATGGATTGTTGTATCTATATCATCTAAAAATAATTATTTATTTAACTCCAAATATGCAAAAATATAAATAAATTGGTAAAATATTTGTCATATTTATTTTAATATTTTGTGTATTTAAAAATATCAAAATTAAAGCCAAAAGGGTGAAAGAAAAATTAATTTCAAACAAACCCTTAAGATTTTAAAATAAAAATAAAATCAGCAATCTAGTGTGGCCGAAAATGGGAGAATTGGTTGTAGCAGGAACTGCATCCATTGGATGGACACTAGAATCACGTCCAACGCATCAAAGCACTTCGTGTAGCTAGTTGTAACCAAAGCAACGTGTGCCCAGGCGCAGTGGATTGGTTAACGCCCCATTAGCCAAAACGCTAATGGATCGCCCAAACGCAACAACGCTTGACGGAATACCTAAATACGTTCAAAACGACGACGTTTTGAGCGTTACATTCATCACCAATGTAACGTTGGAGCAAATAAGATCAAAGACCCTTCTTTGATCTTATCTTTTTATAACTCCCTAGTTAGTCAACCTTTTCGGCTGATTTAAGCCCAGAATGATCACCCTACAATGATGATCATTCCTCCTATAAGAATAGGGATGATTCATCCCTATTCTGGCCAACTTGAGAAAGAACAACCAAAATACCATAAATAAATTTTGGTTGATTCAGTCCACTTGGATGGATCAATCGACATTGGGCAGTTATAAATAGCTCCCCTGGGTTGATCCGAAGGTAAGAGATCCACTCTCCACCTTCCAATCTCTGATTTTCAGAAATCCTCCATTAAACCTTCAAGCTTTCGGATTTTTTAAAAACTTTAAATAATGCCTTAAAGCTTGGATCTGTGCATCCCAACAACTTCTCTAATGTTTAAGGAGTGTTCTACAATCCTTGGTAATGATCCAATCACCCTCTAATTCATATTTATAGTTTGAATTTAAAAAAAATATATTTCAAATTGCATAAGCTTGTATGCTTGCTGTTTATGGTGTTTTATGGTAGGATATTGATCCTAAGATCATTTAGAAACTATTTGGATATGATAGAACTGATCAGTCGATTGATACCTTGAGATGATGATCAACGTGTTCCTAAGAGCTTTGTGAAGCTTCTAAAACACTTGGATCAAATAATCCAAGCTAAAAAATGAATTTAAAAAATGAACATTTGACGTTCTTGAAGATCGAGGTTTGTTAGCCTATGACCGAGAGATCCGATCGAGGATCCTCGGTCCGGACCAAAACCTAGTACCGATAATTTCAATAGGACTAAGTGGTCCGACTGATGTTGTAAGATTAAGTTAAATAAAGTAAAAGAAAAAAAATTAATTAAAAGAGAAATAATTAATTAAGTTGAAATAAGAAAAATGTTTTAATTATTAAAATGAACTTAGGTGAATAAAAATAAGTTTAATCAATACGACATAGTTTTAATGATGAATTCATAAGTGAATAAACCTAACTTGTGCAGATGTTTAATGCGCATGTTCAACTCAAGAGGCGCTGTCAATAGCAGAACTGAAGAAGCGCGAGCAGACGTCTTACTTCACCAGTAGAGCTGAGGAAGCGCGAGTAAACGTCTTGCTTCAGCACTAGTCTGGAGAAGCACGAACATATGCCTTGCTTCAGTAGTAGTAAAAAAAAGCGTGAGTATACGCCTTGCTTCAATAGTAGTCTGGACAATGCTTCTGTAGTTGTCTAAAGAAACATTCGTTTATCTGCATAGCTCATCAGCATAGCGAACAACATCGTTCATTATTAGCAGACTTCCCAGTCAGCTTAACTGCCACCTAGTGTTCAACCACTTGAAAATCGACATGTATCTACGTGTCAGATTCGACCATTGCTAATCTCAACATAAAAGGACATCAAAGTACAACGTCGAATCCCTGGATTTGTGAACGGTGGATCCTTGGATTTCTGATACGGAGAATCCTCCCGGTCAATTCACAATCCAAGAATCATAGTCGACCGTTGCTAAGCCTCAATATAAAAAGAGCTTCAAAGTACAACGTCAAACTCTCTCCCTCTCTCAGTTACACAAGCTCCGAACAGTTAGAACAAACTTTTGTAATTCTTAATTCTCTTACTCTCTCTAACTATAAAAAGCATACACTGTAATATTTGAGAGTATTTTCAGTATTGTAAGTTGAACAGAAGGTTGTCTGTTCAACAGAGTAATAGTTATAAGTTCAGAATAGGCAGCGATTAAGTTCTGAGTTCTAACTAGGTTTGTATAGTCGCGATACGGATCAAAGTCTTCTAGTGAAATCCTTCTAAAAATAAAAGAAGGGGTGACGTAGGAGTTTTATCTCCGAACATCCATAAAACTTTTATGTTATTTCTTTTCTACATCTTTCTGTCTTGCATCTACCACTTTAAATCTAACAAGTATTTCTGCACTTGAATTCGTTCAAGAGCTTGCGACGATTTATTGAAGAATAGACACAAATTTTAATCTCTAACAGGATTAAAATCAAATTTAAAGTAAAATTTAGTACAACAATATTCAATCCCCCTTCTATTGTTGTAGTCGATCCTAACATATGTTTTTGAGCTAGGACCGAGAAATTTGACTGAGAATTTTTACCTAAGATTGAGAGGTCCAACCTAGGAACGAGGATTCCAAACCCGGGGATTGAAAGGTCCAACCTAGAACTGAGAATTCCAAACCTAGGACCAAGACTCTCGAACCTTAAGATCGAGAGTTTTAACTTGGGACCGAGAATCCCAAACTTGAGACCGAGAGCACTCGAGCCCAGTATCGAGGGACTTAGCCTAGAGTTAGCCCAGGATTGAGAGGTTCTTACACATTGACCGTGGGACTTAGCCCAAAGCTAAACCAAGATCGATATGTTTATACACTTAGACCAATAAGATCAGCCAAGGACCGAGAGCCCTTACCATCCAGATCGAGGGACTTCAACATTCAAACCGAAGATCCAAAGCCTCGATTGAGAGGTTCCTTGACCCGGACTGAGGGTCTATTGACCTCGAACAATAAAAATGAACCTCAGGCTTAAGACTCCAATCCTAAGGCCTATTTGGTTCCACTTTTCAAAACCCAAAATTATTTTTGTAATTTTAGAACTCCAAACCATTTTCTAAAAATCCCGAAAATTTAGTAAAATGATTTAAAATATTTTTGGGATAGTTCATAAAAAAATATTTTCGCTAATGTCTGTTTGGTGCTTATTTCTAAACTTTAACACCCTAAAAATGATTGATGTTCTTATGGTATAATCTTTCTTAGTTATCGTCAGTAACAAGTACCATCATTTTAAATATTGTTGTTTCAATATTTTAAATAACGCAAAAACTTAGAAGCATGACTAAATAGGAAGAATAATCGGTTAAAACTCAAACGTTATACAACTGATTTTCAAAAGTCAACTTTATAAGTAGAGACCGTTTTTTAAAAAACGGGTACGGAGGATGAAACACCAAAGTCTTTTCTCAAGTATCACCAAACTACGAACTAAAAGAAAACTCTGGTCAATACATTTGGTATACATATACCAACTTTTACTAATTTTCAAAAATTAATTGGCATTTTTGTTTCAAAATAAATAATTTTTTAAATTAATTATGTTTAACTAAACTAAAGAAATTTTAAAAAATCAAATTATAATATGATTACCGTACCCCAAATTATTTCAAATTGAACCCCGAAATTAATTATTTTTAATTAATTTCAAAAGCTTCTAGGAATCATTGAAGTATTTTAAAAATAATGTTTTATTTTAAAAAGAAAATTACTGACATACAAATCGAGGTTGAAATTCTCGAACCTCGAGCTTTTGGAAACTGATACAAAAGGTTTTTCCCGGGGTTACAGCTTTCTAGCAACTCTACTAAGGATTAAATGTTTAACTCAAAAACATAAACTTGGCTTTTGAAATATTTGTATCACGTTTTCAACTTAATAGGCTTGTCTTAAAAGGTATAACACCTTAAATACGCATAAGTTGTATAATATTTAAAGCCTTTATGTGTAAATGGTAAATCACCCTCTTTTTATTTACAAAGAAGTACATGAGTGAGATCAGTACTTCTACACTTATGTGCAAAGATTGTCAATGAGGAATGAAAACTTATTTGGCGATGAGTCGTTCGATAGAACACATGCATTGTGGAGGTTGGGGTAAATTCCCAATTGAGTAGATATTCTCTGGTTTATGGTGGCGGTTTTACCCCTCCACTATCGGTGAATGAAACTCTTTTATGATTCTCCTTAGAACAAAAAACATGGTTACTATCACCAAGCCGATTGTTTGTCGTGCCTAGACAACTCGTCACTACAACCTTTTACGTGACTACTATATATGTATTATGTGTATGCATGTATAGAGTAAATGAGCATCTCGAAGCATGTTCCTTATTTTCAAAACAAATGCATGTTTGTAAATGTTTAAAAATTCCAATCTCAGACAATGTCCATGCTAACGGATGTCGAGCTGATCCCATGGATTGAAAATTTCCATAAAAACAAATGGAACCATGAGATTTATGGGCTGACCCCTATCATGAGGTTCACAAATTTTAAAATAAACCTTACCTTCATGATGCAAATGCAAAAAAAGTGGATCCATATAGGACAGGTATATTACATGGGAGAAAAGTTTATGTGCCCAACCATAGAGGAATTCTGAGTTATTCTAATGATGAACAACAATAATATTCTTCACTTAAAACCACATGTAGAAGCCATGTCCTTAAAGAAGCTCTTACAAGAGTAATACAAATATACTAAAACAACATCTGAAACAATCCTCAAAAATAATGTCATCGACTTCCAGAAATGAACAAAGATGGAAATTAGAGATGGACAAGTTCCCCTAACTATGGGGTCTTCCCTCATGACGATGACACAAGTTCATACTCGTCGCTATAGACTACTTCACCAAATGGGTTAAAGTAGTCTCCTACAAGATCTTGAAATCAACTCAAGTGGCAAAGTTCATTTGAACTAGCATCATCGCTAGATATGGGGTTCCTCGCGCCCTGATTTTAGACAATGGTCAACACTTCCAAGAAAAAGTGTTGCAATTACTCGACGAGTTCAAGATCGAGCATCATAAATCATCGCCCTATAGACCCCAAACTAATGGTGCGGTCAAAGCGACAAATAAAAATGTGATTAGGATCATTAAGAAGATGACCAACACGTATAAGGACTAAATGAGAAGCTACCATATGTTTTATGGGAATATTGTACAATTGCTCAAACCTCGATGGACGAAACTCCCTACTCTTTGGTTTACGGCATGGACATCGTACAACCCATCGAAATTGAGAATCCAACTCTAAGAATACTCTTAGAAAGACATGACATAGAAGAAGACTAGCTTAAATTTCGATATGACCAATAAACGTTAATGGAGGATAGGAGGTTAAACGCTTTGTTTAAAACCCAAGCCCAACAAAAACACATGTAAGACACATTCAATAGAAAAGTCAAACCTAAAAACCTCAAAGAAGATGATCTAGTCCACAAACAAACTCGGGAATTCCTAGACCCCAAGGGCAAGTTTTGACCCCAATGGGAAGGACACTTCCTACTTAAGAAAATCCTCTCTAGAGAAGTTGTCCGCCTATCTAACCTAGAAGGAGAAGACTTCATTGCGCCAAACAATCTCGATGCGCTTAAAATATATTTTGTATCATGTCAAGCATCTCAGAATGGTTTAAAGTTCGATCTTGAAATAAGTTTATCTCAACAGAATCCAATCTCAAGTTTTGTATAACTTGCAACATGGACAAATGACTCATATCCGAACTACAGAGACATGATTCTTCTCAGTGTAAAAAAATAAATGAGAAAAGATATGTAGACAACATGCATGGTTGCGGGTCTGGTCTCACTTAAATAAAGAAAACCTCCAGTCCCTTTCTCAAGAGAGAAATAAAATCTTTTGAGAAAAGAAGAAAACTTTGATTCTCTCTTAAAGCCGGTGTTTCGGATTTTAAGAAACAAGGGTAAAGTCAATAGCATCGCTTTCATTTCATTTAGAACCTTGATTTTGTAGAATTTGTGATGTGGTACAATATATTCAATTTCAATTTCATTGTCATTCAGAAATCAATAAATTTGTTATCTATAGAAATGCCAATTTTTCGGGCTCAATGGATAATACTGTGTAATGACTCTAATTAAGTTAGTTATAATTATTATTTTTATGTTATAAAAGAAATACTTCTCATATATTTATTTTAAGTTTATTATTATGATTCATGTTAGTGTCAAGTATTTTTTCTTAGCTAACAAGGAGAAATGATGTCAAAATTAATTTGATTGTTAAGTTTATCTTCTTAAAAGAAAATTAAACCTCGTGACTTTTAATATAAATTAAATTTTTAAAAAATATATATATATATATAGTATTTTTTTTTTTGGAAGAACATGAAGTTCGATCTGAGCGAATAAGAAAAATATCGAGTTAATATATTAAGTTACTAAATAAAAAATAAAAAATAAAAAATATTGATTCCGCATGTAAATTCCTAAGTTAAAAAAAATATTAGTTCGAAATATTAACTTACTAAATTTAAAACAAAAATATCGGTTAAAAATTTTACGTTACCCGTATTGTAAATAATAAAATAAAACAAATATTTTAAATTATAATTCTAAACTAAAAATAGTAAAATTAAAATTTATAAAAATACCATGGTTTCAATTCTATTAAAATTCTAATTCAAATTCTTAATCTTAAACTAATGAACCTAATAATTAGAACTAATAATTAGAATTACAGTTCCCAATTTCAATTTCAATTTCAATTTCAATTTCAATTACAATTACAATTACAATTAAAATTCTCAATTTTAATTCCAATTTCATGTTATCAAACACATCATCAATATTTGTTAATTGATTAACAAATTAACTAAATTGGTTGAAATTCTTATTATTTGAATTACAATATATATTTTTTCTCTTTTTGTGTGTTGTTAACCATAATGGAGTCGGTTGACTTAAAGTTTGACGTTAATCATGTGATAGCACGGTATTGTAAGATAGGTCCTGTGATGCAAGATTTCAAATTTCAGTTTGATATTGTTTTATCTAAAGATAAATGTTTCAACTTAAATGTCACAAATTTAATTTTAATTAAAAGCGCTTTAAATAGGAATAGTCAATGTTATAAGATGTAAGGTTAGTTCTCCTTAATTCAAACAAAATGAAATACTTTTATTTATAAAAAAACCAATTTGGGGTTAATCACAATTTCTGTTCTTATAAACAAAAATACTTATTTTTTTTTATATATATATATATATATATATATATATATATATATATATATATATATATATATATATATATATATATATATATATATATATAATTTCTGTTCTTATATATATATATATCAGCTAACCAGGAAGATGATGTCTAAATTAATTTGAATGCAAACTTTGACTGTTGAGAAGAAATTAAATTTATCATTTTTGAAAGGAAACACTTTCTTTTGGGTATGTGTTTAGACTAATCTTTTATAATTTGTCTTTCCTAATGACGCTTTTGTCATACTTTTATGAATGATATTATCTTCTAATTGTTAATCATTGCTTTGCTTCCACTTTTCTAAATGTATTTATACATTTTATTGATTTAATTTATCTTTTTTATTTATTTCAGATTATCCAACTTATTAATGAACTATTACACTTTAAATGAAAATAAAACTCTAAATCTTAATAATTAATCATGTACTTGAAATATTACAATGAATTTTTAACTGAAATATAAATATAAATATAAATATTGTTTGGTCCAGAGCTTTGGTTAATTTGGATATTTATGTGAGAGTAAATGGATACTTGGGTCGGATTGTAGGTTGACCCGTCCATAAATTTAAAACGGTTAAAAATAAAATTAAAAATATTATTTGTATGTTTCGAACTTGCAACCTAACAAAACAAGTAAAATCTTTTAACCAACTAGGGTAACAACACTTTATATTTAAGATTCAACACAAATTTAATGAACGTGAGATATTTTAACAATAAATGTACAAATTTTTAACTAACTAATCTCTCTCTATATATATATAATTGTTAGATAAATTCAGACCGGTTCAAACAAACCTAACTTAAACAAACCTTCCATGCAGGAACAAGGAACCGGACCGGATGAACAAAAGAACAAACTGAAGAAACCGAACCGGTCAAGCTACCAAACCGATCAAGAGTATTCGGAACGTGACCGCACAAAGGAAGAATCGGCCAAAGCTCAAAACCGGAACCATCAAACAGCCGATCATCCACAAGACAAGAATAACCGGAAGAAGTCCGGTTACTTCACTACCAAAAGACATTCGACCAAGTCAAGCGGCCGACCAGTACAAGAAGACAATTTGGGTATCTGTTGAGAATGATACCAAAGGAACAGACTGAATACTTCCATATCCATGCAAGTCTGAGGAAAGACTGTAGGCTGTAGAAAACAGTACTACCGGATCCTTCTACTTCGGGATAAGCCAGAAAGGAAATCCTCAAAGTACAGACAACTGTCCAAACAGACAGTGCCTACATCAAGTAAAAGACAAACCCGGCAGGTTTGCCTTACAGACCGGCAGGTCTGAGACAGGACACCAGGTCTGAGGAGACGACCGCAGGTCTGAGACACTGAATCACTGCACCTCTGATCAGCCAATCAAATTCAAGGTAGTGAAATATGACCGTTGGCATATTTCACCTATAAAAGGAGGCAGTTGCAGAAGAGTAAATGCGGGACATACATTGGGATAACAAGAGCTAAGAGCATTTACTACAAGTGATAACAGTGTGCTATTCTAGAAAGCCTAAGTGTTGAAAGTTAAAGTGTGTTCTACAATTTCGGTGTAAATTGTAAGAGTGTTATCGAGCAGAGAATAAGTCTCGATCGGCCTGTATTTGTATTCCTTAGTGAATATCCTTCTCGCGGTTTCGAGAGGAAGGGGTGACGTAGGAGTTTTATCTCCGAACATCCATAAAATCTGTTGTGTTATTTACTTTCTGCCGGCTTCATCATCTGACCAACTAACTTAACTACACCGCTCCAAACCGACTAACTTAACCATACCGAATATCCAGATTACCGAAACCGACCCACCATCTTCAAATCTTCATCATCCGAAACCGACCGCGCCTATCATACAAGTGTACCGCTTCAACCTGAAAGCAAACCTCTTCCGCGCTTGAACCTAGTTCAAGGGTTTGTGACAGGTTGTGTAGTATTGAAACCCCGGTGTTAATCTCTAACCGGATTAACCACCACCCTACGAGTGAGAACCGCTAACCGGTCCAACCCCCGGTCCACCAGCGGCGACCTAGATCCTAACAATTGGTATCAGAGCAGTTAGTTTCAATACTCAAGCAAACATGTATCAGGATAGACCTCCAATGCTAGAAGGTGATGACTTTGCCAACTAGAAGGCACGCATGCACCTGCACCTAGTCACCTTGGATGATGAAATGGAATCCATTCTAACCGAAGGACCGATATTCATTGATAAAGATAGAAAAGAATGGACAGCTGAAGACAGGAGAAGGAACAATCTGGACAACCATGCAAGAAACCGGATCTCCAACAGCGTAGACAGAAACACATACTGCAAGATCAGAGATTGCAAAACTGCGAAGGAGACATGGAACACGGTCATCCAGATCTTTGAAGGAAATGAAAGAACAAGGGAGAACAAAATAATGATGGCCACACAGAAGTTTGAAAGCATCAAAATGAAACCAGGAGAAACTATGAAGGAATACAGTGACCGGTTCACTGGTGTGTTAGATGAGCTAGCTACTCTGGGCAAGAAGTATGACAACAAAGAGGTAGTTATGAAAGCTTTGAGATCTCTTCCAAGTGCCTGGGATATAAAGACAATGGTAATGAGGGAATCAAAGAGCCTACGTAAGATGAAACTATACGATGTATTCGAAGATCTAAAGGCATACGAGTTCGAAATGAAATCTAGAACCGAAGAGGAAGTCTCGGCCTCAACATCAACCAGAGCACTAATCACATCTACAGAACCGGTTGTACCTGCTCCTGTACCCACACCTGCACCGATACCGGTTCCTGCACCTGCACCTATCAGAACAGCCGAACAGTTTACAGAGGACGCCATGGCAATGCTTGCACAGAAGTTTGGGAGGTTCATGAAAAGGAGCCAACCGACAAACAACTACTATGGTGACAAATCCAATGTAAGATGCTATAACTGTAACTGTATGGGACATTTTAAGTGGGAATGCAGGAAACCAAGAAGGGACACCCAGAAACCGGACTATCAGAATGACAGAAACAATTATCAACAAACCGGTGAAGGAAGTGAGGTACCGAAAGCACTGATAGCCGACGATGGTGGAAGTTTGTGGGCTCGCAGTGACAGCGACGATGAACTCACGTGCCTCATGGCCAATGAGGAACAGGTATTCGATTCTCCCTATGATGAATTTACTAAAGATGAGTTATATGAAGCATTGAATGACATGGTAGAAGAATATAAGAACCTGTTGACCATGTTACCTAAGCACCTCAACATCAGAACCGATCCCATAGTACCTATTCCAATAGAACCAGAGGTACCCATCATAACCGAACCGGAAGTCATACAACCTGATGATACCCACACCCTAGAAACCGAGTTAGATCCTAAGATCGAACAACCTAGTGAACCGACTGGAGAACTAACCGAGGAAGAAAATGCCCGATTTCAATATACGATGGCCGCCTATAAGAGATCTAGCGATATAGTAAAGAATATGAATAAACACTATAGGCATCCTCGTTGTAAGCGTGGTCTAGGATACACAGGGAATAGCTCCAAAGACCGAAAACCCATAGAGAAAGCAAGGCTTACAAAAGGAAACCTTCCCTTTATAAAATTTCTTAAGAGCACCTGGACAGCCGAAGAAGAGGAAACCGCATATTATAGGGAAGAGAAGCTAAAATACGATTATGTTGGCCCAACTGATTCATGGCTTGACCTTGAGAGAAGAAAAGCCGAAATTCTCAAATATAAGAAAGACTTTCCTGAACCGCGTAGGTCAAACCATAGATCATCAAACCAAAGACCGCCACCATTTAGGACATCTGAAGGAAAACCGAAATACACGAGACCGAGTGCCAAAAGGACAGTTAAAACCCTAGCAAAGAAGACTGTCCGGTTCATCAAGGTTTGGATACCTAAGGGACTAATCGCATGTGGACCCAAGTAAATGTGGGTACCAAACAGTTGTAAATATGTACATTTTGCAGGATCCAAAGAAACGGCTAGGAAACTCCGAATGGTTCTTGGACAGCGGTTGCTCCAGGCACATGACCGGAAATAGCAATTTGCTAATCGACATCAGATCAGTAACCGGTGCTCTAATTACCTTCGGTGACAACTCAAAGGGTAAAACTGTGGGCAAGGGTAAGATTGTCCATGGAAATCTAACTATTGATAATGTACTGCTAGTTGAAAACCTACGTTTTAATCTACTCAGTATTAGTCAGATGTGTGATGCCGGATACACGGTAGAATTCCTTAAACATGCATGCTTAGTTAAGGACTCTCAAGGTATTGTATTACTAACCGGAAATAGGATAGGTAACATCTATAAGGTAGACTGGAAAACAAGAGTAGAACATCCTATATGCATGATAGCTAAGACTGATCAAACCTGGCTATGGCACAAGAGACTAAACCATCTAAACATGAAAACCTTAAACTACATTCGCGGTAAAAAGCTAGTTGAAGGTATTCCTGATATAGTATTTAACCAGGATAAGGTCTGTTCAGCATGCCAAATGGGTAAACAAACTAGGTCATCTTTTAAGAGTAATGGAAATATTCAATCTAGCCGATGCCTAGATCTTCTTCACATGGATTTATTTGGACCGATTCAGGTCATTAGCCTAGGAGGTATGCTCTATACCATGGTAGTTATTGATGATTATTCTAGATATACATGGGTGATATTTCTACCATCTAAACGTGAAACTGTATCAAACCTAATCACACTTCTTAAGCGTTTGCAAAATGAAAAATCAACTCGTATCAATAGCATTCGAAGTGATCGAGGTACCGAATTTACTAATAGTACATTAACTGCATATCTTGATGAATCCGGCATTCGACACGAGTTGTCTAGTGCTAGGACTCCTCAACAAAATGGCCTGGCCGAGAGAAGAAACTGGACTCTCAAGGAAGCCGCACGGTCCATGATAGCCGACTCCGGCATTGCTCAGAAATTTTGGGCTGAGGCTATCAACACTGCATGCCATACACAAAACCGGTCCTTGATTAACAGATTTCACAACAAAACACCGTATGAGGTTTATTTTAACAGAGTTCCTAAACTCAAGTACCTCAGGATTTTCGGTTGTAAATGTTATATTCATATAAATGGTAAAACCCAACTCACCGCTTTTGATGCAAAGACCGATACCGGCATCATGCTTGGATACTCGTCAGTAAGTAAAGCATATAGAGTATATAATAATAGAACTGCAACCATGGAGGAAACAATTCACGTTGTTTTCGATGAATCGGTTGAAAGCAATACTGCTTCATGCTTTGATCTACACAACAGACTGGAAAATAACGATATTCATTCTGATAGTGAAGATGAGACTCCGGTCTTCAGGCGGTTTGTCCATGACCTAATGGGTAATATTGATACCCAGCCGGATCAAGCTGTTCCACAACAGGAAGCTGACACTTCGGTCCAATCCGAGGGAGTCGGTCGGTCTGACAATCTCGTTCAGCCTACCGACAAGTCTAGCCTTGATCAAACAAACGGCAACCTGGTAGACACTCCTGAACCGAATCTCAGAAGAAATAGTAAACATCCTCCTGAGCAAATTATAGGTGACCCTTCAGAACCTGTTCGAACTAGGAGTCAACTTCTGGAAGGATATTTTAACTCTGCTTTCATATCCCAGATTGAACCGAAAAGAATAGATGAAGCATTGTCAGATCCGGATTGGATCTTGGGAATGCAAGAAGAGCTAAACCAGTTCGAGAGTAGTAAAGTCTGGTACTTAGTTCCCAGACCGAAAGATCAATCGGTCATAGGAACAAGATGGGTATTCAGAAACAAACTCAATGAAGACGGTTTGGTCACGAGGAACAAAGCCAGATTAGTGGCTCAAGGTTACAAACAGGAAGAAGGCATTGCTTTTGAAGAGTCATTTGCTCCTGTAGCCAGAATAGAAGCCATTAGAATTTTTCTAGCCTTTGCGGCTTTCAAAAACTTTAAGGTTTTTCAAATGGATGTTAAAAGTGCATTTCTGAACGGTGATCTACGTGAAGAAGTGTACGTTGAACAACCACCCGGTTTCAAAAATGCTGCATTTCCAAACCATGTATACCGGCTGAACAAAGCTTTATACGGTCTAAAGCAAGCACCTAGAGTCTGGTATGATACGCTAACCGCATTTCTATTAGAGCATGATTTCACCATCGGTTCGGTGGATAAAACTTTGTTTAAGTTTGAAAAGAAGGAACATATCCTACTTGTTCAAATTTATGTAGATGATATTATTTTCGGTTCCACCGATCCAAAGCTTTGTGACAAGTTCTCAAAAATGATGACTGACAAATTTGAAATGAGTATGATGGGAGAATTAAGTTTCTTCCTAGGTCTTCAGGTTAAACAACTCAAGGAAGGAACATTCATCAGTCAACCTAAGTATACCAAGGAGCTACTGAAGAAATTCGGGATGGACACCTGCTCCTCGGCGGCTACTCCAATGAGCTCATCAATCAAACTGGATAGGGACGATGAGGGTCAATCGGTAGACCAAATTGCATACCGAGGCATGATCGGTTCTCTACTGTACCTGACAGCGAGTAGACCGGACATCCTGTTTGCAGTTGGTGTGTGTGGGAGATTCCAAGCAAATCCAAAGCAATCCCACTACACAGCCGCAAAGAGGATACTGAAGTATCTGAAAGGCACTCCTGATGTCGGTCTGTGGTATCCAAAAGACTCATCCTTTAATCTAACAAGCTACTCAGACGCAGATTATGCAGGATGCAAGATCGACAGGAAAAGCACCAGTGGAACATGTCAGTTCCTAGGTGACCGACTAGTTTCATGGCACAGCAAGAAGCAGACATCGGTGGCTACATCAACTGCAGAGGCTGAATACTTGGCGGCCGGAAGTTGCTGCTCTCAACTCCTCTGGATCCAACAACAGCTGAAGGACTTCGGTATTATAGCCGAAGAGTCACCGATCTTCTGTGACAACACAAGTGCCATTGCGATCACCTACAACCCGGTTCTCCACTCCAGAACCAAGCACATCGACATAAGGCATCATTTCATTCGGGAGCATGTCACGCTGAAGCATATCCGGCTGGAATACGTACCGACCGATCAACAAGTAGCCGATATCTTCACGAAGCCGCTGCAGGAAGCTAAGTTTTCTCAATTCAGACTTACTCTCGGCTTAACCGATATTAGCCAAATCCTTCCAAAGGATACTTAAAGGGAAATCGGTTCAGACAGACAAACCGGTAATTCTTCCTAAGATATTGAACTTTGAATCTTCGGGGTGTTTGTGGAAGAACCGCCCAGTTTATCAGATAGAGTAAACCGATCGGCTACTTGGTACATGCACCATGTAACCGCATCGGGATGAACAACTGATACCTGACCGGTTCGGAAGCACGCTACCCCAGATTATTTGAATTTCAAATAGAAGAGGAATAGTTATCAGAGGTTAAAGGTATCTGTTCTGCATCATTGCCTTTTCAGAGTAAACCTGGTCGCGCCTAAAAAGACGTGAAGATCTTTTGATATCTTTCACAGTCCAGGCCTATGACCGACACCTAGACCTGCAAAACTGCCTATTTCATGCAAAGATTCTTATCCTGCGGTTAATACATATCATTTCATTTAATGCCCGGATAATAGGTTAGCCCCAAAACCAGTATTTAAAGGAAGCACTCACTCACCAAAACACTCACAAAAACAAAATACCCTCTTTCCATCACTAAGGCAAAAATGTCTCTCTTCACAAACATTCTCCAAGTCAACTTTGAATCTTGCTCCGATACCGATCATTATGAGGTGTATCGGATGATCAAACAACTGGAAGATACCGGTCTCCAGCATTTTCTGGATGACAGGCAAACAATCTACCCTGAATCAGTCTTGGAATTTTTCTACAATGCCAGGGTATACCGGGGGACACCCCACTTTGATACCCATATCCAATCAAAGGTTGGGGGTATTCTCTTTGACTTCACCGAGCAGGACTTCGCTCGGTGCTTCGATCTGCCCAAACAAGGGCTAACAGACCTAAACCCTCCGGCCGATATTAAGGCTGAGGTCTCTCTCTCCCTTGCCCGGTCGGACGAGCCTGTTGATGATCATGGCTCTAAATCTCTCTTGAGGGCTGAGTATCAGCTCCTCAATGACATAATAGGAAGGGGCATCCTTGGAAAAGATGTCAGCAACACCTATTGCGCGGCAACTTTCAACATGATGGCGGCCATCATCACCAGGACGCCGGTCAACTGGTCTAGGGTACTGTTTGACGTCCTTATTTGGATAATCGGCACCCGGTCAGTGGCCTTTGTTCCCCAGATAAGCCGACTTTTTGAGGAGCTTGGAGTCCCAACCTGTCCCGGCGAAGGTTTGAACCATGGTCAGGTGTTCACCAGAGAAGTAATCGACTCATTCTACGATCGGTTTGAAAGAGAGTGGAGGAGGAGGAACTTCAACCTTCCTCAAGATTTCAATCCCCGCGCCCGCTAAGTCACTCCTTCCTGCATCCGGTCGTTTTGCTTCATGAACCGGATGTATTCTTGTCCTACTCAAATTTGATCATATCGGCTTCATCCATTTCTCTTTCGGCTTTGTTTGTATTTCTATTAATTTCATGTTTCCTTCGCCGCTCTTTAGGCCATTTTCGGCATTGTTTCTATTATCTTCAGATTAAATCAAATTTATCTCGGTTATGTCTAAATGCATACCTAATTAAATAGGATAATGCCCAACCAACTGAATAATCAATATCCAACTAATCTGGTCAGTTTCCAACTAACACTTACCTAGGGCCATGCAATTTGCTCCTTCCCCATGCGCCTTGAAAAGGTAAAGATTCCTTTCCCTAATAAAACAAAAACTGACCATCAATGCTCAGATTTTTCCCTCCAAAACCGATCCTATATAAGGAGCCATCCTCCTCTCATTTTATCACATCCAAAAGTACAAAATCACTTGCATTCTTCTTGAATCTCTCTCTCAATACCATAATCATGCCGAGCCGAACTTTGGGAAACTTTCTAAGCATCGATTTCAACTCATGTATGGCAGAATGGGACGGTAACCATCCAAAGAAAAACATGTTTGAATGTCTTATTGATACCGGCCTTCAAACCTTCCTCGAAGAATCCGGTCCTGTACTGATTGAGGATGTCAAGGCATTCTTCAGAAGTGCCTGCATCAGAGGCGACTACATTGTCTCTACGGTAAGGGACCACACCTTCTGGCTTGATGAAGCCGAATTTGCCATCCTTTTCAATCTGCCCAAAGAAGGGTTCTCCGATTTCCCGACTATGGAGGGACTTGATGCATTCTACTATGGATTACTCTGCTCTGCAACTCTTGATCCGGTGGAAACTTATGGGTTAAAAACCCGCCTCGGTCGTAGTGCTCAGCTCCTTCTTGAGATTGTCACTCGGTCCATTCTGTGTCAATCCCCAAATCAGCGGTATTCAAAGAACACCTACAACATCATGACCCACATCTTCCACAAAACGACCATCAATTGGTCAGCAGTCCTCTTTCAAAACTTGAAGAACATGGTGCTGACCAAGAAAGGTCTCGGTTATGCACCTCACATCAGCAAGTTGATTCTCAAGTACCGGCCAGAGTTTGGACCGGGTACACCGGCATCCCCCTCAAACATTCTTGATGCAGATGCGGTGGAAGAGAAGGTCTCCAGAATGGTGTTTACTTCTTAAGTGCCTATTTTTCGTATCATTCTTTCGGTTCTCCCTCTGTATTGTCTCTTGAATAAAATATCATTTTAGTTTCAATGACCGTATCTCTTTATTCTTTGAACAGTCATCTAAGTAACCGGTTCACATCTTCAAATAATCTCGTTCTTATCCGGTATCATAAAATCTGATTAAAACCATTAACACTTTGATCAATCAGAATGTCTGATTAGACTTAGAAACCGCTCAATCATTCGGTCTCAAAGAAAAGGGTGCGTCATCCATGACATAGGCAAAAGGTTTTGGAGGGAAATCTCCCGCCCAATATTGCCGCCCACAGTTTAAGTCTTACCGCCCATAGTTTGGCAATCTTTCACCTTGGAGGGAAAATTCCCGCCCATTCATGATGGGACGGTTGGGCTTCCAAACCGCGTCTATAAAAGGGACTTCGGTCATTTTCTTTCATTCTCACGCGAATTCACTTTATCTCTCTAAGTTTTCTAAACTCTTTGAAGCGGTTCTCTCTCATTTTCAAACTCTTTCAACATGGGTCGTGATTCGGCATTGTTCAAACTCTACTCTCAAGTGGATTTCGAAGAGATCCGGCAGAATGGGACGACTGAGGCGAAGGAAGTTATTGACCGGCTAATTAAAACCGGTCTGGGATATTTCCTAGGCGGTCCTCACGTAATTTACAAAGAGGCGATCGAAGAGTTCTTCAACACCGCAACCATCGCCTACGACAAGATCATCGCGACGGTTTGCGGTTCCCAAATCAAGATCACCGAAGCATTGGTGGCCGAAAGCTTGCATCTCCCTACAACTGGCCAGGATGCAACAGAAGAAATAGAGCAGGACACCTTTGAGGCGGCTTGCCACATTTTATCGGCAACCACTGAGCCGATCACAACATCCGGAAGTAAAAATATGCTGAGGCCGGAGTTAATCCCGGCATGTGACATCTTCGTCAGGGCGATACTGGCAAGGGGAGGAAATTTCAGCAACCTCACCAAAGACAAAATCAAGATGATAATCGGTCTATTGGAAGGAAAAGAGGTTAACTGGGCAAGATCAGTGTTCGGCAACCTCATGGACATGGTGAAACCGGATTCAACCCGGTCATGGGGATATGCCGTGCCCCTCGGTAAGATCTTCATCCACTTGAAACTCAACGTCGGTCCCGGTGTTGCGTTAACAAAACGTTGCCTCATTAGATTGAGGCAATTTCTTCCAAGAACGCAACCGGCCTCCAGTTCCATAGGTGGCCGAAAGAAGAAAGCCGCAAAGAAAGATGCCCCGGCAAAGGCAAAGACCGGAGGAAAGAGGAAAGAAAAGATAACCTTCGTGGACCCACCGCAACAAACAGAAGATGAGGAGTGGGCCCCTGAGGAAACCGACACGGAGAGGACCGATGATAGAACGGTCAATGACGACGATCATTCGGCTCGGAGTCCGAACGATGCCGAACAAAGCGCTAATCCTGAGACCACCGAGGGTGAAGACGGGGTTGATGAAGGAACCAATGATGAAGGCCACAACAAGGAAGAGGCCGACGAGGCCGAGGCTGAAAGATTAGCCCAGAAAATCTTTCAGGGCATCAACAAGCGAGACGAGGACGTTATAGATCTATATTTGGAGTGGCATGAGCACCGGTTCAGTACAAAATATAAAGATATCCTACCGAGCTTCCCGCAACAGGATTGCATCGCCAGATTGGAGGAAGTAGAGGACATGATCTTACGCCTCACAAAATCCAATACAATTCAGGAGGTACAATGCCGAACTTGTCTCCTGATACCGAGAAGCCATCTTCGGAAACTAAAAAGGCGCATCCGGAAAATTACGGAAGAATATAACGAGGGCGGATCGGTGTGCACCATAGCACCGCGGGTGTTAGCAAAGCTTGCAAAAGGCAAACTGGAGATACGTCAAGAAATAGAGCGGCTGGAAGCAATATGCAACCAAAAGCAAGTACCCGTCTATACTGCTCCGGTAATCGAAGAATTTCCAGTTAACTGTCAAACACCTCCAAGGGAGGATGAGGAACCGATATTGGAAGCTGAGGAACCGATACCGACATTGGGAGTTGAGGTTCCAAACTTAGAAGTTGGGGTACCGAACTTAGAGGATGCGGTACAATTAGAACCTCCAAATGAAGAGGATGCACCGTTAAATCTCGATGAAAGAGCCGATCCTGACCCCACCGAGCAATCAACGCCTCCTCCACCACCGGAAGTCACCGCTTCAGTCCCTCCTAAAGAATGGATTGATGACCGACTTCAAAAGTTTGAAGCATCAGTTTCGGAGCGGGTTGAGGACCGACTTCAGCAGCTTGACGCATCCTTATCAGAGCGGATCGATGATCGCGTTCAAGAACACGACGTGTCCAAGTTTCAACCGTTCAAGGATAGATGCAACAACATATTTGATTCGGCCCTGAAGTTCACCGATGTGACAAAACAGCTTCTGGATCAACATCAAGCACGCCTAGCAGAACTCAGCACCGGTCTGTGGGAAGAGGCCGGTGAGCGCGAAAAATGTGCTCAGCGAACCGCCACTCTGGAGGATGTGACCTCCAACTTAAAGAAGGATTTCGAACGGGTGGACGCGACAATCGACCGGGTCTCGGTACTGGAAAAGAAAAATGAAGATCTCGTGACCGAAGTAAAGGCACTTACCGAACAGATGGCCGAAATTCTAAAGGCTAAGGAGAACGCAGATGCCGCGGCTATAGAGGCTGATGCTCTAGTGGCTAAAAGGGTCCAGGATGCGCTGGACGCCGAAGCTAGCAAGAATAAAGGGGCGCCGCGATCGTCTCAACTGACCGAAGCAGATTTGGAAGCCGAAAGAATAAGAAGAGCCGAGGCCTTATACCCAGGGTATGCCGAGAAAGTGGCAAGTCAGGCTGCGGCGGATGCCGCACGGTTGGAAAGGGAGGCACGAAGGCTGGAGGGCTATGCAACGGAAAACGAGAAAAAGAAGAAGGCGGCCGCCTCCGCTTCGGCACCGAAAAAGAGAAAGAGGGTGGCTCCTAAGAAAGTTCGGATAGTCGAGATGCTCAATGAAATCTCTGAACCGGTTACTACGGGTACTTCGCAGCAAGACGACCTAGTCGAGGACGAAGTCGAGGAACAACTGCGGTCCCGATCGAAAAGACAACGATCCTCCCAACAGACCAGGCAACCGCAACCGACGAAAAAGAAGAGTGTCTATGACTTCACAGATTCTGAATAGGGACTATCCTTCCTTTTCTTAGTATTTATGCTTTGTCTTTTCCGGTCATCTATAAATATATATATAAAGTTATTTTTGAATCCGGCCTTATTTTGCATCTCTACTTAGTTTTGATAATTTTAAATAAAATAATCAAAAAGGGAGAAATTGTTAGATAAAAGATAAAGACTCTTCCAAAACTTCTCTCTCAAAATTTTTCGAAAATTTTCTAAGTCTTTTTCAAAAACCGGCCAAACAAAACAACCGGCCTACGGTTGCAAACTTACATGATTTTGATAATTTTAAATAAAATAATCAAAAAGGGAGAAATTGTTAGATAAATTCAGACCGGTTCAAACAAACCTAACTTAAACAAACCTTCCATGCAGGAACAAGGAACCGGACCGGATGAACAAAAGAACAAACTGAAGAAACCGAACCGGTCAAGCTACCAAACCGATCAAGAGTATTCGGAACGTGACCGCACAAAGGAAGAATCGGCCAAAGCTCAAAACCGGAACCATCAAACAGCCGATCATCCACAAGACAAGAATAACCGGAAGAAGTCCGGTTACTTCACTACCAAAAGACATTCGGCCAAGTCAAGCGGTCGACCAGTACAAGAAGACAATTTGGGTATCTGTTGAGAATGATACCAAAGGAACAGACTGAATACTTCCATATCCATGCAAGTCTGAGGAAAGACTGTAGGCTGCAGAAAACAGTACTACCGGATCCTTCTACTTCGGGATAAGCCAGAAAGGAAATCCTCAAAGTACAGACAACTGTCCAAACAGACAGTGCCTACATCAAGTAAAAGACAAACCCGGCAGGTTTGCCTTACAGACCGGCAGGTCTGAGACAGGACACCAGGTCTGAGGAGACGACCGCAGGTCTGAGACACTGAATCACTGCACCTCTGATCAGCCAATCAAATTCAAGGTAGTGAAATATGACCGTTGGCATATTTCACCTATAAAAGGAGGCAGTTGCAGAAGAATAAATACGGGACATACATTGGGATAACAAGAGCTAAGAGCATTTACTACAAGTGATAACAGTGTGCTATTCTAGAAAGCCTAAGTGTTGAAAGTTAAAGTGTGTTCTACAATTTCGGTGTAAATTGTAAGAGTGTTATCGAGCAGAGAATAAGTCTCGATCGGCCTGTATTTGTATTCCTTAGTGAATATCCTTCTCGCGGTTTCGAGAGGAAGGGGTGACGTAGGAGTTTTATCTCCGAACATCCATAAAATCTGTTGTGTTATTTACTTTCTGCCGGCTTCATCATCTGACCAACTAACTTAACTACACCGCTCCAAACCGACTAACTTAACCATACCGAATATCCAGATTACCGAAACCGACCCACCATCTTCAAATCTTCATCATCCGAAACCGACCGCGCCTATCATACAAGTGTACCGCTTCAACCTGAAAGCAAACATCTTCCGCGCTTGAACCTAGTTCAAGGGTTTGTGACAGGTTGTGTAGTATTGAAACCCCCGGTGTTAATCTCTAACCGGATTAACCACCACCCTACGAGTGAGAACCGCTAACCGGTCCAACCCCCGGTCCACCAGCGGCGACCTAGATCCTAACAATAATTATATAATGATGCTTAATTTTTAAAGTGTCCGGATTGCTGGGTCGAGAATTGTGGTTAATTTGGATATTTATGTGAGAGTAATGGATACTTGAATTGGAATTGTTGGTTGATTCGCCCATAAACTTAAAACGGTTAAAAATAAAATTAAAAATACTATTTGTATGTTTCGAACTTGCAACCTAACAAAACAAGTACAATCTTTAACCAAATGTGATTGAGATGTGATTTGCCGATGGATAATAGACCGGTATTATTTGAAAGTGGTTAAACAAATATGAATTAAATATTTGATTGACCAAAGTGTGAGGTCACGATGATAATTATTAAAAAAATATGAATCAAATATTTGATTGACAAAGTGAAAGTGTAAAGTCACGAGATGAGAGATTCATTCGGAAAAAATATGTGACGAAACATGTGAGAAAATAAGTTGTTTTATTGAAGTGAATAAAATATGGAATGAGAGTGTTATATTTTTTATTTTAATAATTTTAAACATTGAATAAATATTATTATAATTTTTTTAATTTAATTTATTTTTATTCTTATCCTTGTTCGGAAAAATTTTCCTAATTATAAAAGTGTAACTTATTTATTAAAGCTTGAGATTATAAATTGAATATAACTGGATCATTATTATTGACTAATAACAACTTTCAAACAAATTTTATAAAAATAATATTAATTGACTTTTCTTCTCATCTATATATATTTGACTTTGACATAGTCAAGCTAATGCCATCTAAAAGCATCATTGCCCTAGTTTACACCATTGTACATAATTGCCATTAAACTAAACAATAATATTCTTAATTAAATGGGTTTGAGCAATTAGATATAAAAAAACTCCATTAAAGAATAAAAATATTTAATAAGCAGTTAATAATCTAACCCAATATTATTTTCAGCTTTAACTTTTATATTATTGATTTAAAAGGTCAAAGAGTTTTATTCAGGCAAATTTCACGTGTTATGAACTTCCTACCACGCACCCTAAGATCTCGTTTGATCTTTGTTTTTGTCAGAAACTTTCCAAAAAAAAAATTATTCTTACTTTTCTCTCTAGATTAAAATAAAAAGAGTAATTAGATAGATATAAAAAATATTTTTACTTTTTTTCTTTATATTAAATAAAAAGAAAAAATAATTTTAATAGATAAAAAAAATAAATAGACAGATATACTTGATAATTAAGTTTTAAATAAAGTTTCTTATAAAAACAAAAAATTTAAAAAATTTAAAGATCATACTAAGTTTAGGAGAACATGACACCCAATAATATGATACTCTGCTTGAACACAAAACATTTTCAGATAAAATTGTTTTAGATAAAATTGAATGCTTCAAGCCTTCAACACAAAGCACTTTTAAATAAAATTATTTCAGATAAAATTGAATTCATGATATTTTAGTTTTTTAAGCTTATTATTATCGTTAACACAAAACACTTTCAGATAAAATTAAACACGTGACATTTTAATATTTTAAGTCTGACTCTTATTCGTTAAGGTACGATTTTAATATTAAAAAAGAAAATTATTTTAAAATTAATAGGTGGGCCCGACGTAGTTGTGTGAGCGCAACGATTCCACTAAGTATTGTTTGGATTGGTCAGGTCAATAATTTCGTTCTACCCATTACCAAACCAAACCATATAACAATTAACAACTTTGAAACTTCCATTGAAAATGCCAAAGTCCTCAAAAACCCATTCATCTCTCTCTCTTATTTCATTTCTCTCTTCGAATCTAATTCCCATCCTCTCTCCGATTAGTTAGCTTGGCCGTGAAATTCCGTCATCACCAATGGCGGCTTCTCTCAGAATGGGCTCTTCTGTCGCCTCAACATCCTCTTCCTCCGCTTCTCCTCTCCCTCGATTTTCTCGTCAACCGTCCAGGATCACGATGATTACACCGACTAGTAACCTTTCTTTCACTCTCAAATGTGACCTCACCTCGGACTCTGCTTCTATTCGCGACACTGGATCCAATGCGTCCACCAGCATCTCCGCTCTTCAGCTTCTCAAAACATCCGCTGCAGATAGTAAGTCTCCTCCTCCGATTGCATCAGTCAATTCACAGATTTTGATTGATTTATTGATGATTCAATACATGCATTCTACTTCTTTTGTTGAGGAATTCCAGAGAGAATCAGATTTCCTCATCCAATACATACACATTCTACTTTTTTATTTGTCTAGGAATTCTAGAGAGAGTCAGATTTCCTCACTGAGAGAGGGAATGATAGGATTAGGTTAACCTTTAGACGAACAATCTCATTTTCGTATCCAAAATCATCAGTCAATTCACAGATTTTGATTGATTTATTGATTTGATTCAATACATGCATTCTACTTTTTTTGTTTGTTGAGGAATTCTAGAGAGAGTCAGATTTCCTCACGGAGAGGGAAGGGAAGGATTAGTTAGGTTTACTTTTGGACGAACAAAATCACTTACGATCTATTTTCTGGTTCAGGATACACAAAGGAAAGTAGCAGCATTATTGTCATAGGTCTTAATGTTCACACTGCACCAGTTGAGATTCGTGAAAAACTTTCCATACCTGAAGCACAATGGGGGCAGGCCATTACTGATCTATGTGGCCTTCCTCATATAGAAGAAGCAGCTGTTCTTAGTACCTGTAATCGTATAGAAATCTATGTTGTTGCATTATCTCAGCATCGTGGAATTAAAGAAGTCACTGAATGGATGTCAAAGGTAAAGCCAACCCTAATATCTGATGCCTGATAATGGATCTCCCTAATAATATCATCTGATAGTTTCTTTCCTTTCTTCTGTGTTGATCATGTTGGCTGCAGATAAGTGGCGTTCCTGTTCCAGACCTCTGTAATCATCGCTTCTTACTTCACAACAACGACGCTACCCAACACTTATTCGAAGTATCATCTGGTCTAGATTCTCTTGTTCTTGGAGAAGGTCAAATTCTTTCTCAGGTGAAGCAAGTTGTAAAATCCGGTCAGGGAGTCCCTGGCTTTGGTCGCAAAATCAGTGGGTTGTTCAAGCACGCTATCACCGTCGGGAAGCGAGTAAGAACCGAGACAAACATATCTACTGGCTCTGTTTCCGTTAGCTCTGCTGCAGTAGATCTCGCCCTGATGAAGCTGCTTCCTGAATCATCTTACGCCAATTCTAGAGTAATGGTAGTTGGAGCTGGAAAGATGGGAAAACTGGTGATCAAACACTTGATTGCCAAGGGATGCACAACAATGGTAGTTGTCAATAGAACAGAGGATAAAGTTGCAGCAATTCTTAAAGAAGTTGACGATGTGAACATTATTTACAGACCTCTCTCAGAAATAGTGAAATCAGCAGCTGAATCCGATGTTATTTTCACTTGCACTGGGTCGGAAGTGGCTCTATTTACAAAAGAGCAAGTTCAGATTCTACCAAATATTGGATCTGGGAGTGGACGGAGACGGCTTTTCATTGACATATCAGTTCCAAGGAATGTAGAACCTAGCGTTTCGAGTGTGGAAGGTGTTTGTTTATACAATGTAGATGATTTGAAGGAAGTGGTGACCGCTAACAAGGAGGAGAGATCACGTAAAGCAATGGAAGCTGGGATGATAATCTTGAATGAGGTGAGCGAATTTGAAGCGTGGAAGGATTCATTAGAGACAGTTCCGACTATAAAGAAGCTAAGGGCGTATGCAGAAAGGATCAGGATATCGGAAGTTGAGAAGTGTTTATCTAAGATGGGTAATGACATAACGAAACAACAAAGAGATGCGGTTCATCATCTTAGTTTGGGAATTGTGAACAAGCTCCTTCATGGTCCTATGCAACACTTGAGATGCGACGCCAGTGGCGATGATCGGAGTTTGAATGAGGTACTTGAGAATATGCACGCACTTAACAGGATTTTTGGTCTTGACACAGATGTGTCTGTTTTGGAGGAGAAAATACGCAGCAAAATCGAACAAAGTCGCAAATAAAGATAGATAGATCATCATCTCCGTGTTTGTTTATTTGTTAATTTAAACGAAATGAAATGAAATAAAAGAAGATTGAATATATTTATTTATTCCATTCCTTAAGGAGATTCATCCAACCAGAAAATAAGCTAAAATGAGAAGATGAAGGAGGATGATCATGAGCTACCGATGATGATAGTTCTTGATCGTCTTCGTCAGCCAACAAGTGTTGTTCAATCATCTCTTCAACTGACCTAGCAGACAAAGGATGGAAATCTGTTCCCCATTCCGAAACGAACTCTCTTACCAGAACTAACTTATCATCTGCATGCATCTTCTTAGTCCACCTGATCTTCATATCCAGTAGTGAAATTCCAGCGAATTCGCATAGTTCTGAGAAGAGGATCTGCCTGCTCTTGTTCATGGCATCTTCTTTCTCAATCGCCAGCGCTTTAAACTTCTTGGCTTGGATAGATAAAGCCGATGATAGATCCGCATCGATGTTCTTGATCCGATCTTTTTTCTTTCGGTTTCTGTTGATGTTCTTGCCTCCTCCGCCGCATGATATAGGTTGTTGGAGTCTGGGAAGTGATGACGATGGCGATGGAAAGAAGAGGCGAGACGATAATGGTAAGCGGAAGGGATAGAGCTGGGACATCATTGTTGCTAGTCTTCCGTCTCTCTCGTCTAGGGTTTGGTGATAAAAAAAAATTATCTCCCTTTCTCTCGTATAGTACTGTCATATCCTATTTTGGATCTTATTACTTTATATTACATTTTTAGGGTTAAAATTATTTTGGTTAATTCCAAATTTCATTTTTTTATAATTATTTTAATAATTTTTAAAAAATTAAATGTTATTGCAAATAAGTTTTCAAGGTGATGCTGAAATATAAAAAATAAAAATAATAGCGGAAAATACAATTTGCACCCGAGAGATGAAATGAGCTTTAAAGTGTTGGTGAAAAAATATAATTTGTTTAATGTATTGATTTGAGGTCAATGACTATCTTGATGTATCAAGAATGACATAGACTATACTTTGTGTCCGGACTCGAAAATCACATTGTTTGACGATACTCTAACCTCGGCCACAACTCGGCCACAACATAGTTACAACATCTAAAATTATGATCAAAGACTCCGAAAAGGTATTTCATATGTCTCAAATAATGATTCTCGAATATCCGTCTTCTTGAAATGAGTCATCAAATTTGACGTTTTTATTGAGAAAATCTCAATTTGATAAACACCATTATCATGATTACAATTAAAATAGTTTCACATTATTTAGACTAAGTTGGTACATTGAAGTCAAACTTTAATTTATCAAACAAATAGTGGTTTTTGTATTTCTATAAAGTAACAATAAGACTATTTATAAAACAAACATATGAGGTAGTGCAGTTACTATAATTTTTTTTTTTTTAAAAAGTAATGTGTTAAATCTATTTAATAATAAATTTAGAAGGAGAGAAACTAGATAATGACTATATAATAAGATTTTCTTGGCATAGTAACCATGCGTGTTTGGCAATTTCCATGCTGGAAGAACTAAGACATACCGGGGATGATAACATTTGTCGTCGAAAATAATTCATAATGATTGGTAGGGAACTGTGGAAAGTTTTTCAAATGAAACTCCAAATTTTTGGTACATTTAAAACTCCAAATAGACTTTGGTCTTTAGTGTACTTTGAGAAGATAATAATGAGAGATCTTGATCTAGAAGATATATTGCTTTTGAGTGCAAAATTATATCTAGAACTCAAATAATAAATTTCATTGAAATTGTTATTATATATATGTCATATAATTCTAAAAACACTAATTGAGAGCTTAAAAATACAAAAATACAATATGTAAGTTGCTTACCTAACAATTAATATAAAAGATTGAATTTCAAATGTTTTGAGTGATTAATAAAATAATTTATAAATAAAGACTTATAGTAGTTGGGATAAAGTTCTTAATTTTTTTTCAAATTGAAACCCACCACTAAAGTCCTTAATGGTAGCCAATTATATTTTAAAATTGAAACACACCTATGATTTGTCAATGTCCATTGACTTTGAGTAAGTCTCCTCCTAGAAGGATACACCACCATCAAGAGGCTTTTTCTCATGTGTAACTAATTACCATGTTAAAATAAAATCTCTAATAAACGTCTTTGAACGTAAAATATTTTCTTTTTCTACTTTTCATGAAGTAAAATTGGGTGACGACTCTTAAGCGAATGAAAGCTAGTCTAAGTTGATATTTCGAAGCAAATTATAACCGAGCCTACCATTTTGATTCTTTATCTCTACTTCTAAAAATTTAGAGGAATATATGTTACGGGGATTCGAATTACTCAAGTCGATTTTTGACGTTACAACTTTTCTAGAAATCAATTTTTTTAGAAAAAGTTGTATGATTATAAAAGAAATTATATTTATATGAGAAATGTTATTAAGATTTTTAAGATTAATATTATGAAAGCTTTTCATGCACCTATAATTGGATATATGGTTAAGTTTCTTATTATTTTTATTTTTATTTACAATCTTTTACTCATTTTTAGGGTGTGTTTAGCTCAACTTATTGACGTTTACGTAATAATCTGGTACACTTAATAATTCGGTTAAACAAATTAAACTAATAAGTTAACACAAAAATTATAATAAAACACATCTTGCGTTTAAAGACAACTTTCTTTATATCTCACTTTTTTAGCGATAATATTAACGTTTTTTTTCTCACTTATCACATTATTTTATTTATTCTTTCTTCTCTTTTAATTTTTTATTATTTTCTTTTTTAACTTTTTATATAATTTAATTTAATATTAAATAATTAGATATATTTATTAAATTAATTATTTACATAAAATTATTATAATAATAATAGTACAAGATAAATTTAAATATAATATTAAAAAAAAGTGTGTAGTAGAGACACATAAAATTATTATTATTATAATAATAAAAGATAAATTTAAATATAATATTAAAAAAAAGTGGATAGTAGAAATATATATATATAATATTAAAAAAAAGTGTGTAGTAGAGACACATAAAATTATTATTATAATAATAATAAAAGATAAATTTAAATATAATATTAAAAAAAAGTGGGTAGTAGAAATACTTTTATATATATATATATATATATATATATATATATATATATATATATATATATATATATATATATATTAATAGATTCAATTTTATAATGAATAAATTACATAATAGATACAAATATACAATAAAAAATATTAAAGAAAGAAATATACTAAAAGGTGAAAATTAATTAAAACATTTATATTCATAGAATTTATTTTAAAAGGCATAATTTTTTAATTTAATAATTTTTTAATATTTAAAATTAAATTAATAAAAAAAATATAACATATATATATATATTAATTATTAAATATTATTATAAATATAAAAATTAATAATGTTATATTAGTTTAAATATACTCTGAATAAAATAAAACAAATATACTAATATAAGCTTAATCAAACTTATCATGGTAGGTGGATGCAAATAATTTATGGAAAGAAGATATCTTTCATTTTATATATATTTTCTAATAGATGAATTGTCATTTAAGAAATTAAAGAAAATTTTGGAATCCTCACTTTTTATGTTAAAGAGGATAAAAATCAAATTTTCATTGTGAGAACATTTACAAGTTATTAATATTAAGAAAGAAACTTTCCTACATATTATTTTGATAGTTCCTAAAATACCATAGCAACTTCATTTCAACTATTAATATTATTTATTTATTTATTTTTTAAATATTAATTCCGTTTAGTCTTTTCACCACTAATATAACTTTTCATAATTTATACAAAATAAGATTACTTAAATGACCTTAAGATTATTTATTTTCCAAATCCGAACCATAATTAAGAATAGGATTAGAACTTGTTGGCTATGGTTTATATATATAATATCCAATAAATCTTATCCATTATATCAGTTCGTACAAAATATAAAAATATTATTTTTATATTTTTAAATAATTGATTTTTATATTAATATTCATTAGTAAAAAATACAACATTAGCGACGACATAAACTGTCGCTAAAAGCCCTAATATCGATGTTAATAAGTATTAGCGTCGGCGAATAAAACCATCGCCCGTCGTTGCTAAAAAGTCCATCGTTAAAAGATAATGGTTATTAACGACGGCGATATTTTCCTAACATCGACGTTGATAATTATTTGCTTGTTCTTTATCAATGTCGGCATTCCCCCAACGCCGACATTAATGTTGTTCTTCATTAACGTCGACATTGATAATGCTTGTTCTCGAGGTTTTGGAACATTTCTAATTTTCTTATTAGCGTCGTCATTCACCTAATGCTGACGTTAATATTGTTCTTTATCAACGTTAGTTCTCCTAACGCCGACGTTGATAATGCTTGTTCTCCAATTTTTGGTAAATTTTTGAATTTTATTAAACCTGTTTCATATGTTTTTACTACTATTAGAAAAAAAGATCATTCATAAATAAAAATCAATTCCAAGTTTCAATACAAAATTCTCAATTCTCAAATCTCAAATCGTATTAATACAAACATCTCAAATAGTATGTCAACCACTACTAATCGAGGGGATGAGGGGGCATCCTAGACATAAGTGTCTGTGTAGCCACTTGTTGTGCACGCATCATCGCGCGCATCTCTTCCATTTCACATGCCTGCTGCACAATGTCATGTGCCAGCTACGCCATATCACGTGTATGTTGTGCCATCCATTCTTGCATTTTCTTGTTCTCCTCGAATAGCGCTTTCGTCGATTGACGTTGTGACACACGTGAGTTGTTGACGCTCGAGAAATAACTTACATGTTGATCGCTCTAAAGTGTGTTGGACGTATTCCCGATCCCATTCCGGTTAACCTCCCGTGTCCCTGTGGTCCCAATGTAGCTTCATACACGTCAAACGATGACATATCGGGGTTTGCTTCTAGCCGCATGCATATCACAGTCTACAATCATTTACAACATTGTTAGTATTTAAACTTAGACATGCAAACTAAAACTATTAAAAAGATTACAACTTACGACAACCTGCTGAACATCTGGAGAAGGCACGGGAGTCGGATCCTCGACAATCGCTCTCCTTGTATGCGTTTGTAGTAGAAGTCTACATAAATAGGGGCATGTCCAATCTTTCTCTCCTGTACAAATAACATACATATCATTTGTTAGATATTATGAAAATTTAATACACTTACTAAAACTTATCATATGTCGCTCCACTTGTGAAAATAATCTACTTCCGGTGTGATGGGCGTATACCAACTTCGATCTATTGACGGCGTTGATCGTACTTTTTTCTGCAATTATAAGATAGTTATAGTTGTTAGTTAATAGTCGATTATACATATAATGAATTATAAATGACTATTATACATTAAATTCAACCGTGAAGTAGTGATGGTCAAGGTGATAATTCCAATCTTCGAAGTCGAATTGAGGAGGAGGGTTTAGTCTATTTCTCTTCTCGTCGCCACTATGTAGTTGGATGGAGTTCTTCTTATTCGTATATCTTCACCTATCTCATGCTTTCTTCACTTGTGGCATCACCCTATCTCTGTAGGAGTCAATAGGATGGCATGTTGTATACTTGAAAGGATTCTAAAAAACAACAATAGTTTTTAGGATTATAAAAGTTTCAAATTATAAGATAACACGTTAAAAATATCAAACTCATAGAGATGGACTGTCATATATGGTTTAACTAGGAATGTGACAGATCAAACTAATTTATTAAATGATGTGGCACCACCCCAGGATTCTAGACAATGTTGGCCCATATACCGAGACTAGTAGTATGCGTTATCACATGTGGGTTTTCCATCGATCTCCCTAAACTCCAACCACATCTTCTCCTCGGTTGCCATTTCCCCTAGAATCGTGTTTTTGTTCTTCCCTCGTCCTCTCCTCAATGAACACACTATAAAATAACAGTGAAACGACATTTGTTAAAATTTATATAATCATTTAAATATCACGTATAAGTTGTAATTAACTATATGCAGTCTCGGAAACGAGGGAATCCTCCTCCGGGGTGATAGACACTACGGGAATGGTGGAATCATCAAGTCCCTTAATGTCTGGAAGTGATCCCATATAGCTTATCGGACTATACATCATCTGTACGATCTTGGAGATCGTCCAAATGTCTCGATAATGATCGTCTTATAGCTCATTTAGGTGCCATGATATCTGTAAAAAAAGTTAAAATTTTAAAGAAGTCATCCTATTTGACACACACAAATAAAACTTGTCTAAATGTTCGAATAACGAAGATTTATCTTTGTGACAATTTTCCATCTATGTCTAGATACCATATCCGTAGCATAAAAAACCCGGTATGCTTGACTTGCCATTACAAATGAATCATGACTCTGAGTTATCAATATCCTATTCACATTAACACTTAAAAATCCATATTTATCTACTTTTATACCACGATAATTAGAATGTACATCAAACAATCTACACTTGAAAAGAATGACCCGATTACCACCAAAATACTAAAACTTCTATGATATCTGTAAGTACTCCGTATTAATTTATCATTTTTTCTCCATTGTTGCAAATTACACAAACATTATTATTTTGTGTGGTTAACCCTTCATCATGCTTTTCGATGTTGAACTTGTACCCATTTATTTTACAGGAGTTATACTTCTTAGCATAAATTGTCGGGCCACTCACAAGAATCTTTAAACTCAAAGTTCGATATGATTCATCATTCAATTACCCCACTTTCGTCATGAAAAAACTTTTGTAAAGTTTATCGCATTCAAGATTAGAAAGATTGAATCGCCTTGTATCGGTCAACCCTTGCATGAATTCACTGCATATAATGAAATTTAGTTGTAATTAGTTAATTACAAAATTCACACTTAGTTACTAATCAACTTTTGAAATCTTACTTGTAATATTGTTCGACTTCGATACAATTTCTCAAAATGTATACGTGAGCACGTTCCCGATCACCTGATTCGTATGCGTAAAGTGTTGTAATCGATAAATCTTCTATTGCCAATAATATATAAAGTGTTAAAGTTGGCTGTATCGATGTCTCTATTGACTCGTAATCTTCTTAATATCGAACACATAAACTCATACTCTCGTGCAAAAGGTAACTCTCACTAATCGACCCTTCATAAAAATTTTTGTTCCGAAGGTACTTTTTTAAGGTACCCATATATTGTTCAATTAGATACTATCAATATTGGACAGAACCCCTAGTAAAACCTCAAAGGCCAAGTGTACATGCAAATGTACCATTACATCATAGAATGAAGGTTGAAATATAGGTCAAAACAATATCATCCTGCAACTCTTCCAATCATCTCGATTTAAGGATTTTTGACACAACAATCGGAATAACCTAGACAAGTGCACTAGAGAATCGTACACATCATCCGGAAGTAAAGAACATGTGACAAGTGGAATCAAATACTGTAATAGGATGTGACAATCATGACTCTTGAATCTGAAAATTTTCTTATCAATTACATTAACACACCCTCCAATATTGGAGTAGAAGATTTCTAGTATTTTTACATCTTTAAGAAACATACATAATTGTTTCTTCTCATCCGAGGAAAGTGTATATGTGGCTACCGGACATTGAAGAACACCATTGACCTCAACGTGATGCAATGAATATTTTATGTTCAATAATTCAAAATCTTTACAAGATTTTAGTCCTTCCTTCAGTTTTTTCTTCAAAATCTATTATAGCACCCAACACGCTATCACAAATATTTTTCTCTATATGCATCACATCCAAATTATGCCTCAATAACAACGTTTTCCAGTATGATAGTCGAAAATATGCTGAGTTTATTCCAATTATCACCCCAGATTCATGAGAAATATTTCTCTTTTTAAGACGGTATTTAGTCAAACACATGTCTTTCAAATCTCTTGTCTGCATTAATAATTTGGTTCCAGACCAAAGATTAGCTGTCGATCTTAACTCTGTATTACTGTCAAAATAATCTCTTTCCATGCGCCAACGATGAGTAGGTGGAAGAACCGTTGATGACTCATGTAACACTCTTTCTGGCAGTGTACCATTCTCAACGAAGCTGTATCTTTATTATAACACGGACATGCAAGTTTACCCTTCGTACTCCATCTGGATAAATTTGCATATGCTCAAATATCATTAATAGTCCACAAAATAGTTTCCCACATATTGAAATATTATAGCTCACATCTTAAGTCATTACACTTGTATGCCAAAACTCTTTTAACTCATTAATCAATGCATTGAGAAACACGCCAATCGAATCCCTAAGACTTTTTGGTCCGGGGATTAACATGCAAATAATGAAGTTATTTTTATCCATACAAATTGTAGGAGAGATGTTTCAAGGGATAATAATAATAGAACAAATGCTATAAGAAGTCTTTCCATTTGTAAAGGGTTGGATCCCGTCACTTGCGAGAGAAAGTATTACGTTCCGAGGTTTGGAGGAGAAATCTTTGAACTTTTCATTGAATAACATCCATTTCATTGAATTAGTTGGATGCCTTAAAACTTCATCATCAACATTAATATTATCTTTATGCCAAGTCATCTGAAGAGCGGTTTTGAAGCACATGTACAACCTTTGCAACCTTGGTGCAAGTGAGAAATATCGTAAAATTTTATTTGGAATGAACTTCTTATTCACCTTTTTTTGAATAGTACCACTTGATTAATTGATCTTCCATATAGACACACCACACACTTTAAATTCATCCAAATCTTTGTCTTATTTACGGAAGAGCATACAATCATTCTTACAAGCATCAATTTTGACATACGTTAAACCGATGTCTGTAATAAATTTCTTACACTCATAGTATGAACTTGGCAACTCATATATATATATATATAATGATGCTTAATTTTTAAAGTGTCCAAATCGCTGGGTCGAGAGGTGTGGTTAATTTGGATATATGTGAGAGTAAATAGATATTTGGGTCGGATTGTGGGTTGACCCACCCATAAACTTAAAATGGTTAAAAATAAAATTAAAAATGTTATAGGTATGGTTTGAACTTTCAACCTAAGAAAACAAGTACAACCTTTTAACCAACTAGGATAATAACACTTTATATTTTAAATTCAACACCAAATTTGATAAACGCGGGATATTTTAACAATATAAGTTCAATTTTTTAACTAATATATATATATATATATATAATGATGCTTAATTTTTAAAGTGTCCGGATTGATGGGTCGAGAGCTGTGGTTAATTTGGATATATATGAGAGTAAATAGATACGTGGGTTGGATTGTGAGTTGACCCTCCCATAAACATTTTTAGCGTAATATTTTTTTCACGGTTTTTTATATTATTACTCGTGCAAATTGTCACGGCCCAATCTTCCTGGCCCAAGAAGAGGAGGAGGCTTAAGCCCGCTTAAGCCCAACGCAAGGAATATTTTAGTTGAAAGGCAGGTGCTTGATTAATGCATCACTAATTAAGAGTTGAAAGGCATGTCCTTGATTAACGCATCACTAATGGATACTTAAAAGGAATGTCCTTGATTAGTCCATCACTGATTGACAATTAGAAAGAATCCCTAAATTAGTGCATCACTGATTGACACTTATAAGGAATGCCCTAAATTAGTGTGTCATTAATGTAATAGCTAGAATTAGTCCTATAAGTACCTGTGAGATATTACATTGTAAATCACCAAGTATTCAAGTGATATAATATTATTCTTTGTAAGAGTTTACTCTCTCTAGAATTCTTGTGTCAATTCTATTAAACGTCGAGTGTTGCGTCGAGTAAGGTTGACTAGTTACTCGTTCTTGTGAAGATTGTAACTAGTGTCACACGAATCGTCAATGAAAAGACTGAGCTCGTGACAATTGGTATCAGAGCTGAAATGACAAAGAGATCGGATGAAAGTTCAAAGGTCGTGGACGAAGTAGAGAATCTTCCCCACGGGACCGGAGAAGATGGTAGGAACTCTCGCAAAGTTCAGGCGGGAGGATCCAAAGCTACCAAAGAAAGAGAGAGATCAAGAGACGCTATCGTTGACATTATCGCCAAGCTGGAGAAGGTAGAACTCACTGTGGTGTACGAACAAGATAATGTCGGGGACCTAGAGGAACGCATTATCGAGCTTGAGAAGGATAGAGACGAGCTCCGAGAAGGAATGCAAGGTGCCCTGAAAGAAGGCTTATTCAAATGTCAAGAGCAAACTCAGATCGTGGAGCAGAACCTCCTTGGTGAAATCAATACCTTGACCAAGAAACTCAAAATAATTTCATCTAAATTACAAGCCACCGAAGAGGATGTGGCGTTACTCAAGAAGGCGGTTGCGCAATAGTGCGGACGTGCGCCTGTAGGAGTCCCCAATCCGATAAGGATAGACGTTCCAAGTCCTAAAGTGTATTTAGGCGAGAGGAATGCGAAGGAGATCGACAACTTCTTATGGAGTGTGGACCAGTATTTCAAAGCATTCGGCCTAGTAGAAGAGGCGAGGAAGATAGATACTGCGACGACATATCTGGAAGACACTACAATGCTGTGGTGGAGGAGAAAACGTAGTGACATAGAAAGAGGTCTATGTTCTATCAATACCTGGAGTGAATTCAAGGAGGAACTTAAGAGACAGTTCTATCCTGAAAACGTCATTCGAGAAGCAAGGGCCAAGTTGCGGCAGCTCTCACATAGAGGGAGTATTAAGGAGTATGTCAAGGAGTTCATCGCTACTCTCCTTGAAATCCCTAACTACTTAGACGACGAAGCCTTGTTTGCCTTCACTGATGGTCTACAAATGTGGGCGAAGCTGGAGTTGGAACGACGTGGTGTCTAAGATCTAAGCACCACTATTGTCGTGCCTGAATCACTTTTCGAAATGAGAAGGCAAGAGAAACCAAAGTCGACCTATGAGAGGAATGAATGGGGGAAAAATAATGGAAACCATATCTACAACACTGAAGACCCAATTAAGTCTACCAAACCCAATGGTAGAGAAGATCGGGAGGAGAAACATGTAGAGAGACCCCGGATAAAGTGTTTCTTTTGTGAAGGGCCGCACAGAGAAAGAGAGTGCCCTATGAAGAACAAACTATCAACATTGATGGAGGAGCAAGAACGCCTTCACGATGAAGCTCGATTGGGGTCGTTAAACCTAATTAGTGCTGTTACAGCAGAGTTTAATAAGCTAAAGTTCGCGAAGAAAGGAAGACTTTTTGTAGAAACTAAAGTAAGAAATCACATGGTTAAAGCTTTGTTGGATACGGGAGCCAACAACAACTTTCTAGAGGTAAAGGAGGCGGGAAGACTAGGAATCCGGTACACTAAAGAGAAAGGATGGCTTAAAGCAGTCAACTCGGCACCAAGTGCAACTTATGGAGTTGCTCATAATGTAAAGATCAACTTGGGGGAGTGGACTGTTCTTCTGGATTTCTCCATTATTGACATGGACGACTACAAAATGGTTCTCGGCATAGAGTTCCTAGACAAGGTAAATGCCATCCTACTCCCTTCTGCCAATATGATGTACATTCTAGAGCAAGGTAATACTCGCACAATACATTTAACAAGAGAGGGAAAGAGAGAAACTAGGCACCTATCTGCCATGTAACTCTCAAAAGGTGCATAGAAGACCTACCCATCATCTTTTGTCACTATGAAAGAAGATGAGAAAACTGCGTCTATAGAGAAGATACCTCCAGAAGTTACAACTGTCCTAGAGAAAGGTCACGATGTAATGCCCGCTGGATTATCAGAGAAACCCCACCATAAGAGAGAGGTGGATCACAGAGAAGAGTTAGTCAAACGTACTAAACCATCGGCGACGGTTCTTTATCGCATTAAATCTCCCAAATTGGAAGAATTGAATAGGCAACCGGAGGTGTTTCCCTTCAAGAAAGAGAAGTGCGAAATAGCCAAGACCGCCAAAAAATGAAGAAATGGGAGGACAAGAAGAGAAGACACTTAGAGTTCGGAGGAAACCGAGTGATAGTAAAACTTCTCCTCCATCAAGAGAGACGATTTTCCAAAGTTCACAAGGGGCTTGTGAGGCAATACGAAGGCCCTTTCTTAGAGAAGAAATGGGTTGGAAAGCCAGTATGTCGCTCAAAACTTTTATCTTATGTGGAGACACCATCCAGGCCTACAAGGAAGAAGCAACGAGAACGTCGCCAGATTGAGTGGGGGAGAATGTCACGGCCCAATCTTCCTGGCCCAAGAAGAGGAGGAGGCTTAAGCCCTCTTAAGCCCAACGCAAGGTATATTCTAGCTGAAAGGCAGGTGTTTGATGAACGCATCACTAATTGAGAGTTGAAAGGCATGTCCTTGATTAGCGCATCACTAATAGATACTTAAAAGGAATATCCTTGATTAGTCCATCACTGATTGACAATTAGAAGGAATCCCTAAATTAGTGCAGCACTGATTGACACTTATAAGGAATGCCCTAAATTAGTGTGTCATTAATGTAATAGCTAGAATTAGTCCTATAAATACTTGTGAGGTATTACATTGTAAATCACCAAGTATTCAAATGATATAATATTATTCTTTGTAAGAGTTTACTCTCTCTCTAGAATTCTTGTGTCAATTCTATTAAACGTCAAGTGTTGCGTCGAGTAAGGCTGACTAGTTACTCGTTCTTGCGAAGATTGTAACTAGTGTCGCACGGATCGCCAGTGAAAAGACTGAGCCCGTGACAAAATGCACGGTATACATGCTAGTTTAACTAATAATATTTTCTCTTTGAGAAATTTTAATAACAACTCAAATGATGTGTTGGTCCATGGACCAACATTTTTTATGTGAAGTAATTGAAGGTGGAGGCTTTTGAAATTCAGGATCCTTTGTCTAAGGGAAGTTTTGAATCATCCAACAACCAGTAGAATTCCTTAGCATCATCAATAGGGCGTTCATTATTTGAGGCTTCAACGGTTGGATACAAATCGTTGATAATGTCTTCCATAAATTGATCATCTTGATCAATTTCTTCGTTCATTTCATCATTAACAATATTCTCTCCTACTCCACCCTAATTCTCATCTATAAGGTCATCTAATTCATCATCATCATCACTTTCATTTAAAAATCTCGTTTCTTCATGAAAGTACCAAAAATTGTAATTTTGACGGATCCCAAACACAACTAGATGACATCTCACCACTATTCTATTCTCATAAGTTCGATTTGCACACTTTACACAGGGACAAACAATCAAATTTCCGTTAGTAGACATAATTTCAACCTCTTGAATATAATTTGGATCATATCGACATTAAGTCATCTGAATTTTATCGGAGACTTTCATTTTAACCAGGAATTAACAACCAATAATGAAATTAACATCTACCTATTTAATTACTAGCAACATATAATCAATTAATTAACATACTAACCAAAACACAATGAAAAAACCTAACATATTAATCCAAATAAGTCATTTCTCTAAACATGCAACCCTAATAATTAAAAACATAGGAAAATTTTAAAACTTACCAAATGGAGAATGCCGATGAAGAGTAAATCTCAAATATTTGATTCCGACCAGTAAAACTAAAAATAAAGAACATCGTCAATCTATTAGTAAACATTATTTGAAAATAAACTATATTGGTTCACAAATATGAAAAGAAACTGAATTACTTAAAATATATCAGAACAGTCAACGGAATTCCTTATGGCCACTATAAGAACATAAGATACACCACTACAACTACATGATAAATTGTATCTAATACAATAGAGTACAGTTCTGGAAAATGCATGTATCTGATAAAGTAACAAAATAGACAATAGTTCAAAAGACAATGTCATAGGCTTAAACTAAAATTATGAATCAAGTTTAGATAGTTCTACCGCTAGAATGATCACTCTAAATGATGTTCATTTCATTTTCCTATATGTTCTTAACATACGCTCACCAAAGCAAATAAAAGAACAAGCAATCTGTAATCACTTCAAGGCATGCATATATGCGCTAAAAATATATAGCCTACAAATTTTCAAAGAAGAATCGGATACATACATTCAATATAATTGTTAAATACAATCAAATAACTATAACCTGATGCATACATTTTGTCTTCCAAAACTATTAACATAAAATTCAGCCTCATATGGAGGACGAGTTCTCTCATCACAAGCAAACACAAAAATAACAACATAGTATTAATTAATTAATAGAATTGTGTGTCTACCTAAAGAACAATTCAAAGACTCGATCAGAACATAGTATTAACAATAAGACTCGATTTTTTTTTGTTTATCAACTTTGAGATCCAACTGACATACATCCTTATATGTCAAATATTGCTACAATTGGACCCTAAACCAAGAAAATGAGCAATAGTTTGTTCTTCTGGCTCCAAAACATCGCACAACATTATAAGATTTTCAAATTTATCCACGTAGTCTTCCATAGATAGATCCTTCTATCTGATATTGTGTTATTTGAGAAAAGTATTGTGGCGATAATTATTCGGCAAAAAATTCCTCCTTAACTCCTTCTTCATTTTGTCCCATGTTCTGATATTTTGCTTGACATCACGCACACGTTTCTTTTTAAGGTGTTCCCACCAAATGGACGCATATTTTTTAAACTTGATAGATATTGGCTTCACATTGTTAGCCACTCGCTTCACCTTGTTATTTTCTTGAACATCTTTGAACTCAAAAACTCTCTCAACGGTATTGAGTCAGTCAATGAACTCATCAATATTATTTCTTCCTTCAAAATCTGGAATATCAACTTTAAAATTCAAAAACTTGTGGCGGACATTGTTTCTTTGGAACCGTTGACCATGAGATGCACAGTCACTTGCGTCATTATCATCATGAAATGGATTGAAATCCTCATCATTATTTCTAGAACCATCATTTGAATCATGACCATCAACATCATGTTCACGATGTTCGCCACGCGCAAGGCGTTGCTTGACTTGTTGCACTTGTCTCTCCTTATTTATTCTAACTCAATATCACGAAGGTCTCTTTGACGAGTTTTAGCATCTTCATCGTTTGGTCCTCTTCTTCTCCGACCAGCCATTGTAGACCAAAGCTCTAATATCACTTTGACATCGAGAAATTAGAGAAATATAAAGTAACACAATAAGTCACTCGACACTCACCACTCTAGGAATCCACCAAAAGAGTTTAGAGCAATATAAATAGAAGATAACACTTCTAAAAAATCTTAAGAGCTCAAGGTAATTATTAATCACTAAGTTATCTTTCACGATTACAAAAAGGCTTATAAATAGGCAAGACTAGGAAGTTGGAACAACTCCCCGGAAAGAAGTAAATAAACTTTAATACTAGTAAGTTGGAACAACTCTCCAAAAAGAAGTAAATAAATTTTAATATTATATATACTATGACGACTAATCTCCAAGAAGTGACTATTTGAATTCCACCAGACTTCATTAATTTGTCTCTATCTCTTTAACTTCTAGGGTTTCCCAATTCTAGCATAAATTGGGGATATATGTTAAATATGAATCACCGTATATAATTAAATATCTGGAGTTATTGACTGTTACTTATTCACGACACGGTTTGCCGATTGTCATTTCGATAAAATGATATTTCCAACATTAAAAGGGGAAAATAAGCAGTTGGAAAAGGAAATAATATGGCGCGAGTTATCATTAGCTCATTATGATCCTCGTACAGAGCAATCTAAACTTAAAGTTTAGAAAATCATTCACTTGCAAAATTTAGTAAATCAATTGCCAAATGCTTTTACTGACCCTAAAAAAGTTATGAAGTCTTGTATTCTAATTGTAAATGATCCAAATAGGATTAATGTCCTTGAAGGGACAACTCATTACTATTAACGAGTCTAAAATGCAAGTGAAGCGTGGTAGACTAGTCGGTTCTAAATATAAAAATACTCGAAAAAGAAAAAAAGTAAATGCTTAAACTTAGGAAACAATTACTCCAAAAGAGTATCCAATAATTGAAAAAATGATTATGGAGGAATCACAAGTACCTGAAAATGAAGAGATCTCTATAAACTATGTTTTGACTAGAAAAAATGGAATCGAGATGAAATCGACGTCAATGAAAAATTTTCATATGCTATAGCATACGATATTGTTAATGAATACGAGAATCTTGAACCAAAGTCTATAGAAGAATGCAGATGGATAAATTATTGACCAAACTAGAAAGATGCGATTGAAGCTGAACTAAAATCATTCGCAAAGCATAAAGTTTTTGGATCTATCGCTCGTACCTCTGAAGGTATTAAACCGATCAATTATAAATGAGGAATTATAAGAAAATGAAATTAGAAAAATGAAATTGTCAGGTACAAGGCATGAATTATTGCCTAGAGGCTTTAATAGAGACCCGATATTGATTATGAGGAGACATATTCTACTTTGGTGGATGCAACAATATTTAAATATTTGATAAATTTATCGATACAAGAGAAATTGTAGATGAGATTGATGGATGTTGTTACGACAGATTTATATGGCTTCCTTGATAACAACATATACATGAAACATCTGGAAGGATTTAAAATGCAATAAGCATGTAATTTAGACCGTCGAGATCTTTACTCGGTTAAATTATGTCAATCTCTATATGGATTGAAACAATCTGGACGTATGTGGTATAAACATTTCAGTGAATATTATTACAAAATGAATTTCAAAATGACTCGTATGTGTTTATTAAAATATTTGGATCACAATTTGTAATAATTGCAATTTATGTGGACGATCTGAATATTATTGGAACTACAGATGACCTATCTGAAACAGATGATCTATCTGAAATAGTTAATTATCTTAAGAAAGAATTTGAGATGAAAGATCTCAGGAAAACAAAATTATGTCTTGGCTTACAAGTTGAACATTAAGAGAATGAAATTTTTGTTCATCAATTTGCTTATACATCAAAAGTACTAAAAATATTCTTTATGGATAAAGTGCATCCCTTGAGTAGTCTAATGATCGTGAGATCGCTTGATGTAAATAAAGATCCATTTCAACCTCGTATAAGTGATGAAGAACTAATTGGTCCTAAAGTATCATACCTTAGTGTTATTGGAGCGTTAATGTATCTAGCTAGTCATACTATACCTGCCATATCATTTACAGTAAATTTATTAGCGAGATATAGTTCTTCACCGAAAAGGAGACATTGTAATGGAGTTAAGCATATTTTTCGATACCTTCGAGGAACTATGAATATGAGATTATATTATCCATATGTATGTGAAGCTAAATTGATTGGGTACGTAGATGTAAGATATTTATTTGATCATCATAATGGTAGGTCTCAAACGAGTTACGTATTTACATATGGTGGAATAGTTATATCTTAGAGATCTATGAAATAATCAATTACCGCCACATCTTCAAATCATTATGAGATCGTCGTTATTCATGAAGCAAGTCGAGAATGTGTATGATTGAGATCAATTATTCATCATATTCGAGAGTCAAGTGGTTTATCCGTAAATAACAATTCTCCAACAATTTCATATGAAGATAATGTTGTTTGTATTGCACAATTAAAAGGAGGATATATTAAAGGCGATAGAACGAAACATATATCACCAAAATTATTTTTCACTCATGATCTCCAAAAGAAATTTGAAATTGATATTCATCAAATTCGTTCATCAGATAATCTAGCAGATCTATTTACAAAAGCATTACCTACTACGATTTTTGAAAAACTACTGGATAAAATTGGCATGCGGAGACTCAAGAATTTAAAGTGATGTAACAAAAAGGGGGAGTTTACGTACTGCACTATTTTTTCTTTCACCATGGTTTTATCCCACTAGGTTTTCTTGGTAAGGTTTTTAGTGAGGCAATATTGAAATGACATTCAAGGAGGAAATATTATAAATACATAATAAATGTATGTCATTATGTATGAGTTTTGATCTTTCATATTATATTATCAATAAGATCTTTCATTCCTATTCTAAGTCCTAAAAATAGGACATATTTGAAACATTGTAAGTATACCGATTCATACCAGCAATAAGAATTGATCTCCCTTTTAACTCTCCCTTTTAACTCTCTTTATTTGTCTTGTTTATATATATATATATATATATATATATATATATATATATATATATATATATATATATATATATATATATATATATATATATATATATATATATATTAATTTTTTAAGTAAATTGAGTTCAATTAGCTTGTTTGATATTCTCTTTTTATATAAAAAAAAACTCAATATTTTTTATTATTTCATTCAATCTTTATTATTATTAGTTTCTTAGCTAAAATATTAAAATATATTTTGTATAATATTTTCTTTCTTATATAATCTTATCTATCTAAAGGATAAAATAGTTATTAAGCTTTAAAATTATTTTTTTTCAAAAATTAAATCAAACAATTTTTTTACCGAAAACTAAAATAAGACTAAAAAATGCCAAGATCAAACATAATAATGATAATTTTATGTGTCTATAATTTTTTTCCATATTTTATTTCATAAAAAAATACTCCTCTAAAACATAAATATATATATAATAAATGAGTAAGACTAATTTAATACAACTTAAATAAGTTGTTAAAATAATGTAAGTGAATAAATTACTTAGAATAAATAAAATCATAAATATTTCATCAAAGCTGAAAAATTTGAAGTAAATAAAAAGTATAAGCTTAAAAATAAAGAACATTGAATGCTAGTGCCGACAATTTTGGACCCTGCACGAAAACACTACCCCGAACACGAAGAAATTAGGTAGAGTTATATATTTTTTGTTCGAGTTAAAATCAGGTCGACCTGTTTAACCTGATTGATAAACAAGTCAAAATGAGGAATTTGATCAAATGACCCTCAAAAGAGGGGTAATCTCAAAACTAACCCTACTAAAATCTATTTGCAAAAATAACAGTTTTTTAAACTCTGACCATTTTACCCTTACTATTTTTTTATTATTCCCGTTTAACCTCTTTTCCCTCTCATTTTCTCTTCTTTCATTTCTCTCTTCTCCGGCCTCGCGACCGTTGCTCTCCCCGCTCTCCCTCCCCTTCTCATCTCTCTGACTCCCCAAGAAACACTGGACGACGACGAGACCCACCTACAACGTCGGAGGACGAAAACAGGTTCCCCGACTCCAACAGCATCACCGGACCACGGACGCATGCCACTGTAGATCCGACCGACCAGCATCATTGCCATAAAAATGAGTATGTTAATTTCTTTCATTCCCATTTAGTTGAACACTCAATAGATGAAATAAAATATGAAATATGTTTGGTATGTTTGCAATGTTGTGTGAAAATGCGCACCACGCAAATTACGCCCCACGCAATTTGCGTTTGCGTCCCACGCTCCACACAATTTGCGTTTGCATCCCACGTACCACACTAAGATAATATGGTTTTGTTACTGCATTAACATTTCAATTTGTACCAATTGCAGATCCCAATTTATTCGTTAGTTGTTTTGTCCTCTATGATGGAGAGTGGAAAGATGATGATGGAGTTAGTTCTTTTGTCTCAAGTTAATGCGTAGCTGTGACTCTATTCCTAAATACTACATATGATGAATTAACTGACATTGTCTATGATGATATTCGTGTGGACAAATTGAGATATGATTTAGTGTTCAAAATCAAGTATAATTTGGTTTTGAAAACTGCTCCTCCTACTGTTATCCGATATGATAGAGATGTGATGTTCTATGTAAAAGAAATTTCGACAGCACTCCACCAACTTTGCACTCCTCTGTGTGTCTATTTAGTAGAGAAGTCACTACCTTCACACCCAACTCATAAAAACAAAACACCAGGAGATCATGGTGAGTAAACCTCTCCTTTATCCTTGTCAAACTGGTTCCGGTGGATTTCTATGAAAGACAATCAGTAAAATTATTAATAATGATTTCGGTTGGTGCCATCTGTAAAGAAACAGTTGGTTAGATTAATGTCATATACACAATGTTAGACGCAAACCAAGGAAAAATGCAAATTGCATGGGAACGCAAAGTGAAAACTACAATTTGCATACCCACGCCAATTCAATTAGTAATTTGCGTATCCACGCAAATTGCATTCTCGGAATTTGCATACCCACGCAAAATGCAATTTGCGTACCCACGCAAAATGCAATTTGCGTACCCACGGGAAAATGTTCACAAACCATTCAGAAAAACTATTCTTGCGTGGGACGTAATATACAGATCTCAGATCTCACACCATTTCAAACCATTCATTCAAAATGCAAAAACTATAGAACTCACTAAAACTCTAAAACCCTAAAACCTTTCATACTCAACATGCAAAAATAAAAACTAACCTAAATGCGATGGGCGAATGTCGGGGAGTCGGGCTCGCGGGGGAAACGTTTAGGGCTTGGCGATCATTGGGGAGTCAACCTCGGGGGGAAACGTGAACAAATCGATCGGAGATCGATTTGATAAAATCTGTAGCTAGAGATTGAGAGTGAAGAGATGACAAGAATAAAGAATTTGCATAAAGTGAAAATAACCCGATAAAGGGATTTCTCATTATTCAGACTTTATTTATATTGTCTTAATTACAAAATGAGTAATAAACTATTATCTTTAGTCTAAATAAGTCCTTAGACTTATATTAGTTATAATGTTGGAATGAAAGTTAATTATTCTAACTAATCAATACCAAAATGACTAATGCAGTTAATTAACTGCCTTAAGAAATATTTGACAGTTAAATAACTCTAACAAATTTACTCAAATCATAACAACTTTGTTAAACAATAGTTAGAAATAAAATAACTTTATTATTTTATTTCTTCACTCCCCCCTCAAGATGAAAGTCTTTGAGCTTTAGCTTAAGCCTTAAATCTTGAAATTGTTTAACATCAAGAGTTTGGTAAATATATCTGCATTTTGAACAATAGAAGCAACATAAGTTAGAGTAATAAAACCATCTTTGTATTTGTTTCTTACCAAATGACAGTCAATATCGATGTGTTTCGTTCTCTCATGAAACATCGGATTTTGCGTTATATGCATCGCTATTTTATTGTCACAATATAAAACAATAGGCAGATTAACTTTGATCTGAAAATCAGCAAGTAAATAAGTCATCCATTGTAAATCACATATTGTGACAGCCATAGATCTATATTCATCTTCAGCTGATGATCTAGATATAGTTTATTTTTTTTTGTTTTCTATGCTACTAGAGCATTGCCAATGTAAATACAATAACCTGTAAGTGATTTTCTAGTATCATAACAAGAAGCCCAATCACTATCAGAATATGCTGAAATAACAAAATCATTCTTGGTTGCATAAAAAATGCCTAAGGATGATATTCCTTTAATATATTTAACCACTTTGATAGCAGCCTCAAAATGTGATTTATAAGGTTTATTAATATATTGACTTAATTGTTGTACTACATGTGCAATATCTGGTCTAGTGAAATTCAAATATAGTAAACGACCAATTAATCTTCTATACTTTTTAACGTCACAAAGAGTATCATTCACTGGTTCTTGAACCAATTTGGTATCTCTAGTCATAGGAATAGATGATGTTTAGCAGCCATCAAGGACATATCAGAAACAATGTCAAGAATATATTTTCGTTGATTAACATAAATTCCATCATCAGTTTGTATAATTTCAAGACCTAAGAAAAACTTAGCTTTACCCAAATCTTCAATAGGAAATTTGGTATTAATCATATTTTTTATTTCATCAATTTGCTCTATTGAATTCCCTGCTAATAGGATATCATCAACATAAATAAGCAAACAAACAATATTAGATCCATCATTTTTGATGAATAAACAATGGTCATTCTCATATTTTTTAAAACCACTCTCAGTAAGGATGTTACAAATTTGAAAATGCCACTGTCTAGACGATTGTTTCAAGCCATATATGCTTTTGTTTAATTTACAGACTTGTTTTGGTAGTGTTCCTTTTAAACCTTCTGGAACTTTCATATATAAATCTTCTTCAACTAAGCCATGCAAGAAAGCATTATTTACATCTATTTGATGTAAATGCCATTTCTTAGCAGCTATTAAAGCAAGAAGTAGTTGAATAGTCGAATTTTTAGCTACAGGGGCATATACCTGATGAAAATCAATTCCATCTTTTTGGTCATACCTCTTTGCAACTAGTCGGGCTTTACATTTATCAATACTTCCATCAACATTCAATTTTGTTTTAAAAATCCATTTACAACCTATTATTTTCTTCCCTTTAGGAAGTTCTGTTATAATCCAAATATTATTTTTATGAAGAGCAGTAAGTTCATCGTCCATAGCTTTAATCCAATTTGGATTTAAAATTGTATGTTTGTATGAAGTTGGTTCAACAAACTGATCAATGTTGCCCAAGAATTCAATATATTCTTCATTATTGCAAGTTGATACAAGTGGAAATGATGGCGGTAAATAACTTTGTTTTTTATTTACATTTGTCTCAACTTGAATTACAACATAATCCTTCATCCAAACAAGTTGTTTTATAAATCTTGAACTTTTTCGAGATACATATTTTATTTCATCTTGAACAGGTGAATGATTAACTTCATGTTCATCTTGAGAAGCAGAAGTTATCCATTCACTTGTATTCAATTCAGGTTCAGAATTAGAATTCAAATTTTGATGTTCTGAAATTTCAGTTTGAACATTTTCAAAATCATTTTCATAATCTAAATTATCTAATTCTGTTTCAAAGAAATATGGAAAATCAGAAGATTTGTTTCCTTGTAGAATTTCTTTATTTTGGATAATTTTATCAAAAAATGGAAAAATATCTTCATGAAAAATAACATCTCTTGAAATGCTAACATTTTCTGTTTCAATATCATAAACTGTATATCCTTTTTTGTTTAAAGAATATCCAATGAAAACACATTTGTTGGCTCTTTTTGAAAACTTTGATTTGTTTGGATAAACATTTACAGAATAACACAAACAACCAAAAACTTTAAAATAGTTATAATCTGGTTTCTTTCCCGATAGCATTTCAATTGGAGTTTTTCCATTTAAAATATTAGTGGGAATTCTATTTATTAGATGAGTTGCAGTCAATAATGAATAAGGCCAAAATTTAGAATCTATATTAGAATCAATCATTAATGACCTTGCAACTTGAAGTAAATGTTTGTGTTTTCTCTCCACAACACAATTTTGTTGAGGTGAGTTAACACAAGTTGTTTGATGAATAATTTCTAAGAAATTAAACATTTCAGAACATTTTTCATTTAAAAACTCAGTTCCATTGTTTGATCTAATTATTTTAATAGTTGTGTCGTATTGATTTTTAACTAAAATAAAAAAAAAATTATGAAGTTTTTCAAACACAAAGACTTTACTTGGCATAAAAAAAATCCAAGTACATTGAGAGTAATCATCAACAATAGTAAGCATGAAAGGTGTGTTAAGGATTGATTCCTCTCGATATGGACCCCAAATGTCAATATGAATAAGTTCAAAAATCTTTGATGTTTTAGAAACGCTTTGAACAAAAGAAACTCTTTGCATTTTAGCAACAGGACATGTTGAACAATGAAAAATTTTATTCATAACAACAGAAATACACTTTTTAGAACATTTAAAGTAAGATGTCCTAATCGTTTGTGTAAAAGAAATGAATCAGAAACAACATTTAAAGAAAAATGAACGGTAGATTTATGATTTTTATTAAAAATTGGACTGTCATCAATGAAGTACAGATTCTCCATTCTCTTTCCCGGATTTACTTTGAACCTTGTCTCAAGGTCCTGTAAATAACAATCAGATTTTGGAAAATACAGTTCATTTTGTTATCCTTTGTAAGTTTTGAAACTACAATTAAACAATATCTAAAAGATGGTGCATATAATACATCTTTTAGTTTCAAACAATCAAGAAGTTTAATAGTTCCTATTTTAGTTATGTTCCTACTTGATCCATCAGCTATGTACATAATTCTAGGTTCATCAAGTTGTCTTATATATGAAAATGCATTCCTATTATTGCATATATGACAAGATGCTCCTGAATTAATAAGCCACATATTTGATATATTTGTTTGTTCATTAATGCTGAAATCATATTCAAATGAATTAAGAATATAGTTAGGAAACTTACCTGCCTGCAGATGAAGAAGATCCATTTGCCTTGTTCTTGACATCTCTCATGTTCTTCAAGAACTGTTTATACATCTTGTATTCATCAATGGAAAGTTCCTAAAATCATCTTTGTCTGTAGTGGCATGAACAAAAGTTGATGGTCTTTTCTTGATCACATTATCTTTTGGTTGTTTCCACCATTTTGGATATTCAATCAACTTAAAGCAGTCATCCTTCATGTGACCTTTGCCTCCACAGTGTGTGCAACTTGCACTCTTATTCTTGTTTGGAGGATGATAAACTCTTTCACCTTCTTCTTTTATCACCATTGCAGATTCTTGAAAAGGCCTTTTCTGTATGGTCCTCTTTTTGACATTCTGAAACATTGTAAATGATTTATAAACGTCTGGCCATGGATCTTGCATGAGTATTTGGTCTTTGACATACTCGTATTTATCATCAAGCCCCATCAGAAATTGAAGAAACTTAAGTTCTTCATCATCTTGAAGTATTTCTGCTTCAAGAAAGCATCCATCACAATTAACTCGAATTCCTTTACATCTGTATCTTCTTAAAGGTTTTAACTCCATCATCTCATCCCACAACAATCTCACATTTGAATAGTATTCTTCTATGTCAAGGTCACCTTGTTGGACGAAGCTAATATCCTTTTGAAGGTTGTACCTCCTCGGACCACTGTTGCCTTCATATCTGGACTTGATCTCAAGCCACAGATCACGAATGGTTTTCTTGGATTGAAATCTTCTTCCAATTCTTGCTTCTATCGTATTCATAATCCATGCCCTAATTAAGGCATCAACAATAACCCATTGATTTGCATCTTCTTGATCTTTTGGTTCTGGATATGAACCATCAATAAAACCTATCTTAATTTTCGCTTGAAGAGCTAGTCTAATACTTAGACTCCATCCGAAATAAGTTTCCCTTCCAGTAAGAATGGCTGAGGTAGTATTTAGGCCTTGATGATCGGTTGGATGTATAAGAAGGGGATCATTGTTGTATTTCCTTTTTGTAATTGGTTGGTTAGGGTTCTGGTTTGGATTCTGGATGTTAGGGTTAGGGATTTGAGTCATAGTTGGTGTAAAAGTTGGAATCGAAACTCTATTTGACTCTAAAACCATCGGCCTAAGAGTAGTATACATTTCTGCTGAAATTTCAGGAAGTTGATGTTCAGAACTTACATTGTTATCTGAAGATCCAGAAGCCATGTCTTACTTTGATAGAATCGGTAGATCGTCTTCTTCTTCGTCTAGATTTGCTTTGATACCATGAACAAATCGATCGGAGATCAATTTGATAAAATCTGTAGCTAGAGATTGAGAGTGAAGAGATGACAAGAATAGAGAATTTGCATAAAGTGAAAATAACCCGATAAAGGGATTTCTCATTATTCAGACTTTATTTATATTGTCTCAATTACAAAATGAGTAATAAATTATTATCTCTAGTCTAAATAAGTCCTTAGACTTATATTCGTTATAATGTTGGAATGAAAGTTAATTATTCTAACTAATCAATACCAAAATGACTAATGCAGTTAATTAATTGCCTTAACAAATATTTGACAGTTAAATAACTCTAACAAATTTACTCAAATCATAACAACTTTTTTAAACAATAGTTAGAAATAAAATAACTTTATTATTTTATTTCTTCAAAGCGTCCGGGGTTTGACGATCGTCGGGGAGTTGGGCACAAGAGTGAAGCGTCCAGTGTTGCGCTTCCTATGGCGATTGTCGGGGATGCTGGATTGTTGTAGGGGGAGTTGGGGAGGGAGAGCAACGGTCGTCGGAGAAGAGAGAAAGAAGAAATAAGAAATGGGGGGAAAAGAGGTTAACGGGAATAATAAATAAATAAAAAATAGTAAGGGTAAAATGGTTAGAATTTAAAACAAAAAAGGTTATATTTGCAAATAAATATTATTATGGTTAGTTTTGAGATGACCCCTCTTTTGAGGGTCATTTGATAATATTTCCCATCAAAATCAAGTCGATGAAATGACCCAAAGTAGACTCGATAACCCCTTTACAAATTTTGTTTGTTTGTTGAATTTTGTTTTTTTCTCACTCACTCACTCATTTACTTTTATAGAATTATTTTATAAGTAGATTTGTGATTTAACTTTATTTTTGTCTTGTAATGATGTCATTTTAATTTGAAATAGAGATATGAATTAATTACATCGGGTTAGATTCGAGTTGAATCAAGTAAATCGGGCTTAAGCCTCCTCCTCTTCTTAGGCCAGGAAGATTGGGCCGTGACATTCTCCTTAAGCCCCCTCCTCTTCTTGGGCCAGGAAGATTGGGCCATGACATTCTCCCCCACTCAATCTGGTGACGTTCTCGTCGCGTCCTCCTTGTAGGCCTAGATGATGTCTCCACATATGATAGAAGTTTTGAGCGACATGCTAGCTTTCCAACCTGTTTCTTCTCTAAGAAAGGGCCTTTGTATTGCCTCACATACCCCTTGTGAACTTTGGAAAATCGTCTCCCTTGATGGAGTAAAAGTTTTATTATCACTCGATTTCCTCCGAACTCTAAGTGTCTTCTCTTCTTGTCCTCCCATTTCTTCATCTTTTGGTGATCTTAGCTATTTCGCACTTCTATTTCTTGAAGGGCAACTCCTCCGGTTGCCTCTTCAATTCCTCCAATTTGGGAGGCTTCATGTGATAAAGAACCGCTGCCGATGGTTTAGTAAATTTGACTAACTCTTCTCTGTGATCCACCTCTCTCTTATGGTGGGGTTTCTCTGATAATCTAGTGGCCATTACATCATGACATTTCTCTAGGACAGTTGTAACTTCTGGAGGTATCTTCTTTTTGGACGCAATTTTCTCATATTCTTTCACGGTGACAAAAGATGATGGGTGAGTCTTCTTCGCACCTTTTGAGAGTTGCATGGAAGATAGGTGTCTAGTTTCTCTCTTGACCTCTCTTGTTAAAGGTATTGTGCAAGTATTGCCTTGCTCTAAAATGTACATCGTATTGGCAGAAGAGAGTAGGAAAGCATTTACCTTGTCTAGAAACTCTATGTCGAGAACCATTTTGTAGTCGTCCATGTCAATAATGGAGAAATCCAGAAGGCCATTTCACTCCCCCAAGTTGATCTTTACATTACGAGCAACTCCATATGTTGTACTTGGTGCCGAGTTGACTGTTTTAAGCCACCCTTTCTCCTTAGTGTACTGGATCCCCAGTCTTCCCGTCTCCTTTACCTCTAGAAAATTGTTGTTGGCTCCCGTATCCAATAAAGCTTTAACCATGTGGTTTCTTACTTTAGTTTCCACAAATAGTCGTCATTTCTTCGCGGACTTTGGCTTATCAAACTTTGCTATAACGACACTAAGTAGGTTTAACGACCCCAATCGAGCTTCATCGTGAAGACGTTCTTGCTCCTCCATCAATGCTGATAGTTTGTTCTTCATAGGGCACTCTCTTGCTTTGTGCGGCCCTTCACAAAAGAAACACTTTATTCGGGGTTTCTCTCAACATTTCTCATCCCGATCTTCTCTACCATTGGGTTTGGTAGACTTAATTGGGTCATCATTGTTGTAGATATGGTTTCCACCATTTTCCCCTTTGTCATTCCTCTCATAGGTCGACTTTGGTTTCTCATGTCTTCTCATTTCGACAAGTGATTCAGCCACGGCAATAGCGGTGTTTAGATCTTGGACACCACGCCGTTCCAACTCTAGTTTCGCCCACATTTGTAGACCATCAGTGAAGGCGAACAAGGCTTCGTCATCTGAATAGTTAGGGATTTCTAGAAGAGTAGCGATGAACTCCTTGACATACTCCTTGATACTCCCTCTATGTGAGAGTCGTCGCAACTTGGCCCTTGCTTCTCGAATGACGTTTTCATGAGAGAACTGTCTCTTAAGTTCCTCCTTGAATTCACCCCAGGTATTGATAGAACATAGACCTCTTTCTATGTCACTACTTCTTATCCTCCACCACAACATTGTGGTGTCTTCCATGTATGTCGTGGCAGTATTTATCTTCATCGCCTCTTCTACTAGGCCGAGTGCTTTGAAATACTGGTCCAAACTCCATAAGAAGTTGTCGATCTCCTTCGCATTCCTCTCGCCTAAATATGCTTTAGGCCTTGAACGTTTATCCTTATTGGATTGGGGACTTCTACAGGCGCACGTCCGCACTCTTGCACAACCGCCTACTTGAGTAACGTCACATCCTCTTCGGTGCCTTGTAACTTAGATGACATTAACTTGAGTTTCTCGGTCAAGGTATTGATTTCACTAAGGAGGGTTTGTTCCACGATCTGAGTTTGATCTTGACATTTGGACAAGCCTTCGTTCAGGGCACCTTGCATTCCTCCTCGGAGCTCGTCTCTCTCCTTCTCAAGTTCGACAATGCGTTCCTCTAGGTCCCCGGCATTATCTTGTTCGTACACCATGATGAGTTCTACCTTCTCCAACCCGGAGATAATGTCAACGATAACGTCTCTTGATCTCTCTTTCTTTGGTAGCTTTGGATCCTCCCACCTGAACTTTGCGAGAGTTCCTACCATCTTCTCCGGTCCCGTAGGAAAGATGAAAAAATAAATATATCAAATTCAGATTAAAAATTTTGACAAAAATTATTAAATAAGTCAAATTCAGAATATTATCGCTCAACCGTTAACCGACATTTAACAAATAAGGTGTAGTGAATAAGTTAAATCAAATTGGTCCTATTAACTCAAGGTAGCAAGAAAAAAATAGTAATAAAAAAAAGGAAAATGATTCGGTGGACTGCGTTTCTCTCTCCAACGGATTAGCAGTAGAATTTAGACAGAAAAACTAAAAGACTAGACGACGAGCTTGATCTTCACCATTTCTCTCTATCGCTACAAATCCGCCATTGACGATCTCCACACACTGTATTCTCTCACACAGGGAAGAGGTACCTTCAACTGTATATGTTTATACGTATATTCTCTCCATTTCCACTCTGTTTGAACCACTCTCATTTCATCCTAAATCCTACAGGCACACCATTTTCTTTTTCGCAATTATTCACTTGCAGCTCAACTCATCCTTAAGATTCTCATCTTTCATCCCTCGGTTTTTAATCTTCTAGCTTGTTAGAAGCTTCAGTTTCCCTGAAATCGCTCTTATCTGTTCGACTCCTGGTTCGTTTGTACTGATAAACTGTTTACCATTATATAAACTATTAAATCTGTTTTAGATTCATCGGATACTCGAATCTAAACATCTACTCTCTTGCAAAAGCTAGGCAATTGATTAACTTTAGTCTCACTTGTTATTTGGTTTATTTGTATGTTTGATCTACACCTAATCATTATTATCACAATGGCTTCTTGCTGACAATTAAGTTTCTGTACAAATGTAGGATTCAATCTTTACTATAATCTATCATTTTTCTCTTGTGATAGTTATGTAAAATTAGATGTGTTAACCTCAAGTTGGTTGCTAACCATTCTCACACATATGAAGAACTTTAAGAGCTTGTTTGATGTGGGATTATTTCCAAATAAACTACCATCTCATCAACTAAAATATGAACTTCCCTTATTAAAAAAGGATGTTTTGATCATTATACTCAAATAATCCAAGTAAACATCAAGCAGGACTTTTTCCCCAAAGAAACCAGATTACATCAAACAAGCTTCGAATGTGTTTTTCTTGTTCATTCTTCTCATTTTTCATTTAGTTCCTTCTAATTTGCTTTTGTTAATGTAGTGCCAGCAATGGATAGTAATAATGGAAGTCCAAGTTTGTATCCTCTGCACCGCTGTAAAATAGTGCACTTTGTAAGTGTCGTAATATTTTTTCACTTATCAGTTATATATAACTGTTCTTGAAGACCACTTTGAATTTGCTGGATCTCTTTAAGGTTTCCATTCAAGGTGTTTTTACTTATTACATCTGATACATACAGGTGAGGCATGCTCAAGGAATCCACAATGTAGATGGAGAAAAGAACTACAAAGCTTACATGTCTCCTGAATATTTTGATGCACACCTCACCAAACTGGGTTGGTTGCAGGTAGGGTACAAAGGTTTTTCTGTTTCATTGCCGCTAAGGATTAATATCCCCATCTATGTTCAATTCCGATAAAAGTTCATTTTTGAATTTTCATGCTCATAAAAGAATATGTATGTGCTCTAACAGGTTGATAATTTGCGAAAACACGTTCGTAATAGCGGTTTGTTCAAGAAGATTGATTTAGTTGTTACCTCTCCCTTAATGAGGTGATATTGTCTGCTTACACCGCCACTTTAATTTCTGCTTTTGACCATAAATATTAACTGATAATTTAGTTGTTGTTTAATATGTGCAGTAGATAATGTTTTTTTGTTGGCTGTAATCAAACCTTGTGTATAATAAGTTAATAACTAATTTATGTCCTGGTGCTTTCTTTCTGTGGTAAGGCTTTTATTGTCAATAGTAAAATATCAAAATATGTATTATTAGGGTAGACTTTTTATTCTTTCATTATCATTGGTTGTCTGGTTCCCCTGTATGTCTCAAAACTTAAATAACTAAAACTAGTTACTTAATGGTTATGTCTCTTACATATTGCCCTGTTCCCATAAATTTTCACCGCTTTTCTCATTATCAAAGATTTAGCTAGTTGATCAAACTACATCCTCCTTTGATTGATTTGATATTTCACTTGCCTTTATCTCTTCCTGGTTTCTACTTTCTAACTAAACATATACTAAGTGGCTACCTTACATATTAACAGCTATTCCTCATTTTGTCTGCTAAAACTCATTTCCCTGTGCTCACAAGTAGATCTGCAAAGGCAGGTTAGGGTTTGGTCCATTAGTGTCGGATTAGTTTAGTGGTGGTGAGTGACTAAAGGTGATGGTTATTATATTTGATCAAATCTTCTTTAGGTGGGTCTTTTCCTAAATGAAACAATGGACTAATCTTTTTGGTATGCCAAAAAATTAGTGACAAAAAATTAAAAAATCATTTTGTAAAAAAACGTAATCCAATTTTTCATTTTGTAGAACAATTAAAACAAATGGACAACTTTTCACACCTTTCACACTAAAATTTCAATCACACTTTTCATACAAAATGCCAAAATAATCGTTTCATTTTTTATTTTGACAATTTTCAAATGTGATTGTGACGGTGATTATATTATATACCACTTTTCAAAAAGGCCCTCCAGGCGAGAATCAATATGTACAGTTGTAATTCATGTTTATTTTCATCCCTTGTGACGATTTTAATTTCAAAGGACTGGGTTATTACAGGACAATGCAAACAGCTGTTGGAGTCTTTGGTGGTGAGAACTATCCACTAGATAGGATGGAGGGATTACCACTTATGGTTGCAAATGCAGGAAACAGTGAACGCTCTGCCATTTCAAGACTAGATTGTCCTCCTATCGTTTCAACTGAACTTTGCCGGGAACACTTGGTTGGTTTAAGTTATATGCATACTTGCTTATATGTTCAAGAAGACCTTCTTTATCCATAATATTTCAGCCTTGCCCAATTTATTTTGTTAAAACTTTGGATTAATGACGTTGCATTATTTTTCCTTTTTTGAGGTTCAAAATTAGCTATACTTGGTGGAGACTTGTAGCTCAGTGGTAGAGCATAGAAATTCATGTTCTTAAAATCATGGGTTCGAGTCTTCACACTTGAACCATTTACAAAAAAAAACTATACTTGCATTATGAGACACATTCCACTCAAAGCTTGAATGCAAGTCTAGACACAGACAAAAGTAATTATCAGTTTAATCTGATATACCATTTAAGCATTTTATGCATTAACTCTAAGGATTGTATTTGTTAGCTCATATGCATCATTTGGCCGTACTAATTGATTTCTAATACAACCACTCCATTTACTTGTCACATGGACATAAGTTCTGTTCTACTTTTGTTTCAGGGTGTTCACCCCTGTGATAAGAGGAGAAGCATCAGCGATTACGTTTGTCTTTTCCCTGCAGTTGATTTTTCACAGGCAAGTATTCAAATAACTGTTGTGTCTCTGTAAACTGCAAAGACTATGGCATTACATCAAGGAAGTGATGTAGCTCAAAGTAGAATTAGGTTTAATATCTTGAATTTGAGCGTACAATTATTGAAACTACATTGAATCAAAGATAATTGAGTTTGAGATGAGAAGAGAAGAGTAGATATAAGCTCTTACCATGATAGGAGCTATTAGAAATGGAGATGAGATCTAGAGAGAATTGAAATGTCTAAAATGACCTCTGTTTCTTTTTCCACATAAGTATGGTTGTTCCCACGAAGACTTTCAGTTTTATTCTTCAGCTGGCCAACTAATTAACCTGTCAGCTTATCCCCGGTTGTGTAAACCTAACCCTAATTAATCTCTTGTAGCATGAAGCTGGTTCAAACAATAATATATCATATTCACAGTTTTTTGGTATTTTGTTTAGATAGAGAGTGATGAGGACATTCTATGGAAGGCCAACATAAGAGAGACAAAAGAAGAACTCGTGGCTAGAGGAATAAAGTTCATGGAATGGTAAAAAGCTTTGCAGACACATACCCAAATATCTATTATCGGTTTCTCAATCTCTATGACTGTATCCTTTACAGCTCTTGTTCTATAACCTAGCTCTCAAATCAGCTTTCCATTTCAGAAAACTGGTAAAAGAAATGCAGCTAGCATTGACTATTTATCTTATTTATCTGCTTTGTTACAGTAGATCATCTTTAATTATCTAGTTGCAACACATGCTGTTTAATCTCCAACTTCCTAAAGATTGGCCGGCCCTATTTGGAACACTTGTAGTTTTTGTTTCTGTATGTGGATCTGTTTTCATATAGAGAAACTAAATTTAGTCAGACACAGATTCAAAATTTAATTTCTTGTTTTTGTATTTGGAAACGAATCCGGATACATAAACACTTAGTGTTTCCAGTTTCTTTACAAATTCTAATCTGGAAGTCGTTTCAATCATTTGTGCATCAAGTGACAAGGTTTGGACTTATCTGGTACATGGTACATGTAGGATTACAAATTTGCAACATAAATGTCTGTTTAAAAATATGGCTGCATTAACTTATTTACTAGATCAAAGATGGATGCATTAACCTAACATGTTCTTATGTCTTTGTTTGATGCACATAGGCTTTCAATGAGAAAGGAAAAGGAGATAGCAGTAGTTACTCATAGTGGATTCTTATTTCACACACTGAATGCTTTTGGGAATGACTGTCACCCATTAGTCAAAAAAGAAATCTGCCAACAGTAAGTGTTATTTTATTATACTGTTCATTCATGTAGATGTAACTTTTCACCCCAGTATGTATATTATTTTCAAACATCCTTGTTTAAGCATTTTGGCTTCTCAGTATGCGGTTTTGTTTGTTTGTTTGCTTTTAAGATGGTTCATTTGAATATTGTCAGCTTTCTTTTTCATTTTCTTGGTAAGAGTACTCCTGCATTTGCTGCTATCTTTCAAACTATAGAAATTAAAGAAAAGGGGTAAATTTGAGGGGAGAAACTAATTACATTTGGTGATGGCAGGTAGATGGAAGTTTTTATTACATTTACTAGAATTCTATATAAATGTGTTATGTTTTACATTGTTACTTATATTTTAAGAATCTTATGGTCTAGGTTATTTACTGATTTCGAGTTTTAACTCATTTCACATCTTCAAATTAAGATTTTACTATGGCCATTCTATTATAAGAATCTTATGCAGTTATGTTTGTAATATTTTGGTCTGTTGTACATGAGCATTGCAGCTTTGCAAATTGTGAGCTGCGTTCAATGATTATCGTAGACAGAAGGTAAACAGGCTGTTTGTTTGTTTTTTGCTCTTACGTGAGACCATTAGGGTTTATTCTTGCTCTTGTTCCCAATCTCCTGTTTTCAGCATGCTGGGATCCGACGAAACTTCAACCAATTATTCAGGAAATCTTCCTATTGGCCAAGATATCCCCAGCGATTAATTAAGATGCGATGATGAGGCATCTGGTATCATCTCATTTTGTTTATCAGATTTATTAAAAGTTTACTGGTCAAAATGTGTATGATCTACTCTTGGAGATGTTCATTTTCAAAAGCCCTTGTTTGTTAATTTCCAGATTGATTTGGTTTGTATTATTTATGTGCTGTAATAATATTTAAATGAAATTATCTTTTAAGTATAATAAGATTGCTAATTATTTTTGTGGGTTCTACTTTTTAATTGTTGATTAATTTATAACCCTACCAAACACAATACATATATGTGGTAGTTTAATGAATTCATAGTTTTACAAGTTAAATGTCCTTGACTAGTTTTTATTTTAAATTTTATAGTACTGTCAGTTCATGTGTTGTTATCTTTCTCAATTTCACAAAATGATAAAAAACAGTATAATTTAATTTGGGTTGGTTGACATATATGTATTTTTTATTAATTAAAATTAGCTTATGAAAGAAGATTAGGTTAGAAAAGTATAGGCATGAGTAATGGTCACTAATCAAAGTTTAAACATTTATAATTCCACCAATTTGGTGGTCCTAAATCTTAATTAACCAGCAATCATATTACTTATTATTTAACCAAATCAAAGTGTTTTATTTAGCTTAGATTCCTCAATCAATGCAGTGACATACGAAACCTTTTTATAAGACCCAGTTTGATTTCTAGAAATTGTAAATGATTGCATTTGAAGGTTCAGAGTTCAGACGGTCGACAATCCGACCGAATTCGAATTTCATTTTTCGATTTTTGAATCGAATTTTAAACCAATTCAAATTCAAATACAATTTTTAAAACCATAAACTGAATTCATTATTTTATTGTTTATTTTAAGAGAAATGATTGAAATAGAGAATTTGAAAGGAACGACGTTGCGCTTGGCTGAAAAGATAACAATTTTTTTCTCTCTTATTTCTCCTTACCCTTTATCATTTTTTCAACCGTAACACATTCCTCTCCCTATACCTCCTCTTATTTTAATTATATATTTTATTAGATATAATTAAATAATTATATATTAAATTAGGTAGGTCGTTAATGTTTCCAAATTTATAAAACTATAATCCCTAAAATTTGTTAATAGTGAAGATAAAAATGTATAAGTGCAATTATTGTAATAAAGAATACAATTGTGTAGATATGTTCAATATTTGGTCTGAATTGAATATCCAATCGAATTCGAATTTCAATATTCTGTTTGATTTTCAAATTTGTTTATACAAAATAAAAATTCGTAAAACTCGAATCGAGGAATTCGAATAACCCGAAATCGAATCGATGAACACTCCTATCAACAAGAGATGTATACTAACTCTAAGTTCTTGGGTTCGAGCCCGTCAAACGGCAAGTTCTGCACTTGGTCAAATGATTAAGTGTGTTTGCGGACTACATACTTTATCTATTATTTCATTTTTAACCCATCAAGATAGCTCAGTAGTAAGAATCGACTCAAGAAAACTTCTATCAACAATAACACTAATAAATACTATTTAAAGTATTTAGTCTATCTATCTATGTATCTAACAAGAGAGGATAATAGATAGACCATAAACCAAACAGGATTTAAAGTTCTTGATATATACATATATTTTTCTAATTTGATGCGGTATGGTTAGTCTTTATTACTCATAAGCCCATTATAATCCCACCGGGTCAACAATTCTCCCGCGTGGGTCCCATCTCTTTGTTCCCATCTATTTGCTCACCTCACGGTCACCAGTCACCACTCCAGCTAATCTCTATAAATTGTATTATTCTACTCAAAATTATAACATATTCACTCAATTTGAAAACCTCACTATCCATGGATTTGAATGTGAAAAAAAATAAATTATTTTTTAATATCTCATTAAAATATTAAATTAATATCAAATAAAATTCTGAAATATCTTTTTAAAATTATATTTTCATGTGTTTCTAAACATATTTATTTATTGTTATATTCTAAATTAAGATAGTAGTTAATTAATTTCATTTAAAAGAATATTACCCTAACAAATAATAGACACACATTTTTTTGTAAAGATTTTAATAATAAATAATGTGTTTAAAATGAAAGTTTGAAAATTCCCTCTCATATAAGATAAAGATACATTATTCATTAATAAAATTATCTACAATTTTTTTTTTACTTTTATTATTATTCAAATAAATAAATATTATTAACAATAACATAATAATATTTTTATTTGAATATATAGAATAAAATAAATCACATTTTATTTATAAATTTACTAAAATTCTTTTAACTATACAAGTGTGGTGCATAATAATAATAATAATAATAATAATAATAATAATAATAATAATAAAGTTACAAAATAATAATAATTTCTCAAAATAACTTAGGATTGGATAGAGATTATGTACACAATCCGATTTACTTTAAAAAATTATCTTTATCTTCATACTTTTTTATTCTCAATTATAATAATAATAATAATAATAATAATAATAAGTTGTGACAATCCCTCTAGCCGCCCGCCCGCCAGCCACGTTAAAGAAAACCGTAAAGCCACCTGTCATATAATAAAAACTCGCAAGTAACTTTATTATTTTGCTTATTTTCTCTCGCCCACTCCATATATAATCCCTCAATCTTTCTTATTATTATTATTCATGATCCAACCATTCAATTCAATGGACAATTTCTCCTACGCCGAATCCGGCGATTCTTCACCGCGATCTCGAGATCAACTCGATTTTGAATCCCCACATCCCTGGATCGACAACAACGATCATCATCAACAGCTTCCCCCAAACTTCAGAATCAAGTTCATGTGCAGTTATGGCGGAAGAATCAATCCTCGTCTCAACGATAATCAGTTATTCTATGTCGGCGGCCACACTAAAATCCTCGCCGTAGAACGAGGAATCAAGTTTCACGCATTCATGGCCAGACTTCTGTCCTTATGCGACGGTTATGTAAGCTTCAAGTATCAGCTACCTGGGGAAGATCTCGATTCTCTAATCTCCGTCACCAACGACGATGATCTTGAACACATGATGCATGAGTATGATCGGATGTATAAAGAATCTTCTAAACCGGCTAGGTTGAGATTGTTTCTTTTTTCGGAAAACCCATCTTCTATTGGAAGTTATACTGTTTCTGGTGATGTTAGAAAAAGCGATCGTGAACGATTTGTTGATGCTTTGAACACCGCACCGGCTCCGCCACCGTTGATCGTCCAGTCCCAAATTACCGCCGAACCAGTGATTTCGACGACGACTTCCGGTCCGGATCTGATACAGAGACAAATCCAGGATCTCCAACGTTTACATATGGCGGCTCAACAGAAACAAGAACAGCAACAACAAGAATTATTACCAAATTATCAGAAAAAAGCTGTTGCCGATGATAACATAGTAGGAAATTTCTATAAACCTCCGGAAAATGCAACAGATCCTCCTCCGATGAGTTTACCCACGGCGCCGGCTTACTGGCCGGAAAGACATGTTTATCAGCCAACATCATCCCCTTCTGCTGCCGTGGCTGAACAACAACCTGTTTATATAATTCCAACGAATCCGTCTATGTACCATCACCATGCGCCAATGATAAGACAAATGGCGAGTTCACCAGCAGGCGGCCAGGGTTTCTATCTTCATAGGATTAATAATCCTTCCGAGGTTTATGGAGGGCGGGATCAAGCGTCTAGTTACGGCGTCGTTACGTCCGCACCACCTGGAGCAGGGGTTTCGGCTCAGCAGCAGCAGCAAGGGCAGATGGGTGCGTACTCGGAAGGAATAGGGTACATGCCGATGACTTACTACAATGGGTCGGCGGGGGGAGTTATGCTGCCACCTCCATCGCCATATCAGCCGGTTTCAGCGGCGATGGCAGATCATATGAGGGCGGCGGGTACTGGATCAGTGTTCAATCAGGACGCCGCCGGTAGAAGTGTCTGAAACTCCGCAATAATGTTGTTGGTCGGTCCACTGCCATCTCCGCCGCAATCTCCGCCGCCTACTATTTATATATATATATATATATATATATGGCATGCATGCTTAGCTATAGTATCGTGACAGTTGGATTGTTAAGTTTGTTCTGTTTATTGCTTAATCAAATTATAATTGTTTCTTGTCAGAATGAATAAATGTATTAGTTAAATAAATAAGTTTTATCAATTAATTAAAGTGAGAGCCGGACCCTTAAACAAACTATTATTCAATTGTTACACTAAGAGATTCTATTGTCTTACATTGTTTTTATTTCAATCAAAATACTACTTTTAATTATTTATTTACAACTTCATTATAAACATCTATTAATTTGTTATTATTCTTGATTGTCTAATTTGATTGTTGTGTTTTGGAAGATATATATATATAGATCTAAGCGCTGATATTTAGTGCATGCCTGCTTGCTTGATTGACTACTTTAGATAAAACCTTTTAAATATCTATCAATATCAATTAACTCATCAAGTCAATGAAAATAATAACTAACGAATTTGAATAAAAAAGTACAGAATAAGTATGCAAGGAAGGAATTAAAGTTATGGTGTTGCTTGAAAAAAAAATTATGGTGAATTTAAAAAAATAACGATTTTTTAAAAATAAAATAAGTGTACAAAATTAATTTTAACATTTTTTTAATAATTAGATAAACAAAACAGTGAATTAAATTAATTTTTTAAAGAAATTATAAGAGTAATATCACATTTTTACAGAATTTTTGTTTTAGCCTACTCCTACGTAAATCCACCCTGCATGTATGTGCTCACCTATGATATGAAATGAGCAAACAAATTGAAGCAAAACAAATGCTAACTTGTTTGTTACTTGTCGGGTTTATATGTGGCTAAATTCACATTTTTTTTTACGTGAGGTCAAAATGTCAGATGATATAGAAGAAAAAAAATAAAGTATCTATCATTAATCGATTGATGTGCGAAACAAATTCGACCGTGTTTGTCTAGAAAGTAGAAGTATGTCGTCAAAATGAAATTTCTGCACAAAAATTATGACAAACATTGAAAAATAAATTTCTAAAAAAGAGTGGTCAATAAGCTACTTATGAAAAAACGTTTGTTAAGATTTGATTACGTGCCACCATGAATGAACACATCACTAAGTTTAATCAAATAATATAATTTGTTTTTTAAATTTTGATGTTAAATTTAAGGATGAAGATTTAGTTTGATGTTGTTATCGCTCTTTCCTAGTGAATTTGAACATTTAGAAATAACATTATTTCATGTGAAAGAAAATGTATCTTTTGATGTTGTAAATTATGCTTTATATAGTCATGGATTGAAAAAGGAGAACATAAAAAACAAAATAGCTACAACAAATGAAGCATTGGTGGCAAAAATCCGTCAACAAAGAAAATCAAAAGGGATAGGAGAAAGATCTTAAAGCAGAGTTGACAAAGAATAGTGTGTTTTATGTCGTGGGAGAGAAAATTGGAAGAAAAATTACCCAAAGTTGAAGAAGAAATAGAAAGATTCTAAAGATGCAAATGTTGCAAGAAAGAAAAACGATACATATTCAGACTTCTCTTTGGCGATGTCACACACAACATCACATCATGATGCGTGGATATTGGACTCAGACTGCACTTATCATATAACACCAGATCAAGAGTGATTCCTTGACTTTCAAAAATTGGATGGAGGAGTATTTACATGAGAAATGACAATGCGTGTAAAATAAAATAGATAGGTTCAATCAAATTGAGAAATGATGATGAATCCACTATAATTGTCAGAGATATTCGGTACATACTGAATATGAAATAGAATCTAATTGTTTGGGGCCTCAGAGTCAAAAGGCCTAGATGTGAGTATGGAAAATAAAATTCTTAAAATGGTCTCTAGAACACTAGTGATGTTGAAAGTCATCAACAAAAGTAATAATCTATATTACTATCAATGTAGTACACTTAATGAGACAACAATAGTTGCATCAACTTCGAACAACAGTAAGGAATCAAATGCAACAAAGATATGACATATGCGTCTGAGACATGTTTGTGAGAAATTTATGCAAACTCTTGTCAAACAAGGATTGTTGGAAGGTACAAAAATTTGTAAATTAGATTTTTATGAACATTATGTTCCGAAAAACAAAAGCGAATAAAATTTGTCACTATTATTCATAACAACAAGGGTATTTTAGACTACGTGCACTTAGATATCTAGGGACATGTCAAAACCCTATCTCTTAGAGGTATACATTATTTTGTTATTTTTATTGATAATTTTCTATAGGAGTATGAGTGTTTACTATGAAGAACAAAGATGAAGTGTTTGAGATTTTCCTTAAATGAAAACTCAAGTTGAAACCAAATAGGAAAAAGATCAAAATTCTCCAAATCGATAATAGTGGAGAATACAAGAACGACTCATTTTAAAAGTTATGTCAAGAGTGTGACATAGTTCGACACTTCACAGTCAAAAAAAGACCACAACGGAATGGAGTATCAGAACATATGAACAAGATCATACCTCTGATAGAGTCTTCTTTACTCGTGGATTTAAATTTGATTAATAAAAAACACCACAACAGAATGGAGTATCGGAACATATGAACAAGATCATACCTCTAATGGAGAATTCTTTGCTCGTGGATCTAATTTTGATTCAACAAAATGATAAAATGTCATAGAACCAAAAATAGACAAAGAATCATAATCAGTTGCAAAATTTTGAAACCATACCTCTAATGGAGTCTTGCCACTAAGTGCAGATGATGGTAGACGATTTACCAAATGTTAATTGTATGTCACATCATCTACCCAAAATTTCATGTCTAACCCAGCATTAAACAACATACAACGAACTTTCTCCACCAATGTCTTATTTATACGTTTCGATACTCCATTCTACTATGGTGTTTTTCTGATTGTGAATTGTCGAATTATACCACATTGTTAACATAACTTTTGGAATGGACCATTCTTGAATACTCCACAATTATTAGTTCGGAGAATTTTGATCTTTTTTTCTGTCTTGTTTCAACTTGAGTTTTTCATTTAAGGAAAATCTTAAACACTTCATCTTTGTTTTTTATATGAACACCCATACTCTTCTGGAAAAATTATCAACAAAAGTAACATTATTACACTTCATCTTTGTTTTTCATATTAACACTCATACTATTCTGGAAAAATTATCAACAAAAGTAACAAAATAATGTTACCTCCAAGAAATAGGGTATTAACAGGCCCAGACATTTGAGTGCACGTAGTCTAAAATACCTTGGTGTTATGAATAATAGTGACAAATTTTACTCAATTTTGTTTTTCAGAGCACAGTGTTCATAAAAATCTAATTTACAAACTTTTGTATTTTTAAAATCATTTACTTCATAAGAGTTTGCATAGATTTATCATTAGAATGTCCCAAACACGTATGACATAGTTTTGTTGCCTCTAATTTTTACTATTGACGGAAATTGATAGAACCGTTACTATCTCATTAACTGTACTACCTTGATAGTAATACAAATTATTATTTTTCCTAATTTTTTTAACATCACTAGTGTTCTGGAGACCACTTAAAAAAATTCATTTTCCACTTACATTTAGGCCCCCAAATAAATGAGATGTAGTCTCTTTTAAAAGAATGAGACATGGAAGTTTGACGCATCTACCAAAAGGGAATAAGACTATTGGTTGGAAATGGATCTTTGCAAAGAAAAAATGATGTTCACTACAATACAAGATTGGTAACTAAAGCTATGCTTAGAAGGAAGTAGTCGATTATAATGAGATTTTTTTTGTTAAACACATTTTCATTAAAATTTTGTTAGCCTTAATAGCGCAGATGAATTTGTAGATAGCTTAACTAGATATAAAAACCGCATTACTACACAATCATTTGAAGGATGAAATCTAATGTCTCAACTAGAAGTATTCAAAGTTGTTGATAAAGAAAATTGGGTTTGTAAATTGAACAAATCATTGTACGGGTTGAAGCAATCGATGAAGCAATGGTAAAAATGATTTGATAAGTTTATGATGGACCACAAGTAGACAAAAAGCAAATTCGATCTTTGTGTGTATTTGCACAAACTACGAGACGAGTCTTATATTTATCTATTATTGTACATGGATGATATATTGATAGAATCAAAGGACCAAGATTAATTGAAAAATTGAAAGCTCAATTAAGTAATGAGTTTGAGATGAAAATTTTGGTAAAAGCCAAAAAAAATCTTAGCATGGAGATAAGTAGAGATAGAAAAAGAGATAAGTTTTGCCTAACACAAAAACAATATTTGAAGAAGGTACTATAACAATTTGACATTAATAAAGATGCACAACCTATAAATACTCTACTTCCTCCTCATTTGAAACTTATCAAGTGGTTATTACCAAATACCTATATAGAACGAGAATATATGACAAAAGTCTCATATGCAAATGCAGATGAAAGTAAGTTTGATGTATGCAATGGTATCTTAGCTGGTATTTCATAGGCAGTTGGTGATGTGAGTCGTTACATGATCCTGGTAAGGATAATTGATAAGCGGTAAAATGTATTTTATGTTATTTGTGAGTTAGAGTTGTTGGTTTCAATGTTTAGGTCTTGAATGGTTAAAGTCTTTAACTGGAAAAATGTCTTCCAAAATCCATTAGTACATTTGTTGTAGCCAAATGTGCATTACTGGATATTGAGCCAATATGAATATTTGTTGACTATTTGACACAATTAGAATTTCAAATGGAATGTTGATGAGAATGGGGAAGTTTGGTAATATATAAAAGAAACTCTGATCCCTTTGATTTGATGTACTCAATATTTGTATTTCTTTTTTCTTATGAATTAATAGTATTAGTGCTTGGAAACGTAAATAATATTTTACGAAACTTTTGAGTGTTTCTTTATTTTGTTTCTTCTTTTATTGGTTAGTTTTCCACAACAGGTTACAGGTGAGTTAGAGTTGCTGGTCTTCAATGTTTTTCAATAGGACTTGAAGAGGTTAAAGTCTTTAATTGAAAAACTGTCTTCCAAAATCCATTATTTTGTACATTTGCTGCAGCCAAATGTGCATGAGTTTGATTGAATTTTCTCTTATTGTCTTTTAGGCGCCTACAAGATCAAAACATCCTTCTTCGTATGCACTTTCATGTTACAATGTTTGCAAATGGCATTCTTCTCATTTTCTATTGCAGCCTATTTAGGATCAACTATGCTACAAGCCATAGTCTTTTGCGTGGAGTCAGTTAATTCCGGTATATTAATTGTAGTCAGTGTGTTTTGGTAGATCAAATGGATGAGTGTTTAGGATTTGGTCTTTCGAAATTCTCATAGATTTCGATTAGACCTAACAAGAACTGCAATAGATTCCATACTAATGAATTTTCTAATTACTCTACATCCATAACATTTAGCAATATCAGATGATCCATCACACTCACGTTTAGGCAGAGGATTTAAACATGTAATTATTTTTTCAAAACAACCTATAGAGTTGTATTATTCAGCAATGGGTGTACCTTGATGAATTGCTAAGCCACAAATATTGAGTTGTAACCGTTCCTTCGATCCTATCTCTTTTGAGATTGTGTCAAAAAATGTATAAACAGGTGACTGGAAAAAGGTCCATTTCGAGGCCCAAAAAAAGTTATGACCTCAAACCCTGAAAACAACGCGGATTTAACATAGGGCTAAGCCCATAAAAAAACATATAGGTGTATATTTTTTAACGTAGAAGGTGATATCTACACATAATTATTTTTAGTCTAATTTATTACTTTTTTTTTATTCTAAAAAAAGATAAAGATTCAAATTAATACACCTTTTTCATTCATTAACTTCAAATTTATCTCTAATTTTGTTCAAGTCTATCCAAATTTTAATTTTTGAATATATCCCTACCTTAAAATCATTTGAATAAGCAGGATGTTGGATAAATATGAATATATATTTCAAAATAAAATATATTTAATTTTAATGAGTAAAATGTAAGTTAGGAGTTATGAGTAAATGTGGTCATAGATGAACGCCATAAAAATTCTACAACGAGTAAGTAATTTATTCGTAGAATGTGAAATCATTCTTAAGAATAGTATTTCTCAACATGTCTCAATCAATTCGAATTTTGAAAAAGTATTTATTTTTTATTTTTTTGTTGATTCAAATGCAAATATTAATGATGTAATTTATGTTATTTGTAGTAATATTTTCTAGCACAAGAGGTAATGGTGCTGCTGCATAATAATAATAATAATAATAATAATAATAATAATAATAATAATAATAATAAATTTCTTTCTCCAAAAGAACTTATTGGATTGCTGAAAATGTTTTTGTAAATTGTTTAGAGAGCCCAGTCAAAAAAACTAATATATTATATTATATATTAATTTAAATTAGTTAAATTAACTGACCAACTAATTCTTACAAGAAAAAATTTTACGGACGTTAATAACCATTAATATGAATGAATTACAAGACAAAAAGAATATGATACAAAGTTATTTTTTTTTTGTTCAAAGTAATTAGAGTCCGGACCCATTACATGCCATCACGCAATCAATCAATTAATTATACGATGACTTAAAAGTCCTTCAAAATACATCCACATGAGTTGACTTGAGAAACAGGGAGATTCATTTTCTACCCACAAAAGAATCTGAATCAAATCCTCTTGATCCATTTTTTGAATTCCTTGTTTTTTTTTTATAAAAAAAAAAACAAAAACAAAAAAATCTGTTAGACTAATTTTTTAAAAATTTATTTTCTTATTTTTAAAGACAACAATAATTTTTTCTCTTTTTTTCTCTAATATGATAAATTAATTTTTGATAATTAAATAAAAAATAATTTTGATATTTTGATAGATGAAAAAAATAATTAGATGAATGAAATTATGGTTGAACTTTACAGAAAATTCTTTACCAAACTCAAAAATTAAATATTTATTTTATTATATATAAAGTGTTATATATAATTATTATAAGCAGAAATATATATTATAAAAATGATATATTGAGAAATAAATTAATAAAGATTAGAACTTTTGAATTTCTTTTATAATTATGACAAAATAATATATTTTTTTAATTATATATTTTATGTATCAATAAATATATTATTAAAATTAATAATTAATAATTTATTTGCTTAATTTGAGAGGTTAGAAGGCTAAGAATTCACCTTTGTTGGGTCCATGTTATTCAAATAACCTCGAAAAAATCCTATCAAAGGCCCATAATTAGGCTACACAGATAGAAATAGAGGATAATTGGTGATGATTTGGATGAAATCGTGAAAAACTAAATGACATTGATATATATAAATAAAATAAATAATAATTTAAAATAAATAATATTTTAATATTTTTTGTTAATGAATGAAAGGGAAAGTAAATTGATATTTGATTTTATTGGGTTATTTGAAAAATTCAAATTAAAACCAGGCCTTAGTTAGAATAGATCTTCATGTTTAAAAAAATAGATCTTCATATAATTTATAATTTTATTTTATTTTATTTTAAATATATATATATATATATGATAAAATAAATTTTTTATCTTAATTTTCTTTTAAATTATCTTATATTAAGTATTAAATTATTTATTTAATTAGAGATGTGTATTATTTATACATTGATAATATTATAATAACTTTCTTTCTGGGTTTAGGCTTTTCAATGCCATACCTTGCTGAAGGTGATTTATAAAATTTGGCTAAATGTACATGTGATTATGTGATTATGAAATTAGAAAATGAATATTAGATTTATATATATCATAACAACTTTATAATTATTTGAAATTTTGTATAATGTAATATTAAAGAATTATATTTTTTTATTAGAGAGAATAGGAATAGAAAATTTGGAAAAGAAACTATAGATGGAATTTGGATTTAATCTGAAACAATAATAAAATTTATCTATTTTCTTTTCCTTCACATTTTTTCCTTCAAGCAAGCAAATGACATATTATTCTCTCATTTATTACCTTTTCAAATTTTCATTCTCTATTACTCATCTTTTTATTATTATATATTATTTTATTATTATATATTAAGATGAGTGTTAGAAGAGGAAAATTGAGAAAATTAGAATGAAATTGATGTGACATCAACTTATTATTTGAAAAAAATATATTTCTTTTTTTCATTCATTTTTTCAAATTTGCTCTAACTAATATTTATTAGGTTAATTATAAAAATTAATAATATTATAAAAAAATAATTTTATTGTCAATACTCTTATATTATTTGTTAATATAAACTTATCCATGTAAAGATAAATTTTATAATATATTTATTTTAATTGTATAATATATTTTATTTATTTGAAAATAAAAAATAAATTAAATTTATTTATTTATTTATTTCTTTAATAAAATGAATTAAGAAAAAATATGAAAAATGTAAAATTTAAAAATAAATATGTAAAAATACATTAATACACAAAATTATAAACAATAAAATTTTACCATCTCAACTTATAAATTTTAAATAATATTTTTTAATAAATAAATAAAATAAAGGCTAACCCAAAATTAAAGAATTAATTGGAATAATTATTGTATTAATTAATTATAATTAATTAAAATAAATACCAAAATAAATAAAATAATTTAAAATAAATGTATTCATTTTATTTTATATTAAAATAAATTAAATAAATAATTTGAAGTAAATGCTGTATACATTTAATCCCAAAATTAAAGGTGAAGTGGAAACAACTTTTGCATTCAATTAATATTTTCATGTCTACCTACACAATTCATAAATATTAATATCAAATTTAATATTATGTTGTCCTTAACTAGTCAAACATCAAATAAAAAAAGTATTATGATGCTCACATTTATGCTATTTTTTAACACATTGAAGAAAGCCAAGTCAATTCTTCCCATGTATTAGTTTTTGTTGTAGGAGCATCTCTAGCGTATGATCTGTGCCCGCATCTTACAGCGTGGAAAATGGTAGGTTATTGCTTTTTTTCATTTTTTGCACTGTAGGTAAAAGCAAAAAGAGGGCAGTGCCCTCTATGCCGCCGATCATGCCCATTTTCATTATTATATAATATAATATACCCTATAATATAAGAATATTAGTTATATATTTAATTATACTATTTTTTTCCTACTATTTTTAATTTTTAAGTAATATTATAATAACATTAAATAAATAAATATTTTAAAATTTTATTATAATATAGGAATATTAATTATAAATTTAATTATAAAAATATTATAACATATTTTAAATTATAAAAATATTTTATATTTTATTATAATATAGAAATATTAGTTATATATTCTCAAATTTTTCTATAATATAGAAATATTAGTTATATATTCTTAAATTTTAATATTATAATATATTTTAAATTATAAAAATATTTAATATTTCAATTTATTTAATATTAGTTATATATATATATATATATAATTAATTAGATAAGAGGGCCGGCAGAAGTATTGGAGTATTTTGCCCAAGTACAACATGTGCTCGTTTTATGCTGAGGTGACATATTAATTTGATAAAATAAGAAAGTAGAGGTCTTGTACGCTGCTGATGCTCTAAAGTAACCACTCTAAATTAATTAATGACCTCTCTCCCAACACAACCAATGCTCCATCCAAGTATGTATAGTTGGTTAGAGAAATCAATATTATTTTCATCAATTTTTTGTGTTGTAAGAACAATTTTTTTTGTTTCCTTTTAAATATTTGTTATTATAAACTCATATTTGAATCTCTATATATGTATGTTCTGTCAACATCAACATCAATTTTGTGCATTCATTTAATTTGTTCAGAATCGTTAATTAATATGTTTACAGAGTGAAACTTGTTTAATGGAACAATGAGGAGGTCAAAACATTTTTCAATTAAATTAAAGAATAGTCAAAAATTAGAAAAACAATTCCTCCATACAGTAAATGCCGCGGCCCTTGATAAGGCCATGCAAATTGACTTATATAGTTTGAAGTTTCAAACATCAGAAAATTAAACCACTATAGACTTTTATTTTTTATTTTTTTAATAACATGTACCACTAAATCTCAGATTAAGTTATATATTTAGATATTTAGAGAAAGGCTGGGGAGATAGAATTTGAAAAAAAAAATTGACCTTGTGTAATCTGATTTAAGGTGTAATCTAATTCGTTGAAAAAATAATAAATTTGTTTTCTCTTCACCCTTTATCCTTTTTTCAGTGACATGTCATTCCCCTCGTTTCCTCTCCCAAATTCTCTCACTCAATTGTTACTCATATATCTTGCATTCTATACTCTATCCCATCTATATAGTCTCAACTTGATAAAGCATTATACATTTTTTTTTCCCATAATAAGGTAACTTTTCATTCTTCTTTTTAAAATGTTCACCTCCCATCTCTAATCTATTAACTAATTCATGAATTACACATATTCTCTCTAAACTCATTAATTATTTTATTTTATTTTATTTTATAACTATAAAATATATATAATTATAATTATAATACTTAATTAAACAATTAAAATAAAATAAAATATATTACATATATAAATATTAAAATAATATATATATATATATATTATTACTTAATTTATAAATATAATATATAATTAAAATTAAACATATTAAATTAAATAATTCAAATAAATATTATAAACTAAAACAAAATATTATACACTACAATAAAAATTTTAAAATGGTCAAATTTATTTGAAACGATTGTGAAAAAAACATCATCACACAAGGTTATTCCATACATTAAACAAAGGGTGTCTTTGAAATTATTACGTACTGCAGAATACATAATCATAAATCGATATTGGAAAGTTAGTAACAAACATAATGTGGATTTATATAGAAGTTTTGAAAGAGACGAATGATTAAATTAATAATTTAAATTTTTTTAAATTAAATTAATAATTAATCCTTATTTAAAGAGTCACCACTATATAATAAAAATTAAGAATATTATATGAGTACAAATGTAATTTTATTAGAGATTCTTTTTAGGTTCGATATTTGGTGATATTCGAGAAAAGTCTATCGCGCTATGTCATCGGTTAAAGAATCGTCTTTACTTCATAAAAATTTAACTTTTTAGACAAAATAGATCTTACGTTTTTGTCTAATTTTTCATAATTTAGATATATGTCTAAATTTAATATATTAAAATTTATAATATTAAAAAAACATTTATACTTGCGATTGATGTTGAAATTATGAAAAATAGTATAGTGAGTTGGAGAACACTTATATACTTTTGTTAAAGCTTTAAGATAACTTAAAACCAAAATTTGAATCTCCGTACAATTTTTTTTTAAAAAACTTAGAAGCTTGAAAATTTGAATAACGGATATTCTAAAGAGCTTGATTGAGAACTTGAGACTTCGTGCTTTGTCTTCGTCTTGGCCGGAGAAGGCTATTTATAGCCGATCTAAGTCGGTTGGGAGGCCAAGTGGGTTGAACTCGGGACAAAAACCATTAGTGACTTGTTTTGTTCGATTGATTCTCGTATTTTTCGGCCATGATTCGAGATATGCTTGTAGGAAAAATGATCACAAAGCTAGGGTGATCATTTCAGTCTTCAAATCATCCAAATTGGACGAGTATTCATGAAGTTTCATCTTTGAAAAATCAAAGATTACATTTAATGTTTATTCGGGCGCCGCAAGGAAGTAGACAACTTAGGTTGCGAATGCGTGATTTCCCGATGATTTAATTTGTCCATCTCTGTTAGCATCTAACATTTTGTCAATGGGCTATTTGCCCGGGCGTTACCCGGTCTCACGGGCGTTACCCGATCTGCTGAGATGTGAAAGCATCATACTTTCGTTGTAGCGGGTGACGCGGTAGGATGACAAATATTTAATGATGTATGGGTGCTCATTTTATGGTTGTCTGGACTGCTATACCTTTTCTTCATATTTTCGGCTACACGATATCACAATTCATTTTACGTCTTGGAGTTTGTTTAAAATTATTTTTTCTTTTACACTCCTTTGACTTTTATTTTTTTATGCAAAATATACAAAATTATTTTAATAGATATACAATTTATTTTTGTCTATTCTATTTATTTTTGGTGTATTTTAAGGCTATATAAATAATTATTTTGGGATTTAAGTGACTACAACATGTATCCCTAATAATTATTTAATTTATTTGAGCCACTTTAAAATTAATTTGGGATAAAATGAATACGACATTTATCTCAAATTATTTTATTTATATTGACATTGATTTTAATTATTTTGAATTTATGAATACAAAATTTTATTCAAAATAATTATTTAAAATTTTATATATTGAGGGGTTGAATTTTAGTGTTTACATAATGTCCCTCTCGAATCGAGTTTGGGTGAAACAAGTTAGTTTTTGAAAATGTGGATTCGAGTTTGACATAAAGACACTATATTTTTCCTACCCAATTTATATTTTTTTATCATGAGAGTGATAGAAGGAAAGAATTTGGAGGTGATTTATTTTTTTAAGACGTTGGGTTCCGCTTCTCTTTCATAATGCGACTAATTCTCACGGGTTAATCATATAGCCTACAAACATACTTAACCAATTAACTAGGCGTAACGGAATTTTTTGCCTAACGGGCTCGAACCTAAAACCTCAGGGAGGCTAGGGATATCCACATTTTTTAAGCACATAACCTCGGTAGTTGGTACCTTAGGGAGGTCGTTGATGTTGCCTTCATATTATTTCGCGTGTGACAATTGTCGAAGAGCTCCAAACATTTATCGACAAGTAACTTTTTTTTAGAATGATCGTGAGGGCTATCGAGAGATAGACTTTATTTTGACACAAATCTTAACAATGTATTCGTGTAAATTATTAATAAATAGTATTTCGCGGAAGATCATGTATAAATGATCGTAAATATCTACAAAGAGTAGGGTTTTGATTTGACGTGAATATCAACAGATTATTCACGTGGACTATTAACCAATAATATTTTTGGAACTATCGATTGATAGTATTTATATTTTAGAATAATCATTTACAAATGGTCGTGGTTTTTGTCAATCTAGACATGATATTTTGTGACGTGAATATCTACAGATTATTCACGTATATTATTAACAAATAATATTTTGGAACTAGATAAATGATTGTAGTTGTCATCAACAAAAATGATTTAATGTGACGTGAATATTTATAGATTATTCACATATATTATTAACAAATAAATTTTTTGGAACGATCATATATTATATGATCGTAGATATGTATCAAAAAATAGGGTTTTGATTTGATCTGAATATCACCAGATTATTCACGTGGACTATCAATAATAGCATTTTGAGACGAACACGTATAACTAACCGTAAGTATCTATTAAAAATATGATTTTGATTTGACGTGAATCTAACAAAGCGTTCACATACGTTATTAAAAATAATATTTTTAGGATGATTATATACATATGATAGTAGGTACGGTTGAAAGATATGTTTTGATTCGACGTGAATCTTAGGAAGTGTTCACGTATATTATTAACAAATAACGTTTTTAGGACGGTCATATACATATGATCGTAGGTATTATCGAAAGGTATATATTGATTTGACGCGAATCTTAATAAATATTATTTTTAGGACGATCATATATATATGATCGTAGATACTATCGAAAGTTATATTTTGATTCGACGTGAATAATAACAAAGTGTTCATTTTACGTTATTAATGAAAAAACGTTTTTAGGACGATCATATACATATCATAGGTACTATCGAAAGATAGATTTTGATTTGACATGAATCTTAACAAATAATTCACGTACGTTATTAATAAATAACGTTTTTATGATGATCATATACATATGATCGTAGATACTAACGAAAAATAAGTTTTGATTTGACATGAATCTTAACAAAGTGTTCACGTACGTTATTAATAAATGACGTTTTTAGGACGATCATATAAATATGATCGTATGTACTATCGAAAGATATGTTTTGATGTTATCAAACATTGATTGATTGCTTGTCCTAATTGAAATTTGGGTTAGTCTTTTTCTTTTTATAGGCGTCTTGTTAGTCAATAATGTCCATTACCCTACTCACGACTTATTTCAACATAATTTTTTTTAATTTTTTTTCTTTTCTTCTTTCAAGATGATCTTCCTGTTTGTAAAACAACAGTAGTGGACTCTTATCAGAAGGTAATCATTTTTAGGGGCGTTTTTAGTAACAAAAAAATAGGTATATTTCAGAATCCCCTAGCATTATTTTTTTTTCTTTCAAAGTGATCTTCAAAACTGCTTGTAAAGCAACATTCGTGGACTTTTGTCAACATATAATCATCGATTAAAAATATCTTAGATAAGAGATTATATATTTTGAAATGTTCCTAGTATATTTTAATGGTACCAATTTATTCAGTCAATTTCTTTTTTGAAAATCAGAATAAAACCTTAATTCCATTAATAAATAATGGTATTTTAGATTCAAAACATTTTTAGAGTTTTGTTTTCAACATTATTTTCATGATTTTTTTTATCGTCTTAAAAGAAAATCGAATTTCTTTTTCTTCCATTTTTAAGATATAATCCAGAATTTTAACTCTTGAAAAATTGGGTCAAAGAGTTAAAGCTTTGATGGTATCGACATATTTCCATTGCCTTACTTCAAGTCATGGCCTTTTGAATGTCTACCCTATCCTAAAATGGTTTTAGAGAGTGTTTAGAATTTTTGGGCTTTGAGTTTATACATTTCCTTCTTCTTTTTGTTTAACTCTAGGTATCGGATAGAATCGTTATATTTATGATATTGTCATAGCAATCAAGACGTACTAAAGTCTAGGTGAACAACAAATGGTGATTTTAACATCTCAATCTCTTTGAGTCTTTTGGCTTCTAGATTGTATATGATATAATCGATACATTTATACTCATACCGTAATAATCAAGACTAGAGTCTAAGTTATCAACCAATTGTGATCAATATTTTCAACCAATAGAGAAGTATTTTTCTTTATTCATTTTCTTGTTTTTGTGGTTTTGATTTTATGTTTTTTTTCAAAGCCTTAGTTTTAAACCTCCTTCTTTTGTAAGAAATATGACATTTTTCTTAAGTTGTGGCTTTTAGTTTTACTTTTTTTGTTTATTTCATTTTTGTTTTTCAAAATTTTCTTCAGAAATTACTATTTTTTATATTCGTGTAAAACGAAAAAGAGCTTATAAACAATATCCTTATATATATTATAGTGAAATTATTGAGTTTCTTTTAAGATGATTATTTTTGTTGAAAATAATTATCTTGAAAATAATTATGGAAAGTCTTTGAGTTAGCTTTCCAAAGACACCAAACAATACTCATGGCTCGACTTACAGGCCATGCTAGGTCGCTCATAAGTCAACCTATCCAATTCGAGGTAATTGATGTTCCATTAAAAAATGCATGGACCTATGACATGTCTTAACATTGATGATCAACATGAAATTTATAGTTGACTAATTCATCATTCCAAAAAGACCAAGCTCAACCACACAATGGTGGTTTGAGTCATTTGTAAGAGGCAACATAAGTTTTTATCCACAAATCAGTTGAAGACGAAATTCAAAAGAGGCACAACTTTAAAAAAATCTTAACTTGGTCCACACACAATAGTTTGAGCTGATTCAAGTTGAAGAATGTAGCTGAACTTGTTACCTACTTAGTCCACTTGACCAAAACTCATCTCAGGCACGACACGCAGCTTAGTCGACTAACTAAGCCGATAGAGTGTGCGAACCAACCTATCCAATGCCCAAGGGTATTTAAATACATTTCATTCAGATTTTGGGCACTAAATTGAAGCCTAGATCATTTTCCTAAATTTTAGAGAGATATTTTAGATAACTATCAACCTAGCAAAGGATATCCAAGAGAATTGCTTAGATGAAGCAATTTGTCTCCTCCGATGAAGACATTCATAACTTATGAATCTGAAACATGTAGTTCGTTTTCTAAGTATTTTTCTCTGGATAAGGTGAGTTCTCATATCATTTGCAATCTCTTTAAATTGAAGCTATATACATTCATTAGTTGAATCTGTAGTTCACTCAAATTTTGATTGATTTTTGATTGAATTGGTTGACCTTAGCTTCTAGAAATCCTAAGTTAAATTTACGTGTGATTAGCATAAAGTTAGAGACGAAGCTAGGTCATAAATGGGATACTAATTATGCTCTAAGAGGCAATTCGTCTCCTTCGCCGAAGACATTTGTAGCTTAACAATTCGGTCTTGTAGTTCATTTTCCAAGTATTCTTCTATTGTTAAAGTGAGTTCTCATCTCATTTGTAATCTCTTTAAATTAAGTTGTATACATTCATTAGTTCATTCAATTTTGATTAATTCATTTATATATGTTTATTTGAAAGATATATGTTTGATTGAATTGGTTAACCCTTTCTCTTAGAAAGGTTAGATTTACGTGTAATTAGCCTATTAGCCTAAGGTTAGAAACTAAGCTAGGTTAAGCCTTGTTAAGTTCTACGTCTGTTCATCAGATTCATCTTTGTGAAATTAGGCCTAGGGTTTTGAGACTCAATTTGGTGTGCCTCAATGTTAGGTACAAAAGGGGGAAGAAATATATGTGCGATTATTTGTTGAATTATAAAAGACATGAAATCACATAATGGTAAGATGTCAATCAAATCATAATATTATAGAAATGTCAACTAAATCGTCACGAAATTATATCATGGTGGAGTTGTCAAAGATATCACATGATTTTTACCCTAATTATGAATTCAAAAAACTTATTATATATACATTATAAACGAGAAGAGGTGTGTGAGACTAAAATCTAGGACAAAGATAGAGTTTGTAATCTCTATTATAACTTTATTAAATTGATTCTTTGAAAGCATGACATATGACATTGTTGGTTTGAACCTAGATAAAATTCTTGTGTCGTTATTTCGTTCTTTCTTATTTTTATGCTCACTAGTGGAAAAAGAGGCTTTGGTAACGAAGTTTAGTAACGACGCTATAATGCCCTTACTGATAATTTTTTATCAGTAACGGTTTAATATATCTGTTACTATTTTGAAGATATCAGTAACGGCTATATAGAGTTGTTACTAATATGAATCTTCAGTAACGAGTATAAGAAAGCACTGTTACATATACTAGTATTTTTAATCTTTTTTCGATGTAAGGGTATCAGTAATGGTTTTTCTTAAAACCGTTACCAATATGCCTTCACTTATATTTTACACAAAGCGCATCAGTAACAGTTTTTCTTCTAACCGTTACTGGTATTGGTAACGATTTCCCTTAAAATCGTTACTGATATGCCATCAGGCGGTTCGTCTTCACAATATGTATCAGTAACGGGTTTTCTTAAACCCGTTACTGATATGCCTTTGCATTTTTATTTATTACAGACATATCAATAATGATTTTTAAGGAAACCGTTACTAATGATGGTAACGGTTTACACTAAAACTGTTACTAATATGCTATTAGTCGTTTCGTCTTCACGAGAGGTATCAGTAACGATTATTCTTAAAACCGTTACTAATACCATTTCGTATTTGTAACGTTTATTGTAAAATTGTTACTAATTCCTATTAAAACACGCGGGCATTCTATTTCTTTCTTTTTCCTTCTTTTTTTTCTCTTCTTTTCTTCTTCGCACTCCGCTCTTGCTCCCGTTCCACAATCAAGCAGTCGTTGTCGCCGCCAAGGGTTGAAGCTAATCGTCGTCGTCGCCGATTTCTTTCTCTGCTCGGTTTCTTTCTCTGCTCGACTGTTCTCGTCGCCTTGTGCTGCCATCGTCGCCTTGTGCTGCCATCGTCGCCATGTGTTGCCGTCGTTCAGGTTATATATTTTCAATCCATAATCTTTAAACTTCAATCAATTCCAATACTAGGCTATAAATGTTATATATTTTTTATCGTTTTTTTATCATTAACGGTTCACATTTATTTTTTTAATTTGAAGTTTCAAGGTTCCATTTCCCCTTAATGAAGTTGATGTTGTTGCCGCCACTGCCTTTCATCAATATCCATGTTAGTCTTCAAATCCCTTTGTTTTTAAATAATTGTTAGATTATTTCAAAAGTTATATTGTTGGATGTTTGGTTATAATATTAATGGATTGTTGGTTTATTTGATGTTTGATTAAGTTAGATTATAGCAATGTCACATTAATAGATTATTTGGGCCAATTCCCCTCTGAAGATCGCCCTCAGTGATTGTCATTATCTTCTTGATCGTCGTTGTTTCACTCAGGAGTTCAAGGTAAGTTTTTTTGTAAATCCCTTACATTAATAATTTACTAAACACAAATATTATCTTATTTGCAGAAAATAAGTCATGTGAATTCGAGTAATATGTCGCATGTTGTGTACAAGAATCATGCGGGCATCATCTCATTTTCTCAAGTCGAGAGACAAATAGTGTGTTTTATCATTGAATATGAAGTTTATAATGTTATTACATTTTTATTATAATGTCAATTATTAAATTTGTACATGAGAAGACTATCGAAACCTTGCCAAATTTTGCTGACTTATTTCTCCTCACTCATACAAAGAAACCAACTCTGTAAGATCCAATTCTAGAGGTTCCCCTATTATTCAAGAAAAAGTGGTAAGTCATGTTTATTAGTTTAATTTATTTTATGTTTGTAATTAATTGTAATTTGTGTTTGTAGACTGTTTTGCAAACTTCTATAGAAGAAGACCCGAGTAGGAATGAGCTTCAGTTGACTAAGTATGCGTTCGGGTCTCAAGGACATGGGCGAGTCGTGGGTATGGGCTCCGGTGTCACACCTACATCTTTTAGAGCAAATTCTCGTAGGGGTTATACTGGCATTCCACGTAGTGACACGCAACAGATCCGTGAGGAAAACCGGGCTTTACTAGAGGAGATGTAGAAAATGCGAGAGGAGCGTGAAGTTGAGAGACTCCAGTCACGGAGAGAGCGCGAGGAAACACTATTGGAGCGTGAAGAAGCACAAAGGGAGAGATAACGATCAATACAAGAGCGTGATAAAATGCGGAATGATATGATCGAGATGAGGGAGCAGATGGCCTTCTTCTTATCCTTGTATCCTCGCCCTCCACGTCCCACTACCCCTCCCCCTCCCACTTCAGATGTATGAGTGATATTTAGATTATGTGGTTTTTGGATTATGGTTTATAGTTTATGGTTTATGTGGATTGATGAATGTGGATTGATGATTGTGGTTTTTTGAATTGATAATTATGGTTTTTGGATTATATTAATGGTTTTTGGATTGATGATTGTAGTTTGGATTGATGATCGTTTATATAGGTACAAATATGAAAAATTAAAAAAATTAAAAAAAAATGATAATGTTTTTTAGTAACGGTATTATGCTTGAAAAAACCGTTATTATTAATATATCAGTAATGGTATTAAGTATATGAAAATTCGTTACTAATAATGTATCAGTAACGGTAGTAACTAAAAAAATCATTACTATTAATATATATATATTACGCATAAGAAAACTGTTACTAATATAAATATTCAGTAACGTATTATGCTTGCAGAAAACTTTTACTAATATTATATCTTCATGTAAAACCAATTATATTTTATTTATTATTATTATTATTATTATTATTATTATATATATATATATATATATATATATATATATTTTAGAAACCCAAAACCCAGAACCTCATCTACCACCTAGCCTTAAATTCATGAAAAGGTATTGGGACTTGTTTCGTAATTAAAGAGCACACACGAATAGTCTAATCATCCATCATAATAATAATTATTATTATTTTTTCTTTTAAAAAATATAATATATCTTGACCAATTAACTAAACATAGGCTTTCTTCTACTAATGACAAAGTAAAGCATATGTAATATTAAAGTTAGTTTATTAAAAGAATTTTTTATTTTATTCTTTTTAAATATACCTAATCTTTTTATTTACATTCTTAACATAACTCTTTTCTCTATAAACTCATAATTAACTCATTAACTATAATTTTTAATAATTAAAAATTCTTAAATAAGTATTAATATATTTTATTTTTATAATTAAATTAATAATACTTAAATAATTTAAATAAAATAAATTTAAATATTATATATTAAAATAAATTATATTACATAAATATTAAAATTCACACCAATTTTAGTTTTGTGCGAAACGGACAAATTTATAAAAAAAAAATTAAAATTTTTATATTAAAATAATTGAATCACACTATATAATATATTAACGGTTTCCATATTGTGTATATATTCTTTCACATTTTTAATTTTATTAATATTTTGTGAATTATCTAATCTTAAATTTATTATAATTTTTTTATAGAAACTTTTTTTAAATACAACTAAAATAAAATAATACAAATATGGTCATTTATTCAAATATTTAGTTTTTTTCGTTCTATTAATTTAATTTAAAAAAAAATAACTTGAATTATCACATTATCTTAAATTGGCGAAAATAATATTTGAGAAAAATATGTTTGTATTTTTTTCTCTTGTGTATATAATTATTTCAGCTACTATTATATTCTCTCAAAAATTTCAAACACAAATTATTATACATTAAAAGTCAAAATATTAATTAAAATATAAGTAAAATATTTATTAAAAAATAATAGTGAATCATCTTTTTTATGTCAACACCATAAAACTCTTGTTTCAAAACTATATATATATATATATATAAATATATTTATACTTAAATATTATTATATATATAATTTTATTTTGGTTAAATAATAACATTAATTATTATTTTTATTAAAAATAATAATTCAATTTTATAATATTTTTGTATAAAAATATATATATTTACAATAATATTATAAATTAAATTAATAAATATTTATCAATTATTTAAAACATATCAAAATATAGAGTTAAATATATTTTGTATTATTTATATATATATATATATATATATTTATATATATAATCTATTTATTATATTTTTGTATTATATATATATAAAATAATTAAAATATTAATATTATTCATTAAATACAATTTTATTTATAGTTTTATTACAAAATACCTTATTAGGTTTTGTTATAAAAAAAATTAATAATAAAAAAAATCTAAATTCTTGGAGACAGAGAATTATTGGGTTTCTCTTGATTTTAAATCCTCGTCTTCTTTTGTTTCCCATTTTTCTTCAAATCAATATCGAATATTTTCTTCTAGGTCTCTCTTACGTGTCGTCACCCTCATTCGTCGCGTCGTCGTTGCCCACCTCCTCTTCTCGTGCTACTTATACCTAAGGAGAAATGAGAGTCAATTTAAGAAAGACCTAAACCTAAGGAGAAAGGAGAGACGTATTTGATGAGAAATTCATATAAAATGTGTAAAACAAAATAAATATTTTCTTTTCTAAATCTACGGAGACAGAGAATACTCGTCTTCCTCTTGATTTCGAATCTTCGTCTTTATTCGCTTCTCATTTTTTTCAAATCAATATCGAATATTTTCCTCTATGTCTCTCTTACGTCATTGTCGCCCTCCTCCGTTACATCATCGTCGATCTTCTCCGTCACGTCGGCGTCGTCCTCCTCCTCTTCTCGTGCTACATATACCTAAACAGAAAGGAGGTAGAGAATCATCGACTTCCTTTTAATTTTGAATCCTCGTATTCATTCGTTTCCCGTTTTTTCTTCAAATCAAGATCGAATATTTTCCTCTGGTCTTTCTTCCGTTGTCGACACGCACCTCCTATTCTCGTATTAACTATACCTAAGGAGAAATGAGAGTTGATTGAAGAAAGACATAGACCTAAGGAGAAAATAGAGAAAATTGTACCCCGAGAATTTGATGAGAAATTCATATAAAATGTGTAAAAATTTTGGTAGATATCACCCTAATATTTAGTTTTAAACATCATTACATGCCATCTTACACTTACCTTTGGTCTTCCCCATCGACCACAAATTCACCCACTCATATTCACTACGTAGGGACTCACACATGCCATCTTATCCATACTTTTGGCCCATCAATCACAAATTTACATACGCATTTACACATGCCATCTCATCCTTACTTTTGGCCCATCAATCACAAATTTACATACGCATTTACGTATGGACTCACACATGCCATCCACATCGACCACAAGTTCACCCACTCATATTCACTACGTAGGGACTCACACATGTCATATTATCCTTACTTTTGGCCTTCCCCATCAATCACAAATTCACCCACTCATACCCACTACGTAGGGTTCACCCACTCATACCCACTACGTAGGGACTCACACATGCCATCCACATCGACCACAGATTCACCCACTCATACCCACATGCACAATCATTTATAAATTCGCATAAATTGAGACTCGAACTCTGGTCTCTAATATAAAGTGTGAACACTTTAACCATTAGACCACTTGTGTTTTTTGAATTTAATTTAAAATTTTATGTATGTATAAATATTTAATCCTTGTTAATTAATAATAGATAAAATATATAATGAATAAAAGAAAATTAATTAATTATATAAATAATAAATATGTGAACACTTTAACCATTAGACCACTTGTATTGTTTGAATTGAATTTAAAATTTTATGTATATATAAATATTTAATCCTTGTTAATTAATAATAAATAAAATATATAATGAATAAAATAAAATTAATTAATTAATTATATAAATAATAAATATACATAGAAGGATAATAGGAAGAAAAAAATACATTTATATAAAATTAATAATAAAATATATTATATATAGATTTTAGGAGAGAGAAACGCTTAATATTAATTTTTAAATAAATTAAAATTTTTATAATTTTTATTTTATTAAAAAATTATAAAAATAATGTCTAAGAAAATATGAAATATATATATATAAGTTAGGAAAAAGAAAATAAAAAATAAATTAATTATTAGTGTTATAAAACATAAATTAATTAGGAAAGATATATTATGAATATGAGAGAGAAAGGAATATAAAACTAAAATTTGTAATTTTATTTTAAGTTTAATAAATCTATATATATATATATTATGTATATTATAAATATATATATATATATTATTAAATATAAGTTTATATAAAATTAATAAAAAAAAATAATATATATATTTAGAGAAAAAAAATAGTAAAATAAAATAAAAATTAATTAGAAAAGATAAATTAATAATTATGGTATGAGAGATAAATTATTAATTATTAATAGGTAATTATGACAAAAGAAAGAAACGGTTATAAAACATAATAAACCTATGTGAGATATGGTGAGAGCGTGAATATCACCTTACAATTTATTTCTTAAGCATTATTAGATATATATAGATATTAAAATTCACACCAATTTTAGTTTTACTTAATTTTACAATTATAATTTATATAATTAAAATTAGACATATTAAATTAAATAATTTAAATAAATATACATCACATAAACATTAAAATACTGTTATATAATTAAATTTAAACTATATAGATAAAATATACATTTTATTTTAATGCTTTATTTTTAATTTATAATACTTATTTATATTATTTAATTTAGAGTATATCATTTTTAATTGGATAGTTAAAAATTTATAATTATATTTATAATTTTAATTATTTATATTATATTTGTAAAATTAAATAAAAATAATAATTTAAATAAGTATATATTATATAAATATTAAAATAAAATAAAGATAAATTTAGTTGTATAATAAAATTGAATTATGTCTTAACCACCTAAAAATAATTTATGTTTTATATAATATATTTATAAAATTAAGTAAAATTATAAATAAATAATTCAAATAAATATATTATATAAAATGTATAAAGATAAAATAAAATTGTAAGAATAAAATATCATGAAGTTTTATTTTATCTTTTATGAAAAATATTTTATTTTATTTTAATTTATAATTTTAATCTAATTTAATATGTTTAATTTTAATTATACATATTATATTTATAAAATTAAATAAAGATAAAATATGTTTATATTTATTTAATATATTTTATTTTAATATTTATATAATATATTTTATTTTAATATATAATATTTAAATTTTATTTTAATTATTTATAAGTTATTAATAATTTTAATTATATATATATATATTATGTTTATAAAAATAAGTATTTATTAAGTTTATTGAGAAAAATATATAATTTGTGAGTTTAATTTGAATATTTTGGGAAGCTGAATGAAAATGTGTATATATTTGGAAAATATAATTAAAAGTTAGGTATTGAGAGGGAATTTGATATAGAATGATATGGCACAATCTCTGCAAAATATTTTCTCTCTTCTCTTTTTCCTCATTCTTTATTATTTTTTTCAACTAAGTGATGCGTGATATATCATTATCTCTCTCAAATTTCTCATATCACTCCTTTTTGAAAAATGTTTTAATAAAATGACATGGTGCAATTTGCAATTTTAAAAAATAACAAATTTTTTCTTTTTTTTTATTCTCCTTATCCTTTATCATTTTATAGTGATGTGTGACATATCATTCTCTTTCCCAAATTCCTCGTATCACTCTTTTTTTAGAAATGTTTCAACAAAATGAATGAGATTATTATTTTTTTTAGGTAATTTGATATTTGTATATAAATTTTTAGAATGTGTTTTTATATTTAAAATTTAAATTTAATAAAATTATTTTATTGATTAATAAAATAAATTTTAAATTAAAAACTAATAATTATAATATTGATAAAAATTCTTGTTTTTTAAAAATTCAGAAAAACTTAAAACAAACTTGAGATTTTAAATATAACTAAAAGTGTATTTTATATTAGTACATTATAGTTGTGCATGTATCTAAATTTATTCAATTATCCTCTTTTATTTTCTTATCAAATCATTTTGTTGATTTTACACACATAAATATAATTTTTTTAAAACTAATAAATGTTTGATAAAATAATTTATTATTTATTTTAATATATTAATATTTTTAAATTTAATTATACTTGATAACCTATTTTTTTTATTAGAAACAAGTGAATATTTTAAAATTAAAGAGCTACAATATTTAAATATTTAGTCTCATTTTAAAAAATAATTTTAAAATTATTATTATTATTATGAGTAATGATAATACAACACCCTTATACAACATTTTCGTATAACACCTGCCTCATAAACCTCATAAAAAAAGAGAAAATATTTTTCTCTCTATTGTAATTTTTTTAAGATAAATTTTCTCTTTCTTTCCAAATGAGGTAGGTGATATGCGAAGGTGCTGTATAAGTGTATGAGGGTGTTGTATGTATCATTACTCTATTATTATTATTATCCTCTAAATAAAATTATCAAAAAGACAATATTATTCTCCTAAATTTAATAAATTATTAGTTGTGCATTTTTTTTTCTTTAAAGTATATTTTTTAAAATTAATTTCAAACACTATAATAAAGAAAAGAACATAGCATTATATATATTTTTATTTCTTTTGGATATATATTAAATTAATTATTTAATATATAAAAAGTATTAATATTTTTATTTTTATTTTCATTATCTTTTTATTTAATATTAAATTTATTAAATTATATTTATCTAATTATAAATTTTAATATATAAAGGAATAATAGTCTCATGTTTGATCCAATATTAGCTTTAAATATTATAAAAAAAATAGTTATTGAATATCTAAAATTTATATGTTTTTTATTTAATTAATTAAATTTTATCTCTAAATATTAGATTGATTTAATACTTAAAATTATTATATTCAAATCTTAATTTTTAGTTTTATTGAAATAAAAATCAAATAGATCTTATTTCCTAAATTTTTTAAACTAAAAATTTAGAATTTTTATTATGTTAAATTCAGGATTATTTGATAAAATTATTAAGATATCTCATTGTTAAAAATGATATAGGTGAATATATTTAGTTAGATTATTTAACGATGAAGTTGAAAATTGATAGTTTACATAAAAACAATAAATTTCATATATATAATAAATAAGAAAACTCTACCTAACAAGATAAAAAAAACTACTTAAAACAGATAGAGAGTTTCACTGGTTCGGGTCGGGTCGGGTCGGGTCCACTGCTGCTAGGAAATTCTGATGGATTTTCAAAATGGACAGGTATTGGGTTACGGGTGGGCCGGTTTACTCAAAAAAACCGTGGTGGAGCCGGCTCACATGTGGTGGCCGGGGACTCTTGATCAAGTCTCCCTTTTCCGGTTCACCCTAATCTTTATTTTGTATTTTTATTTCTTTTAGTTTATTTTAATTAAAATAATTAAAATTTGCAGGGCATTGCATGAAAAAGAATCAAATAAAGAAGAAAAAAGAATATCAAGAGCTAAGTTCTTCATAATAGTCCTGATATGTAGCTTCATATGGTACACAGTCCCTAGTTACCTTTTCACGACACTAACCAACATTTCATGGGTCTGTTGGGTCTTCTCCAAATCCGTAACCGCCCAACAACTCGGCTCAGGCATGAGAGGTCTCGGCCTTGGAGCCTTCACCCTGGACGGGTCTGTGGTCGCCTCATTCATGTTTAGCCCACTCATTTGCCCTTTCTTTGCCATTGTCAATGTCTTTTTTCGGTTTCATCTTGATAGTCTACATTGCCATTCCCGTTGCCTATTGGGGCCTCAACTTATTATACTCTGCCCAAACACTCCCCATTTTCTCCGCCCACCTTTTCACTTCTGGAGGCCAGAGGTATAACATATCCAAGATTGTGAACGACAAGTTCGAAATAGGCATGGTCAAGTACCAGGACCAGGGGAGAATACATTTAAGTATGTTTTTTGCACTTGCTTATGGTTTCGACTTCACTACCATTGCATCTACAGTCACCCATGTCGCCTTGTTTGTTAAAATCTTGAAGAAGAAGTGTAAACTGAAATTGTATTAATGAAAGTTGTTATTCAAAAATAATTACATATTTTCTTTATATAGGAGTTTAATACTAACTAATCACCCTTATAACTAATTATATCGTTAATTATTATTTTTACATCCTCCTCTAAAGGAGAAACGTAGTAAAAGCAAAGTTTCACCTTGACAAAACAAGTCGATGAAACATCAAGCTACGATCATGCAGCCATTTTCTTCAGCAAGCCCAATTCAGCGAGCTTCATTTTTTTAGCTATCCAATTTAGACAGCCGAGTAAACCAATTCAGCAAGCTCCATTTTTTTCAGATACCGAACATAGACAGCCGAGCAAGCCCACTTCAACAAACTCCATTTTTTCCAGCTACCCAACATAGACAGCCGAGCAAGCCCACTTCAGCAAACTCCATTTTTTTCAGCTACCCAACATTGACAGCCGAGCAAGCCCAATTCAGAAAGCTTCAAATTTTCTTTCGAACTACCCGATTAGATATCTCAATCTTTGTTAGTCCAATCCACAATAATCATTATGAATGGTCTTTTCTTCATTAGTTGTCAGTTTTCAACCTTTCCAGCTTTAGTTTTTCTTTTCTTCAAAAAAAGACAATTTAGCATTCTTATGGTATTGACGAATTATGTCGACAAATCTATTTCTTTCGGTGATCGCGAGAGAATCTTTATCCACGACTTCAATCAATTCAATAGCCGCGAAACCGCTCTCTCCAACAACATCTTCGCCGCATTAATCACAAGCTGCGTTTTCCTACTAATGTTCACCCACTTCATCTCCGGCTTCGAACCCTCAAATATGATATTAGAAACCAACCTAGAGAATTCCCTCGCTATTAAAGCTTCTTGAGGAAGATTCGTCTCCACAATGCACTCACTCGGCATCGATTCCCATCCCAGAGACAAATTGGACCAATTCGAACCAGAAACTGTATAGAACGATGCTCCTTTCTCCTCAAACGGTATTACAAAATCATGAACACGTAAATCTCCTTTACTTCCTAAAACCCTAATATCCATCGCATGATTAGCAAGAAAAGAGCAGTAGAATGTAGTTGATCTCCCATCTCCCCAAGTCAACGAAGCAGAACAAGATAACAGAACGCCTAATTCGTTGAATTCCGATCTGGAATAGCGGTTACCTTCTTCGGGAGATCGTAGTTCATACACCAAAGAATCGCGCGAATACAATATCAGCCGGCATCTCCAAGTACACCGAGAGAATCAAGGTCAGGTTGAACTCGGATGTCGTTCTTTAGAAACCCGGAATTGCCTTTGTAAGTGAATATACTATGAATCGATTTGATTTGGCCGAATCGATCTAGATCGGAGAGAAATCCGTTCATCTTCATCGTTCTCGGATGATGCATCCACATCGTGGAATCCATATACTGTACGCCATTCGATTCGCAGGCTTCAAGAATCTTGTCAAGCTCCGCCGTGTTAAGAGCCACCGGTTTCTCCAATAACACATGCTTTTTCTGATTTGCAGATATTATGGCCCATTTTTTCCATCTCTTCAACTCTCCACTTCATTGTTGATGACAGTGGAAGAAGAGGGAGCGCACAGTAATGAAGAAGGGGATGAAGATTGAGGGGAGTGAAAAACTTCTGTCATGGCTACTACTTGGTTTCGATTCCAATTTTACTTTTATTTCAGGAACAACAGTAGAATCTCATCTTGATCTTATTCGTCATTATTTTTGCTAATAGTTTCATTATCTCTCAAAACAAATATGCCATCAACATTTGAATCTCGTATATCTCCTTCTTCCATTTTAGAGTCACCATTTACTCTTCTCCCCTCGTCTTGATCTTGATCTTTTTCGCTACACTTGCGAACTTATTTCTTCTCTATCTTTTTGTCACCATTCTTGATTGTATCGTCTCTATTATCAATGTCAACAAGAACCCAGTTAATCTGACTTACTAACGTCGGCATTCTTGATTGCATCATGACCCATATCTTCAACAATAGAAAATCTCTCAATTATGTGCATTCAACTAATTCATCTTTCATTTATTTCACTTCTTCTTCAATAGTAATAATACAATAAACCTTCTACCAGTGGCTTCTCCGGCCACCAATAGAGGCAGCGAAAACTCTCCAAGATTTTTAACCTTGAAGCTCTGATACCATGTTAAAATCTTGAAGAAGAAGTGTAAACTGAAATTGTATTAATGAAAGTTGTTATTCAAAACAATTACATATTTTCTTTATATAGGAGTTTAATACTAACTAATTAACCAAATTAACTAATCACTCTTATAACTAATTATATCGTTAATTATTATTTTTACATTGTTCTACGGGAGGTTGATTAATTTGATAATACTAAATTCTATATATAATAACTCAGATCGAAGAATTAATTAATGTTTTGTTAACTCATGCATGGAGATATACCAAAGATTCTAAGCATCTATTATGGTTGAAAAGGAGGACATACGCACGAGATCAATGAGAAAGTACAAAGACATACCATCGTGGTGGTTCTACTTATTGTTGGGGGTAACGTTTTCCATTTATATCATCTTATGCATCTTCTTGAAAAACGAAGTTCAAATGCCATGGTGGGGATTGGTGTTTGCATGCGTGATCGCCTTCTTTTTCACCCTTCCAATCAGCATCATAACCGCGACAAATAACCATACACCTGGATTGAACATATTAACAGAGTACATAATGGGACTCATATACCCGGGGAGACTAATCGCCAACGTGTGTTTCAAAGTATACGGTTACATGAGCATGGCTCAAGCCGTATCTTTCCTAAGCGACTTCAAACTAGGTCATTACATGAAGATCCCACCTAGATCTATGTTCTTGGTTCAATTCATAGGAACCATTATAGCCGGAATAATTAACATAACAGTCGCCATGTGGCTTTTGTACACCGTGGAAAACATATGTCAAGACGATATTCTCCCACCCAACAGCCCCTAGACCTGCCCGGAGGATCGTGTGTTTTTCGACGCCTCAATAATCTGGGGGCTGGTAGGACCCAAACGGATATTCGGTAGTTTAGGGAACTATAGTGGAATGAACTGGTTCTTCCTTGGAGGAGCTGTTGGACCGATTTTGGTTTGGCTTCTACATAAGGCATTTCCTAAACAAACGTGGATTCCACTCATTAACCTCCCGGTTTTGTTTGGGGCGACCGGACATATGCCACCTGCCACTACTTTAAACTACAATTCGTGGATTTTGGTGGGGACGATTTTCAACTTTTTCGTGTTTCGATATAGGAAGAAATGGTGGCAGAGGTATAACTATATCTTGTCGGCTGCCTTGGATGCGGGATTGGCTTTTATGGCGGTTTTTCTTTATTTTACACTCGAGTCGGAGAACAGGGAGTTGAAATGGTGGGGGACAGCCGGAGAGCATTGCAGTTTGGCGACATGTCCAATGGACAAGGGGATCATCGCAGATGGTTGTCCAGTACGCTAATGATTTCTTTTTATAATGATTCGGTTGTGAAAATTCGAAATCCGGTTAAAACATAGCTAGTATCAGGCCAGGACCTGCTGTGTAATAAGTGAGGCAATTGCCTTAGGCCCAAATATTTTTGAGGCACTAAAATCTTTAAAAAAAAAATTATAATGATATGTTCATGAGCTTATTTTTAAAAAGCTCATAAATAATAATTGATAACCTATCAATGATAAGCCCTAACTTAATTTGTATCCAAAAAAATAAAAATAAAAAACATTATCTTACTTGGAGAAAAGAGTCGCATGATTCCCATTTATCAACAAAATCAAGGAAAAAGAAAAAAAAATAATAAGAACAAGCATTCAGGAAAAAGAAAAGGAAACATTTCCCCCAAACCCCAAGCTCGTCGTCGATCCTCCAGCTTGTCTGAATCGTAGCAGAAAACTCGGTAGTCTCCTTCCCCGAGCTCTTGGGCCTTTTTCGCTCGTTCCAGCCTTGTTTCTCGGCACTGTGCCACTGCCCACTAGAGTTCTTCTTCCGATTTCGGTGAGATTTTGGTTCGATTTACTTGATTATTTTTGGTTGTTGAGGACTTGTCTGGTGGAATGGTGCATTATTGCATAGCGGAAGTGCAACATTGTGGTTAATCATAGATTCATAAAATGCTGGTTAATCTATAAATTTTTAATGCAGATTAACATTTAGAGTTTTATCAAGCATGCCTCCTATAAGAAAACAATTGTCTGGGGTAGAAAAAAGAAAGAAAACACAAAAGGAAGATGCTTTAATTCAAAGCCAAGTAGGAAGCCGAGAAAAAAATTATTGAGAAAGTTGATTATGCAAACTTGATCAATATTTTCACTTCAAAAAATGCGAGACGAGTAATATTCAAGTGACTATGTACTAGTTCGGAACATGAATTTTATATTTTGTTTGGATCTTCTTTGTTTTTTTAGTATTTATTTATGACATATTGTTTTAATGATATTTTATTTCTAGAATTAATGTTACAAATACTATTATATTTAAATCGATAAAAAAGATATGTATGAATATTAAGTTTTGAGGACACCAAGTTTTGTGCTCGCCTTAGGCTTCAAAATCTCAAGTCTGACACTACACTGGCTAATATGGAAAGAATATTAGTATGAAATGTTGCAATTTAAGATATTGGAATATGTAGACATCATCATGATGACATCATCATGATGCAATATCTTATTTCCTTAATTTCCTTAATTGCCTTTTCCCATGATTCTTTCCTTAGAATTTGTGAGTATGTATAATTATTGAAAAAATGTCAATTTTATTTATAAAGTTGGAAATATGTATTAAATTTATTTACAAAGTTGTAAAATTTTATTTATGTATATAAATTTGTTAAAATGTGTCAAAATTATTTAACATAACGGAATGTCTCAAATGGAGTTAAGTTTTTATCCACGTAAATATTTATTTTATATTTTGTTTAAACTTTTTTTTTATTTCAAACAGACTTTTTCTTTACATTTAATAAATAAATAAATAAAAATTCTCTTTTCTCTCCTACTTCACTATCCATATTCTTCTCATTCCAAATCTCAATCTCCAAAATCTCATCCACTATTTTTCAGACCCACTTCACCGTCTCTCTCCGAATTTCACTCTATGTTTTTCTCAATTGATGTCAAAGCAATATGTTATATATTCAATATGAAACATCGAGAGTACAAAATTCTGGATTTTATTTGAATAACTTGCCTGCAATTTCCAATTTCACTAGGCAGATCAGAATAATGAGTTTTTAGCGGTTAAATATGATATATCACCTGTAATGGTTAGAATTTTGAAAATGAAACTGAGATTCTAGTTTTGATTATAATCAAAGTTGGAGTTGATAAGTTAAATGTGATATGTCACATGTTTGTCCTTGTTTCTGATTGTTCTTCGTAAAGGAAAAACTAGTTCCAAAATCGCTTCAGCTAGAGTTTTGGAATTTTATTTAGTTAGATCCTCAATCACAGAGTTCAATCGCAGATAAACGAGGTTTATTACAGATATTATATTGTTTGATCAAAACTGATCCATCCGATGGTCAGATCACGAAACAAACCTTTATTATTAGGCCTAACAACAATATCAAAGTCTAGGAATGATCAAGTTAAAAAAGGAATAGAAAAAACAGTCTACGACATTCTCTGAAGATTGAGATTCGTTTGTTGAGTTTTTGAATGCGATTGAATTGGTTGCAGCGGTGTTGTCTGCTGGTGAAAGAAAGGGGATAAAGATGATGGTGGGTCGCCTGCTAGTGAAGAGAGGGGATGAAGATGATGGTGGGTTAGATTGGGGGACGATAAAGAGAGAAGAGAGTAAGAAGAAATTTTTTATTTATTTAATTTTATATATTAAATAGAAAGAGAAGGTCTGTTTGAAATGTAAAAAATATGTTAAAAAAATATAAAATAAATATCCACGTGGTAAAAATTTAACGTCGTTTGAGGCTTTTCGTTATGTTAAATAACATTGTGGAATGAAGGGGCATATTCAAGAATGTTGTTTCAAATTTATTGATTGTCCTAAATGGTTTAAGCAACTAAAAGATTAAAGGAAGAAAAAATTTGTGAATGTTGTCAACACTCCGTATGATGTCAACAACAACCCCAACAATGTAATTGTTGATGATTTTAAGTTGTTCCGAGGTTTCATTAAATATATGAAAGAAAATGGAAGAAACAACTAGAAATTTCAAACAGGTAAACATTCTAACATTGCATTAAATTCTAGTATTAATCTTAATCATGTTAACAATTTTAATATAACTTGGATTTTTGATTTTGGAGTTAGTGCTCATATTTGCAATAATAGAAAACTTATGTATAGTATACATACCATTGCTAAAGCATTATAATTATTTTTACCAAATGGCAGTAAAAATAAAATTAAAGAAATAGGTACAATTATTTTAAACAAATATTTGCACCTCAAAAATGTCATGCTTTATTCAAATTTTAAATACAATCTTATATATGTTGCATAATTACTATAATTAGATAACATTAAATGTTCTTTTTCTTCAACATATTGTGTTTTGCGGGATCTTGAGAAAGATTTAATATTAGGAAAAGGGATTAGGTGAACAATTTGTACTATTTTAAAAATGATCTAGATGATTTCAATGGTAATCCTTTTGTCAATACAAATACTAATCCTTCTTTTTTAAGCAATGTAGTATGACAACTTTTATTAATGCAAATGAAAAACTTTCATTTTGTGAACTTTGTAATGAGCAGTTTATGACTATTATCAATAAAAAGTTTTTATTTTCAGTTCAAGTTCATTAATATATTGCATCAAAGACTAGGCCATCATTCTCATAAGGTTTTACAAAAAAATCTTCCTAAATATAAAACATAAACTTAGACATTGTGAAGTTTGCCCTCTATCTAAAATGACTAGATCACCATTTTATATTAGTCAATCCAAAACTAACTCAATTTTTGAATTAATTCACATTGATTTATGGGGACCTTGCAAAGAGTCTTAAATTATTGATACTCCATATATATTATCCATTGTAGAAGATTATAGTAGAACTACATGGACTTTTTTGCTTTATGATAAAACAATGATTTTTAGTATAATTAAATAATTTATTAATAAGATTAAAGTTCAATATGAAAAATATGTTAAGATTATTCATAGTGATAATGGATCTGAATTTATTAATTCAAAATATTTTGAACTTTTTTCTCATTTTGGTATTCAACATCAAACCTAATGTGCTTACACTCCACAATAAATTGGAGTTGTGGAGTGTGAACATAAACACCTTACTCAAATGGGAAGATCGATAATACTTCAATCAAAATTGCCTATTGAATTTTCGTCATTTTCTCTATTATTGGCTACTCATCTCATTAATAAGTTACATAATAGTGTTCTCAATTGGCAACACCATTTTTTTTACTTACCAACAAAGATGTTGGTTATAGCTATATGCGAACATTTGGTTGTCTTTATTAAGCAAATATTCAACCTTAAATATGTAAATTTAAACCTAGGTAAAAAAAAAGTATTTTTTTTGGAATAACCTCTTAATAAAAAATGGTTATATAATAAATGAAATGGATTCGCAAAAATTTGTAACTTCTAGTGATATTCATTTTTTAGAATAACTTTTCATTTGCTCAATTTGAAGTTTTAAAAGTACAAGATAATTTCACCAGGGCAATTTATTATTATATTTTTTAATAATAATGAGAATTCACATTGTATTAATTCAAATGAGTTTGATATTTTTGATAAGTTTGGTACTTTTGATGGAAATCAACTTGATGTCTTTATGGAAACTCAATTTAATGTACTAAATATTAATCTGCTTATTCAAGAACATGAACAAGATCTCGAAATAAGTTTCATTGGTTTGGTGACTATATGATTAATCATACTATGGCCACACAAACCAAAAACCATATGTTGTCACCTACATTTCCTTTTATTTATAATTGCACAGATACTATTTAGAAATATTTTCTATCTAACGTTTCAAATATTTGTGAACCACAAACATACAAAGAAAAATATCTTAATTCTAATTGGATCAAAGTTATGAATGATGAAAATCGAGCATTGAAAGCCAACAAGACTTTGAAAATTACAACTTTTCCACATAGTAAAATGACTATTGGCAACAAGTTGGTTTATAAAATCAAATTAAATCTGGATGGTACAATCGACAAATTTAAATCTCGAATAGTTTTCAAATGATATAATCAAATAAATGGCATTGATATTCATCAAAGTTTTTCTTTGGTGGCAAAACTTGTGACTATAGGACTTTTAATTGTATTAAATATTGTTAAATATTGGTTTCTTCATTAAATTTATGTGCATAATACTTTTCTCCATGGCCATTTGGAGTAAGACATTTATATGCAACAATAGTTATATTAAAAGTAATCCAAATTAGGTTTGAAAATTAAAAAAAGTCTTTATGGTCTCAAACAGGTTTTAAGGTAATAGAATACAAAATTTTTAAACAATCTTACTAGTTTTGGTTTTGTTCAATCATCTTATGATCACTGTTATTCATCAAATAAATGAACTCTACTATAATTGTTGTATTGATTTATTTTGATTATATTTTAGTGGCTGGTGACAGCCTTTATTAAATCTCTAAAACTAAAGCATTCATTCACTTTAACTTCCCAATTAAAAACTCAAAGGAAGTAAGTACTTCCTTGTTTTGAAATTGGAAAAACCTTCAAAGGTTTGTTTGTCAGTCAAATAAAATACATTCTTGACATTACTGTCAATAATGTGAACTCATTAAAGTCAAGCCAGTTAAATCCCCGATGCTTAAAGTCATCACATTTGAACCATATTCACAAAGTGTTTTTATTGAACCAGAATCATTCTATAGACTCATTGATCGGTTAATTTACTTAAATTTTACACGCCCATATATTGTATTCTCGGTTCAATAACTAAGTCAATACATTTACAACCCAACTAAAGTTCATCGGGATGTTGGTTTACAAATGGTTAGATACCTCAAAGGCATACCTTCCCTTAAAAGTTTTTTTCCTTTTTCTAATCATGTTGTTTTTGAATCTTTTTCTGATGTTGATTGATAAAAAGTGCTCGAATAGTCGATGATCACTTAAGAGATATTGCATCAAATTAGGGATTGCACTAATATCTTAAAAAACGAAAAAATAAACTATAGTATCTCGATCTTCTGCTGAAGCGGAGTATCGTAGGCTCACATCAACTGTTTGTGAATTGCAATGGATATCGTACCTACTCTCGGATATGTACGTCAAATTACAAATTATCATTTCTCTTTGGTGCAACAACTAGGATGCAGTTCATATCACTCAAAACTCTATCTTTCATCAGCGTACAAAACACATCGACTTCGATTATAATGTAGTTCGTGACAAATATAAAGTCGATTTTATTGATCTTCGACATATCTCAAACAAAAATCAAGTTGCAGACATTTTTATTAAAGCTTTGGATGGTACTCAATTTGATGATCTACGTTTCAAACTTTATCTACAAGGTTTTTATCTTGAGGGAAGAGTGTAAAGAATTATTATCGTTTATTATTACCGCTTTATATTTCTCATATTATATACCTCATAACTTGAGACTTATTTTTTTATTTTGTAAGTACTCATAATAATGAAGCTCTCTAAGAGAAAAACGTATTTTCTTAATCTCTCAAAACCTAATTTATAAATCTCTCAACTATTCTTCATTTTGTTCTTTGTTTAACTGTGCTTAAGAAAGCATTTGGATTATCAACGTCAAGATAGTTTAGTGGATCGACATTCACATTGTATTTTTTTTCCTTGACATAAGTCTTTTGCACGATCGTGCCATGCCCAACGCTAGGTCTAGCTTCAATGCTTGATCCAGACATTTTAATTTCACAAAACTTTTATTATTTTTAGCTCTATTCCATAAACGAAATCAATCATAGGATAATTTGAAGAAGAACAAGAGACGAAAATGTTGAAAACCAAATTGGGGAAAACTAACTTTGATTTGTTAGTTCATCGTTTATATATTCAGTTATAAATATTAAGAATACAATCCTTGAATTTATAACAAATTTTCAAGAAAATCTTTAACTTGTTATACATATAAATTTGACTTTAAACTAATATATTGGCCTAACTATTATTCTTTATTCTAATGAGTATGTTCCATCAACGATTGTTTGCTTAAAAAATATTAATATTATTTATTAATAGACTTAAATTTACTCGACATTGTGAGAATATAAAAGAAGATTGTATTGAATGATCTCTCAATTACATAGGGCATGTCTCTTATATAGACATTAAATTAGACTTACAAGGAGTCTAAATAATATAATATAATATAATATAATATAATATAATATAATATAATATAATATAATATAATATAATATCGATATTATCACAATTTATCATATTGTGATAATATCTTACAGATATATTATTTTATATTATATCTCTAATCTCCCTAGCCTAAGGGAGACTCAATCGTCTAAGTAAGTCCACTACAAGGAATTAATATAATAGTTGGGTAGTAAGTCCGTTAATGAGGTAGTTGGGAGAATATCATTAATGAGTTAGTTGGACATTATATAATTAACATAGTAGTTGGGTAGTATTATTAATGTAATAGTTGTAATTAGTCCTATAAATACCTCAAAGGTATTTATTTGTAAACACCAAGTGTTCATTCAATAGAATTCTTATTTTTAAGCACTTTCTTTCTCTAAGTTTTTCTTTCTTTGTCTAAAAAGGCTTATTAGCTAGAATCTGAGTCGATCTAGCCTAGTGCCACACGGGTTGAAATATTTCATCCCGTAACAACTTACTCCAAAACCAAAGGAGCTAGCCAAAGAGAATGACGTTAGGGTTAGGGTTTGAAGAAGACATAGATAATGATGAACCGAACGGCAAAAAAGATGAGGCAGTGGACAACGCAAAGGAGAATAGCAAAGAGGATGAGGAAGAAGAATAAATAGAGAGGTAGCAGAGTTTTATTTGAGCCCTCCATCAATGACTAAAATAACCATTGATGAAGGCAGCCCCTCCATCACACTGTGCTCAAGGACAAAATTTTGACTCTGATACCATGTTAGAATATAGAAAGAGATTGTATTGAATGATCTCTCAATTACATAGGGCATTTTTCTTATATAGACATTAAATTAGACTTATAGAAAAACTAAATAATATAATATAAAATCGATATTATCACAATTTATTATATTATGATAATATTTTACCGTCTTTATACTATATCTCTAATATATTATATTTATTAGGAATATTCTCAATTTTGTTATAAGGATCCAGAATTGTAAAAAATAGTTTGGGATAATTCAGTGTAAGAATATGAAAAGTCTATTCTGAGACCGCAAAGAGATTATGACCTCCAGCCATTTGAATGAGTAGAATGTGGATGCTAAATGATAATAGATTTTTCAATCTGATAGAGCTTTGAAAATCTGAAACGGAATTCTATGGTAGATTCTTTGGTAGATTGTTTGTAAAGAAAATTGAAAGTAAATATAAATTAATATTCAGCGTTGTAGAGAACCGGGGTGATCACAATCAATCATATGAATTATGATAGATTGAGGGTAAGTTTGAACTTAGTTTATTATAAGGTAAACCAATTTCTAAATTAATTTTTTTTTTTTTTTTATGTTTAACTTTTCAAACTAACATACTTTACTATTTAAATTCAATTTTCATATTTTAATTTTATTTATTTATTTATTTTTATTATATTTAAACTTATTATTAAATATATATATATATAAATTAATCTTTTTTATTAATTTTTTTTTATAAATTAGATTATTTATATTTTAATGTATATATTTACATTATTATTTATATATTAATAAATTTTATAATTTTAATTAAAATATATATATATATATATACATTTACATTTCAATTATTATTTATATAATATAATAAATATTCATTCCACGCCCTCATAATAAGTATTAATATATTTTAACCATAACCATATATAATAATTTATAAAAGTAATTACAATCATTCTTTTTTAAATTATTGACAATTTTATTTAATACATATTTGTCTAAGTATAACTTTTTTGGCAATACCTCTCAAAATTATGGTTTTTTCGTGAGTTAGCCATCTAAATTCGAATACACTGACTTTTACTTTTATAATTTTTCTCTTTCTCAAAATTTCATTGGGAATAAAATTATCATATTTTTTCAATTGAGAATGTTCAATATTGATTTTTTTAAGCATAAAATTGAAATCTTTAACACTATATTTTATGTTAGGTTTATTCGTTGATAAACATTTTTAACTTATGTTTTTTTTATTTCTTAATTAAATATTTAATCTCTTTATTTTCATATTTATTTGGTGACACTTTGAACAATCATGTTTTTTTTATAATGTTTTTGTCATTATATTTAAATAATTCTTATTTATATAAAATAAGATTAAACTTTTTAAAATAAAAATTATATAAAATAATATTTAAAAGTAAATATATATTAAATATAAATTATCAAATTTATAAAATTAATAGTTTAAAATATTAATTTAAATATATATTAAAATATAAATAATCAAATTTATAAAAATAATAATTTAAATATTTTAATAAAATAATAATTTAGATATATATAATAATAAGTTTAAATATAAATAAATTTAAAAAATAAAAATAAATAAGAAAACTGAATTAGAATAGTAAAGTAGGTAGTTTGGGAATAAATGAACAAAATAGGTTAGTTTGGGAAGTTGAATGAGGTTAGTTAGGGAATTGGTTCTACATTCAGACGTGAACTAGAGTTTTGGTCTGTTCAAGTCTACAGCAGATAAAATGTGAAAATTTGGTTGTTGTCTTAAGTTTAGTTTTAAAATTTGATTAAAAAATTTAATTTTAATATGATTTGAACTCATAATCAAATAAAAAAAAAGTTAATTAGTTTGAACCATTGTTATAATATTTTATTTTTAAAAAATAATAAATTTAACTTAAATATTTTATTCTTTTTATGAAATGGGTTATCCGAAGAATGGGTTGACACAGTCTGAGAGCTTGTTGGACTTACCTTAGTGCCGACCTTGAATACATTTGGTAAGGAGCATCTTATCCTCAACTTATTTGTTTCAACTTATTCGTCATATAAGGAAATTACGTAACATATAATGTGTTTGATTATAATTTTTTACGTTAATTTATTACGTAAAATTATTATTACATATATTATTGCTAAATACAAAAATTAAAAGCTGAATTATATGCTATTTTGTTTTGAATGATATGCATATTCTTTGAAATGAATTACAAGAAAAAAATTATTAAAAAAATAGCATACAAAGTTGTCTTTTTGTTTTTGGTCAAAGTAATTAGAGTCCGGCCCCATGCCATCACGCAATCAATCAATTAGGATGACTTAAAAGTCATACATCCACATGAGCTGACTTGAGAAACAGGGAGATTCATTTTCTAAAAAAAATGAATCAGGAATCAAATCCTCAATTAATTAATTAATTAGCCCATTTTTGACTTTTTCTACTAATAAGAAAGCTTGGCTGGCCATTATCTTTACTTTATTACTTTCTTTTATATAATCCTCTTCTTAAGTATTATTAATTTAACTAGCTAGCTATGGCTAATTCACAATTGCATAATGATTAATGTACCCAATTTATGTTAAATCAATTTCAATGTCTTAGCTTTGGTTCGGTAATGAGTTATTTAGATAACACATGAGTTATATAAAAATGTATAATATAATAAGTTATTTAAATAACATGTGAATTTTTAAATAGGATGTATTAGTATCAAGGAATAAATAAGATTTGATAGAATTAGTGAGATGATGTTTAATTAAATTAAACTTATTTAAATAATTTAAACCTTACAGGGTCTTAGTCTTATTTTAAAATGAATTATATACACTTCATAAACATAAAAATCTTGCAAGGTGCTCACCCAATATAATAATAAACTAATTAAGTATAGTCTACTCGATCTTGGGAATGAGAATTCAAGGATTATGTGACTTGTTTAATATTGGAATCTTTTATTAATAATAAATACAAATTAAAAGAATAATATTGAGTATTGTGATTTTTTAAAATTTATATATATTTTTTTTTTTGAAAAACAGATTTGAAGATATTAATATATAATAATAAAATTATTATTATTTTTTTTTTTTTTTAAAATAGAAAATATTAATATATAATAATAATATTAATTTAATTTTTTTTAAATTAAATATATTTTAATATTTTGGTTAATGAATTAAATAATATTATTAATAAAAAAAAAAAAGAAATAATTTTTTTATTAGAATTGAACTTTTATAAATAAATAAAAAAATCTAATAATCTTTTATTTTATTAACAAAAATAAAATTTTATAAAAAAAATTATTATAATTTCTCTCCATTATAATATTATCATTTTAATTATCAAATTATTTATTTTATTAATTAAAATATTAAAATATTTCTATCTTATATTAAATAAATAAAAAATTTTAGTTCAACCAATTAAAATTCAAAAGTAACTTACTTTTTTTTCTTATCCAACTAGGAATTCTCAACTTCTAAACAAAACTTGAAAAATCAAGATCAACCACTATATATATATATATATATTGTGATGAATACTAAATGTGAGAAGAAATTAAGGAAGACTAATAACTTAGCTGTATATTTTGAATTTATATTTTTATTTATATGTGAATAGCTTAGCTGTATAATTTGAATGAGATGATTGCACTCACACTTCATCCCAAAAAAATATCATATTCTATGAATGCAATAAATAGGATACAGATCAACTTCTTTCAATAAATACTCTTTGACAAAATAATATATATATATATATATATATATTATTTGTATATTTAATTATTAAATTAATATATTATATTTAAAATTAAAATTTAATAATAATAAAGTAAAAATATTTTATTTAATGAACTAATTTAATAATAAGAATAAAAGTTATATAATATAATTTTTTTTTATAAAAATAAAATAAATAAAAAATTCTTTAATTTATTTATGACAGTTTATTGCCAAACTTATTTAATATCACATACTCTCTCTCTTCCGACTCACTCACAATCAACACTCTCTCTCTCTCTCCGCTAGGCCTAGCTACCGGAGTCAATATGGGCTACATGGAGATAGAAGCACCGCAACCATCCGCCGCCGCCGCCGCTTTTTCCGGCGCCGACGAAGAAGACGAATCCCCAATTGAAGAGGTTCGACTAACCGTAGCCAACACCGACGACCCGACCCTTCCAATATGGACATTCCGGATGTGGTTTTTGGGAATATTATCATGTGGGCTTCTCTCTTTCCTTAATCAATTCTTCGCTTACAGAACCGAACCACTTGTCATCACTCAAATCACAGTTCAAGTCGCCACTCTTCCGATCGGACACTTTCTAGCAGCTATCCTTCCCAAAACCCAATTTCGTCTCCCCGGGTTCGGGTCAAAGTCTTTCTCTCTCAATCCGGGTCCTTTCAATATGAAGGAGCATGTCCTTATTTCCATCTTTGCTAACGCCGGTAGTGCATTTGGAAACGGCTCTGCTTATGCTGTCGGAATCGTCACCATTATTAAGGCTTTTTATCACCGGAAAATTTCATTCATCTCCGGCTGGATTCTCATTATTACTACTCAGGTGCGTACGTCATGCTTGCGTCATATATATATAATTCTTTTTTAGTTAAATTAATAAAAAGGGTCAGCCTAAGACATCACTACATTAAACCATCTAATAATTTATTTTTACTTTTGTTTTTGATTTGAAAAAATAATTAAATAAATATATTGTTAGTGGAGTTCAACTATTCATTAATGATGAAAGTGATAACATATATAATATTAGTTTTTATTATTCTAAAACTAGCTTTTGATCTTAAATATAACTAAAAGTTATTTTATATTAGTACATTTATAGTTGTACATATCTAATTTGACTCAATTATCCTCTTTAATTTTTTTTTGTCAAATCAATTTTATTTATTTTTTATTTTTTTACACGCACATGAATATTATTTTTTAACATTTAAGAAATGTTTGATAAAATAATTTATTATTTAGTTTAATATATTAATATTTTTTATAATTTAAGTATACTTGATAACCTATATTTATAACTATTATTTTTAAATATAAGTAAATATTTTAAAATTAAATAGTTAAAATATTTAACTTATTTAAAAAAATGATTTTTTTTATTATTATCCTCTCTTAAACAAAAATATCAAAAAGACTAATATATTCTCTTAAAATTAATAGTTCTGCATCATTTTTTCTGAAGTACTTCTTTTCAAACACTATAATAATGACAAATAATATCTACACATATTATAAAATTGGGATAAGAATATATATATATATATATAAATTATTTAATATATAAAAATACAAAAAATCTTAATTTTTTATTATCTTTTTATTTAATATTTAATATTCAATATATTAAATTATATTTATCTATTTATAAAATTAAATTAATATATTAAATTTATTAACTAATATAATTAATATATAAATAAATAACAGTCTTGATTTATTTGATCTATTAAATATTATCAAAATAATTATATATTGAATATTTAGATATTTTTATTAAATAATTCAAATTTTATTTCTAAATATTAAAGTAATTTAATACTTAAAATTTAATATTATATTTAAATCTTAATTTTCAGTTATATTAAAATAAAAATCAAATAGATATTATTTCCTAAAATTTTAAAACTAGAAGTTTAGAACTCTTATTATTTGATAAAATTATCAAGATATTTTAATGTTAAAAAGTAATATAGGTGATTATTTTTAGTTAGATTATTTGATGAATTTGAAAAATGATAGTTAAATATAATCGTAAATTATTTTAAAATAATTCATATCAAACAAGCTCACATAAAAAAAATAAATTTAATTAAAAAGGAAAAGAAAACTCTACCTAAGATGCATGATGCCACTAAGAAGATAAAAACAAACTACTTAAAATAGATAGACTAGTTTCATTGGTTCGGGTCGGGTCCACTCCTACGAAATTGGAAATTAGAAATTTCTAACTAATTCATGGGCTGGCAAAATTGACAGGTATTGGGTTACGGGTGGGCCGGTTTACTCAGAAAATTTGTTGTGGAGCCGGCTCACATGTGGTGGCCGGGGACACTCGTTCAAGTCTCCCTTTTCCGGTTCACCACTAATCTTTATTTTGTATTTTCATTTTATTAAAATATATTTTAATAAAATAATTAAAATTTTCAGGGCATTGCATGAAAAAGAATCAAATAAAGAAGAAAAAAGAATATCAAGAGGAAAGTTCTTCCTAATAGCCCTCATATGCAGCTTCACCTGGTACACACTCCCTGGTTACCTTTTCACTACACTATCCAACATCTCATGGGTCTGTTGGGTCTTCTCCAAATCAGTAACCGCCCAACAGCTCGGCTCGGGCATGAGAGGTCTCGGCCTTGGAGCCTTCACCCTCGACTGGTCCGTGGTCGCCTCCTTCTTGTTTAGCCCACTCATTTGCCCTTTCTTCGCCATCGTCAATGTCTTTTTCGGTTTCGTCTTGATAGTCTACATTGTCATTCCTGTTGCCTATTGGGGTCTCAACTCATACTCTGCCCAAACATTCCCCATTTTCTCCTCCCACCTTTTCACTTCTGGAGGCCAAAAGTATAACATTTCCGAGATTGTAAACAACAAGTTCGAAATAGACATGGTCAAGTACCAGGACCAGGGGAGAATACATTTGAGTATGTTTTTTGCACTTACTTACGGTTTCGGCTTCGCCACCATTGCATCTACAATCACCCATGTCGCCTTGTTCTACGGGAGGTTGGTTTGATAATACTAAATTCTATATATATATATATATATAGTAACTCAGATTGAACAATTAATTAATGTTTTGATAACTTATGCAGGGAGATTTACCAACGATTACGAGCATCTATTAAGGTTGAAAAGGAGGACGTACACACGAGATTGATGAGAAAGTACAAAGACATACCATCGTGGTGGTTCCACTTATTGCTGGGGATAACGTTTTCCGTTTCGCTCATCTTATGCATCTTCTTGAAAAACGAAGTTCAAATGCCATGGTGGGGACTTGTGTTTGCATGCTTGATCGCCTTCTTCTTCACCCTTCCAATCAGCATAATAACCGCGACAACGAACCAGACGCCTGGATTGAACATAATAACGGAGTACATAATGGGACTCATATACCCGGGGAGACCAATCGCCAACGTGTGTTTCAAAGTATACGGTTACATGAGCATGGCTCAAGCCGTGTCTTTCTTAAGTGACTTCAAGCTAGGTCATTACATGAAGATCCCGCCTAGATCTATGTTCTTGGTTCAATTCATTGGAACCATTGTAGCCGGAACAATTAACATAACAGTCGCAATGTGGCTACTTAACACCGTGGAAAACATATGTCAAGACGATATTCTCCCGCCCAACAGCCCGTGGACCTGTCCGGGGGATCGTGTCTTTTTCGACGCCTCTGTAATCTGGGGGCTGGTTGGACCCAAACGGATATTCGGTAGTTTGGGGAACTATAGTGGAATGAACTGGTTCTTCCTAGGAGGGGCCATTGGACCGGTTTTGGTTTGGCTTCTGCATAAGGCGTTTCCTAAACAAACGTGGATTCCACTCATTAACCTCCCGGTTTTGTTGGGGGCGACCGGAAATATGCCGCCTGCGACTGCTTTGAACTACAATTCGTGGATTTTGGTGGGGACGATTTTCAACTTTTTCGTGTTTCGATATAGGAAGAAGTGGTGGCAGAGGTATAACTATATCTTGTCGGCTGCCTTGGATGCGGGAGTGGCTTTTATGGCGGTTTTCCTTTATTTTACGCTCGGGACGGAGAACAGGGAGTTGAGTTGGTGGGGGACGGCCGGAGAGCATTGCGATTTGGCGACATGTCCGATAGCTAAAGGGGTCGTGGTAGATGATTGTCCAGTACGTTAACTTTTTCTTTTTTAATATTCGAAATCATGAACATATGATTTTAGTGTCATTGATGTTATTAAATTAAACATGTGGTAAGGTGCATATATTTTATATATGTAATAAATTAGCTAGTTGTATGGAAGGAATATTAGAATGAAATGATGCAATTTAAGATAATGGAATATATAGTCATCATCATGATGCAATTATCTTGTTTCCTTAATTTAATTAATTGCCTTTTCCATGATTCTTATCTAATTCAAGATATGACAAATATATCACCTTAAAGAATCGATGAGTATGCATACTTAATAATAAATAAAGTTTTCTGTCATATAAAGTCAAATTAGGTTTTCTGTCATTAAAGTTTTTTTTTTTATTCAGTAATTAAAGGGGTAAATGAGGGTTATTGATTTGTGTAAGGATTTTTTTTTTTTTTTTTATAAAATTCAGTTTTTATCTCGAAACTCAAATATCTTATCAACATCAAATCAAATAATTTTATCATTTAAATATTAAAATTACCCTCTAATTTTATTCTCTCTCTAAACCATCATTTTCTCACCTCACCTACACTATATCTTCTAAAGTGGACAAATTAATTTAAAATTTTAAAAACCAATTTTTTCATACTTTTTATCAAACGAGGATTTTCTTGAATAAAACCAGGTAAAACCCAAAAACTCTTTCCTCAAACAAGCCCTAAATGAGTCGGTTGATTGGTTGATATATAAAATGTATCACAAAGGATATTTTTTTTTTTGTTTTTTAAGGATGACATATTGGTCTAAGCACATTATTTAGCTAAAAAAAATGATTACTTATTTTTAATTTTTTTTAAATATTAATATATTTGTATTAATTTTTTTTTAATGATTGTAATATAATTGTTTACATTAATTTCAAGTCTTATAATTCTAAATCTTACATTAGATTCAAGTTTTTAACTTTAATTTTTGTCTCCATTCTATGAGGAATCCAACTCTGATGGTGATTACAAAAATTGATGTTGGAACTTGTCCTGATTATCTTGTTCTCTTATGCTAAAGTGAGAAAGCTCAATAAATGAGTGTCATAAATGCTCAACCCTTTCAAGAAAATGAGTGTCGAGCAAAACTAAGATGTGGAATCGAAATGTCAACAATGAAGATTAATCAAGACAACAAACAAGTTGAAAATTTTGAAACATCGAGTAAAATGTGGAAAAATAAAGTAATTGCGTGTTGAAAGGGAGTCATAAAATCCACAACGATGTAATCCAATTTTTTTTTTTACTGTGGGAGCTTATATTGATTATCTAAGCTGGCATGAGTGATATTTTTTTTAATTTAAAATATTTGCACAATTTCATAGTCATGACTCCACTATATTTTAAGTCATTTTAAGTGAAAATGGAATTATATAGTAAATTGTAATGGTTGTGAGTCTTTATTAAAATGATAAAAGTTAGATTTGAAATTTTGTTAATATTATTAACAAACAAGCAAAATCCCATCCATCCTAGGTACCCACGTACAAACCTAAATACATATACCAAATAACCTAAATACATATACAAAATAATAACATAAGCCAAATACTAGGAGAGCAAATTACAATTACACAACATAAATAATTATTTATGTGACTTATATACACTTAATTAAATTTAGAGTTAATAGATTGGGCCTAGAGTAGTTTAGTCTTTGTGACCTAATATACTACTATATAAATATCATGTAATATATGGTTTAACTCTAAGAGTGAAATAATATATTTGACGATACTCCCGAGGACGTAGACAGTTTGGTCGAACATCGTTAAATCTTGTATTCTTTCTTTTGTTTTCTTTATTGTTATTAGTTTACATGATTACTCGAATCAAAAATTGGTATCAGAGCGTCGTTGAGATTTAACCTAAACTAATTAGAGAGGAAGATGTTGTGTTCTGCGTTCGGGTTTTAATTCTCAGAACAGATCGACAGCGGTGGTGAAGAAAAAAATGCAAAGTTTGCTCGACTAGGCGAAGCTTCTAGACGAAAACGGATTTCAATAACAGTAACAAGAAGTAGGCAGTAGTGAAAAGCTGAAAACAGGGTTTTCGATTTTCTCTCTTTTACTGGAAATAGATCGGCAGAATCTGAAAGAAAGAGAAAATAATTTCAGATCTGATTTTTCAATCCGCAGAAAAATAAAAATCTGAAAATATATTTTTTAAAAAAGAGAGAATATTTTAGTAGTAACTTACGGTAGGAGAGAGAAACAAATCGAAAAGCTTAGGACTTCCTTGATTTAGGTTATGTTTGTTTGTCAAAATAAGCAAAAGGCTTATTTGGTTACAGATTTCAACAAATTCTTGAGGCTTTGTCTAGCTTTAGTTTTGAACTTGTTTGATTTGTCTTGGAGTTTGTTGAGATATATTCTAGTACCATATTTAAAGTTGGAAAGTTCAATGGAACAAGTAATTTAGGTATGTGGAAAACCAGAGTTAAAGATCTGTTGGCTCAACAAGGAATATTGAAAGCATTGAGTGCTGAAAAGCCAACAGGATTGGAGGACAAAGATTGTGAAGAGTTTCAACAATAGGCATCGAGGATCATACTTTTTTTTTGGAAGATTATATTATGTATCATGTGATGAATATGTAATCTCCAGTTGAGATATGAAAAAAGTTAGAAGATCGTTGACAACCAAGTTGTATCTGAAGAAGAGGTTATATGTGTTGGGATACCAAGAGATGAAGTATCTCTTAATGCAAGAACAATAAAAACATCCAACAATTGTAAAACGAAAGAAACCAACTAAAGAACGAAAACACAAGATTTAGCTATCAGAAAGCTGTGATTAATAATAGTTTATTAATCAATGTTTTATGATAACACAGTTCTTAATAATCAATAATCTGGTAATTTTATTGGACGATTATTAAGGATGGCGTTATCATAAAACCGTGATTAATAAATAGTTTATTAATCATGGCTTGATGCTATCGCCGTGGTTATTATTTTTCTCTAAAAAATGGCGGGAAAAAATGACTTTTAGCCACGACGTTCGTTCATCATAAAACCGTGATTAATAATAATGGTGGGAGTGTGGCGGAAAAGCCAAAACATTAGCCACGTCGAATACAATGAAAGTTGTGGTTAATAATACTTATTAGTGTGGGCATTACATAGCCGACACTAATAAAAATTATTAACCACGGCATATAGATCTCCAACACTAATAAAAATTATTAACCACGGCGTATGGTCGCCGTGGTTAATATTGGTCGTTAAAAATATTGTTTTTACTAGTGTTTGGTTATGAAGACATGGTCTAGTTCACAATTATTTATAGTTGTTGATGATCCGGTAAGTTTACAAGAAACAATTACGAGTGAGATGAAAGATAAATGGATGAGTATGATGGTTGAGGAGATGAAGTCTTTTCATAAGAACCAAACATGAGAGCTAGCTGAGCTTCCTGAGGGTAAGAAGGCAATTTGGTGCAAATGGGTCTATAAGAATAAACTAACAGTATTAGAAAAAGAAGGGGAAAAGTTCAGAGCTCGACTTGTTGTAAATATATATTCGTAGTAGAAGGGGATATATTATGATGAAAATCTTTTCTCCGGTAGTTAGACATACTTCAATTAGGTTAGTGATTGTGTTAGTAGCCAATTGTGATTTGAACTTAGAGTAGATAATTGTTAAAGCTTCTTTTTTACATGGTGATTTAGAAGAGAAAATATATATGAAGCAACCACAAGGGTTCACTCAGCCTGGACGTAGACATCTAGTGTGCAAGTTAAAGAAATCGTCGTACAAGTTAAAATAGTCTCCAAGACAGTGATACAAATGGTGTAACTCCTACATGATTAAAATTAGTTATAGGCGATGCGAGTGTGATTGTTGTGATTATGTCAAAAGCCTTGATGATGACTCTTTGATTTTTATTGTTGTTACTTTATGTGCATGATATGTTGATTGTTGCACAACATATGTATTATATTGTTAGCTTGAAAGATTTGTTAGGTTAGAAGTTTAATATGAAAGACTTAGGTGCTGCGAATAGATTCTTGGAATGGAAATTCGCATGGATAGAAGCTCAAAAAACTGTGGTTATCTCAACGAGATTATGTTGAGAAAATACTAGACAAATTTGGGATGAGCAATTTGAAGCCAATGTTCACTCCTTTGGCGAATTATTTTAAGTTTTCTTTTGAACAATGTCCGAAGACGGACAAGGATGTTCAAGACATGACAAATGTTCTATATGCAAGTGTAGTTGCTTGTTTGATGTATGCGATTGTTTGTACACGACCGGATTTGGCTCAAGTTGTGAGTCAAGTTAGTAAGTTCATGGCAAACCGGGTAAACAACATTGGGAAGCAATCAAATGAATCTTCAAATATCTGAAGGGAACTTCAAGTTATGATATTGTTTTTGGTGGTCAACGAGTTGATTATGTAGTTATTAGATATGTGGATTTAGACTATATTGGTGATATGGATGATAGAAGGTCTTTAATCGGATTTGTGTTTACTTTTTATAGGGACCTATATGTTAGAAATCAATACTTCAGTCTACCGTGGTACTATCAACAACTGAAGCATAATATATGGCAGTAGTTGAAGATACTAAAGAAGTGGTGTGGCTTAATGGGCTAGTAAATGAACTAGGTATTGAGCAAGGTGGAGTTCTGTTACTTTGTGACAGTTAGAGCGTCATTTATTTGGCAAAGAATCTGGTGTCCCATGCTAAAACGAATCATATTAATGTGATATTTCACAAGATCAAAGAGTTGATCGCATCTGGTGAGATACTATTACAAAAAGTTCATACTAGTGAAAATGAAGTTGATGTGTTGATGAAGCCAGTTACTACCGACAAGTTCAGACATTATTTGGGCTTGTTGAATGTCTCAAGTTGCTAAGGAATGGTGGTAGGTCAGCCCACTTGGAGTGTTTAAAACTCTATATACTATTGTTAGATAAATTCATACCGGTTCAAATAAACCTAACTTAAACAAACTTCCCATGCAGGAACAAGGAACCGGACCGGATGAATAAGAAAACCAAGTCAAGGTACCGAACCGGTCAAGATACCAAACCAATCAAGAGCATTCGGTACGTGACCGCACAGAGGATGGATCGGCCAAAGCCTAAAAGCCAAAGCTCAAAAGCCGATCAATCCACAAGACCGGAGGAAGCCCGGTCACTTCACCATCAAAAGATATTCGGCCAAGTCAAATGGTCAACCTAGGCCAAGTCAAGAGGCCGACCTGCACAAGAAGACACTTTGGGTATCTGTTGAGAATGATACCAAAGGAACAGACTGAATACTTCCATATCCATGTAAGTCTGAGGAAAGACTGTAGACTGCAGAAAACAGTACTACCGGATCCTTCTACTTCGGGATAAGCCAGAAAGGAAATCTTCAAAGTACAGACAACTGTCCAAGCAGACAGTGCCTACATTGAGTAAAAGACAAACCCAGCAGGTTTGCTTTACAGACCGGCAGGTCTGAAACAGGATGCCAGGTCTGAGATTGACTGTCAGGTCTGAGGAGAAGACCGGCAGGCCTGAGACACTGAATCACTGCAACTCTGATCAGCCAATCAGATTCAAGGCTTCGAAATATGACCGTTGGCATATTTCACCTATAAAAGGAGGCAGTTGGAGAAGAGTAAATGCAGTTACAAAAAGTCATAAAGCGGGATACTGTGCGACATTAAGAGATATTAAGTGAGACAAGTGAAGCGTTGAAGGCATTTACTATAAGTGATAACAGTGTGGTATTCTAAGAAAGCCTAAGAGCTAAATTCTAAGTGTGTGTTACAATTTCGGTGTGAATTGTAAGAGTGTTATCGAGCAGGAAATAAGTCTCGATCGGATTGTATTTGTATTCCTTAGTGAATATCCTTCTCGCGGTTTCGAGAGGAAGGGGTGACGTAGGAGTTTTATCTCCGAACATCCATAAAATCTGTTGTGTCATTTACTTTCTGTTGGCTTCATTACATAACCGACTAACCTAACTACACCGCTCCAAACCGACTAAACCATACCGAGTATCCAGATTGCCGAAACCGACCCACCATTCTTCAAATCTCCATCATCCGAAACCGACTCCGCCTATCATACACGTGCACCGCTTCAACCTGAAAGCAAACCTCTTCCGCGCTTGAACCCAGTTCAAGGGTTTGTGACAGGTTGTGTAGTATTGAAACCCCGGTGTTAATCTCTAACCGGATTAACCACCACCCTACGAGTGAGAACCGCTAACCGGTCCAACCCCCGGTCCACCAGCGGCGACCTAGATCCTAACAATTGGTATCAGAGCAGTTAGTTTCAATACTCAAGCAGACATGTATCAAGATAGGCCTCCAATGCTAGAAGGTGATGACTTTGCCAACTGGAAGGCACGCATGCACCTACATCTAGTCACCTTGGATGATGAAATGGAATCCATTCTAACCGAAGGACCTATAGTCATTGATAAAGACAGAAAAGAATGGACGGCTGAAGATAGGAGAAGGAACAATCTGGACAACCATGCAAGAAACCGGATCTCCAACAGCGTAGACAGAAATACATATTGCAAGATCAGAGATTGCACAACCGCGAAGGAGACTTGGAACACGGTCATCCAGATCTTTGAGGGAAATGAAAGAACAAAGGAGAACAAAATAATGGTGGCCACACAGAAGTTTGAAAGCATCAAAATGAAACCAGGGGAAACTATGAAGGAATACAGTGACCGGTTCACTGGTGTATTAGATGAGTTGGCAAATCTGGGCAAGAGGTACGACAACAAAGAGGTCATTATGAAGGTATTGAGATCACTACCGAGTGCTTGGGATATAAAGACGATGGTCATGAGAGAATCAAAGAGCCTACGTAAGATGAAATTATACGATGTATTCGAAGATCTTAAGGCATATGAGTTCGAGATGAACTCCAGAACTGAAGAGGAAGTGTCGGCCTCAACGTCAACCAGAGCTCTGTTCACATCTACGGAACCGGCTGCACCTGTTCCTGCGCCTATATCTACATCTGCACCGGTACCGATTCCTGCACCTGCACCAATCAGAACCGCCGAACAGTTTACTGAGGACGCCATGGCAATGCTTGCACAAAAGTTTGGGAGGTTCATGAAAAGGAGCCAACCGACAAACAACTACTATGGTGACAAATCCAATGTAAGATGTTATAACTGTAACTGTATGGGACATTTTAAGTGGGAATGCAGGAAACCAAGGAGAGATACCCAGAAACCAGACTACCAAAATAACCGGAACAACTATCAACAAACCGGTGAAGGAAGTGAAGTACCGAAAGCACTGATAGCCGATGATGGAGGAAGTCTATGGGCTCACAGTGACAGTGACGATGACCTCACATGTCTCATGGCAAATGAGGAACAGGTATTTGACTCTCCTTGTGATGAATTTACTAAAGATGAGTTATATGAAGCATTGAATGACATGGTAGAAGAATATAAGAACCTATTGACCATGTTACCTAAGCACCTCAACATCAAAACCGATCCCATCGTACCTATCCCAGAAGAACCAGAGGTACCTATCATAGCCGAACCGGAAGCCATACAACCTGATGATACTCATACCCTAGAAACCGAATTAGACCTTAAGATCGAACAACCTAGTGAGCCGACTAGAGAACTAACCGAAAGAGAGAATGCCAGATTTCAGTATACAATGGCCGCCTATAGGAGATCTAGCGATATAGTAAAGAACCTGAATAAAGAATACAGGCATCCACGTTGTAAGAATGGCCTAGGATACACAGAGAACAGATCTAAAGACCGAAAGTCCATATGGAAAGCAAAGCTTACAAAAGGAAACCTTCCTTTTATAAAATTTCTTAAGAGCACCTGTACAGCTGAAGAAGAGGAGACCGCGTATTATAGGGAAGAAAAGACAAAGTACGACTATGTTGGCCCAACCGATTCATGGCTTGACCTTGAGAAAAGGAAAGCAGAAATCCTCAAATATAAGAAAGACTTTCCTGAACCACGTAGATCAAACTATAGATCATCAAACCAAAGACCATCATCATTTGGGTCATCTGTAGGGAAACCGAAACACACCCGACCAAGTGTAAGGAGAACAGTTGAAACTATAGCAAAGAAGACCGTTCGGTTTATCAAGGTTTGGGTACCTAAGGGACTAATCGCATGTGGACCCAAGTAAATGTGGGTACCAAATAGTTGTAAATATGTAATTTTTGCAGGATCCAAAGAAACGGCTAGGAAACTCTGAATGGTTCTTGGACAGCGGTTGCTCCAGACACATGACCGGAAATAGCAATCTGCTAACCGACATTAGATCAGTAACCGGTGCTCCAATTACCTTCGGTGACAACTCTAAAGGTAAAACCGTGGGCAAGGGTAAGATTGTCCATGGTAACCTAACTATTGATAATGTACTTCTAGTTGAAAACCTACGTTTTAATCTACTTAGCATTAGCCAAATGTGTGATGCCGGATACACAGTAGAATTCCTTAAACATGCATGCTTAGTTAAGAATTCTCAAGGAATAGTACTACTAACCGGAAATAGGATAGGTAACATCTACAAGGTAGACTGGAAAACTAGAGTAGAACATCCTATATGCATGATAGCTAAAACTGATCAAACCTGGCTATGGCATAAAAGACTAAATCATCTAAACATGAAAACCTTAAACTACATTCGTGGTAAGAAACTAGTTGAGGGCATTCCAGATATAGTATTTAACCAGGATAAGGTTTGTTCAGCATGCCAGATGGGTAAACAAACTAAGTCATCATTTAAAAGCAAAGGCAATCTCCAATCTAGCCGATGCCTAGAACTTCTTCACATGGATTTATTTGGACCGATTCAGGTCATTAGTCTAGGCGGTATGCTCTACACCATGGTAGTTATTGATGATTACTCTAGATATACATGGGTCATATTTTTACCATCTAAACGTGAAACGGTATCAAACCTAATCAATCTCCTTAAGCGTTTGCAAAATGAAAAATCAACTCGTATAAATTGCATTCGAAGCGACAGAGGTACCGAATTTACTAATAGCACGTTAACTGCATATCTTGATGAATCCGGCATTAGACACGAGTTGTCTAGTGCCAGGACTCCTCAACAAAATGGCCTGGCCGAGAGAAGAAACCGGACTCTCAAGGAAGCCGCACGGTCCATGATAGCCGACTCCGGCATTGCTCAGAAATATTGGGCTGAAGCTATCAACACTGCATGCCATACACAAAATCGGTCTTTGATAAACAGATTTCACAACAAAACACCATATGAGGTTTATTTTAACAGAGTTCCCAAACTTAAATACCTCAGGATTTTCGGTTGTAAATGTTATATTCTTAATAATGGTAAAACCCAACTCACTGCTTTTGATGCAAAGACCGATACCGGCATTATGCTGGGATACTCTTCAGTAAGCAAAGCATATAGAGTGTACAACAATAGAACTGCAACCATGGAGGAAACAATTCACGTTGTTTTCGATGAATCGGTTGAAAGCAACACTGCTTCGTGCTTTGATCTTCATAACAGACTGGAAAATAATGATATTCATTCTGATAGCGAAGATGAGACTCCGGTCTTCAGGGGATTTGTCCATGACCTAATGGGTAATATTGATACCCAGCCGGATCAAGCTGTTTCACAGCAGGAAGCTGACACTTCGGTCCAACCCGAGGAAGCCGGTCGGTCTGACAATCTTGGTCAGCCTACCGACATGTCTAGCCTTGATCAATTAAACGATAACTTGGTAGACACCCTTGAACCGAATCTCAGAAGAAACAGTAAACATCCTCCTGAGCAAATTATAGGTGACCCTTCAGAACCTGTTCGAACTAGGAGTCAACTTCTGGAAGGATATTTTAACTCTGCTTTTATATCCCAGATTGAACCGAAAAGAATAGATGAAGCATTGTCAGATCCGGACTGGATCTTGGGAATGCAAGAAGAACTAAACCAGTTCGAGAGTAGTAAAGTCTGGTACTTAGTTCCCAGACCGAAAGATAAATCGGTCATTGGAACAAGATGGGTATTCAGAAACAAACTCAATGAGGACGGTCTGGTCACGAGGAACAAAGCCAGATTAGTGGCTCAAGGCTACAAACAGGAAGAAGGCATTGACTTTGAAGAGTCATTTGCTCCTGTAGCCAGGATTGAAGCCATTAGGATTTTTCTTGCATTTGCTGCTTTCAAAAATTTCAAAGTTTTTCAAATGGATGTTAAAAGCGCATTTTTGAACGGTGATATACGAGAGGAAGTGTATGTTGAACAGCCACCCGGCTTCAAGAACGCTGCACTTCCAAACCATGTATACCGGCTGAACAAAGCTTTATACGGTCTAAAGCAAGCACCAAGAGCCTGGTATGATACGCTAACCGCATTTCTAGTAGAGCATGACTTCACCATCGGTTCAGTGGATAAGACCTTGTTCAAATTTGAAAAGAAGGAACATATCCTACTTGTTCAAATCTATGTAGATGATATTATTTTTGGTTCCACTGACCCCAAGCTGTGTGACAAATTTTCAAAAATGATGACTGACAAATTTGAAATGAGTATGATGGGAGAATTAAGTTTCTTCCTAGGTCTTCAGGTTAAGCAACTCAAGGAAGGAACATTCATCAGTCAACCGAAATATACCAAGGAGCTTCTAAAGAAATTCGGTATGGACACCTGCTCCTCGGCGGCCACTCCAATGAGTTCATCCATTAAATTGGACAGGGATGATGAAGGGCAATCAGTAGATCAGATTGCATACCGGGGCATGATCGGCTCCCTGCTATATCTGACAGCAAGCAGACCGGACATCCTGTTTGCAGTTGGTGTATGTGGGAGATTTCAAGCAAATCCAAAGCAATCCCACTACACAGCCGCAAAAAGGATACTGAAGTATCTAAAGGGTACACCTGATGTCGGTCTGTGGTACCCAAAGGACTCATCATTCAATCTAACGAGCTATTCAGACGCAGACTATGCAGGCTGCAAGATTGACAGAAAGAGCACCAGCGGAACATGTCAGTTCCTTGGTGACCGACTGGTATCGTGGCATAGCAAGAAGCAGACATCCGTGGCTACATCAACCGCAGAAGCTGAATACTTGGCAGCCGGAAGTTGCTGCTCTCAACTTCTCTGGATCCAACAGCAGCTGAAGGATTTCGGTATTACAGCCGAAGAGTCTCCAATTTTCTGCGACAACACAAGTGCCATTGCGATTACATACAACCCGGTTCTCCATTCCAGAACCAAGCACATCGACATAAGGCATCATTTCATTCGTGAGCATGTCACGCTGAAGCATATCCGGCTGGAATACGTACCCACCGATCAACAAGTAGCCGATATCTTCACAAAGCCTCTACAGGAAGCTAAGTTTTCTCAATTTAGACTTACTCTCGGATTAACCGATATTAGTCAAATCCTTCCAAAGGATACTTAAAGGAAAGTCGGTTCAGACAGACAAACCGGTAACTCTTCCTAAGATGTTGAACTTTGAATCTTCGGGGTATCTGTGGAAGAATCGCCCAGTCTATCAGATAGAGTAAACCGACCGGCTATCTGGTGGAAACACCACGTAACCGCATCGGGATGAACAACTGAAAGCTGACCGGTTCGGAAGAAGATTATCCCAGATTATTTGACATTCAAACAAAAGAGGAATAATTATCAAAGGTTAAAGGTCTCTGTTCTGCATCATTACCTTTTAGAATTAACCTGGTCGTGCCTAAAAAGACGTGAAGATCTTTTGATATCTTTCATAGTCCAGGCCTATGACCGACACCTAGACCTGCAAAGTTACCTATTTTATGCAAAGACTCTTACCCTGCAGTTAATATACATCACCTCACTTAATGCCCGGACAATAGGCTAGCCCCAAACCAGTATTTAAAGAGAGCACTCTCTCACTCAAACACTCACAAAACGAAAACACCCTTCTTCCTCTAAGACAAAATGTCTATCTTCACAAATGTCCTACAAGTGAACTTCGAATCATGCTCCAGTACAGATCACTATGATCTTTACCGTATGATCAAACAACTGGAGGATACCGGTCTCCAGTACTTCCTAGATGATAATCAACTCATCTATCCTCAGTCCGTCATTGAGTTCTTCAACAATGCCAGGGTGTACCGGGGGACACCCTACTTCAACACCCACATTCAATCAAAAGTTAGGGGTGCCATCTTTGACTTCACCGAGCAAGACTTTGCTCGGTGCTTCAATCTGCCCAAACAAGGGCTCACGGACCTTAATCCTCCAGCCGACACCAAGGCTGAGGTCTCTCTCTCTCTCTCTCGGTCAGATGAGCCAGTCGATGATCATGGCTCCAAATATCCCTTGAGGGCTGAATACCAGCTCCTAAATGACATAATAGGGAGGAGCATCCTCGGGAAAGATGTAACCCATACATATTGCACGGTAACGTTCAATATGATGGCAGCCATCATAACGAGGACGCCGGTCAACTGGTCCAGGGTGCTGTTCGATGTCCTGATCTGGATAATCGGCACCAGGTCGGTGGCGTTCATTCCCCAGATCAGCCGGCTGTTTGAGGAGCTCGGGGTCCCAACCTGTCCAGGCGAAGGTTTGGACCGCAGCCAAGTGTTCACCAAGGAAATCATCGACTCGTTCTACGATCGGGTTGAAGAGAGGAGGAACCATTAGATCACTCCTTCTTGCATCCGGTCATTTTGCTTCATGCACCGGATGTATTATTATTCAGCTCAGATCTGACCATATCGGCTTCATCCATGTCCACTTCGGTTTTATTTCTGTTTTTCATTTCTGTATGACATATTTCGGCTTTATCTCTATCACTTTCGGTCTCCATCTAATCAATGTTGTTTATGTGATAAATGCACTTAATGAGATAATCTTATTTAATGAGATAACTCCCAACCACCCGCACATTTAATCTCTAACTAATCTGGTTGGTTTCCAACGAATACTTACCTCGAGATCTGCAAACCGCCTCTTCCCAATGCACTTTGGAAATGAAAAGATTCTCTTCCTTAATAAAACAAAAATAACAATCAATGCTCTGATTTTCCCTCCAAAAACAATTCTATATAAGGAGCCATTCTCTCTTCACCTTCTCACATTCACGATCACTTGCACCCTCTTGAATTTCTCTCTCTCTCTACATCATCATCATGCCAAGCCGAACTTTGGGAAATTTTCTAAGTGTTGACTTCGGCTCATGCTTGGCCGAATGGGACTACGATCACCCAAAGAAACACATGTTTGAAAGTCTCATTGTTACCGGTCTTCAAGCCTTCCTTGCCGAATCCGGCCCCATACTAACTGAGGATGTAAAGGAATTCTTCAGAAATGCGGTCAACTGGGGAGATCGCATTGTCACAACTGTAAGGAACCACACCTTCCGGCTCGATGAAGCCGAATTTGCTGCACTTTTCAATCTGCCCAAAGAAGGGTTCTCTGACTTTCCGGCCTTGGTGGGCACTGATGAGTACTACTATGTGTACCGCTGCTTAGGAACCTTCGAGACGGTGGAAACCTATGGGTTAAAAACCCGCCTCGGTAAAAGCACTCAACTACTTCTTGAGATTGTCACTCGGTCCATTCTGTGCCAATCTGTAAATCAGCGGTTCTCAAAGAATACCTATAATATGATGACCCACATCTACAACCACACGCCCATCAATTGGGCAGCGGTCCTTTTTCAAACTTTGAGGAAAATGGTGCGGACCAAGAAAGGTCTCGGCTTCGCACCACACATCAGCAAGTTCATCCTCAAGTACCGGCCAGATTTTGGACCGGGCACACCGGCATCCCCCTCAAACATTCTCGATAAAGATGCCGTGGTGGAAAAGTACTCCAAATTCGTGTTTACTGGTTAAACATCTTTATTTAAATGTCTTCCTTTCGATCCTATCGGTTTCAATTATAATAAAATACTGTTTCAGTCTTGATCGCCTCTCTTTACTTCTTGCATTTATCTAACATAACCGGCATCATATCGTTCATATCCGGTTTCATAAAATGCTTAAAACTGCTAAACACCGAGCAATCAAAATTAGAAACCGATCCGTCATTCGGTATCAAGGAAAAGATTGCGTCACCGATGACATAGCCAAAATTTTGGAGGGAAATCTCCCGCCTAACAAAACCGCCCACCGTTTCGTACGAAACCGCTCAGACTGACACATTTCATTTTGGAGGGAAATTTCCCGCCCATTCGTGATGGGACGGTTTGGCTTCCAAACCGCGCCTATAAAAGGGGGCCTTGGTCATATTCTTCTTCATTCTCACAAATTCACTTTCTCTCTCTACACTTCTAAAATCCTTCGAAGCCGATTTCTTTCATTTTCAGAATCCTCAAAACATGGTTCGTCGTGATGCGGCATTGTTCAAGTTATATTCTCAAGTGGACTTTGAGGAGATTCGGCAATATGGAACGACCGAGGCAAAAGAAGTAGCTAACCGGCTGATTGAGACCGGTTTGGAACATCTACTTAACGGTCCTCACATAATATACAAGGAAGCGGTAGAAGAGTTCTTCAAAACCGCAACCGTGTCCTACGACAGGATCCTCGCAACGGTGTGCGGTTCTCAAATAGAGATTACCGAGGCAGTAGTGGCCGAGAGTTTGCGTCTCCCAACTACCGGCATGGATGCTATGGCAGAAATGGACGAGGATACATATAGAACAGCCTGCCAACTTCTATCGGCAACCAACGAACCGCTTACTACATCCGGCAAGAAACAAATGCTGAGACCGGAGCTCATTCCGGCATGTGACGTCTTTGCCAGGGCGATCCTGGCAAGGGGAGGAAACTTCAGTAATCTAACCAGGGACAAAATAAAGATGATTTTTCGTCTGATGGATGGAACAGAGATTAACTGGGCAAGGGCGGTGTTCAGCAACCTTATGGGAATGGTAAGACCGGGCTCGGACAGATCTTGGGGATATGCTGTACAACTCGGTAAGATATTCTTACACCTGAAGGTCAAAGTCGGTCCCGGTGTTGGAATACGAAAAAGCAGCATCATTCGATCAAAACAATTTCTTCCACGAAAGCCGTCGGCTTCAAGCTCCACAGATGGCCAAAAGAAGAAAGCCGCAAAGAAAAAGACCCCGGCGAAAGAAAACACCGGAGGAAAGAGGAAGGAAAAGGTAGTTTTCGAAGAACCTCCTCAACAAACAGAGGATGAGGAGTGGGCTGATGAGGAAGCCGAAACAGAAGGAACCGAGTATAGAACGGATCAGGAGGACGATCTCTCGGCTCGGACTCCGACCGATGCCGAACAAAGTTTCAACCCTCAAACCACCGAGGATGGGGAAGGGAATCATGAGGGAGCCGATCAAGAAGGCCTCAGCAGGGAAGAAGCCGATGAGGCCGAGGCCGAAAGACTAGCCCAGAATATCTTTCAGGGCATTATCAAAAGAAACGTGGACGTCATCAGTTTGTACTTGGAATGGCACGATTACCGGTTCAACTCTAAATATAAAGATATCCTACAGGATTTCGATTCGGTAAAATGCATCAACAGATTGGAGGAAGTGGAGAACCATATCTTAAGCCTCACAAAATCCAATACCATTCATGAGGTACAATGCCGAACTGGCCTGCTGATACCGAGAAGTCAGCTTCGACAGATAAGAAAGCGTATCAGAAAGATTAAGGAAGAATATGCCGAAGAGGGATCGGTGTCTACCGTAGCACCGCTAGTAGTAGAAAAGCTCGAAAAAGGCAAATTGGAGTTACACCAAGAGATAGCGCGGTTAGAAGCAATCTGCGTTCAGAAACAAGTTCCAGTATATACCGCTCCGGTCGTCGAAGATTTTCAAATGGACTGGGCATCAACTTCAAGGGAAGACACCGCGACACCGAGGGACTTTGAGACTCCGATGCCAGATGATGATGAAGTACCAGGAACTGATGAGGTACCGACTCCAAGAACTGTTGATATATCAACTCCGGGAACAATCGAGGTACCGACTCCGGGAACCGTTGAGGCACAAACTTTAGAGGATGTCGAGGTACCAATCCTGGAAAATGCGGCACTGAACTTAGAGGATGCGGTCACATCAGAAGCACCTACTGAGGTTGTTGAAATACTAGACTCCGACGTTGAGAGAGCCGATCCTCATCAGACCGAGCAGTCCGCTCCCACTCCTCCACCGGCAACCACCGTCTTCGTTCCTCCTAAGGAATGGATTGATGACCTATTTCAAAAATTTGAAGTGGTTGTTTCAAAGCGGATTGAGGACCGACTCCGGCAATTTGAAGCATCAACATCAGAGAAGATTGATGACCGAATACTTGATCACAACGTCTCCAAGCTTCAACCGCTCAAGGAGAGATGCGAGACCGCTTTTGATTCGGCCAAGCAGTTCGCCGATGTGACAAAGAACGTTGTGGATTACCATCAAAAGCGCCTGGAGCAACTTACCACCGGACTATGGGAAGAGGCCGGTGAGCGAGCAAATTGTGCTCAACATATTTTAGCTCTGGAGGGTCTCACTTCGGAATTAAAGAAGGATTTCGAACGGGTCGACCCAACAGTTGAACGAGTCTCGGCACTGGAAAAGAAGAACGAAGATCTCGAGGCCGAAGTAAAGGCACTTACTGCACAGATGGCCGAGATCCTGAAAGCTAAGGAAGCCGCGGATGCCGCGGCTATAGAGGCCGATGCTCTAATTGCTAAGAGAGTCCAGGAAAGGCTGGACGCCGAGGTTGGCAGAGACAAAGAAGCACCGCAAGCGACTCAGCAAACCGCGCCTCAGCTGACCGAAGATGAAATAGAGGCCGAAAGAGCAAGAAGGGGCGTAGCCTTATTCCCAGGATATGCCGAGAAAGTGGCCAGACTGGCTGCGGAAGATGCCGCACGACTGGAACGGGAAACACGAAGGCTGGCCGGCTTTGCAGAGGAAAATGAGAAAAAGAAGAAGGCAGCCGCTTCCGCTTCAGCGCCAGCAACTTCCGTTTCAGCACCGGCAGCCTCGGCTTCGGCATCAAAGAAAAGAAAGAGGCCGGCTAGTAAGAAAGTTCGAATTCTCGAGACGCTCAACACGATCTCTGAACCAGCTGAAACGGGCCCCTCGCAGCAAGAAGACCTAATCGAGGAAGAAGTCGTAGAACAGTTGCGGTCTCGATCAAAAAGGCCACAATCTTCCCAGCCGCAACCGCCACCACCACCAAAGAGAAAGAAGAGCGCCTACGAATTCACTGACTCAGAATAGGGACTCTCCTTCCTTTTCTTATTTGTCTTAAGTATTTAGGCTTTATCTTCTTCGGTTCGCTATAAATATATATAAAGTTATTTTTGAATACCGGCCTTATTTTGCATTCTTACTTGATTTTGATAATTTTAAATAAAATAATCAAAAAGGGAGAAATTGTTAGATAAATGAATTGTTAGATAAATGATAGAGATTCTTCCAAAACCAGAAATTTTTAAAAACCCCTCCCTTAAAATTTTTCGAAAAATTCTCTAAGTTTTTTTTTTTTCAAAAAATCGGCCAAACAAAACAACCGGCCTACGGTTGCAAACTTACTTGATTTTGATAATTTTAAATAAAATAATCAAAAAGGGAGAAATTGTTAGATAAATTCATACCGGTTCAAATAAACCTAACTTAAACAAACTTCCCATGCAGGAACAAGGAACCGGACCGGATGAATAAGAAAACCAAGTCAAGGTACCGAACCGGTCAAGATACCAAACCAATCAAGAGCATTCGGTACGTGACCGCACAGAGGATGGATCGGCCAAAGCCTAAAAGCCAAAGCTCAAAAGCCGATCAATCCACAAGACCGGAGGAAGCCCGGTCACTTCACCATCAAAAGATATTCGGCCAAGTCAAATGGTCAACCTAGGCCAAGTCAAGAGGCCGACCTGCACAAGAAGACACTTTGGGTATCTGTTGAGAATGATACCAAAGGAACAGACTGAATACTTCCATATCCATGTAAGTCTGAGGAAAGACTGTAGACTGCAGAAAACAGTACTACCGGATCCTTCTACTTCGGGATAAGCCAGAAAGGAAATCTTCAAAGTACAGACAACTGTCCAAGCAGACAGTGCCTACATTGAGTAAAAGACAAACCCAGCAGGTTTGCTTTACAGACCGGCAGGTCTGAAACAGGATGCCAGGTCTGAGATTGACTGTCAGGTCTGAGGAGAAGACCGGCAGGCCTGAGACACTGAATCACTGCAACTCTGATCAGCCAATCAGATTCAAGGCTTCGAAATATGACCGTTGGCATATTTCACCTATAAAAGGAGGCAGTTGGAGAAAAGTAAATGCAGTTACAAAAAGTCATAAAGCGGGATACTGTGCGACATTAAGAGATATTAAGTGAGACAAGTGAAGCGTTGAAGGCATTTACTATAAGTGATAACAGTGTGGTATTCTAAGAAAGCCTAAGAGCTAAATTCTAAGTGTGTGTTACAATTTCGGTGTGAATTGTAAGAGTGTTATCGAGCAGGAAATAAGTCTCGATCGGATTGTATTTGTATTCCTTAGTGAATATCCTTCTCGCGGTTTCGAGAGGAAGGGGTGACGTAGGAGTTTTATCTCCGAACATCCATAAAATCTGTTGTGTCATTTACTTTCTGTTGGCTTCATTACATAACCGACTAACCTAACTACACCGCTCCAAACCGACTAAACCATACCGAGTATCCAGATTGCCGAAACCGACCCACCATTCTTCAAATCTCCATCATCCGAAACCGACTCCGCCTATCATACACGTGCACCGCTTCAACCTGAAAGCAAACCTCTTCCGCGCTTGAACCCAGTTCAAGGGTTTGTGACAGGTTGTGTAGTATTGAAACCCCGGTGTTAATCTCTAACCGGATTAACCACCACCCTACGAGTGAGAACCGCTAACCGGTCCAACCCCCGGTCCACCAGCGGCGACCTAGATCCTAACAACTATTATCTTCTAAGAAGGCTTGAATTTCTCGAAGGTGGAGGTATGTGATTTATCTCCTATGAGATGGAATATTCGCCAATGTAGAGATTGTTGTATATGTGGCTTATATACACACGTCAATTAAGTTTATAGTTAATGAGTTGAGCCTATAGTAGTTTAGTCTTTGTGACATAATGTACTACTCTATAAATACAATGTAATACAATGTTTAACTTTAAGTGTGAAATAATATATTTGACAACACTCCCTAAGACGTAGACAGTTTGACCAAACTTCATTATATTTTGTGTTTTTTCTTTTATTTTTTATTGTTATTAATTTACGTGGTTAACGAATCAACAAAAACTAATATAATTAACAAATTAACGACATTTAGGCCGGTTAGGTTGATTATAAATTAAATGATAAAGTAGTCTTCCTAATAAGCAGTATAATCTCTTTTAAAGTTACATCCATTTTATTAATCCATATTTATAAGAATGAGTCATATAATAAAATATAAAAACTTTTCAAAAAGAGTTGTTATAAAGTTGGTTATAAGTTGTAACATTAACCTTAGAAAGCATCAAAAAGCTATGTAACTCACTAGGGGCTATTCTCGTGTTCCGTGTTCATGTTGACAAGAAATTCCGCAAATTCCTCCACCATGTAAACTCATTTCTTTTTCTAAAAAACAGTTATACAAAGAAATTGAAAATTCATTTATTCTTGATCCCCTCTCATAACTCTACTAACATCAAAAATCGAAAAGAACTTTGTTTTTTTAGTTAGTTAGATTTGAGTTAATATTACGTTTTGTTTGGTTTGATATCCATTTTACCTTGATTGAATTTTCGTCTCAAATTTTCGTAATCCGAATAATAATATCAACATTTGGTAGGTCGTTTGTTATTCATACCACTCTAACTGTGTTACTCGTGATTCCTTTTTATTCCGTGTTGGTCCATTTTAGAGACGAACTAATCGGATCTTAATTTCTTTTTTTTAATAAATAGTTAATGAAACTGTTTTTTCATATAAAAACTATCTTTAGATATTCTCCAATGATTTGTATGAGTTTTTTTTTCCACTATTTCAGTTAGATATTCAATATTATTTCACATAATTTTTTCAAATTTGCATACCAATCATTGGTTAAAGATAATTTCTGACACAATTTTATTAATTTTTTCGATTTATTCTACTTTAATCCTCCTTGTTTATAAAATTAAATAAATTCGTTGCTAAATTAAGGTAAAGAAACTAATTTGTATACAAGTTCAAATGAATAAAAAAAATAAAAAAAAATGTAAGGGCATTGAAATAACCTATCCCAATTTCCTGGTAAACCTCCTGGTATTGCGTCATAAGTCAATATCGTGCTTCTCTCTTTTTCCGCATGACCTAATTATACTTAACCTTTTTTTTTAAAGCTTTATTTATTTATTATTATTTTTATATACACGCTCTCTAAAGTCTTTATAATAATTCATTTATTATTATTTTATTAGAGTAATGATATATACCGAAATTTGGTGTTACGAATGATGTCGAAAATGATGTATTATCACCATTCATAACACGTGTTACAAGTCCAATCACGAGTTGCAAGTCCAATCACGTATCACAACCTTATTCCCAACACCATTATTGACATCAAAATTTCGTTATCTATCGTTACTCATTTTATTATTACAGTAGTTTTAGACTTTTTACATAATGTTTAAGAAAAAGATGTTTAGAGATTTATTTTTATTAAAAATATTTTAAATTGACTACCTTCTTACCATTAAAAGAAAAGATATGTAATAAAGTAATTTAATTGATATCTATCTAATTAATGTGTATATAACCAAAAACATATACCAAATTCATTGATTTCGACGTTATTGGTTTAGGGTCTATGTATAAATTAATGGAGGTCACATTCTAAGATGATCAATGACTGTGCTTGATTTTTTAACAAATGAATCGAACTCTTTTTGTTGTTATATAAAATCAATTGATTTTTATAATCAATCGCTGCAATTCAGATTTTAGTTATTCAATCCAAGTAGTTAAGAACATACACCGAAAAATACACGTAATCCTCCACCATCAAATTATTAAAATGTTCTTTAATTGTCTTGTGTTTGGATCTGTTAATTTGGAACCATATTGTGTAACGATTTCTATGCTCCTATATAATATTTGATTATGCTTCCTTTTTTATTTGTATTTTGATATTGATTGCTGTAATTATTTATTTGATTCAATTTGTCATTTGGTTTAACAATATTATTAATTTTTAATATAAAATTTATTTGTGTTTGGAAGGGTTTAAACATACCATATTTATAATTCCAATATATATATATATATATACTCAAATGAAACTGTGAATTAATTTATTTCTAAATAGGAAAAACAAAACTTTTATTATTGTTGTCTCAAATTATATGAAATTCAAACAAAGGAAAAATGTCGAATTGTGAAATTCAGCTGGCTACTTATTAGAATCAATTGAAATTTTGGACTTTTTTTTTTAAACTTCGTAATTTGAGACTTTTTATCGTTAAAATTATACAAAAACCTAACGATTTCAAACACCGTTAATTTATTATCTAATGAAATTTATAATTAAAATTTTAATATCAATAATTTAACCTCCGAATTTTAACAAATTAAGAATTTTGGTTATCGAAATTTAAAATAAAAAACTTTTGTAATTGGAACAAGAAATTGATTAAAACTTAGATAAGATTCTAATAATTTGTTATTTATTATTAGAATATCTCAAGATTCTATAAATATTGAACGGTCATATCTTATATATATCAAATCTTATTATATTCATGAATTTGTTTATTATAAAAGAAACTTTTGATAAGTCATTATCAACTCAAAAATTATATATATCACATTAATATTTCTACAACAATTTAGAAATTTTAATTGTGATTTTCAACCTCCTTCATTTTGATTACATTATTTCTTATCATTAATTAAAGGTATAAAGATGAACTTTTTTCTCTTTGCCAAAAAAGGAAAAATAATCAATTGTGAGAAACTGAAGATATATATTATTATATAATATTATAATTAATCATTCAAATTAAATTATATTAACTTATCAAAACAAAACCCATAAATTATTTTAAGAGAAGTGATAGAGAGAGAATTTAGTGAGGGAATTTGGTGAGGGAATGACTTGGCATCACCTTCATTAGTTGGAAAATATAAAAGTGGGAGGAAAGAGAGAAAAGAGAGAAATTATTTGATTTTTTCAGCGAATAAAATGATGCCAAGTCATTCCCTCACCTAATCATTTCTCTTATTTTAATATAAGTCATGGGTTATATGATATCATCATTTTTCCAATAATTTAATTAAAATATAATTACTTTATATATATTGATTAAATTAATAAAATAATTAAGTTTCCAAGAATATAAATTTTAGTAATAAATAGATTTGATTTGATTAATTTTGAGAATAATTTAAAAAATAACGTATGGACGTAGAATGATCCTCCAATTGATGACAAGGATTATATCCAGCCATTAATAAAGCAATCCCACAAGCAAAACTCTTGTCTCTATTTCAAGTCTAGGACCGGACCGGACCCAGACCGGACCAGAATATTATCCTATAGACAGCTCAATGTGAAGTGGCAAAAGTAGTAAAAATAATATTTTTTTTTAATTAATTAACTTATATATAAAGCTAGCTAGCAGATGTATTTCATTCTTTGTCATAAGTTATATCTTATTCATAACATAATAATAAAGCTCTCTCTTCTCTCTTTTGTTAAGTTAATGGGGAGTGGTAAGAGATTTGGTGTTCTTAATTGTGCTGAGGATTCCGATTATGTGAAGAAGAAATATGGCGGTTATTTCGGGGTGTTTGTTGGAATGTTGGCCGAGGAAGGCGAAGATTGGAGAGTATTTCGAGTGGCTTTTGACGAGTTTCCGGATGAGAATGAGATCGGAAACTACGACGGATTCGTAATCACGGGGAGTTGCAATGATGCTCATGGAAATGAACCGTGGATTCGTAGGTTGCTTACTCTTTTAGCTAAATTGGATTCTATGAAGATCAAAGTTCTTGGCATTTGTTTTGGACATCAGGTTTTTTCTTCCTTCATTTCTTGTTAAATACAATATTTTCTTCAATTTAAATTCATTATTTCAAACCATATTTATATATTTGCTAAACTTTAATCATCCAAAATTTTGTTTTTGTTACCATTTATCTATATATTTGTCTAGATTACCTAAAATGAATAGAGTTGTTGTAGGTTGGTTCAATTCTCACTAAAGAATTTCAACTTCAAAATAGATCAAGATTTCGTTCTCACCTAAAACACTTTAAAATGAATGAGACGTGAGGTAAGTAGTTAGGCTAAAACCTCAATTCAAAAAAATATATTATTTTTTATTCTCTTTTTAACTACAAAGTTATCTACAAAATCACTTTTACTTTTTATTAATTATAAAATAACTTTTTTTCAAAAAAGCTCAATATAATATATTAAAGTAAAATATGAATTAGAATAAAATAAATAAATTTTTAATAATTATAAATTTTTAAAAAAATATTCTAACAATCTTTTTAATATTTTTTAAAGTTAAAATGGTCACATATTTAAAGCCTTGTTTAATGAGGTTTATTTGATTTTATTAATATAATCTAAATATGTTTTTCCTTAATTATCCAACAATATTTTAGTTGATTAATTTATACTATGTATAATAAGTAATTCTTTTACCATATTCAGAAATGAACTATGAGTTCATATTTGGTGGGTTATTTGGATTTTTTTTTATTAATTTATTAATTTTTTATATTCGTAAATAAATTGTTTATCACTTAAAAAAATTTCTTTAAAACCCAAAAATGAAACTTTCTCCCAAAGGCCCTGTCTCTGAGGAAGTGGTAATGGGATTTTGTTTGGGTTTTTTCATAAAATCTTTTGTTTGATTAAAATTGAGTGATTGGTTTTTAAAATAAAAATCTAATTTTATTCCAATAATCAAATATCAAATAAACCCGACAAGCAAAGTAAGACATACAGAAATGACAAAACCAACAAGTCAGTATACATTATAGATGTCTTCTCTGCCAGCTAAATCCCACTTTCTTTAAATATATATATATATATATATATATATATATTTATATTTATATTTATATAGATGACGTGGACTTCACAGGCAGTTCACGTGATCAAAATACTCAATACCTCTCCACTAATATCACAAATATCCTAATAAGTTTTAGAAAATTAATGGTCGGTGATTAGCATAGATATCATAAATATAATTAATTAATTAAAGCTTATTAGTACAAAGAAAATAATATTGAATAAATGGGCAGATATTGGGACGTGCAGTTGGAGGAAAAACAGGCAGGGCGAAATCTGGATGGGATATCGGATTAAGAACAATTCAACTCTCGTCCTCAACCTCGAGTTTATTCAATTCTCTTCAAATTCCAAACATGTTATCTGTCGTCGAGGTCCATCAAGACGAGGTAGTAATATATTTGATAATGTATAGATGACTACTAAACTCTATATACAAAAAATTTACAAAATTTTAAAACATAGGTATGGGAACTTCCTTCTACGGCCGAGGTATTAGCATGGTCTAACAAGACGGGAATAGAAATGTTTAGGTACGGGGATCATATCATGGGTATTCAAGGTCATCCTGAATATACTAACGACATCCTTCTTCATCTCATTGATCGTCTTCTCCTTAACAATAAGATCACGGTTTGTACCTCAATTTATATTAACTAATTATTAATTAATAATGATAATGATTAATCATATATATGTATAGGAGTCATATGCACAAGAGCTGAAGAATGGAGTGAACGGTCGTGATGAGCCTCCTAATAGGGAGGCATGGAAAAAGCTATGCACTGGCTTCCTTAAGGGTAGATTATGAATTATGTTTCTAATTAATTTGTGTATATATAATTTATCATGTATTAATTATATATGATTATCTAGTTTATAAAACAATATTAAAGGATTCAATTGGGCTAGCTAGAGCCATCATAAACTAATATGTGATGGCTATGCATTAATTAATGCAATTATCTATGTTTTTCATTTATATATATATATATTGTCTTTGTGTATTATTAATTATGAACATAACTCACTCGAAATAAACAATCATATTATTATTTTTCATAATGGGTATTAGAACCAATACGGTTAAAATCTCGAATTAACTCTTAAAATCTTACGATTTTACATGTTGTTAATGAATCTGATTTTAAGTAGACTCTTACGATTTTAAATTTAAGATAATAAGATATTACGATTTTACGAGTTTATAAATAATTTTGATTTTATAATATAATTTTACATTTAAAAAATAAAGTTATTATTTATTCAAATAAATAAATTAATATAATTAATTTTGTAAATATAATTTTTTTATAGTATTATTTAGTTATTTATTTTTTAATTAATTTTATATTTAAATATATAAATTTTTAAAATTATCTAACTATAAAATACTTAATTATATATATATATATATATATATATATATATATTAATAATATATAACTATTATTTTTTCAAATTAAACTCTTACAATTTCAAATAAACTATAAATTTGACGAGTTTATAACTATTTAAAGATTTTAGGTAAACTCTCACCACATTAATTAATTAGAACATAAAATAGTGTTAGGTATTTTCAAGTATATCTATATTTGGGTTTTGGTAAACAATTGCATAATCCTATCCAAAGAAAATAAAAATTTTTTTTAATACAATAATGTGAAATTACACTATCATTTTCTTGATTTTACCAATCTAATTAATTATAAATAATATGTTTACTTAATTTTATTTTATTTTTTTTAATTCACTTAAAAAAAAATTTTTCAAGCCAATCCTAATTTCATTTCATTCATGGATCTCTCCTGGTTCATTTGTTATAAGCTTTAGCTAGTATATATTGTCGCTTAATTAAGATAATAATTCAATTACTTATTTATTCATGCTAATTGTCTAATTTATTTATTAATAACTCAAACCACGGAAAGAAAATGAGAACTTGCTATTTCATTATGCTTATTTTCTACCTATTTTATTTGCCTTCATTGAGATTAAAATACAAGAGCAACATTGAAAGTATACAAGTGATATGAAGCACTATTTCTTTTAAATTGGTCAATCATATGGTTGGTGTCTGCTCCGAAAATTGGGTTGTCCCATCTCATAGAAAAAAAATACTTTTAGTATACAAGTGATATGAAGCACTATTTCTTTTAAATTGGTCAATCATATGTTCGGTGTCTGCTTCAAGAATTGGGTTGCCCCATCTCATAGAAAAAAATACTATTAATGAGATTTGAACCCATAACCAATTAAATTAATTTTTTTCTTAAAAGTCACTAGGCAACACACTAATATGTTGAAAAAACTAATAAATTTAACAAATATCGTATTATTTTTTATTAAATGAGTTGCCCTAAGGAGTGGGCTTGCCCCTAGCCCGTGGGCTTGCCGAGCTTACCCTAGGACCGGTCCTGCATATTGTTTAAGTATATTATACAAATACAAGTATTTAAAGTTACCAAATATAACCGAAAAATAATAAGATTAATCATTGAAAAATAATATTAATTTTGTATTATATTTTATAGAAATTACAGAAGGAATGAAAGGAGAATGATGTGGTTGAAAAAATGATAAAGAGTGGGGAGAGAGAAGAGAGAATAGAGAAAAAAAATTATTATTTTTTTGACAATCAAATTGATTATGCCACGTCATTTCTTTTAAAATTTTCACTCTCAAATTCCTCTAATCATTTCTTGTACAAAAATAACATAATATTTCTTTATTTTCTACCTTATTATTTTTTTTTCAAACTTCATTAAATAACTTTAATTTAAATATTTCAAATTTAATGGTTAAAATTAATACTAAAAAGTATTTAGTGTATTTTTTATTTAACATTATGCTAAAAAAAGTACTATAGAATTAACATAATTTTGTTGATATTATGAGAATATATATATACACATAAAGAAAGTCAAGATTATGAGATTATGAAAAAATTAACTCACTGAGTTTTTTTTACTGTATGGTTTTCTAGATTTTCAACAAAAATATTATCATAATTATATATAGTTGATACATTTTTTTATCACACAATATATATAATTGAATCTTTATGATGCAAAAATAAAATTAAAACACCAAAATTCAATAATCACAGCATATACGAATCAGTTAGAAAAGTAAACATTTTTCAAATTTAAGGGATAACAATGAAAATTATAATGAGGTTAAAAAAGAAAACGTTATACCTAATTAATTTATTATAAAAAAATATTTTAAATGTCACCCCTAAGTGGGCGAGGCTATCCACACGTTTGGCTTATTAGGATGTCCGAGATCAAAAGTAAGACATCGTTGAATGAGTTTGAACCAACAACTAGCCGATAACATAAGTTATCATTTGTCATTTCAAATCTTCAAAATTGACTCGTCTAAAATCTTGTTGTGAATAATATAGGAAGTTGAAATATCCAAATTAAGTAGGAGATAAAATGATATGCAAATGATACCAATTTTCAAAAGTTAACTACTTCTCTTTTGATCATGCAAGCCCTAGTTGATGAATCAACTACTTTTCTTTTGATCATGAAAAATGACTGAAAAAGATACAATGGTCTTTCTTCTTTCTTCTGCATGAAAGAGCGCAAGCAAAAAAGAAGTGAATTTATCCATGACTAAGGAAAAAATTATTTCTCCTAATGAGATTCTCCAAGAAGTTTAATTATTTTAATGATGAAAATGAGTCATTGGTAAACAAAATTAAGAATTATGACAACAAAGGAAAATAATAAATTCAAATTTGAAGGAGAAACTTCATTGTGATTTGAACTAAACTATCAATAAAAAAAACTAATTTGAACACTAATTAAGATAATTAAGATCAAGACTAATTTTATGACATAGGCTCAAGTCATTGGAGACAGGATTTTCGTTTGCCAAAATCATCTGTTCCCTCTCACATGGGAGGGAGTAAAAGTGAATTTTTTTGTGAAAAGACTTTTTTACCCCTTCTCCTATAAAAGGGAACCGGGAACCTATGATTTTGGTAACGGAAGATTTTGAGAGTCATTGCTAACTTCTAATATTAAAATAATAATAATTTTATGTTACATATTATTTTGTATGTTTTCATAATAATATTTAACTTAACATAAATTTTGGGTATAATAATATTAAGAATGATCATAATGAAGGGGTTCGATTAATTTATTTATTTTTAAATAAGAAATTAATTCTCATTAAATTTAAATAAAATAAGAGTTACGTATGAAAAATTAATTAATAAATTATATAAGATAATATCTACAAAATCAAAATAAATAATTGATAATCTAAATTTGAATATCAAATTATAAAAAAAAAAAATTATAACTCATTGAAAAAATTCAACGATAATTCAATTAAACGAACTCATTTAAGTTTATGAACGATGTAAAGCCAACTGAGTAAATCAATTAAACGGATTCGAAAGAATCGCATAGTTAAAATTATCCTTAACCGAAAGTTGATAAGTAATGTCGAAAAATGTAATATATATATTTTGAGCATACATATATGATTTAGTGAGAAATTTATACAAATAATTAAAGGATATCGTAAGAGGTTTTCCATATGAAAGATAAAATCAAGTAATATATTTTTTTTAAATGAAAACTAATTTCATATCGGATTATTTTGCCGTTAAGAATGAGACGAACACGGGCTCAAGAAGAAACACCGATACAATCGGAGGACGTGAACAACAAACGACCCTTACGATTTATAGTTATTTAAACTATAAATGTCGAGACAAAAAAACCGATGCAACTAAACAAGATACCGAACCAAAACACAAGTTTTGAACTCAAACGAATAAATATCGAATAAATATCTGTTTCCGATTCCTCTCATAACGTGGTTTGAGAAGTTCTTGTACCGCCTACCCTAGTCCATTCCACCCACGCACGGAGTCCTCCTTTTAAGAAAGAAAGAAATATATATACATACAACTTTGCTCGTCCAATCTTCATCGCCGATCCGATGACCGACGACGCGGTATCTACCGGAAATGTTACTTCCCCGGTGGCGGCGTCTCCTCTTGGATCATCAGTGATACCAATCGTTAACAAGCTTCAGGACATTTTCGCTCAGCTAGGGAGTCAATCCACTATCGAGCTACCGCAAGTCGCCGTTGTCGGCAGTCAGAGCAGTGGCAAGTCCAGCGTTCTTGAAGCCCTAGTCGGTCGAGATTTCTTGCCAAGAGGTTCCGACATCTGCACTCGGCGTCCGCTGGTTCTTCAGTTGTTGCAGACTAAGAGGAATCAGGATGGGACTGAAGGGGAGGAGTACGGCGAGTTCTTGCATTTGCCTGGCAAAAGATTATTTGATTTTAATGAAATCCGAAGAGAAATTCAGGTAAACAACGATTTAAATCACCACTTCTCTGTGTCAAAAACATTTTCAAACACCATATTCTAATAGTCGAGGTCAATGGAGCCTTTTCTTGTACTATGAGCTGTAGATGTATCTTTGATTGAATTCATTCTATCATAACTTTGTGATTAGTGTCAATCATTTTCAAAAGAAAATTCCTAAAAACATAGTATGCCCTATGAAGCATTGAAGTTTTGGGCAAATGAACTACCATTTTCAGGCTGTTTATCAATTGTATAGTTTGAACATTTCATGATGAATGACAATGCTCACAATATTTAAATGAATAATCACATCAGTGCTTTGTTACTCTAGTTGATAATCTCTTTCAAAGCTGGCATACTTACATCCTTGAAGAATCTAAGGGATATGCTGAGAACTTGTTTTACTCATTATTGAAAAAAAAAATTAGATTCTTTCTTAATTACAGAAAATCATTCTTCTTCTCTTCCTGTCAATGATTACTGGCTTACGTGAATTGAATTTAGGCTGAGACCGATAGAGAGGCAGGGGGGAACAAAGGTGTTTCCGACAAGCAGATTCGACTGAAGATCTTTTCGCCTAATGTGCTTGACATCACTTTGGTGGACTTACCTGGGATAACGAAGGTTCCAGTTGGTGACCAGCCTTCTGATATTGAAGCACGGATTAGAACAATGATAATGTCATATATTAAACTTCCCAGTTGTTTGATTCTAGCAGTAACACCGGCTAATGCTGACTTGGCAAATTCTGATGCACTCCAGATAGCTGGAAACGCTGATCCAGATGGTAAGTTATTTCCAAGGAGAAACATGCTGGCTTTAAATTGAGTTTGTGTGTTGAAATGGTTTTCATAAATCATGCTTTCTGTTAACAGGTTATAGAACTATTGGTGTAATCACTAAGGTACGTTTTCATTCAACTACTTATTATATTAGAAAAATTTGAAATTATCTCAGTCCTCTTCTCTCAACTCTGCAGTTGGATATCATGGACAGAGGTACAGATGCCAAGAATTTCTTGCTAGGGAAAGTGGTCCCTCTGAGGCTTGGTTATGTAGGGGTTGTCAACCGTAGTCAAGAGGTACCTAGTTATATCTAACCTTGCTTGTCAAAGTTCTAAATTGAAGTTGGTTGTAATAGTTGTACAAGAGAGTACTTAATAATCATGTTCTTTGTTTAGCTATTTATTGCATGGTTTCATGTTATGGATTTCAACTTCCATTTTTTTTATTACTCTTCTGTTTAACCTTCTTGAAGCATCTGGTATTGGGTCTTTGGTCAAATACTAGTATAGTCATGGATCATACAAATTTTCTTATACTTTCTTATTGTATTTTCTGAATGGAATCCATGTGATTATATTGGTGGCTGTTATGTTACAATGTAGAGTATATATTTTGATGTTCACATGGTTGTTCTGCTATCATTGAACGAAGACCATGTGATGGCTATTTGTTTGTTTAACTGAAGTCTGTAAGATCGTGTCCTCGTGTAGTTTATTTCTGGTTAAAATCTGATATTCTTTTGCTTGTATGATTCTCAATTAATATCAAAATCAGTCTGCTAATGGTGACTAATTAGCTGTAGACTGTAGTTGATGCCAAATAATACGGAAAATTATTTTGTTCAAACAGGGTCTCAACCAAGACAAGGAAAAGATTGTGCAATTCATTTCTACTTTAATTGAGACATTTATCCGTATAACAAATTTCTGTAATTTGTTTAAATAATTAGGGGACATGATTCAGAACCCAGATCATGGTTTTCACTAGACGGTCAAGTTAAAATGAAAAAAAAGTTGAGATATTGTCTGAAGGAGAGGGAGGAAAAAAAGTGTTAGAAGAGAATGAAGTACTATTGACATGTCTTTTCATTTTTCCTTGGCGTCCTTTGCTGATCAACAAACAAATTTATTAGGATATAAATGGTCCAACCAAATGTTAAGGTTAACTTCTGAAAAAAAAAGACTGGCAATATGGAGACTTGATCTTGGAATGAATTTCTCCTAGCAGTCTGTTCTGGCTAAATTTGTTTCCAAGATTTGATTTTACTGCAATATCTGCTCATCATTGCTTGCTTTTGTTATTTTACTTGGATTTGAATTGAATAACAAAGTAATAACATAATATGTGAGACTCATTACTTATATTAGCCACCATGTTCAATGGATCTCTTAGTTGTTGAGAAAGCTGACCAAGTAGTGTATACTATGCCAGTAATATTTAGCTACACCTGTGCTGTTTTCAGGATAAAACTGTATATGTCATATTCAAAAAGTGCATCTTTCTTCAGGCCCTTCATTTAGCTGTATTTAGTATATTCATGTATCAAACAAGTTATTTGTAATTTTAACCACAATGTATCATTTGGAGATTACTTTTTCATGATTTTCTTGACCTCAATTTTAGTTATCCATGTAATTAGCTTAAGGTCTCTGGGTATTAACTATTTAAGTGGCATCTCCAAAGGTGAGTGAGTGGACAAGAATTATGTAGAGGTAGTTCGAATTGTTTAGAAAATGTTTTTTTAATCATAGTCCTGTCTTTATGCAGGATATCATGCATAATCGCAGTATAAAAGATGCGCTTGTGGCTGAAGAGAAATTTTTTCGCAGTCGCCCAGTATGTCTGATTCCTTACAGTTTAACCATTTTCTATTTTTAGGGCTAGTTTACTCATACTATAATGTCAAACCATACATATGCTATTTCTTAGGTATACAGTGACCTTGCCGATCGATGCGGTGTCCCCCAACTTGCAAAGAAGTTGAACCAGGTAAGAGTTATGAAAGAGTTGCAGTACATCAACATGTCATACTTTGCAGTTACGGAACAAAATATATTTTGCTAATTGAAACTTAAAGACTCAACTTTTTTTTTGGTTTCTTCTCCTTTTTTGTTTGCTATTACATTTTAAATACTGATTCCATGCCAATATCATGTGCCACATAACTGTCACAGAGAAAACTGAGAATATGTATCAACCTTGTGTGTGCTTACAAACTAATTTTATGTAACCATGGACTTTGTTGCTAAGTGATGGAGAAAGTTTTCCTTGCAGCCCACTTGACAGTTAGAATTCATGACAGTCATGTATCTTATTTGCAGATTCTTGTTCAGCACATCAAGTCAGTGCTTCCAGGGTTGAAGTCACGCATTAGTTCCGCACTTGTTAGTGTTGCAAAGGAGCATGCCAGCTACGGTGAAATCACAGAGTCTAAGGCATGTTATTGTAATTCATGAAAATTTTCTTTTATCATTTCCTTGTGCAATTTAAGTACATCTTATTCTACTTGCTACTGCTGCAATTTGATTCTATGGAAACGAACATGGTCATAGCCATCAGTCTCTTTGTTAAGTGCCAGTTTGTTGAGTAGCTAATCTAACTGAGCAAGCAGACTTGTGGGTTATTGGTTGTTGCATTTATTTGAATAAGTTTCCAGATGTAAAGTAAGAAGAGTTCTCTCTGTGATCTGTCTTTTGGTTGGGTTGTTAATAGTTCTGGTAGCAGAAGTTTAATTTGATCATTACTCTCTGAACGCTTCTTGCGTTATTTTTTAATATAAAAGTTGACTAAAAAAAAGTTTAATTTGATCATCTGATTTCTTTTTCATTTTCTTGCTACCTTCTTATCAAATAGGCTGGCCAGGGAGCTCTTCTTTTGAACATCCTGTCCAAGTATTGTGAAGGTAATGTATGGTTCAAACATGTGAATAATATGCTTGTCCAATCCTTGAAGTCAATTCTAAATCCTTATAATCAATTCCTTGTTGGAAACAGCTTTTTCCTCAATGATAGAAGGGAAAAATGAAGAAATGTCTACATCTGAACTGTCCGGTGGCGCACGCATTCATTACATTTACCAATCAATTTTTGTGAAAAGCTTGGAGGTACATTTATCCATTACAATAGTGTCTATATATTTGCAACCTTGCAAATTGCAATTAAGTGAGGGACTTGGTCTAATTGTTGCAAATGACTAGATTGTAGGTTCAAGACACAATATGCTCTACTATCACTTTGAATATGTCATGATATTTGTTATCACATTTTATGATGCATATCCAAAAAAATTCACATTTCTTATGTTTGCCAAAAACCACAATAATCCAGTAAATAATCTTGATCATGGTCCATAAAATAATTTGATTTGGATATCGAGAAAATATAAAATCTTATACCAAAATGGAGCAAAAAATCATAATGATCCAGAAAATAATCTTGCACCAAATATCTCTGAAATAGAGCGAGAAAAATTTCCTATTTCTCCTGGGGATATGTGCTTTTCCTTTATCTTTTTACGAGGTTGTGGAGTATCAATGGGATCATGATTGTGCCGGAGACTGACAAAATACCAATTTTTTTCACAAAAAAATGACAACCAATTTCCATATAAGCTTATTGGGAATATCTTTTGCAGGAAGTGGATCCATGTGAGGATTTAACAGATGATGACATTAGAACTGCAATTCAAAATGCAACTGGTACAAGATCTGCTTTATTTGTACCTGAGGTGGGTTTCAATGAGTAATAATTACTTTCATTTTGCATAACATAAACTGTCAAAGATTCTCTATCATACATGTTATGTCTCCTCCTCCATAGTTTCCTTTTGAAGTGCTCGTTCGGAAGCAAATAGCTCGTTTGTTGGACCCAAGCCTTCAATGTGCTAGATTCATTTACGATGAGTTGATTAAGGTAAGAAAATAACATTTTTCGCTCCTTCCGTTTGTGATAGATGCAAACATTTTAATGGACTCTCCTTTTATGCAGATGAGTCATCGTTGTATGATAAATGAGTTGCAGCGATTTCCTGTTCTTAGGAAGCGCATGGATGATGTTATAGGGAACTTTCTGCGGGAAGGCCTTCAACCCTCTGAGACAATGATTGGTCACATTATTGGAATGGAGGTATGCTGAAAAAATAACAAGATCTATAAATTGGTAGTGTAGTATGTAGGTGTTTCAGGGATTACAATATTAATTGGTAATAAGCATATCAACATGCGTTTCAAGCTACACTGTTGGATGAATGAATTGGTAGCCAGTAGTGTTAGTGTTTGTGTGTATTCTAGTTGTCTTTTGGTTTAAAAAATGTTGTGTTTCGTGTTTTATTTTTTTTGATATTGTAAAGCTTTCAACTGGGCCTCAATCCTCTTCCACATAATGAATTTGCAATAATAATACTCTTAACATTAATAAATTTTGTAGTTCATTTTGTATATTTGGAATAAACAGATGGTATGATTCGTTTGTCTTTCTTCAACCTTTACTGTAACAACTTTCTGTAAGTGCTTCTTTATTTCAATGAATGCAGATGGATTACATAAATACTTCACACAAAAATTTTATTGGTGGTAGTAAAGCTGTAGAAATTGCACAACAGCAGACAAAGTCCAATAGAATAACTGCAGCTATTCCTAAACCAAAGGTCAATAAAAGATGTGCTATTGATGGTCTCAATATTATTATTTTAGATATTCTGCATTATTTGTGAACCTAAATTTTCTTTTCTTTTTTCTGGAATTAGGAGGCTGTAGATACGGACAAAGCACCCGCATCTGAAAGAAGCATCAAGTCTCGTTCTATTCTTGCCAGAACTGCAAACGGGATTGTACCGGACCAGGTAGCTCCTTTGACTTCCTAAATCTTTGTTTAACTTGATAAATTTGACTAGATTTTCCAACAAATGTTGTTTGTTCATTTTTTTCATTGATAGGCTGTTCATACTGTTCCAGATGTTGAGAAGCCCACAATATCTGGTAAGTTCATGCTTGAACATAGAGAAACTAGTTCTTAATATTTAACCTTATTCTTTTGTCTGTTAATCAATGCTATTTGAATGTCATTACCCCCAAATCCAATGGGGGTAAGAAGTACATATGTGTTAGAATTGATGCTTACCAGTTATAATTTATTACACTAACTAGGGAGTGGTCTAAGCTGGGGAATCTCGTCAATTTTTGGCGGTGGTTCTGAGCATCGCACATCTATCAAAGAGAGTTCAACAAGCAAGCCTTTCAACGAGCCTGTTCAAAGCGTTGGGCATAACTTTTCTTTGATTCATTTGAGAGAGGTATGATGAATGCATTATTGCCTTGTTCTAAAACCAAATAATATCTCTTGTAAACTTGATCTTCTTCTACCTCTTCATATCGACACTTTCAGCCCCCGCCTGTCTTGAGGCCTCCAGAAAGCCATTCAGATCAGGAGATTATGGAAATTGCAGTAACGAAACTGCTGTTAAGGTCATATTATGACATTGTTAGAAAGAATGTTGAGGATTCCATTCCTAAAGCAATTATGCACTTCCTGGTAATTAAAGTTGTATTTGTGAAAATGCTGGTTTTGTTATTTTTGCTTGTTGTGAAAACTTGTTTGGTTTAATGTTATTATTCCTGGTTCAGGTAAACCACACAAAGCGAGATCTCCACAATGTTTTCATTAAGAAGCTTTACAGGTAGGTAATATAGAGAAGATTTGTAGTGTTATCTTTTTTGCCTATTCCTAACAGTCATTGGTTAAAACAGGGATGACATGTTTGAAGAAATGTTGCAAGAACCTAATGAGGTGGCAGCAAAGAGAAAACACACTCGAGAAACTTTACGTGTCCTCCAACAGGCTTTCAGGGTACACCTTTTATTAATTGATTAATTTATTTATGGTATAACTGTAATAAAATCTGATGATAATGGAGTATCCTCCTTTTTGTTTATAATAAATTTGGCAGACATTAGATGAATTGCCCCTGGAAGCGGATTCAGTCGAGAGAGGTTACAGTGGAAATAATAAAATTAGTAGTGATCGAACTGGACTGCCAAAAATCCAGGGAGGATTCCCTTCTTCATCTATGTATTCATCAGGTAGCAGCGGTTCAAGCGAGTATTACTATTCTTCTTCTTCACCTAAAAACCGAAAATCGAGAGCAGCGGCTTCTGGTGAGATGTATTATTCAGAATTTTCTAATGGAGGAGGAGGAGGAATGTACCCTACAGTTGATGTGTGAAGGAAAAAATGAAGATTTTTATGTCTCATTTGTGTGGTGTGATGATTAATTATTGTTAACAACAATCATAATAATAATAATAAGAGATTATATATGTCCCAAGAGGGGGCTGCTTTCCAATATTATTAGTTTGAATGAAGGAGGAAATATTTAGCTTCTTCACAATTTTCAAGTTTTCTTTCTTTGTAACATACATACATAGTGGTTTTGATTTTCTTGTTTACTATTTGTTGTCTTTGTTTCAATGGATCATAACAATTGAATTTTTGATTATGGGAAAACATCATTATTGATTTTTTATTATTATTATTCTTGACTATTTTTTTTAAATGTCAATTTTTATTAAAAAGATCGCAAAATGTGGTTAAACATTACAAAAGAAAAAAAAAAAACATAAAAATTTTAAATGCTAATATAATTGAAAATTTTTCATCCTCTTTTTTGAATTGAAGCGAATGCGTGTAAGTTAAATTCTGCGACTCGTATCCATAGTTTTGAAACTTGACCGGTCTGCGACTCGTATCCATAGTTTTGAAACTTGATCGGTCGGACCGGAAAACCTAGTGAATCGGGTCGTCAAACTGGACTGAGTTGATGAAAAAAATCAGAAATGCAATCAACCCGGTCAACTGTCGGTTGGACTGAAAATTCGGTAGCCCGAGTTAACCAGCGGGTTTATCCTTTTTTTTTTTATAAAAAAAATTAATTCTTTTTTTTCATAAAAAAAATCAATTTTTTTTTTCATAAAAAAGATCATTTTTTTTTCATTTATCACTCCCTCATTTCCTTCTCCACATTTTTTGGTTCACATTGAGTTTACCTATTTCTAGTTCCATGAGAGTAGATTATCGATTTCTAGTTCTAGACACTGAAAATGACAAATTCTTTCATTCACTTCAAGTTCCACCTCCTACCTAAACCAACTGAATCCGCTCTTACCGGACTAAAAAAACGATTTAAGATGTCACTATAAGTAATAACTTAAACATAACTTTTTCTCTAGATAAAATCATCAAAATTGGAGGTTATAGTTTGATTTGAAACATTGTCTCTCGCATAATTCAGTTAAGTCTTTAACTTCTTTTAAGTTATTGTTATATTTTTTTGGGTTAAAATTTAAATTATTTTGAAGTTTATATTTCGTATAATTGATGATAATAATTTAATACTATTTTAAAATTTATACTTATATTCATATAGTGATTATCACTTTGATCATGAATTCAATTGAAAAACACCAAATGATGCAAAACAATTTGACAAATTTTTACTATTTTATTATTATATAAAACTCATTAGTTGAACCAATAGCCTAACCCCTTCACCGGGTTGATGACCGAATCAAGTTTCAAAACTATGCTCGTATTCATAGGTAGAACTCCATTCAATACTATGTTTGGCTATTTGCAAGTGTAAAAAGATCATTTACTTCAAAAGCAAACATTATAAGTAGAAAAATGTGAATTAAATCGGGAAAAGAAGAAAGTAGGTGGAGTAACAAACACTATACAACAACACAAATGTAGTAGTAATAGTACTTAGTTACAGACCATCATCCTCAAGAGCTTACGCTTCAAAATTAAAAATAATCTTAAAGTAGTGTATAATAATAATTTGACATTTCAAATACAAATCCAATCCGGTGGTGGCTAGAAGAAGATACTACAGCTTACTAGTACTAGAGCTGCTGGGGATGATTTTTACCCATATTATTATTGCTTGGGGGAGCAGACACAACCGTAATAATATCGCTATTATTACCTTCAACCACATTCTGCAGTATAACAAATAAATCTTAATTGTTAATAATATGAAAATAATAAAGGATCAAAATCTTTTATTAATAATTTATACCTGTTCTTTGGCTTTTATATTATTGTTATTATTCATATGAATGTTTCCTCCACCACCACCACCTCCACTTAGTAGTACCTTTGACAGATCCTTCAAGACTCCCTGCAAAAGTTTAAAAAAAAAACATCAAACATTTCCACTTAAAATATCTCGAGTATAATATAAGAATACTTACCTTATTAGCCCATTTAAGTCCACATGCATTACATAATGTTCTTGGTCCAGCTGGTCCACGCCGCATCATTGGTGTAGATTTTGAGTTTACCCCACAATTACTACATCTATAATCAAAACATCAACATTTCATTCATTCATTCATTCATTCATTAGTTAATCCTGCTCTTACAATGTTTCCTGCTCCTCGTGTGCTGTAGTCTGAAGTAAACCACCCTGTGTTCCATCACCATCTGAAGTGCCTTCATCTGATATTGACTTGGATGAGGTAAACTGACCTTTCTTCCTCTGCATCCTGACAGATAATTTTATACAACATTCTTATCATTAAGCATAACATATATGATTGAATACAAAATTATCATTAAGCATAACAGTTATACAGAGTAATATAATAACAGGCAATAAATACAAACTTGAATTGATCAGGTTTGGTATGAAATATATTATTGTTAAGACACTTGTTCTAGACTCTCTTATCTATGAAACCCTAACCCTAAGCCAAAACATCAAGAATAGCTTGCCAACATCATCATTATTATCAAGAGGCTAGCTTCTAGGGCTTCTGCTTCATCAAACTAGAAATGACAACCTTGAAGCTTCCCAAATGCTCAATTTTCTATAAATTAATATCAATGTGTTACGACTTGTTTCGTAAGGTGTGTTTTGGGTTCAAAAATCAAGTTTTTGATCTCTAAAACCGGTGGAAATTCTACAATCAGAAGGTTTCGATAGAGAATTTGGGGGAGGGGATAGAAGAACCAAGGGTGCGAAGAGAAATACTGTTGGTCTATACCAAACATAGTAAATAATAATAGACGAATGAGGGCGAAGTTCATATCTTCATTATTCCATTCATGGGTCATTGGAGAAGAAAGATCAGCTTTATATAGGTGATGTCTTGCCCCATAATATTCGGTTACAACAACTACTAGAAAATAACAGAATTCGGTTTGTAAAATAGAAAAGGAAAGCAAAACAAAATAATAAAACAACAAAACAGAAATCTGGCCCATGTGCACACTAGGACCGAGAACGGGTGCCGAGAAAGGTTGCTGGAATTATTCTAGGACCGAAGCCTTGATTTTAGACCCTAACACAACGACAATCTCCTTTATATCTGAAAAAATCCACACATGCTTTACGCTTAAGGTAATAATGAATTATCTCTTCAACTGTTAAGGGTAAATAATGGGGTTAGGTTATTAGGATGAATTTGTAGCTGATAGGAAACTCTTATCTCTCGCCTATATTATATCAGCTACAGAGGTTCTCCAAGCTTATCATCTAGGGCTTAGGCCATTCCTTTCTCATCTACTCTTCATTCCGTTGTCTCACCTTTTAGTTATTACAATGGGGTATCAGATACCCACAAAATGACAACAGTAGAACATTCAAATGAGACTAAATATGAGTGAGGAGACTTAGTAAACAATTATCATAAATAAAGAAAATACAACATAAAAAACTCAGGCTATCATCACAAGATACAAAACTTAATAATATTCACATCAAATTTAATTTTACATATTTTTTGAGATTTTATTTTGTGTTTTTTTGGACACAGATGAGTGTTCTCTTTCTATGTTGCATTGTAACTTGTTTTGATGAACCAAATTTTCTACTCAAACAGATGATTACAATCATGAAAAATCAAATTTCAAAATTTATTATAAACTCATTCTTGAGTAATATGACCCTATTACAGCCATATGTTATTGTCAATCTTGATTCACAACAACTATCAAAATGTACCTAGGATACACAGCTCTCTAGGTAATGGTATTGTTCATCTTTAATTTGTTGGTTTATAATATCATATGTTTTACATTCAAGACCTTCAAAATCTATGTGAACAATCATAAATGGATAATAACCAATCTCAATTATGTTATAATAAGTAACTATGAAAAGTATCCATTTAAAGTACAACAATTAGGCAAATTAAAAAAAAGGTTTAGACAGAGTTATAAAAAGTAATATAATAATAGGCAAGAATACAAGATGACATGAAAATGCATCATAGCTTGAATTGACCAGGTTGTTAAACACTTATACTAGACTCTCTCATCTATCCTATATCTTCTAGTTTTCTCATCTCCTTTCTTGTTATATGAATTCCTAACCCTAGCCGATACATAAAAAATAGATTGTCATCATTATTATTTTCATTATCAAGAGCCTTCTGCCTTATTTTTTTTTTTTTTTTTGGGGGGGGGGGGAAACAACATAATGTCGTTTATTAAGAAGCCCAAAGATGAGATTACATGATTTTTTGAATTGAGTCAAAACAAGCCTTTGTCTCAATTATTTGGAGAATGAAAAGGAAATGAAGTAGACACCGAAAAAAAGGGAAAAGAGAAGGGTAAGAACAAACAAGAGAAAAAAGAAGAAAATTAACATGCTTTAAAGTTAGTGGTTTTTGTGACTTCTTCAAATTTGATGTTCCCACTTTTGACCGATGTCCCAATTATTGGGATTTGTGGGAATTCGCCTCCACTGACCATCTGAAACAATCTCGCACAAATTTTGGTCTTCCTTCTTTCTATGATAGGAATGACAACCTTGAAACTCCATGATATGAGGAATAAATGGAGTTGGGTAAGAATAAGCTGACAAGGCTCTCTATAGAACTTAGATATAAAAGGAATTGGCTGAATATTTGGAGGCACTTAATCATTTTATCAAATTCTCTCTCCAAGTTCATATCTCTATTTCTCTTTCTTTTACAAACGAGGCTTTGACTAACAAACATTTAGTCCGACTAAACTTCGTTAGTCAAAAGCCCAGTATGATTAAAATTAGAATAGTTTAAGCCTCATATAGCACAATTCAAAGTTTGAGCCTCAACCCAAGTTCGAACCTCATAGAAATTGAGTCATTATTCAATTGTTGATTTTTCATATATAGTTGTAGAGTCTTATTCCACATCTCATAATCTCTTCTAATTATCTAATTCAAGGTATTATTCTAATTATTAAGATAGGGTTAATATATATATTTAATCCAAGCATAACACTCCCCTAAATACTCATATTTGTACAAATCAATATTATTGACGGCCTCCCTCGTATCTGGAAGATTTCCCACGACTTTTCACTTAAGGTAATACTAAATGATCGCATCATTTTTTCTGAAATCACCACCATTTGCACATTAGATGAGTGAGGTGTTGAAGAGGGTTAAGTTTTTTAGGCCAAGTCTATCGTCGAGAATCACGTTCTTTGCATGGGAAGCCATTCACGGTTGCATCCTTACACAACCAACCATCTTCTCGTCACTTATCCAAAATATGCCATTAACTGCGGGGGGAATATTAGGAAAAATGGAATAACCAGAACACTCCAAACAATATTAGTTCAAACTTTCCGTCAAGCGTCCCAATTATGTGGTGGTCTATTTGAAAAGAAATGAATCGTAGAATCTTTCAAGGGAAAAAGCATGGCATTGGTAAGATCAAATGCTTCATTCTCCTTAATCTCGCAACTATCAATAAGAAAATGATATGCAACGGATGAGACTCCGAGCTTATTGGAGTTTAATTTTCTTTAATCGTGTTCCCTTTTATTTTTCAGTTCTTTTTGTTTCTTTTTGAACGATTCTCGTATTCCCAACAATTTCCTCTTTAATGAAAAGTTTACCTGAGAGAGAAATTTTATTGCTTGTTTTTCTTACATAAGTACTCCAGTGCTTAAATAGTGAACATTACATTTGCAGAAAAGGAAATGATTTAAACAATAAGATCATATAATTGATTTCACATCAAATCTTCAATCAATTAGCAAATCAATTAGACATCAATTAGTCTAATTGATTTGCTATTGATAACATTCCATTCTCGATCAATTAACAAATCAATTAGTCTAATTGACTGATTTGTTACTGACTTTCCATATTTGAAGATATTTCTACACTCCCCCTCAAGTTGGGTAATAGATGTTGAGATTGTCCAACTTGCCACATACTTTCTCTAATCGACTTGGAAGAGCTTTGATTAGAATGTTAACCACCTAATAGGAAAGACATTGGGCAGCTATGAGAGTGGAGAGGATGTTGTCGAGGAGATGGAAATGTTGATGACATTTTTTCAGTTTGACTGATTCAAATTCATGATTCACTTTGTTAGAGGAGTAGCTCTTGGCTCTTGTCTCTTGTCTCTTGGAAGAAATCTGTCGAGACATGAAGACGATTCTTGCCAAAAAAATGAGAAAAATTAAATCTGTCGAGACACGAAGACAATGCTCGATACAGATTCGACTAAACTATAAAAAAATGCACTGGGATTTTTGATAAATGGTTTTAGAGAAATATGAGATTATAGAATCATTTGAGTTCTCCTCCAATGGTTATTTCCACCATTGGAGGAGGCAACGGAAAATTGTGAGTCGGTTTCTTCAAAATGAAAAAACCCGCTCTGATACTATGTAGAAAAATTTGAGGAAAAGAGAGAAATTTGTTGCTAGTTTATTGGTTGTGTTTCTTACATAAGAAGTTCAGTGCTTAAATAGTGAACATTACATTTGCAGAAAAGGAAATGATTTAAACAATAAGATCATATAATTGATTTCACATCAAATCTTCAATGAATTAGCAAATCAATTAGTCTAATTGATTTGCTAATGATAACATTCCATTATCGGTCAATTAACAAATCAATTAGTCTAATTGATTATTTGTTACTGACTTTCCATATTTGAAGATATTTTTACACCTTTATTTTAAAAAAATGATCTGATCAATTGTCGGTTGGAAACAAAACCCGAGAGAAAGAAATGTCAACGACGGTAAAGACACTACCGAGATAATTTGGTCTAGAGTAAGATCTTAACTCATCACATCTGGCTAACACAAGAGGGAAAAGAATTAACAACGAAGGAGATAAAAAATCAGTATGAATATGAATTAGAAGCAATGATCTAGGGCTTCCAAATTAAGATACGGTTGTGTAAATCAAAAAACATAAAAAAAACGAATGTGGACTAACCCAGAAAGAGAATGATTGGTTGAATGAATTTAAGCCTTAGAGTTGCTACTTCCAACTCTTTAGTCAGCTAATTTTCCATCTCTTTCTTTACTGTTTCTTTTCTCTCTCGTTTCTCTTGTGTTATCCAGGTGTGATGGGTCAGGATCTGGCTCTAGGTCAAATCATCTCAGTTCCATCGTTGACGTCTCTTGTTTCTTGATTCCATTTTCAACCAACAATTGAGAAGCTCGTACAATATCACCATAAGAAAAAGGCATACGGGAAACCTTTCAAATACAAGGGACGCCGTCATAGAGATTGATGTCTACAAAATTGATCAGCTGCTTCAAGGTTGTCATCCCTATCGCTGTGACATTAGCACCAAGTTTCGATAGCATCATTAACATGTCGCGACGTATATCGTTGTCGTCACTCGAGACACAAGCATGGCTTCTGTTTTATTCTATCGGTGCTAAAAGGTTATATTCTTAAGTTCCTCACTGAAGAAGAAGAAAGATGTCTTTTATGCGGCTGCAGCAATAAACATATATATAGTTCTAAGGTTTTGTCACATGCTATTATTTACCACAAGGTCATTGGATAGTATAATGTAACTATTACAAAGTATTTAGGTATTGGACAAACTCTTATCTCTTGCTTTTATTTTATCAGCTATGGAGGTTCTCTAAGCTTTTATCTAGAGTTTAGGCCATTCCTTTCATTCTTTGGTCTCATCCCCAACCACTCAATCTATCTAGTTTGGTTTTTCTGTGACAGAATTATTTTGTACAGAAAACTTTTACCAGAAGACAACAAATGTTGATGACTGGATTCGTACTGCTGGAAAGTTTTTCAAGCAAAAGGAATGTCATGTAGAATCAACTAACTTAACAGGAGATGCAAGTATATGGTTACTTCCTTCTTTGTTGAAATCCATGTCTTGGTTTAAAGTGGGATGAATTGAAAGTTTCTGCTCTGAGCCAGTTTGGTTCAAAAACAACATGAGGCAGGATTTCTATTTATTAAATCTAAACCAAGAAAATAAGTCGTTACTGCTCATGAAGAAAATAAGGCAAAAATTGACTGCTATTCTAGTACAACTTGAGCCAATGGAGGAATTACTTGTGGACATGTCTAGTGATGTTCTATCTTTCACACCTCATATTGGTCCATGTCGGCACTCCAACATGAATATTACTCATCGGGACCCCTTTCCCTTTCCAGTAGCCCATATTAAGCTTGAATATTCTAGTCAAAACAATTCTCACACTACTATTCGTTAAAATTATTTGGGTGGTCATTTGAAGCCTCCATTGTTTATTCTCGGTGAGTATCAAGACCTTTCTTGTGGGAATTGGTTCATACTCCATGTTCTTATTGGTTCATGAGGAAACACAAGGTTATGTGGTCATATGCACATGCAACATCTCTCCTATTGCAATCACGACAACAACAACTAACTGGCTTATTTTGTTCTGTATTTGATAGAGAGAAACAACATAATTATTTAACTCTACACAATCCTTGCGAACACAGATTTCCTAAAGGGGGAGTATGAGATGTGATTAGTATTACCCAAGAGATGACGAGTTTTCAAGAGAGGAGGCGACAGTCCATTATGCTAAGTTAACAAGTCTCAAAGAATATGACCCGGGTCCAATGTTGTGGTATAAGAAGACGGTTGTGTTTAGGCCCAAAGGAGATGAAATACTTTTACACTTCCTTGTGGACAAGGAAGTCTTAATGGAGGGAGTGATGTTATGTAATAGGGTTTTAATGTTAATGGGCCGGGTTGGGACGGTTAACTTAAATAGATAGAATTAGTATAAATAGAGTAACTAGCTTACATTATTGTTATGCTTATTTGTTAGACATTTGTTCTAGACTCTCATCTATAGTATATTTTATGGTTTCTCATCTCTTTTCATGGTATATGAAACCCTAAACCCAAAGGGTTTGCTTCATAGGGCTTGCTTTCTATGCATTAGATTCACCTAAACATCATGTAATTTTTTACTGACTAGTAACCAACTTATTGCAAGAATACCTGAGTGCGACTTCTTTCCTCACAGTGTAGCGGATTTTCTTGTCAAAACATCTTTCTTTCCTCTTCTCTCTGAATCGATTCAAAGAGGCAGCCCTTTGTGGTTGACTTGATCTACAAGGGAAATCATCCAATGCCTACAAAATTACTCAAGAAATATTCCCAGAACGAGTTTATTATTATTCATAAGATACATTTAGATTTAGTTTATGAATAATCAAAGGATGGGCAACATACCCTTGGATTCTGTGAAGTTGCACCAATGGTTGGAGTTCCAGTCGGCACCTCGTATCCGCCCAAAAGTAATAAAACTGCTTGCACCTGTGAAAAGAATAGTATGAAAAAAATCATAAAAGTGCTTTACTCATGCCAATTGAAATACAGCAAATAAAACCCTCAATATGGCCGGTATAAAAGCAAGGTAAGACAATGTCAATTAACCACACTGAGCAATAGTTATAGATGAATCAAATGCAAAAAGTTGCGAATTTTGTATAAAAGAGGAATAGCTAGCTAGCTATCACATTTCTTATTCAAGAGGATTATCCAAAATTGAATCTGAAAATGCTAAGAGCAAAAAAGATGTTACCTTTTCAGGTGTAACAGCATCAAAAACATAAACCTCCCCCTGGAAAGACAATGTAAGCTGATCAACGGAACTACCGCCAACAGCTAGAGGAACTTCAGTGCCAGTGGAGTATAAAACATGAGAATTATGGGCATTGTCATTCATCGGAACGACAACATCACCTCCATCATGGATGGAGTGAGAGTCAAACCGGATATGAGGATTATCTATAGACTCACCCCCTGCGACATCGTCCCCTCCTTCGTCCTCAATCTGACTCTCTTGTTGATGCTGATGCTCCTGTACATCCATGGAGTCCGTTGCGTACATAGAGTGTTGGATATCCGTTTCCTGCATTCTTCACGCATTACAGGTCCAGAAATGATTTTAACTCATTAACCGCACGAATTGGACGACGGAAGAGACGTTTTAGGGAAAAAGAAACCTTGGTGAACCCTAGAATTCAATTTGCGATCAATCAAAATGGTGCTAAAATATGAATCTCTAGATATACATGCACATATATATATATATATATATCTTAGAGAGAGAGAGATGACAAAGTGATTAGGGCGCAGAAGGAGATTGCAATCGCAAATTGCAATTGGGTGTTTCTACGTGTTCCATAAACGAGTGGGAAGATAGCACGATAACAAGGGGATGTGAAACGGACACGGAGTTTAACACAATTTACGAAAATGCCACTATCCATCTATTCAAAACAATTAGGGGTGTTTGGTTCAAATAAATGAATGAGAATAAAATTAGAATTGATAGATGTGTGGAATGAGAATGGATATAATTGATAAAAGTGTAGTGTTTGGTTAAGAGTTTTAATCATTCTCATTTGGATTTATAAGAGAAAAGTTATAAATATAATTTTGTCATTAAAATTATGATTAATTTTAATTTTATTTTATTAAATTAAAAAAATAAAATATTATTATTTTTGTAACGTTTAAAATATATAAAATGTTTAAGTGATATAATTTAATAAAATATAAACATCTAATATTTTTTTATATTAATTATATTTTTTCAAAATAAAAATAAAAATATTTATAACAAAAAAAATGTTGAATGTTTCAATTTTTTACTAATTATAAATAAATAATTATCTATTAAATATAAATAATATAAGAAAAAGTCTTTCAAATATTATATATTTTAAATTAAATATAATATTTTATTTAATAATATATTATAACATGATATAATTTTTTTAATAATAAATTTTATTAAAATATTTCATATTTAATTTTTTAATATTTTTTATATAAATTGTTATTTTATTTTTAGTTTTATATTTTTATATTTTAATTAATTTATTTTAATTTTATTATTAATATATAATATTTAAAATTAATTATATAAAATTAATTATATTATTATTAGTTATTGTAATTATCACTAAAATTTTATTTTAAATAATTCCTTAATATTATTTAAATAATTGAAATTATTTATTCATAAATAAATAAAAATTTATTATTATGTTAATTATAAAATAACGTATAATATAATTATAAAATATATATGATATTAAAATTATAATTATAATTATGAAAATAGGAGAGTAGAGATAATGGGAGAGAAAGTGTATCGCTCAGGAATGAGATTCATTCCTCCCAATATAGAGAGGATTGGATGATTCATGAGTATCCGAGAATCAAATCAATATCCTGTAATCAAAACCACCAACCAAACATCTCATTTCATTCCCTTTCTCATTCTGAGTACAAAACCACGTACCAAGCATGCCCTTAACATTTTCTTTTTCAAACTATATTTTTTTTTATAAAAAAATTAATATATATATATATATATATAATATGATTTGGGAAACGAGGTTATAATGAAAGTAGGACACAAATTCGATGCAAAAGAAAGAAAAATAATATATATATTTTAGAAAAATATATTTTTGGGATATTTTTTTAAACTTGATTTTTAGTAGAGTCATCAATTTGGGTTAGACAATTTAGACGGTCGAGTTGAAATATTAACAAACCATTTGGAAGTGGGCCTACACGGGTTAGCCCGCCCGGTCGCGGACCTAGGCGGGTCATCGGCTTGGGTTGGCCACGGATTGGTAAAAAGAAATCTAATCTAATTTATAGCCTTATAAGCATATGCCATATAGCCCTATTTTTTTTCTCTCTCTCAGATAGCACTACAGCCGTCAATACTCAATACTTCGCTCATCGGCCGCCGACTATTTATTTGTTCCGTCTTTCTTCTCTTCGTTCTCGCATTCAAGGGTTCGTGGATTCAAACTTAGTTCCAGGCTACAGTAGTCAATACTCAATACTTCTACCATTGGGCGCCGATTAATTATTTGTTCCGCCTTTCTTTTTTTCGTTCTCTTCTTCAAGGGTTTGTAGATTCAAACTTGATCCCAATTTTAGAAACTTCACACTGAAAAATCAAGAAGACAATATAATAGTTACATCAATATTGTGTAAGCAATGATCAAATATTCTAGAGGATGCTGATGCAGACATTGAAAAGAAATGCGATGAAGGAGAAGAATTTGACATGTATTATATCTTGATTGATGATATTTAAAGAATGTTGATTTTATGATTTCACAAAACTCTTTTTTGGTGTGTATTATGACCAAGACGGTCAAAATTGAGAGTTTATGTAAAATCAATCGTTAACCAGTTGTAAACTCGTAAAATCTAGAGTTTATATGAAACTGTAAGAGTTTAATTTAAAAAAATAATTATTATATATTATTATTATTTACATATATAATTAAGTATTTTATTCTTAGTCAATTTTAAGAAATTATATATTTTAATAAAAAATTGATTTAAAAATAATTATAAATAAATAATACTATAAAAAATTATACTTATAAAATTAATTATATTAATTAATTTAAATAAATAATAACTTTATTTTTTAATATTTAATATAAATTTGTTTTTTTTAAAAGTAAAATCGTATAGAATCGTAAAATCAAAATTATTTCTAAACTCGTAAAATCGTAAAATCTTATTATCGTAAATTTAAAATCGTAAGAGTTTACATATTTAAGAGTTACTTAAAATCAAACTCGTTAACTTTATGTGAAATCGTAAAATCATAAGATTTTAAGAGTTAACTCGAGATTTTAATAGTTATTATGACTATTTGATCATGATCTTGAAGTCTTATTTTCTAGAACTATTAATGATCTTTATTTGTAGGATCATGATCTTGAAGTCTTATTTTCTAGAACTATTAATGATCTTTATTTGTAGTGAGACAATCCGCGGGCTGGCCCGCCTAACCCACAACCCACCTTGGGTTGAGTTTGAGATTTTCAGCCCACCGGGATGGTGGGCCGGCCCGTCGTCAATCGTCAAATATTATATTGAATTTATAATCAATAATAATAATTTAATTTAAAATATTTACATATAAATGAATTCAATTTCAAACTATGAAAGGGCTAATAATATAAAATGAAAATTGTGTATTAAGTGTGAAAGGTAGGATTGGTTCAATGAGTTTACTTTGTCTTAATGCAAACATTGAATCTTACATTTTTTTCAGAATTAGTAAATAAGCCCTTATAGGAATCCAAAAAAGGAATCACCAATGAGTTTTTTCTTTTGTATTTACATCAGACTGAATTCAGTTTCCAAATAGGAATCAAGAATCGAATGAGAAATAAAATGTGTTTCCAAATGAAATGAGATTCAGATATTTTTGAAGCCAAGAGAGCCAACAAAAAATTCTGATAAAAAGAATCAGTTCAAAGAGACTTGATTGAAATTTTTTCAACGGAGGCTGAGTCTTGAAAATCGAAAATGTGATCCTTTTTTCTTTGTCTAAACTTCTTACACCTGAGTATATTAAAGTTTTTGATTGTTGATGATGTTTTTGCATATAAACATAACAACAGCAGCAGCATCATTCATTTTTCATTTAGAAGAAAGGCATGTAATAGGCTTTGAGCTGTTTGGATTTCATCTTCAGTCCCGGATATTAAGATAGCTCTTTCAGTTATTCCATGGTAAGGTTCACACACCAGAACTCTCGCTCCTGATATCTATTTCACATCACCAAAACAAATATTAAACGAGTTTTTGTTTCCCAAATATTCGGATTCTTTTGGAAACCTACATCAAACAAGCTCTAAGTAATTACCTGTCTAATACGGGTCAGATTGCTACCATTCTCTCCACAGACGGAGCCAATACTATTCTCTGGAACTAAAAAATCCACAGTAGTATTCCTCGCCATGTGAGACCTACTTAAGATAGCAAAAGGATTGAACAGCCTGATCAGCACACATGGAAACATTTGTACTTCCTCAATAAGTATAGACAAACCTCTCAAGATCATTAACACCTCTGTCAATTCCCGTCATGTACCTTGAGTTTATTTCAGCAACAATCTAGAAGTGAACCCATAAATAAATCTCAGGTCACAAACAAGCAGGAGGAAAATACAGACCAAGAATGAAAACTGATATTACCTCTGGTGGGAATGAATCAAAACCCGAACTGAATGGAAACTGATTTTCATTCACAATGTATGTTGAGGGAACATGCCTACTTGAACCAAGAGATGAAGGATACAGTGGTCTTTCATCAGGATGATTCATCTCATTGATGAAATGAGAACAGCTTCTAATTCCAGCACCATCATCTATAATATTATTATTATTTTGGAACAGATGGTTTCGCAGTCTATAAGTAATTTCACGCAAGGTATCTTGCACCTGATCAAGTTTACCTGTAATCTGATAGAAAGAAAAATGAAACCTCTATTAAGTTCATCTGCCAAAATTACATTTTAAATATTCACTATAATGAATATTTTAGTCATTTAGCCCTAAATATCATCAAAAAGGTTTATTTTCTTTCTAAAAAATCAGATTATTTCAAAGAAACAAAAAACAAAATACTACATCAAACAAGCTCCACATATCCAATACATCTTCTAGGAAGTTAATAAGCAATGGTTTGTGTGTTCTTTGTGTTTTAAGAATGTTAATTTATCACTAATCATATTTTTCTTTAATAGATCACTTCCTTTTTCTTTCTTTTTTTTTCTAAAACCAAAGTTTAATCCCTGGAGTAAGCTAGCAGTCATGGCCCTCCATTTCAATCAGGGAGATTTTAGTGAGAATCGAACCCGAGACCTTTGGTCTCTTCAGCAAGACTCTTTCCATTAGAGCTACCCGGTAGGTTTTTACTTGATCACTCACCGATTCATAGTTTCTTTACAAAGAGTCAAATTAAAATATAAGATAGAAGACCTGTACTACTTGATCACTTTCTGATACACAGTTGGGCATTTGGTCTGCCCTTAATATATGTATGCCAGCACCGGTTAGCCTCCTGATATCTGAAACTATTGAACCTCCTTTCCCCATCAAACAACCAACATTATTCCTTCGAACAACAAGCCGTGCAGATACTTGTGACCCTTTCTCCCACACAACTTCTGTACATCTACTGAAAACAAGAAGTACAGCATTTTGTGCTGGAGAATAATCTGTCAATGGGCTCTACAAAAAGAAAAGGCCAAATAATAAGAAATTTTAATCGCGTAACTGTATAGTTAGCACAGAATGAATACCAATAGGCAATAAAAAGAGTCATTCCAAATTTCCAACCTCCATTGCAGTAATAGTAATTAGACGTTCATCACAGTTATCAACAGAAGGCCCAACAGCAATGGACGCGCCTGTTTCATCCTGAAGAGCCTTATGAATAGATCCTCCTTTTCCAATCACAGACCCTACTCTGTAACTGTAGCAAAGCAGTCCAAAGACTAGCTCATGGTGTTGCGCTCTAGAGTCCAGGTTGTCAGTCTCTTCTGACAAAGCACAACTCGCCAAGGCATTAGTGACATGACTGACGTCTAGGTTAAGTGATTGCAACGAAGTCCACTTTGGAGGAACATCCAACCATTCTTCAGCTAAGATATTGGGACGGCTTGCTTGGGGAGGCATGTTGTTACTAACTTTTTGTATATCTTTAGTTTGGCAGTCTTGGAGTTGAGAGCAAACAGCAATAAGTGCTCTCTTAACTCCTACAATTTCACCTTCAATCTGAAACATGATAACATATTTCAATACGGGATACTAAAAAAACAAGAGGGAGACACTATGAATCTAAATCTGTGAAATCAAGATGGAAAATGTGAAACAACATAAATACATATCTAGTTGTTGGCATATTTAACTTTAAGAATGAATGACACAGTCAATAAATAGTAGACAGATGTGATATATAAGTTCCTTGTTTGGAATTCAATTTTGGAAATCTTGAAATCATAATTAAATATTTGAACATATTATTGGTCATCATATTTAATATCATTTATAAACATCCAAAGTATTTTGATACAGAATTCTGCCATGGTAACGAGTTCCGATAGCTTATCAGTTTGTCATTCTCCACAGGTGCCAAGATATATGCTTTGATATCAATGTAACAAGTAGAAGGAGATGAGATAATGGAATACAAGAGTAGATGAGAAAGGAATGCTTAAGCCCTTAGATGAGAAGCATGAAGAACCTCCATTGCCGAAATGAGATTTACACTGCATATTCATTAGTTGATTTCCTCTTTCAGCTAAGTCACCCTATTTATAACTATAGGGTGCCAGCTATTTTAACAGCTAACCACCCATAACAATTTGGGCGACCAATATTAACTAATATAATAAACTTAAGGGCCTATTCACTATTTAGAACCCTAATTAATAACGCTAACCCTATTAACAAGTGACAAATTTCATTTAAGGAATGGGGAGAAGACACTAACGGATAACCCATTAGGAAGAAGAAGAAGCCTTATAAAGAAGACATTCATTCAATATTCAACATATTATGGACATATTACACAACACATATTTATATTAATATAAATAACAGCTTCTAACTACCTATAACTTCCTATACAATAATAGTATTTACTATCCTATTACACATATCACTTTAATATGCATACATATTATACTTATGTCATTTAGTATTATTTACAAGAATACCCTCCTGAGGTGTTAATGGGTTATATATAGTTACCTTTATTGGTACTTTGTAGACTTGGGTTGTGGTGACCTAGTTGTTTGAACAACCTATCTATAACCTATATCCTCACAAGCACCATGGACCCCAGTACAGGGAGTTACAATTTGTTTGATAGGTTATAGTATCTTGTTTTCCTATTGCCTAATCGGTATTTTAGTTAAAGTATTTAATTAGTTGTTGGGAGATGAAAGAACATTGGGATAGTTATTTGGAAAAATGAGAAAAATTGACCTTAAAATGTCATTAATTGGAGCGAATGAGATCTTATATTAACTAAAGGGCAACACTGCTCTCAAACTAATATATCGCAGTGCCAATTAACCGTCCAATTTTTTATTTTGTCTTGCTGATGTGGCAACACTAATACATACACTTTTTTTTTCACACCCTCCCTTATTCGGCCAACCCCAACTCGTGGGATTCATCTTCTCCAATCAATTAAAGCAATCTTCTAAGACCAATTGTTGGACATGGAAAAAAACCCAGAGCTTCTGAGAGAGAGAGATATAATTTCAATTAATTCTTAAGTTCATCCACTAGTCAGGAAATACAAAGGTGATATGACATAACCACTTCAACCCCTTTATCAAAAGAGAGCCGAAAGGAGATTTAGAAGATATTTACATGCCAAGAGGCAAAGGCATCCTCTGAATAGAATCAGACACAAAAATGAGGATATCAACAAAACTTATGTCCTTGGAGAGAAGAGGCCTAATGAAATTCTTGGAAAAATCTTTTATTAAACTCAACAACATATCTCGATTTGTGTGATCAAAAAATAGAGGAAACAAAATGGCATATAGCTAACCTAGAAGAGTCATGACATTTGCATTGGCAACTCAACCAGAACTTGGTTATTTAAGAGGCAATGGACAAAAACTTGTTGAAGTTGAATTAGCTGAAGAGATGGGCAAAGGATTAGATGAACAGTACGTGTGGAAGTCATTGACATGATATCATTAAGAGGAGAGGCAAATGAAATAGTTGGCGGTGAATCAAACTTGGAAAGTCTTCAAAAAAATACAAAGGTGGTTTCAACTGAGACAAAGCAATAACCAATTTTCCCTTCATTAACATAAATTTCCTTATACAAGATATGATTATTACTATCCTTAGCATGAATTTCCAAGAATCTAATCCAAGCAACGGAAGTAAAACTGTCTGACATGATAGAGTAAAGCATGAAGAAGAAGAAGAAGAAGAGTGGCAAATGAAGATTGCAACACATTGACTGATGGAGGAGATGAAGAAGATTGATTCCTCGATTGGGTGGAGAAGATGAACTACCACGAGTTTGGTTGGAAGAGCAAGACATAGAGAGGAGAATTAATGGCTGAGAAGATGACCAAGCGATGAAAGAAAAAAAGGCAAAGTAATGGAGATATGAATTTCCAACGAGTTTAGTTGGGCGAGTGAGGGTGAAAGAGAAGAAAAAGGAAAATGGAATGCATGTTTTATGGGAGTCACATATGGAAGATTGGATGAAAAGTTGACTAAAATTTTGAAGTTAATTTGGTCCATATACATTACTTCAAGGGTAATGATGCTCTATAATTAATATAAGGGCTAATTCGCTCTACAAGAGAGTCAATTTTTCTTTCTTTCCTAATTATTTTGTGATGATCTCAAGAATATAATGTGAATAAATGTATTTAATTGAACAAGTCATTTTTTTATCAGAGATTATCAATACATTGTGATAACTATCCTTAACACATCTATGATACTAATAGTTCTTATTTCACTCAAGCCTTTCATATTATTTTTCCTGCTACTGGGGTTAAAATGAGAGTAAAAGTATAAAATGAGTTATTGTGAAGATTGCGACTTTAGATATATAGCGTAATAATGCCTAAAAAGGGAAAGTAAAATTTTCCACTGTAATCAATAAACATGAATGATCTCGGTGTAAGCCCAAGAATAACCAAAAACATAATTAAAAAAAAAATGATTCAGCAAAGCATAAATGAGAGTAAAAGTATTGTCACTAAAATGAGGAAACTCGTTATGCATAAATAAAAGCCTTTCTTTTTGGCCATGAGAATACTAGCATACATTGTAAATAGGAGTATTACATTGTATGATAATATGGATAATTTAGTAAGTTTTACAAGATATGCCTACAAGTTAGTGATGAAAATAAGATATGAGCATATCTAAATTGTAGTTCCAATCATGTATGATGTTATAGTCAATTTGATGATTTAGTTATGTACTACTCATCACATGATTAATTAATCAAGTTCAGGAGGATTGTTTCTTTACACTCCTAATGGAATGAGATAGTATAATCCTATATGAAGATCGATGAAGAGTGTTCTTAAGCATAGCTGAGGGCGGTCCAACATGTTTCTGTACACTCCTAATGGAATGTGATGTTAATCTAGATAAGTAAGGAAATATTGAATGGCATTCAAGTACCTCAATAGTCTCTTCAAAGGGCAAAGCGCAAGGAGGTGAATTGTCATGACTCAACACATTAATCCTACAACCTGTGGACTGTCTAATCTTCGTAACTATCTTTCCTCCTTTCCCAATCACCGAACTAGCATGACTAGTCTCTGCTAGCAACCTAAATGAAACCAAACTTCTTGAAGCAACCAAGAAACCATCCATATCCGCCGCAACGTCCAGAATTCTCTCAAAAACCCTAACAACGGCCTCCTGTGCTGCGGAAAGGTCAAGATGAAACCCCCCGATATCTCCTCCCCTTGCCGAATTGATAAAAAGTGTCCTGTTGACTGAACTTGAAGCGATGACAACTATAACTTGTTCGTCGGTTTCAGATACCGGGTCCTCGACTATAATTTTAGAGGCGGTATCTTGCTGGAGCTTCTTAACGATGCAACCGGATTTTCCGATGAGTCCTCCAATTCGAGAAGTGTTGCAGATGAGTCGAAAGACGACGTGACCAGCAGGTACAGTATGCGATGTAAGGGGATGGTTGGTGCGCTTGGAAGTGAGAGCACCATTGGAGGCGCCGGAGAAAGTAGCAGCGCTGGGTTCGAGCATTTCATTCAGTCCAACAATTGGTCGTTTCGGAGGTAGGAACTGAAGATCGCCGTCCATTTCTACTCTTCTCCTCCCTATTCTTTTAGATTATATATACAAATATATGAATTTGTTATTTGAAGTTTAAATTTGGTTCTTTTTATCAAATTTCTTTAAGAAATTTAAATTTTAAGACATTTTAATTATCACAATTTTAATCATTAAAATTTATTAACACAAAAATAAAATAATTTTATTTTCTTATTTTAACTTAGTATTTTTCTTTTCTAAATTAGTTACTCTTAAAAACAAATAACAATTACTTTTTTATTTAATTTTTAACTATTTTTACAAGTTACACATTTAAAAAATGTTCAAACATAATTTTGAACAAGTATATTTCAAAAAATATTTAATTTAAAATACAAATTGATAAATGATACACAAAGTTATGTCGTTATAAATATTTTTTGAAAAATAAATAAAAAAACTTTCGTATTTTATTAGATTATACATATTTTAGTCACCAAAAATCATTTTTTTTTTAATTAATTAAATGCAAATCTCAAAAATAATATTAAATTTTTAAAAATTATATTCAAAATATATCAAAATATTATTAGATTAAAAACGTGACAAATTAGTTAAAGTAACGGAAATAATACATTAAAATAATATAACATACATCTTGTCAATTTGAAAAAATCTTCAAATTACTAAAATTTTGATAATTCGAACCCATATCGAACAATTCAAAGTTCGAGTCTCATTTGATAAAATAATTCAACTTCGAACTTCAAATGAGCCAATTTTGGGAAATTTGAGGAAATGACCTCAAAGATTAGGTGGTGACAAAAGATAAATTTTATTGGGTCTTTTATTTTTTTTTTGATAAATTTGTCGCGCGAAGTGGATTAGAGTTTAGTATAAATATTCAAATTTTTTCATTTCCTTCATTTATTTTCTCTATTCTCTCTCTACTCTTGTTCTCTCTTTGACGGCGACGACGACTGCTACGGCGACGACGACGGCGGGGAACACATCATTGCGAATGCGTCTCGCGACCTAAATTGCGTCTCTTGACAATGATAAAAGTTTGGACTATGATTTATTTTGATTTTGTTGTTTAGGCGATCAAAATGAGTGAGAATGATAGTGAAATAATTGTATTTGTAACTGTTGGGACAACTTGTTTTGATTCTCTTATTAAAGTTGTGGACACTTCTCTTGTATTCTGTAGTTTGTTTATTCATACATAATTTTGCTGTAGAGTTCTATTGTTGCTGCAAATCAAGTTTTATGGTAGAGAAAAGTGCAAAATAAATTTGATTCTTTCTTCTTGTTCTTGGTACATATTAAAGAAATGAAAAACGAAACGATTGATTATCAAACAAACTATTCATCTTCTTCTTCCTCGAGTGGGAAACGAACATGTTTCCCTTGTGGAGTAGGTAGACCCTTCAACTTCAGTATACCTTCTTCTTCTTCATCCTCCACTTGTTCTTCCTTCACTAGTTCATCCTCACTATCGTACACAAATCTGGTGTGCTTTCCCACAACATTCATCTTCTTCATCACTTCACAAAGCTCATCAACTTCTTCTCCTTCTTCATTATCTACTTCTTCATTCGCGAGATGCACTTGCGAGACACAATCGTGAGATGCATTCGCGAGATGCAATCGCGAGACACAATCACGAGATGCATTCGCGAGACGCAACCAACTATGAGGCGAATCAACAATCGCGACTGCTCCGCAAGGCGAATCAACATGAGATCGTACCACTGAATCCAAAATCATCAACAGGGACCCCATCAACACCTGCATTTAATCAAGGTGAATCAATTAAACACAAAAAATTCATCTATAAATGTCATAAGGATTAAAGAGAAGAGAAGAGAAGAGAAGAGAAGAGAAAGGCGACTCCTAATCTTCATCGTAGTCCAGTTCGTAGTTCGCCGTTCGCAAATGTCTTTGCCGTTGTGTTCGTCGTTCGCATATGAAGAGAAGAGAAAGGCGACTCATCATCTCCGTCTTAGAATTTATGGCGGAGAAGAGAGATAATAGGAATAAACAAATGAAAAAAAAGTTTTTATAAGGGATGGGTTGCGAGACGCACGTGTAGTTGCGTCTCGTGAAAGGGCATTTTCGTTAAAAAAAATAAAGTGGTCACCAGCGCAATAAAATTTATGCGCTGATCACCAGCTCATTTGAAACAGTTATTAGGGTCATTTCGTCAAATTTCTCAATATATTTACCTAGCTCCCTTTAAATTCCTATTACTGGAAATTCCATTACTGTAATTCGGCTGTCGGTGATGCAGCAGACATCCATAACCTTTTCGGCGACTTGAGTGTTTTATCTCTGTATCTGCTCGGCCATCAGTACTGACCCTCTCCTCTAATGGCACTTAAGTCCTTCTCGAACATCAAAACCCTAAACCTATAAAGCCTGAAACTTCCTATTTTCTAATACAAAATGAGGAAGAAAAAATGGTGTGAATCGAAAACATATAGAATATATGAATATCACATTAATATGATGTTTTTCTTCAGTAACTGTGTACATTAATAAATTTAAAAAGTGCAATTATTCCTAAGTTATTTATTGCATAATAATAAAAGGAAGAAGAAGAATGAATACTGATATACAATTAAAGCCAATTTCATTTATGCCAAGTTTGTCCGTGTGATCTTGATTTATGAATGATGATGCTTGGTTGGAATTGGGTTTTCCACTCTGAAGAAGAAAACAAAAGTTAAGTAAACTGTGAATAGCAGGTAAAAAGTTAACTAGCTACCTTTTGTGGTGAATCAATAACGGTAGATGAAGCTCATCCTAGCAATCTCAAAGATGGCAGCATTCCTAATATCAAGAACCTCACTAGTTAAATCTTCGCAAGCGACTTTGAAGGATTCGATCCAAAACCTAGGAAAAAATCTAAGCCACGTGGGTTTAGGATTAGGATTTTGTTTTTGAGAAATGGCTTACGCTATTAATTAAAAAGACCCGAAAAGGGTAAAAGGAGTACAAGAACTGAAATTGAGCTTACAACAGTTTGCTCAAAGTCAACATACGATGACCATAAGGAAATCACAGTTGACCTAAGAAATGCACACGAACATGAAATCATATTACAAAAATGAATAAGAAATGAAACTAACAATCAATCAACTAAAACAAGACAATAGGGGTTGATTTCCTCGGACTCGTCTCTCTTGTCTTTTCCCTTGTTCTTTTTTTCCTTCTTTCTTGTCACCCTTATGTCTTTTTGGGATATATTTCCAGATAGAGTTCCAGCTTCTTCGTCTTCGCTAGCTTCTCTTGTCACTTTTTTTCTTTTGGGCTTGAGTTTGGAGTTGAGCGTATGAGTTGTTTCCCTTAAGGTGGTTTCTTTAACAACGTTGCAGATTTCTTTGGTTTCGGAGCTCATGTTTTTTGAGATTCTCTTGTTTGGGGGTGGCCACAGGTTTCTTTTGCTTTTCCCCATCCTCTTTTTCCAACTGCTCGTACATGACCTCAATGACAACCATGTTTCCATTCCGGAATCTTAACTCGAATTTTTCTGGTTTTATACTCGTTGAATCGATCTCAATGCAAACACATGCAAACGTGACTCGTTCAAACGAGTCAAAGTTGGGATCGAGCTTAAGCGACTTTCCAATGAGTCTGGTGAGGTAGGCAAGTGCTTTGGCATTACAAAGGTACGGTGAAATGTTTCTTAGTCCCACTCATACTTGTTCGGATTCTGGCGGTTTGCTATTGATGTCCATTTCTTCATTCAATTTGGCAAGCTTAAAACATAAACTGAACATGAAGGTGAAATCTGAGTCGGCAATGGCTTGGGCTTCGGTCTCCGTGCCAAAAGTGAGGAAGAAATAGCCAAAGTCGTTGACTTTGACTTTTTTAAGTCCCTTTTCGCCCCATTGTCGGAAAATGGCGGCCTTGCTTGCTCGGAATGGGGCCTTGTGGGTGCCCATGAAGTGACCGAAAAAAAATCGCTTCCAATCGTTGACGCATTCCTCTTCAATTTCTAGGGGGAGTTCGATTTGGAGTAGGTGTTCGAGCGTTTTAATTTTTAGGCTAGGATCCACATTGAGCTTGCCTCCATTAGCTGTCCCATTTTTTCCCCAAACCTTATTGGTTTTCCATGTTCGTTTTGCATTTGTTTGTGTAGTGTAGGCATAGGTTTTGGGGCACTTGTAGAACTCCTTCATGACACTAACCGACCACAGAAAGATTTCCTCGTATTCGGTTTTGTCGAATGAGTTCCAATCTTGCTCGAATTAGATTTTGAATTGGCAAATGATTTGCTCGCTCTTTTTATTGGTCATGACAAGTTCATGCCTTTGGAACTGGGCGAGTGATTTAAGAATTTGGTTACTAATGCCCGCCAGATTTGCAATTTCATTTCGTCCCATAGTCCATGACTTATAGGGGATTTGAGGGATCGGGGTGGGGATGTCGTGACATGCCGTAGTGGTTGAGGTGAGCCCGACTGGAAAAACAACATCGTGACCGTTCAGGGTGACAACGACATGGCCTGTCGAAGGAGTAACATTACTGGTTTGGTTGACAGAAGCCAGGACAGTCGGGGTGGAGGATACATGACCGGTCAAGGGAGGAGCGTCATGGACAGTTGGGAGATTAGTCGGGAGATGGGCGCGATAGGTTGATAGACCAACCATGTGAGTGGTCGATGTAACAGTTGGATTGAAGTCATCTGCACAGCAATGTTGTGACCGGTCGGACACCTAGAAGAAGTGGCAGCCCTTTTAGCCAATTTCTCTAGATTCCCTTTATTTTTCCTTATGCTTTTAGTTCTGTTGAGGAGACTGGTCGAGCGTAGGCTCATCGTGGCTCAGTCTGCACAACAGACAACCAAATGTCTTAGCAACTATCAATAATTCAGACCTACATCAGAAATCAACAACATTAATCTGTAGCAGTAGATGACAATAAAGGAGCCAACAAAGCCACCTAACGCAGACCAGCCTGATTGAAGAGAAAACTGCACAATAAACGGCAACTAGCAGATCCCAAAAAAGCAGCCAAAAGAAACCAAAAACCAGAAATAACAGTCAAAGACAACTACACAACAAAACTTCGCTAGACAATATCGTGTCGTCTGTGCAAATCGGGTCGTGGCGTCTGTGCCTATTGTGCCGCCCGTGCTGATCATGTCGTGCCGCCTTTGCCGATCGCGCTTCCTTTGATTAATACTATATCGTGTTGTTCGTGCAGATCAAGCTGTGCCACCTGTGCCTATTGTGTCGCATGTGCCGATCGTGTCGTGCCTTCTATGCCGATCGTACTTCCTTTGATCAATGCTGATTTCGGCGCCGATTTTATGACTTCCGACTCAAAGACAATATCGTGCCGCCTATGTCAATCGTGTCGTGGATGTGTCTATCGTGCCGCACAAGCCTTAGGGTTTGGTCATAGAATTATGATTTAAGGTTTAGAGTTTGGAGTTTAGGAACATCCCATTTGTGTTTTACTACCTTTTCTCTATCCACGACTGAATTAGCATAGAAGACTGTATAATAAATATATATGCAATGTAGTTTACAATAATTACATTTCATATAGAATCTAGTTTCGAAGAGATTATATATAATAATTAATGCATAATTTAATGCTATAATATTACGAATATTTCGGAAAATATTTACAAAACTATTATATAAAATTGTAATATAGTTTGCAGTAATATATTGTAATAAAATTATAGTAACAATTACAAATATATTATTTATTTGTGTTAATGCAATGTTTATTACAGATTTATTTATCAATATTATCTTAGTTACTTGCGATTTTAATTTGCAATAATCACCGCCATATTTATATAATATTTGTTACAATAATTAATGAAAATAAATTTTATTGCAAAAATATTTGCAAATATTGACGTGAATATATGTTAATATTATTATTAGCATTATTATGTGACTTCCTTATTACTAGTTTAGTTATAAAGATATATTAATATAAATTTAGAAAAAAATATCATATTTTTCCTAATATATTTTGCATTAAATATTTTCAGTAAAAATACGTTTTCGTTAAAAGTATAGTTGTAAGATATAATATTTCAAATTTTTATTGCAATGTGGATTTCTTCAAAAACTAGTATTAAAAAACAAAATGTTGTAGTTATATGTTGCGATTTAACAATTTTGTTGTAGTGTATATACACAAAACAATATTGATTAACTACATATTATATCTTATATATTTTTAAAGTTTTAAAAATACAAAGAAAAGTATGATCAAATGTTTTAATTTATAATTTAATGATAAAAAACGTCCAAAAACATATCAAACAAGAACTTAAAGTTGGAAATCTAAACTTAATATATTTTTTTAATTAAAACTTTAATTAATTTCTAAAAAATTTATAGATGTTATACAAATTTATAACAATTTATCATTTAGAAAAATATATGAAAAAATCTCATTTAGACGTAGCTATTAGTTAGACGTATTAACTAATCAAATTTATTTAAATGTATATACTATCATAAATTAGCTTGTTGCCTATTTCAATAAACATAGTTATTTTTTTAATTATATATTTATTAATTAAATATTTATTTTTTCTCTCTTTATTTTTTATTAATTAATTGATTATTTTTTCTCTCTTATTTTTTATTTATTAATTAGTTTATCTCTTTTTATTTCTTTTTTCTTTGTAAAGTTTTTTTTTCTTTTCTTTAATATAAAAAAATAAAATTAGTAGTCTTTCTATTTAATTTTTGTATATAGAGGTTTATAATAATAGTAAATAAAATCATTGAGTTATTATTTTTTATATATAATCTTGATTATTACTATTTTGGTGTTGTTGAATTTGATTATTTTTTGTGTTAGGGTCTTTTGTTGTTGAAGGGATTAGTTATTGTAATATCCAAATATTAAAATATTAGTTCCTTAAAGAGATCAAATAATTTTATAATAAAAAATAAAATTAAAATAATCAAATACTAACATATGAATAGATTGAAAAAAGAAAAATAGATAAATTGAGATAAATTAATTAATTAATTAATAAAAAGTATAGATAAATTAATTAATAAAATAATAAAAAATAAGAAAGAGAATGAAAAAAAATTAATATTTCATTAATAAATATATAATTTTAAAAAATAATAACTTTGTTTATTCTCTTATTAGTTCATACGTAATGAGTTTTGTTTTCGAAAATATAATCTTAATAAATTAATTAAATTAGATTATAATAATCTAAGAAAGATTTGAACAATCATTTTCATACATTTAACGTAATAAATAAATAAATAAATATATATATATATAAATAAATATATATATATATATATATATATATATATATATATATATATATTATAACCTAACAATGTCTTCATACATCATACATAAAAACATATAAACTAGGATAATATACTAGAATTTGGCCAACATGAATAAATTGTTCTTATATTTTACTTTGGTGTTTGTTCTTCTATTTTCTCGTAAGTTTATACACTATATTAAGTTTAATGAACAGTGATATTATTAGTAATACAAATAAAATTGATTATGTTTTTGCAGAGAACGATCGAGTAATGTCAAAAGATTGTGCAGTTGGAAGTTCTACTTTTCCTGGCATTTGTGTATTCAATTCGAATTGCAAAACTCACTGTGTTCGAGAAGGTCATCGCGAAGGAACTTGTTATTTGTTAAAATGCATTTGCATGATACCATGTCCCCCGTCTCCCCATCTCTTTAAAGACATAAATACTTAACTATCATTTTAAATACTTGTGTATTTAAAAGAAAAATAAATAAATTCCAAATAAAAGAATTATTTCATGCTTATATAATTTAGAGATTAAATTGACTAATTTAGTTCTTACCTAAGTATTTTGAAAACAATTTCGATAAAGAATAAAAACAAATACATAAAGAGAAAGAGATGATTTTTTTTTACATTAAATGTTAAATGTGAGTTTTCTCGACAATTTATCTTAAGTAATTAAAACACTCAACAATTTAATTTATTAAAAAAAAAAATTAAATTATCATGTATTTGTGTTTAAATTAAGGTTTTTTTTTTGTGTATGCCTCTTCACACGTTATTTCTTTTTTTTTATAAGAGATTTGAATCTTAGGTAATTTTTTTTTCTCTTTTTCTAACTTATTTGAAAACTATAATTTTGCCATAACCAAATAAAAAATGAAATGAAATTTTATTTTATTTGGTATATGTTTTAATGTTGAAATATACTTTTAAGTATTAAATAATGAGAAAATTATTAATTTTATTTATGAAGTTGATTAAATAGGTCAAATTTATCAAACGAATTACTAAATAAATGAAAGTTAATATAACTAGCATTAAATGCACAGATAAGAATATTAACAACATAAGAAAAGTATCAAAATGTTTTAATTTATAATTTAATAATAGAAAAAACGTAAAAAAAACACATTAAAAAAACTTAAAGTTGGAATTCTAAACTTAGTATTTTTCTATTTAAAATTTAATTTGATTTCTAAAAAATGATAAATGGTTCAAATTTACAACCATTTACAAAAATATATACTTATTGATATTAAAAAGTCTTAATAAGTCAAATAAATTAGATTATAATAATTTAGGAAAGATTTGAACGTTTTCATGTAATTATATATATATATATATATATATATATATATATATATATATATATATATATATATATATATATATATATATATATAAAAGCTAACAATATCGTTGTACATATAAACATATAAATTAAGTTAATTTTATAAAAGATAAAATATTAAAGAAATGACCTATTAAACCTAAATTAAGTTAATTTTATAAAATATAAAATATTAAGGAAATGACACATTAAACCAGACCTTCTTCTTCTTCTTCTTATTATTATTTAAAAAGAAATAACATTTTAAATGGAATTTAGAAATCAACTTTATTCACTTGTAAATTGAGTGATCTTATTTTTTTTTTTTTAATAGTATTTACAACTTTAATTGATTATTATATTCGTATATAGATGGTAAAATTATACCATCACTTATCAATTAAAATATCAATAGTAAATTAAATAATTAGACTTGTAAAATTGAACTATAATTTTCATTCGATTAACTTATTATTTTATATTTTTTAAGCTTACCATATATTAATATACAAAAAAAACAATATTAGTTAACTGCATATTATATCTTATATATTTTTAAAGTTTTAATAATACACAGAAAAGTATGATTAAAATGTTTTAATTTATAATTTAATGATAAAAAAAGTCTAAAAACACATAAACAAGAATTTAAAGTTAGAAATCTAAACTTAGTATTTTTTATTTAAAACTTTAATTGATTTCAAGAACATGATCAAATAGTCATAAGACACACCAAACAAGAGTCTTTTCTATCGTTACACATTAATTGATCAAATAGTTCTACAAAATAACTAAAATTTGAAAATTTCATAAAATAGAAATTTCAGTAAAGTCAACATTCTTTAAATATCATCAATCAAGATATAATCCATATCAATTCATTCTCCTTCATCTCCTTTCTCTTCAATGTCTGCATCAGCATTCTTTAGAACATTTGATCATTGTTTGAAAAATATTGATGTAACTATTACGTTACCTTCTTGATTTTTAACATTACGCCACAATGTAGAAGTCCCATAATATTTACCCCATATTTATATTGTTTTTTACATCAATTACATTCAACTTTTTCTATATTATCAATACCCTTCATTTTATTAAAATACATCCAAATATTAGAATAGTCCTTAGATATTTTAGATGACCCTTCATCATGCTTAGCACTTTCAAATTCATCAACATCCAAATTAATACATTGATTTTGAGAGGAGTCAATTTCAAAAATGAATCTGTTATTTAACAGAATATTAAGTTTTAGACTTTCAGTGTAAAGCTTCTGGAATTGGAACCAAGTTTTAATCCATGACCTTGAAGGCGAGAACGAAGAGAAGAAAGGCGGAACAAATAAGTAGCCAGCGGCCGATGGACGAAGTATTGAGTATTGACTGCTACAGTGCTGCCTCGGAGAGAAAAAAATTAGGGTTATACGACATATGCCTATAAGTCTATAAATCATATTAGAATTTTTTTGCCAACACGCGGGCCAACCTAGGCTCGACCCGCCTAGGCTCGTGACCCGAGCGGGCTAGCCCGTGTAGGCCCAATTCCAAATAGGTTACTAATATTTCAACCCAACCCGTTTAAATTGTTTGGTAAGGTGGACCAACCCAACGGGCCAAACCCAAATTGACGGCTCTACGTATGAACTAATAAAATTCATTTAAACGTATATACTATCATAAATTAGCTCGTTTAGCCTTTTTCAATAAACATAGTTATTTTTTTAAAACTATATATTTATTAATTAAATATTCAAATTTTTTCATGATTAAAAACTTTATATTTAATCAATTTTTTTCTATGATATTTTATTTATTAATTAATTTATCTCCTTTTATTTCTTTTTCTTTGTAATATTTTTGTGAAAGTTATTTTTAATTATTTTAAATATAAAAAAAATTAAATTAGTATTTTTTTTATTTAACTTTTTTATATAGATGTTTATAATAATAGTAAATAAAATATTGAGTTATTATTTTTTATATATATAATTTTTGATTATTACTCTTTTGGTGTTGTTGGATTTGTTTTTTTTATGTTAATGGTCCTTTGTTGTTGAAGGGATGAGTCATTTTAATATTCAAATATTAGCTCCTTATATTGATCAAATAATTTTAAAAAAATCAATGTTGATATAGGAAGAAAGTAAAAATAAATGGTCAAAAGAATAAAAATTAAAATAATCAAATACTAACATATGAATAGATTGAAAGAAGAAAAATAGATAAATTGAGATAAATTAATTAATTAATAAATAAATAAAAAGTAAAGAGATAAATTGATTAATTAATTAATAAAAAGAGAAAAAAATAATATTTAATTAATAAATATATAATTTACAAAAATTAATTCTATTTATTCTTAATTCATACTCTAACTAAGCTTGAGCTAGTTGTATAATTACATACGTCTAATGTTTTTTTTTTCTAAAATATAAACTTATTGATATTATAAAAATTTTAATAAATTAATTAAATAAATTATAATAATCTAAGAAAAATTTGAACAATCATTTTCATGCATTTAACTTAATATATATATATATATATATATATATATATATATATATATATATATATATATATATATATATATATATATATATATATATATATATATATATATATATATATATATATATATAACCTAATAATGTCTTCATACATAAAAACATCTAAATTAAATAAAAACATCTAAATTAAGATAATATACTAGAATTTGGTCAAAAGGAATAAATTGTTCTTATATTTTACTTTGGTGTTTTTCTCTTTTGTTTTTTCATAAGTTTATACAATATATTAAGTTCAATAAACACTGATATTATTAGCAATTCAAATAAAATTAACTATTGATTGTTTTTGTATAGAACGATTGAGTAATGTCAAAAGATTACAGAGTTGGAAGTTCTACTTTTTTAAGGGCATTTGTCTATTCAATTCGAATTTCTAAACTCATTGTGTTTGGGAAGGTCATCTAGAAGGAACTTGTTTTTTTTTGTTAAAATGTGTTTGCATGATACCTTGTAAAACCTATCTGCCCACGCTCTTTAAAGACATAAATATCTAACTATCATTTTAAATACTTGTGTATTTCAAAGAAAAATAAATAAATTCCAAATAAAAGAATTCTTTAATGCTTATATAATTTAAAGATTAAATTGGTTAATTTAGTTCTTACCTTAACAAAAGTATTTTGAAAATTCGATAAAGAATAAAAACAAATAATAGAGAGAAAGAGATGATTTTTTTACATGAAAATGTTAAATGTTAGATTTCTCGACAATTCTCTTAAGTAATTAGAACACTCAACGACTTAATTATTAAAAAAAAATTACTATCAATAAATAGTATTTGACATTTCACAAATATAACAACTTACATGGTTCCTATCCTAGTTTTGTCACCTAGGTTTTTAAAAGATTTTGATTTTGATGCAATTAAATAATATCTTGATGCAATCACGATTGTTTTATTATTTTTTGAGTTAATGATGGTAAAAAATGTTGGTATCATTGAGATGGTAATTTAGTGCAAAAATGTGGTCATGAGATTAGTAATATGAGAGGTTTATTATGTAAGAAAGGATATTATTAATTATCGAGAAATGAGAGTAAAAAGTCAAAAAGGAAAAGGTCGGTGCTAATTAGAAAAAAGTTAAATAATTTTTTTTATCAAATTTGTTATCATTTTTTATGAATAACGAAAACAACGATGAATAAGATGAGGAAGACAATCACTAAGTTGTCCCAACCAATTATGCACAATCATGTTCATACCATAAATTCAACCATTGCAGCGAGAAGAAGACTTACTTGAAGACTTGAGGCGAATACATGTAGGAGATGGCGAAGGGCGGCGTTCAAAATAAAAAACATAAACGAAGATCAATGTGCAAAATAATAATCTTAGACGAATCTTTCTATCTAGTTAATCTAGATGTGCAGAGAAGGAGGAAGATCTTATCGGAAGCTTGAACGGATCTTGAACGGACTTGGACGGATTTAGAGACAGATTTGGAGTCGGATTTGGGACGTTGGCGCGCACGAGGAAGAAAGAGCTTGATAGATCGGGAGCAGGGGATGCTCTCGGGCTAATTAGAGTTTTTATAGGTAATAACGATTGTATAAATACCAATCGGTAATGATCATTAGAGCAAGTTTAGGCATATCTTTTAGGTTCCTTACTCATGCGAGGCATATGAACTTTATAGAGAAAGGGGGAAGGACATATGACTTAAGGTGTCGCTGATTGGTCACATACAATAGTTATTAAGGAGGTTTCACCGATTGGTTTCTATACCAATCGGTACAATGCTTCCAAAACACGGTAAAAATAAAGCCTTTTTTCGCGGTCTTTTAATGAGGGTATACCGATTAGTTTTATAATCAATCAACTTTATATATAGTATAATAGCGATTGGTGTAAAGACCAATCGCTATTAGTAAGGCAGTAATGATAGGAATTAAAAATCATCGCTATTAACTTGATAATAGTTATTAATCTTTACACCAATCGGTGGTAATACTCGCTATTACCCCTAATTTTACTAGTGGACGAAAGTTATAATTTTTTTTTTGTTACAATTCATTTTCTTGATACCTTGTAAACCCTGTCCACCTATCATATTCTTTAAAGACATATATACCTAACTATTATTTTAAATACTTGTGTATGCAAAAGAAAAATAAATAAATTTCAAATAAAATAATTTTTTCATGCTTATATAATTTAGAGATTAAATTGGAAATTTAGTTCTTACATTAACAAAAGTATTTTGAAAATAAATCCGAAAAAGAATAAAAACAAATACATAGAGAGAAAGAGATGCATTTTTACATGAAAATGTTAAATGTTAGATTTCTCGATAATTCTCATAAGTAATTAGAACACCCAATAAATTAATTTATTAAAAACAATTAAATTACTAATCAATAAATAGTATTAAACATTTCATAATGTAATAAGTTAGATTGTTCCTATCCTAGTTTTGTATAAACCCACCGTTCTTGGGTTAGCTCTGGGCTAAGTTCATCGGTCCTAGGTTCAGGAACTCTCGAACCCAGGTTAGACCTATATGTCCTGGGTTGGACCTCTCGATCCTAGATGTGAAAACCCACGGTTGGACCTCTCGTTCTTAGCTCAAGAACATCGATCAAACTTCTTGATCCTAGTTCAAGAACATCGATCAAACCTCCTAATGGCGTTTTGGCTGTTCTTACGGACATTTGACAATATTGGGATGAATCGCCCCTATGGAAGTAGCAAAAATTCTCACCGAAGTAGGGTGATCATTTCATCTTTTGAATAAGCCGAAAAGGTGGACTATCGGTTGAGTTCCAAATTTTCAAAATCAAAGACGAGTCTTTGATCTTATCTTCTTTGGCGACCGTGATGAAGACGAAGGTGGCGCATGAAATGTCGTTGTTTCATGCACTTTAGCGCGTTCCGTCCAATGTCGTTGGTGTTTGGGTGTTACATTAGCGATTCGGCTATCTGACGTTAACCGATCTAGTGTTTTTCGGGCACGCGCTCCTCCTACTACAACGGGCTACGCGGGCGCGCCTCGAGCGTTGGATGAGAATTCAGTGCTCATCCGATGGACGCAGTTCTGACTGTAGAATTCCTTCCAGATTTCGGCTACACCGAATTGCGAATTTATTTTTATTTTAAAACCTTAAGAGTTTGTTGGAAATTGATTTTTCTTTCACCCTTTTGGATTTAATTTTAATATTTTTAAATACATAAAATATTAAAATAAATATGACAAATATTTTACCATTTTTTTATATATATATTTTATGGTTATATAAATAATTTTGGGGGATGAAATGGGTACCTCATTTCATCCTTAATTATTCATTTTAATCCCATGATTTTTTTCTAAAATTATTGTGAGATAAACGAGTACAACATTTATCCGAAATAATTTTATTTTATTTATTTTGGCCATTTTCCTTAATTAAGTAGACTTTAATTATCACAATAATTAATCCAATTAATTATTTTAGTTGGTTTTTGTCCTTGGGATTAATTATTTTGATTTTATTTATTCGAAAATAAATTAATATAATTATTTTAATTTTGTAAATTGGTGTGTAGATTTTTAGTGTTTACTGAGTGCCTCTCTCGAATCGAGTTTGAATATAACAAACTGGTTTTGAAGACGTTGATTCAAGTATGACATCTAACACTATGTTATCTAGTCCAATTTAAAATGAGGGGGTTTAGAAAGATAGAACATGTAGTGTGCTAATTATTAGAGTGACCTAATAATGTTGTGTATAACAGTTCGTTGAGGTGCTTTCAAGCGTTGTTGTATGGTTATTTCTTTGGTGATTATCCTAACAAGGATAGTTCATGTGAATCCTGTTTTACAGAACTTAACAAAGTACCCGTAAAATCCATGGGATAAAGATAATCATATGTATTGAAACATCAATTCCATGAATATCAGTAGATTATTCAAGGCTTAGTCATTTATAAATAGATAATGGTTAATGTTATGAGAAATGTTGGGAACATGAAAATTCTAACAACTTTCATGTGAGTTACCAACAAGTAACATTTATGGTGATCATATGTCTATGATCACGAAACTATCAACAGATGAGTCTTGGTGAGAGCCAACAAGCTTGTCTATGGGGGCTTGCTAATAAGCAAGACATTGAGTAATCGTATACAAATGATCATGGTACTATTCATATATAGGCTTGTCACGAGAGCTAACGAGCTCATCACAAAGGTCATTCACAAGTGAGGTTGAAGACGATCATGTATAAATGACCATGGTAGTAACAATAAATAAGTTTATGTGTTGTTGTGAATTAAAAAGAGACTGACTACCTATTAACAAATAGGATTTGGATTGGATACCTATTAAGAGATATGGTTTTCTTGAGTACCTATCAAGAAATAAGGTTTGAGATACATATTTGGGAGATAGGTTTTGAGATACCTATTCGAGAGATAGGATTTTGTTTGAGAACCTATCAAGGTATAAGGTTTTGATTACATGTCAAGAGATATGGTTTGGCTTACCTATCGAGCGATAGGGTTTTGCGTTTGAGATATTTGGTCTTAGTGATGTTGAGAGAGGGGACACCTATCGAGGGATAGGGTCTTAATGAAATTGTATACTAACAATATCTCAACCTATTGGAAAATATGATTTTCAGATAGAATTGTGTACAAATGATTAGCGCACCTATCAACTGATATGACTTAGTCACAGAGTCTTGTACGAATGACGTCTCGCCCTATCAATAAATAGGATTTAGTCACAGAGTCGTATACGAATGACATCTCAACCTATCAACAAATATGATTTAGTCACGAAGTCGTGTACGAACAACGTTTTGACCTATCAATAAATAAGATTTAGTCACAAAGTCGTATACAAACGACATCTCAACCTATCAATAAATATGATTTTGTCATAAAGTCGTGTAGGAACGATTAGCGCACCTATAAACATATATGGTTTCTAACGGAATCATATACAAATGATGTCTCAATCTATAAACAAATATGGTTTTAGACAGAATCGTATACGAACGATTAACGCACCTATCAATAGATAAGAGTTCTAACGGAATTATGTACAAATGATGTCTCAACTTATCAAAATATATGGTTTTCAGACGAAATCGTGTACGAACGATTAGCGCACCTATCCATAAATAAGATTTCTAACGGAATTGTATACAAGTGATGTCTCGACCTATCAACATATAGGGTTTTCAGACATAATCATGTACGAATGATTAGTGTGCCTATCAATAGATATGATTTCTAACGGAATCATATACAAATGATGTCTTGACCTATCAATAGATAGAGTTTTTAGACAAAATCATGTACGAACAATTAGCGCACCTATCAACAAATAGGATTTCTAACGGAATCATATACAAATGATGTCTCGACCTATCAACATATAGGGTTATCAGACGGAATCATGTACAAACGATTAACGCACCTATCAACAAATAGAATTTCTAATAAAATCATATACAAATGATATCTCGACCTATCAACATATAGAGTTCAGATGGAATCGTGTACGAATGATTAGCACACCTATCCAGAAATAGGGTTTCTAATGTAATCATATACAAATGATGTCTCAACCTATCAACATATAGGGTTTTCAGACAAAATCGTGTACGAACGTTTAACGCACCTTTCAATAGATATGATTTCTAACGAAATCGTATACAAATGATGTCTCGAACTATCAACAGATAGAGTTTTCAGACGGAATCGTGTACGAATGATTAGCGCACCTATCAACAAATATGATTTCTAATAGAATCATATACAAATGATGTCTCGACCTATCGACGGATAGGGTTTTCACTGGATCATGCACGTATGATCTCAGGTCCTTGTCGGCAAACAAGATTATTAATGGATCATCCTAATAATAATCTCTATGCTTGTCAATAAACAAGGCTTACAATAGAATTATGTACGGATGATTTCTCATACCTATCAAAAGATAGGGTTTAGACACATAACTACAATTAGTTATTTTTAGTGGAATCGTATAAAAACGATCTATCGCACCTATGAACAGATAGGGTTTGGGATACCTATTCACAAATAGAATTCTAAAACGAGATCATGTACAAACGATCTCATGTACATATCAACAACTAGGGTTTAGGTACCTAACTACAATTAGGGTTTTAAAACGGGATCATGTACGAACGATCTCACAAACCTATCAACATATAAGGTTTGGGTACTTAACTATAATTAAGATTCTAAAATGGGATCGTGTACGAATGATCTCATGTACCTATCGAGAAATATAGTTTGGGTACCTAACTACAATTAGGGTTTATTGAAGGGATCGTGTATGAACGATCTCACATACCTATCAATAGATATGATTTTTAGTGGATCATGCACGTATGATCTCAAGTCCTTGTCGATAGAAAAGATTGTTAGTGGATCATCTTACAAATGATCTTTATGCTTCTTTACAAACAAGGCTTACAACTGAATCATGTACGAATGATTCCTCGTACCTATCAACATATATGGTTTAGATACCTAACTACCATTAGAGTTTTTTTAGAGGAATCATATAAAAATGATTTATCGCACCTATTAACATATAGGTTTGGGATACATGTCTAAAATTAGGGTTTAAAAATGAGATCATGTACGAATGATCTCACGTATCTATCAACATATAGGGTTTTTGATACTCAATTTTGATTATTTTTCTTTTATAGTATTGGTCATGGCTTTATGCCTTTTAAGAGAATATTTCAACAGAATCCTAGTTTCCCTTTCTTTTTCCAAAATGACCTTCACAACTTATTATAAAATTAATCGACGCTTTTAAAGGTCTTATTTATAGACAAATGACTCATGTTTTTGGATAAAGGAACATTTTTTGTTCCCCCAGTTCCTATCCTTGTTTATCTATTTTCTTTTTCAAGATTGGGATGAACCTTGATCCTTTGAAATAAATCATGAAGTTTTCGAATTCAAAACGTATTCGGGGTTAGGCTTTGAACATCTTTACCTCCTTTGTGATGATTTTATTTCATCAAGGAATAAGATTTTTTTTACCCAACTTTCGGGATATTAGCTATAAATTCGATCTTGTGTACAAACGATTATCCATAATCATAACCCTCGAGGAAGATATTCAAAACTTTGATGTTTTGATAAAAGACTGCAACTTATTTTTAGTTGTTTGTCCCTGAACCACATTTCTCGATAGTTCAACTCATCGCAAAAACATATGGGAGAGGTTTTTTTGACTTTCTACTTTGGGTTTTCATTTTTCATTTTTCTCTTTTTCTTTTGTTGACTCGCGGGTATATCTAGTAGAATCAATATATCTTTGCCCTTGCCGTAGCAATCAAGACTAGAGTCTGAGTGAGCAACGGATGGTGGATTTCAATACCACAACCACTTGAGTCATTTTTTCGTTTCCGGGGTATATCTAGTAGAATTGGTACATTTTGCTTTTGTTGTAGCAATCATGACTATAGTTTTTGAGTGAGCACGAATGGTGATTTCAGTACCTCAACTAACAAAGAAACATTTTTCAATTTTTGTAGAGATTTTCAGGATTTATTCCGGTTCTCTTTTTTGCATTTTCATTTTTTTGATTTTTTCCCAACTCATGAGTTTCAAACCTCTCCTTCTTTAACAAAAGTAACAATGAGATGTTCTTTCTCGATTTGGGGCTCTATGCCTCAATTTTATGGGATTTATTCAGGTTTAATTTTTTCAAAAACCTTCGAGGGAGAGTTGTTCTTAGGATAATCGTCTACAAACGAAAAAGAGCTTATGATCAAAATCAATTGAATCAAAATTATTGTGAAATCCTCGTTTTATTTATAAGAATATCACTCGAATGGAAGTGATATTCTTTGCTTTTCCCCTACTTGTTTCCTAATATCCGACACATCGACTCTAGGATGGGATTAAGGTTTTTATTCCTTTCTCAAAAGACTTTCTCTTTCTTTGAGAAAAGGACTGGGGGTTTCATTTATGTGAGACCGGGCCTAAAACATTCAAGTTGCCTATGCATCTTCTCTCCTTTATTTTTTGCATTGAGAAGAATCAGGTCTCTATAGTTCGAACATGAGTCTTTTGTCCATGTTGAAAGTTATACAAAACTTGGGATTGTATTATGTTGAAATAAGCTTCTTACAAGGTTGAGCTTTAAACCGTTTTACGTGTAGCTTGATATTGTATAAAATATATTTTAAGCACATCGAGATTTCTTGGCGCAATGAACACTTCGCCTTCTAGGTTAGATATGCGACAGCTCCTCTATATCAGATTTTCTTAACTAGGAAGGGTCATTCTCATTAGGGTCGAAACTTTCCCTTGGGGTCTAGGAGTTCCTAGGTTCGGTTGAGAAATAGATCACCTTCTTTAAGGTTTCTAGGTTTTACCTTCCTATTGAAGGTGTCTAACATTAGTTTTTGGTAGGCTTGGGTTTTACACAAAACATTTAACCTTTTATCCTCCATTAATGTTAGTTGGTCATATCGAGATTGGAGTTAGTCTTATTAAATAATGTGGCTCTCCAAGAGTATTCTTAGGGTTGGAATCTCGATTTCGATAGGTTGTACGTCATCTATACCATAAACCAGAGAGTAAAGAGTTTCGTTTGTCGAGGTTTGAGTGGTTGTGTGATCGATTTTTAAAAACATTTTTGATCGACTAGTTTAAAAATTATGGGACACTCTTTAAAAAAATTATTTTGAAAATATGAGGGGAATTAATTTTAATTTTTGAAAAATTTAAGTTTGAAAAATGAGGTTTTATAGACAACTTCATATCTTACATTTCCGTCGAATCTGGGAGAGATTGAGAGTTTTTTAATGGAAGTATGTCATAGTCCTACTTTAAATTTTTTCAATATTAATTAATCCTCACGACTAGAGAGTCTCCACCTAATTTTCAAAAATTAGGAAATTAAGAGATGTGAATTCGACGTTTGGTTACGTGTGGGAAAATGTTTTTTAAACGCTATGTCCCACAACTCCCCTAAGATCTCTACTAGTTAATTTTGTCGTTTCTTTTAAAAAATCTTATGCTTTATATTTTAGAAAAATTAATTTTATGATAACATAGGATCACATAAATCACAAACTTACATAAAATAACAAAATCAACCAAACCAATCCAAACAAGACCTAAAAAATATGAAAAAATAAAGCAAAAGGATTGTGGTTAGCCTCCACGGTCCTATACCTGATTTTTAGCCGAGGTGCAAATCCAGTTCGGTCGAAAAATTGCGCCTTTTGTCGGTCCTTGGTCCTCAGGTGCGAAAATCTTCGGTCCTATGATCAGCAGTAGCGGTCCAAAGGCTACGAAAATCTTCGGTCTTTTGATCACCACCACCTCCTTACCACCACCACCTCTTACCATCCTTGTTCAAAGCTATATATGTTAAGTATATTAGTCCCATCATTGCTTGTTCCAAAACCAAACAAGTTATTTATTACCATAATCCATGACGAAACTGGAATTGGAACTGGAATCTCAGGTGTGGAAAACAACACCTACCAGTGTAAAGAATGCTGTATATAAGATGGACTTACACACGAACAATGCAAGGGTACCCGCAACAAAGGCTACAGATATTCGAGAAATTGGTCTCGGAACAGAATTCTACCCCCACCCATTGTAAATAAATGTCAATTTCAATTTCCCCAAAAGAATAATAAAAGAGAAATAGTTTGAACTCACAGGCACCAGGTTGGTTCCAGTTTCAACTCCATCGATCCTTCCCTACTTTCAATACCCTTTGCACAACTATTTTCACATCATGTGTATGTGTAAAATTAGTTCATAATCTAATAGAAAATCCAGTCATTTCCAATTTGATCCCAATTCAAATGCTATGACCAATTCGTATTGAGAATAATCTAAAGCAGAGTCAATCAAGTCCTGGTTATTTTCTGAAGTTAGTGATACTGAAATATATATAAATATACCTTTAGGGTGTGTTTGATAACTCTGGAATTAGCATTGGAATTGGAATTGGAATTGGAGGGTATAATTCCAATTCTTATGTTTGTTAGACACTCTAATATTAATAATTGGAATTGGAATTCCAATGGAATTCAATATAGTGTAATTTGATAGTTCTCAATTTCAATCTTTTTAGGTCAGAATTGTAATTTCAAATTAAAACGTTTTTCACGTTATTACATGTTTAACACGTTTTTCATACATTAAATACGTTTAACACGTTTAACATGATTTCACATTTTTGGCACGTTTAATACGTTTTTGGCACGTTTAACACGTTTTTGACACATTTAACACATTTTTCACGTCCTTGACACGTTTAACACATTTTTGACACGTTTAACACGATTTTCACATTTTTAACACGTTTTTGACACGTTGAACACGATTTTCACGTTTTTAACACGTTTTTGACACGTTTAACACAATTTTCGCGTTTTTAACACAATTTTCACGTTTTGACACGTTTAACATGATTTTGACACGTTTAACACGTTTTTCACGTTTTTAACACGTTTTAGACACGTTTAACACGTTTTTGACGTTTTTGGCATATTAAACACGGTTTTCACGTTTTTAATACGTTTTTGACACGTTTAACACATTTTTGACACGTTTAACACGATTTTCGCGTTTTTGACACATTTTGACACGTTTTGACACATTTAATACGTTTTCACGTTTTTGACACGTTTAACACGATTTTCACATTTGTAACACGTTTAACACTATTTTCACGTTTTTAACACGTTTTGACACATTTTTCACGTTTTTGACACGTTTACCACGATTTTCACGTTTTTAACACGTTTTGACACGTTCAACACATTTTTGACACGTTTAACACGATTTTCACGTTTTTAACACGTTTTGTCACGTTTAACACATTTTTAACATGTTTTTGACACGTTTGACACATTTTAACACATTTAACATATTTTTTATACGTTGAACACGTTTTGACACGTTTAACACGATTTCCACATTTTTAACACGTTTTTGACATGTTTAAGACGATTTTCACGTTTTTAACACGTTTTGACATGCTGAACACGTTTTGACGTTTTTGACACGTTGAACACGATTTTCACGTTTTTGACACGTTTAACACGATTTTCGCGTTTTTGACACATTTAACACGTTTTCATGTTTTTGACACGTTTAACACGATTTTCACGTTTTTAACAAGTTTTTAACACGTTTTTGCACACGTTTAACACGATTTTCACATTTTCAACACGTTTTGACACATTTTTCACGTTTTTAACACGTTTACCACGATTTTCACATTTTTAACACGTGTTTGACACGTTTAACACATTTTTGACACGTTTAACACGATTTTCACGTTTTTAACACATTTTTGACACGTTTAACACATTTTAAACATGTTTTTGACACGTTTGACACATTTTAACAATTTTAACATGTTTTTGACACGTTTAACATGTTTTTGACACATTTAACACGATTTCCACATTTTTAACACGTTTTTGACATGTTTAAGACGATTTTCACGTTTTTAACACGTTTGGACATGTTTAACACGTTTTTGACATTTTTGACACGTTGAATACGATTTTCACGTTTTTGACACGTTTAACACGATTAACATGATTTGACATTTTTGGCACGTTTAATACGTTTTTGGCACATTTAACACGTTTTTGACACATTTAACACATTTTCACGTCCTTGACACGTTTAACACATTTTTGACACGTTTAACACGATTTTCACATTTTAACACGTTTTTGACACGTTTAACACGTTTTTGACACATTTAACACGATTTCGCGTTTTTAACACGTTTTTGACACATTTAACACGTTTCCACGTTTTGGACACATTTAACACGATTTCCACGTTTATAACACGTTTTTGACATGTTTAACACGATTTTCACGTTTTTAACACGTTTTGACACATTTTTCACGTTTTTGACACGTTTACCACGATTATCACGTTTTTAACACGTTTTTGACACGTTTAACACATTTTTGACACGTTTAACACATTTTTGACACGTTTAACACGATTTTCACGTTTTTAACACGTTTAACACATTTTCACGTTTTAAATATGTTTTTGACACGTTTGACACATTTTTAACACATTTAACATGTTTTTGACACGTTTAACATATTTTCACGTTATGGCACGTTTAACAAATTTTCACTTATTTGGACGTTTAACACATTTTGATACGTTTAACATGTTTTTACGTTTTTGACATTTTTAACACATTTTTTATATGTTTAACATGTTTTTACATTTTTGACATGTTTAACACATTTTTTCATGTTTTTGGCACGTTTAACATGTTTTGGTTTGTTTAACAGATTTTTGCACGTTTAACATGTTTGATAAATTATGGCACATTTACCACATTTTGACATGTTTAATACATTTTGGCCCGTTTAACACACTTGTGACACGTTTAAAACGTGTTAAATATGCCAAAAATGTGTTAAACATGTCAAAATCGTGTTAAATGTGCCATAAACGTGTTAAACGTGTCAAACGTGTGAAAAACATGTTAAACATGTTAAACGTGTTAAATATGTCAAAATCGTGTTAAATGCGCCATAAACGTGAAAAACGTGTTAATCTTATCAAAACGTGTGAAAAAAATGTTAAACGTATTAAAAATGTCAAAAATGTGTTAAATGTGCCAAAAACGTAAAAACGTGTTAAATGTGAAAAACGTGAAAAACGTGCCAAAACGTGAAAAACGTGCCAAAACGTGAAAAACGTGTCAAAATGTGTAAAATGTGTGAAAAACATGTTAAACATGCCAAAAACGTATTTAACGTGTCAAAAACGTGAAAAACATATTAAACGTGTGAAAACATGTTAAACATATTAAAAATTTCAAAAACATGTTAAATGTGCCCAAAACATGAAAAACGTGAAAAAATGTGTCAAAACGTGTCAAACGTGTCACAAATGTATAAAACGTGTGAAAAACGTGTTAAACATGCCAAAAACGTGTTTAACGTGCCAAAAACGTGAAAAACATATTAAACGTGTGAAAACGTGTTCAACGTGTTAAACGTATTAAAAATGTCAAAAACGTGTTAAATGTGCCCAAAACATGAAAAACGTGTTAAACGTGAAAAACGTGTTAAACGTGAAAAACGTGCCAAAACGTGAAAAACGAGTTAAACGTGTCAAAAATGTGTAAAACGTGTTAAACATGCCAAAAACGTGAAAAATATGTTAAACATGCCAAAAATGTGAAAATGTGTTAAACTTGTCAAAATGTGAAAACATGTTAAACGTATTAAAAATGTCAAAAACGTGTTAAACATATCAAAAACATGAAAAAACATGTTAAACGTGTGAAAATATGTTTTAAGTGTGAAAATGTATTAAACATGTCAAAAACGAGTTTAAACGTGCCAAAAACGTGTTAAACGTGTAAAAAAACATGTTGAACGTGTTAAACATGTCAAAAACGTATTAAACATGTCAAAAACGTGTTAAACATCTCAAAAACGTGTTAAACATGTCAAAAACGTATTAAACGTGTCAAAAACGTGAAAACATATTTAAGAAGTTAACAATTTTTAACGAATATTTTATTTTACATACATAGGAATTGAAATTGAATTACAATTCTATCATCTTCCCAAACATAGGAATTGAAATTGAATTACAATTCTATAATTTTTCCAAACATAGGAATTGAATTGTAATTCAATGCCAATTCTCATGGAATTGGAATTCCAATGCCAATTCCAATTCCAATTCCCCCTCATCAAATACACCCTTACAGAAATTGGATTGGGCAGCGAGAACAGGACGAATGACAATGTGAGTTTTGAGAGTCGTCTTCTTCTTGAGTATGGTGATAGAAGGCGGAGAGTGCAAATTTAACCCTAAATGAGAGTTAGAAGAAATAAAGCGACAAGGGTTGTGAGAGAGAGCTGGTTGTTTATGGGCATAGCCAGAAAGAATAATTCTAATGATTAGTGTAGAAACCATCTCTATCTTTTTGGTCCGCCTACTTCTTCTTCTTGTTTTCACATGAATCTACTAGTGAGCTGATGCACTTGTGTCTTTGCGAGACGATCGTGCCTTTCGGAGACAATCGTGCCCTTCGCGAGACAATCGTTCATTCACGATCATATATTTTTAATGAAAACAACAAACAGATCAAGGAAGAAACGTACCCATTGCCAAAGTGTTCGTGCTCGTGCTCATAGTTGTGTCCGTCAAAAATCGTCGCCGTTTAGATCTTCGTTTAGAGAGAAGAAGGAGAAAAACGGGAAGAGAGAGAAAGAGAAGATGAGAAATGAAAAAAATGCAAAGTTATATTAAATAGTAAGGATATTCTGGACTTTTCCCGTGCCTTCTTCGCGTAACTATCCTCCCTTCGCGAAAGAAATATTTTCATAAAAAAATTTAAGTGATTACCCACGCAATTTAATTTATACGCCGGTCACCAACGCATTTAACCCATTTTTTATGATCATTTCGTCAAATTTCTTAAATTGAGACGGTTCAAACAGTCCTTTAGAATATAACCTATTTTATATTTACATTTTCAATCTCTGTTATTGTTAATATTAAAATTAATTTATTAAAAAGAAACAACAACATTTAAATAAGATAAATAGTATAATAATTAGAATTTACTTTTCAGTTTTTCATAGCCCTAACACATAAATTAAGGGTTGGATTGATACGGCAAATAAGTTACAACAATAGTTTAAACAAATATCCTACTACAATTAGACCTACGATTAAACCGAATAAACTTTTCCAATATTTTTCAACTTTTTCTCTTCTCTCCCCTCCTCTCCTCTCCTCTCCTCTCCTCTCCTCTCCTCTCCTCTTAAGTGATTAACGAATAAATTGGACTCATTAAACTGAATTTGAAATGTATATTAATGATTAGCCAGTAAGTGAAAGCAAGGAGTATATCATAGGATAGAAGGAGGAAATATACTATCCTAAATATGTAGACAACTATTTATTTATATTTTTTTAATAAAATGTTTATTTTCACTTAATCAATAGATTAAATGAGTTATAGACTTGACTTAAATATTAAAATAAAAAAATTAAATAATCACTTTAATTTCAAAATTAAGTAAGCATACAAATATTTCTTTTATTAATTTTTATTTTGCATACAAAATTATTTTTAATAGTAATTGATGCCATTGCACTTTTATAAAGCACGAATCGGGGATGGTCGGGTTTGCATGGTAACAAACAAATACATTGAAACAACAAACTACATTCTCCGACTTGATGATCTTCGTAGAAGTAATGTTTCATACAATTGTAGTTCCATATACACGCGCTTTGAAAGTGCCACTATAAACTTTACAAGATGGTAAGCTTCATCGGTAATAAACTTATGACTAACACGAATATAAAATTAAAAAATAATGTATTCATGTCTATTACAATTATAACATGTTAACAAAATATTGTTTTTTTTTGTATGTGTATAGAAATGATGTAGATTTAAGTGAATAGTAAGAAAAAATAAATGAACTATTTAAAGTAAGAGAAATGATACGTATTACGACTCTGAAAATAGCGACTTGCACAGCAAAGGGACATCGCTATTATACAAAAGACATGACTGTTATACAAAAGGGACCCTGGTCGACGAAGTTCCTTTTGTATAACATCCAAGTCTTTTTTGTATAACAGCGAGGTCTCGTCACTATGCGAGTCGCGATTTAAAATTAATGATATGTATCATTTACCTTGAAGTAAACATAGGGTGAATCTGGGTGGATCTGAAGGTGTATTATTAAGTAAGTCAAAATTTTCATCCTATTATTATAATCTAATTATTTAATTAAATATGTGTAGATATTTACAATCTATTAAAGATTTCTTGAATCAACTATAGTTTTAGAAAGATAAGATTAAAGTTTAAATTTCCAAACTAATTTGATTTAAGAATTCAGATAAAAAATTTGAAGATAATATTAATAGGGAAAGAATAATTTATTGTGAAATTTGACGAGATGACCCTAATAACTGCTTCAAATGAGCTGGTGACATAAATTATATTGCGCTGACCACTTAAATTATTTTGGACGAAATTGCTCCCATTGCGAGACGTAATCGCCAGTTGCGAGACGCAATCGGATGCCATGTGAAAAGTTCTCAATGCCCTTACTATTTAATATACTTCTTTCCTTTCTCCCATTTTTTTCTTTTTTTTCTTCCTTGTTCTCGCTCTTCTCAATCTTCTCCTCCTTCTCTCTAAAACCCTAAACACCGAATATCTAGACGACCGAATCCCAGCAAAGGCAACCATGAGCACAAGGATGATGTCCGATACTGGTATGCTTCCTTATCATTCGCTCATTGTTGTTTATTTCTTGTTTGAAAGCATACTAGGGTTTAGGGTTTTTTAATTGATTCACCTTGATTGAATTCAGATGTCGATGGGGTCCCTGTTGATGAGGTTGGATGTGGTGGTGTCGTCTCATGTTGATTCTCCTTGCGGAGCGGGTGCGATTGTTGATCGCTTGATAATTATCGATTGCGTCTCGCGGTTGGTTGCATCTCGCGAATGCGTCTCGCAATTCCGTCTCGCGAATGCGTCTCGTGAATGCGTCTCGCAACCTAAATTGCGTCTCTTGACAATGATAAAAGGTTGAACTATGATTTGTTTTGATTTTGTTGTTTAGGTGATCAAAATGAGTGAGAATAATAGTGAAATAATTGTATTTGTAACTGTTGGGACAACTTGTTTTGATTCTCTTATTAAAGTTGTGGACACTTCTCTTGTATTATGTCGTCAATATTCTATAGTTTGTTTATTCATACATAATTTTGTTGTAGAGTTCTATTGTTGCTGCAAATCAAGTTTTATGGCAGAGAAAAGTGCAAAATAAATTTGATTCTTTCTTCTTGTTCTTGGTACATATTAAAGAAATGAAAAACGAAACGATTGATTATCAAACAAACTATTCATCTTCTTCTTCCTCGAGTGGGAAACGGACATGTTTCCCTTGTGGAGTAGGTAGACCCTTCAACTTCAGTATACCTTCTTCTTCTTCATCCTCACTATCGTACACAAATCTGGTGTGCTTTCCCACAACATTCATCTTCTTCATCACTTCACAAAGCTCATCAACTTCTTCTCCTTCTTCATTATCTACTTCTTCATTCGCAAGATGCACTCACGAGACGCAATCGTGAGATTCATTCGCGAGACGCAATCGCGAGATGTATTCGCGAGACACAATCGCAAGATGCATTCGCGAGACGCAACTAACCGTGAGGCGAATCAACAATCGCGACCGTTCCGCAAGGCGAATCAACATGAGATCGTACCACTAAATCCAACATCATCAATAGGGACCCCATCAACACCTACATTCAATCAAGGCGAATCAATTAAACACAAAAACATTCATCTATAAATGACATAAGAATTAAAGAGAAGAAAAGAGAATATAAAGGCGACTCCTCTTCATCGTAGTTTAGTTTGCAGATGTCTTTACCGCTGTGTTCGTCGTTCGCATATGAAGAGAAGAGAAAGACGGCTCATCATCTCTATCTTAGGATTTATGGAGGAGAAGAGAGATAATGGGAAGAAACAAATGAATTTTTTTTATAAGGGATGGGTTGCGAGACGTACGTGCAGTTGCGTCTCGTGAAAGGGCATTTTCGTTAAAAAAAAAGTGGTCACCATCGTAATAAAATTTATGCGCTGGTCACCATCTCATTTGAAGCAGTTATTAGGGTCATTTCGTCAAATTTCTCAATATATTTACCCAGCTCCCTTTAAATTCCTATTACTAGAAATTTGATTACTGTAATTCGGCTGCTGGTGATGCAGCAGGCATCCATAACCTTTTCGGCGACCTGAGTGTTTTATCTCTGTATTTGCTCGGCCATCAGTACTGACCCTCTCCTCTAATGGCACTTAAGTCCTTCTCGAACATCAAAACCCTAAACCTATAAAGCCCGAAACTTCCTATTTTCTAATACAAAATGGGGAAGAAAAAATGGTGTGAATCGAAAACATATAGAATAGATGAATATCACATTAATATGATGTTTTTCTTTAGTAACTATGTACATTAATAAATTTAAAAAGTGCAATTATTCCTAAGTTATCTATTGCATAATAATAAAAGGAAGAAGAAGAATGAATACTGATATGGTATATACAATTAAAGCCAATTTCATTTATGCCAAGTTTGTTCGTGTGTTCTTAATTTATGAATGATGATGAGTTGATGATGCTTTGTTGGAATTGGGTTTTCCACTCTGAAGAAGAAAACAAAAGTTAAGTAAATTGTGAAAAGCAGGTAAAAAGTTAGCTAACTACGTTTTTTTGGTGAATCAATAACGACCGATGAAGTAAGGCTCATCCTAGCAATCTCAGAGATGACAGCATTCCTAATATCAAGAACCTCACTAGTTAAATCTTCGCAAGCGACTTTGAAGGATTCAATCCAAAACCTAGGAAAAAGCCTAAGCCACGTGGGTTTAAGATTATGATTTTTTTGAGAAAAGACCCGAAAAAGGTAAAAGGAGTACAAGAGCTGAAATTGAGCTTACAACCGTTTGCTCAAAGTCAACACACGATGACCATACGGAATTCACAATTGGCCTAAGAAACGCACACGGACATGAAATTATAGTACAAAAGTGAATAAGAAATGAAACTAACAATCAATCAACTAAAACAAGACGATAGGGGTTGATTTCCTCGGACTCGTCTCTCTTGTCTTTGCCGTTGTTCTTTCTTTCCTTCTTTCTTGTTACCCTTATGTCTTTTTGGGATATATTTCTATATAGAGTTCCAGCTTCTTCTTCTTCGCTAGCTTCTCATGTCACTTTTTTTCTTTTGGGCTTGAGTTTGGAGTTGAGCGTATGAGTTATTTCCCTTAAGGTGGTTTCTTTGACAACGTTACGGATTTCTTTGGTTTTGGAGCTCATAGTTTTTGAGATGTTTTGGTTTTCGCTATCATCCACGTCGACGTCAGGGTTTTCGAACCTAATTAGTGAGAAAAGGGTCTCGGTTTCAGGCTCGGTGGGATCGGGATCAGTTTGGTTCTCATTCACGTATTCATTGTGGTTTTCATTACTTTGAAGATTTCGATATATGATTTCTTAACCACCGTGAGATTCTCTTGCTCGTGGGTGGCCACGAGTTTCTTTTGCTTTTCCCCATACTCTTTTTCCAGTTGCTCGTAAATAACCTCAATGACAACCATGTTTCCATTCCAGCACCTTAACTCGAATTTTTCTGGTTTTGTACTCGTTGAATCGATCTCAATGCAAACACGTGCAAACGTGACTCATTCAAACGAGTCAAAGTTGGGATCGAGCTTAAGTGGCTTTTCAATGAGTCCGGTGAGGTAGGTAAGTGCTTTGGCATTACAAAGGTGCGCTGGAATGTTTCTTAGTCCCACCCACACTTGTTCGGATTGTGACTGTTTGCTATTGATGTTCATTTCTTCATTTCATTTGGCAAGCTTAAAACATAAGTTGAACATGAAGGTGAAATCTGAGTCGGTAATGGCTTGGGCTTCGGTCTCCGTGCCAAAAGTGATGAAGAAATAGCCAAAGTCGTTGACTTTGACTTTTTTAAGTCCCTTTTCGCTCCATTGTCGGAAAAGGGCGGCCTTGATTGCTCGGAATGGGGCCTTGTGGGTGCCCATGAAGTGACCGACAACAACTCGCTTCCAATCGTTGACGCATTCCTCTTCAATTACTAGGGGGAGTTCGATTTGAAGCAGGTGTTCGAGCGTTTTAATTTTTAGGCTATGATCCACATTGAGCTTGCCTCCATTAGCTGTCCCGTTTTTTCTCCAAACCTTATTGGTTTTCCATTTTTGGTTTGCATTTGTTTGTGTAGTATAAGCATAGGTTTGGGGGTACTTGTCGAACTCCCTCATGACATTAACCGACCACATAATGATTTCCTTGTATTCGGTTTTGTCGAATAAGTTCCAATCTTGCTCAAATTGGATTTTGAATTGGCAAATGATTTGCTCGCTCCTTTCATTGTCCATGACAAGTTCATGCCTTTAAAACTGGGCGAGGGTTTTGAGAATTTGGTTCCTAATGTCTGCCAGATTTGCAAATTTATTTTGTCCCATGGTTCATGACTTATCGGGGATTTGAGCGGTCGGGGTGGGGATGTCGTGACATACCGTAGTGGCTAAGGTGAGCCCGACTGGAAAAATAACATCGTGATCGGTCAGTGTGGCAACGACATGGCCTGTCGAAGGAGTAGCACTACTGGTTTGGTTGACAAAAGCCAAGACAGTCGGGGTGGAGGATACATGACCGGTCAAGGGAGGGGCGTCATGGCCAATTTTTAGATTAGTCGGGAGATGGGCGCAACCGGTTGATAGACCAACCATGTGAGTACTCGATGTAATAGTTGGATTGAAGTCATCTGCATCAGCAACGTTGTGACCGGGGAACACCTATAAGAAGTGGTAGCCCTTTCAGCCAATTTCTCTAGATTCCCTTTATTTTTCCTTATGTTTTTAGTTCGGTTATGAAGGCTGGTCGAGCGTAGGCTCATCGTGGCTCAGCCTGCGCAGTAGACAACCAAATGCCTTAGCAACTATCAACAATTCAGACCTACATCAGAAATCAATAACAGTAATCTGTAGCAGTAGATGACAATAAAGGAGCCAGCAAAGCCACCCAACCCAGACCAGCTTAATTGAGGAGCAAACTTCACAGTAAATAACAACTAGCAGATCCCAAAAAAGCAGCCAAAAGAAACCAAAAACAGAATTAACAGTCAAAGCCAACTACACAACAGAACTTCGCTAGACAATATCGTGTCGTCCGTGCAAATCGGGTCGTGTCGTCTGTGCCTATTGTGCCGCCCGTGCTGATCATGTCGTGCCGCCTTTGCCAATCGCGCTTCATTTAATTAATACAATATTGTGTTGTTCGTGCAGATCAAGTTGTGCCACCTGTGCCTATTGTGTCGTCTGTGCCGATCGTGTCGTGCCTTCTATACCGATCGCACTTCCTTTGATCAATGCTGATTTCGACGCCAATTTTATGACTTCCGACTGAAAGACAATATCGTGCCGCCTATGCCGATCGTGTCGTGGATGTGTCTATCGTGCCGCACAAGCCTTAAGGTTTGGTCATAGGATTAGGATTTAAAGTTTATAGTTTGAAGTTTAGGGACATCCTATTTGTGTTTTACTACCTTTTCTCTATCCTCCAATTCCTGCCAAAGATCTTACTGAATTAAGATAGCATATTGTATAATAAATATATATGCAATGTAGTTTGCAATAATTACATTTCATATAGAAATTAGTTGCGAAGACATTATATATAATAATTAATGTATAACTTAATGTTATAATATTACGAATATTTCGTAAAATATTTACAAAACTATTATATAAAATTGTAATATAGTTTGCGGTAATATATTGTAATAAAATTGTAGTAACAGTTACAAATATATTATTTATTTGTGTTAATGCAATGTTTATTACAGATTTATTTATCAATATTATCCCAGTTACTTGCGATTTTAATTTGCAATAATCACCGTCTTATTTATATAATATTTGTTACAATAATTAATGAAAATAAATTTTATTGCAAAAATATTTGCAAATATTGATGTGAATATTATTATTAACATTATTCTGTGACTTCCTTATTACTAGTTTAGTTCTAAAGATATATTAATATAAATTTAGAAAAAATATCATATTTTTCCATTGCTAGTAATATATTTTGTATTAAATATTTTTTAGATTATATTTTCAGTAAAAATACGTTTTCGTTGAAAGTATAGTTGGAAGATGCAATATTTCAAATTTTTATTACAATGTGGATTGCAGTTTTTCAAAACTAGTGTTAAAAAATAAAATGTTGCAGCTATATGTTGCGATTTGACAATTTTGTTGTAGTGTATATACACCAGATAATATTGGTTAACTACATATTATTAAAAAAAAATATCATGTATTTGTGTTTAAATTAAGTTTTTTTTTTTGTGTATGCCTCTTCACGTTATTTTTTTTTTTATAAGAGATTTGAATCTCAGGTAATTTTTTTTTCTCTTTTTATAACTTATTTGAAAACTATAATTTTGGCATAACCAAATAAAAAATGAAATGAAATTTTATTTTATTTGGTATATTTTTTAATGTTGAAATATACTTTTAAGTATTAAATAATGAGAAAACTATTAATTTTATTTATGAACTTGATTAAATAGGTAAAATTTATCAAACGAATTACTAAATAAATGAAAGTTAATATAACTAGCATTAAATGCACAGATTAGAATATTAACAACATAAAAAAGTATCAAAATGTTTTAATTTATAATTTAATAATAGAAAAAACGTAAAAAAAAACACATTAAAAAAACTTAAAGTTGGAATTCTAAACTTAGTATTTTTCTATTTAAAATTTAATTTGATTTCTAAAAAATGATAAATGGTTCAAATTTACAACCATTTACAAAAATATATACTTATTGATATTAAAAAGTCTTAATAAGTCAAATAAATTAGATTATAATAATTTAGGAAAGATTTGAACGTTTTCATGTAATTATATATATATATATATATATATATATATATAAAAAAGCTAACAATATCGTTGTACATATAAACATATAAATTAAGTTAATTTTATAAAAGATAAAATATTAAAGAAATGACCTATTAAACCTAAATTAAGTTAATTTTATAAAATATAAAATATTAAGGAAACGACACATTAAACCAGACCTTCTTCTTCTTCTTATTATTTAAAAAGAAATAACATTTTAAATGGAATTTAGAAATCAACTTTATTCACTTGTAAATTGAGTGATCTTATTTTTTTTTTATAGTATTTACAACTTTAATTGATTATTATATTCGTATATAGATGGTAAAATTATACCATCACTTATCATTTAAAATATCAATAGTAAATTAAATAATTAGACTTGTAAAATTGAACTATAATTTTCATTCGATTAACTTATTGTTTTATATTTTTTAAGCTTACAATATGTTAATATACAAAACAATATTATATATTTTTAAAGTTTTAATAATACACAGAAAAGTATGATTAAAATGTTTTAATTTATAATTTAATGATAAAAAAAGTCCAAAACACATTAAGCAAGAATTTAAAGTTGGAAACAATTACACAATTACAATATGTGTACGATGTGAGAGAAAAGCTCTGGAGATACGATTGGCACGATTGGCACGATCGGCACGGTTGGCACATCAAAATCGACGGCACGATCAACACGGTTGACACAACACAATCAACGACACGAACGGCACGATCGTTACGAACGACACAATTCGCAAAAATGACATGATTAACATAGACACAAAATCCCCTGTTTCGTAAGCGCTACTAGGGTTTCAATTGTACAGATCGCGCTTTGTTGTATTCGTCGCGGCACGAGCGACACAGTCAATACCACACAATCGAAGTCAAGATCGGCACAAACGACACGATCACCACGAACGGCACGAACGGTAGTGTCGCGGAAACCCCGGTTGGATCATTCACAAGCGCCGCAAGGGTTTCAACCGTTCTAATCGCGCATCGCGATAAACGCCGTTGTTTGAATCCGTCTGCTTTTGCCATTTCGAATCAGGAAATATGAAAGCTTCTGAAATAGGGAATCTTTCTTCTTTGTTAACCTTTGGCTCAAGCCTGACCAATTCTCTTAAACAGGCACATAAGGTATCAAAATCCTGCTCCACTCACCCAAAGAAAGTCCAGGATGCAGATAACCAACAGGAAGGAAATATGGGCACATATCCCATTACGCCTCATAAAAACAAAGACACTCTGTCTAAAGAAGGAAAAGATGACACTCCTGAGTTCGTGAGCAAGAGCATAAATGTCAACTCTGGAAAAGCTCCAGGTATGCCTTCTTCTACTATAGCATTCAATAATTCAGTTAAGATGAATGTCAACGGAGATAAGAGCAAAAATGAAATACATACTGATTGTCAAATAAACAAACTTTTTCAAATGAATTTGTTGCTGATTCTTTTGGGAATCAGAATCAATCCGATAAAACTAGTAAGTCACAGAGGAAAAAAGGAAATCAAAATAAAACAGAGGCGACCAGCAAGAAGAAGGAAATTACAAAGGAACAAAAGGAAAATAGTACTGGTCTGGAAGAAATCAGGGTTGGAAACAAATGTCAAAATAATGCAGTAAACAAGAAAGCTGAGGATACATGGGAAACCGAAGAGAAGGCAAAAAGCAAATGGAGGGTTTGTTTTAATGAGAGGGAAAACGTCAAAGGACTGAGAAAACAAATTTTAAGGATGTTGATACAAACTAAGAATGGAGAAATGATTCTCAAAAAAGAAATGACTCAACAAATCACTATTCAGGTAAACCTGCATTACCTCTAAGATTGGAACCTTCTAAAAAAAGCGAAGTATGACATTATTGTTAGCTGGTCCGTCAACACAATGAAAGAGTTGACAAAATGTACAAAGACAATAGTTTGTACTCTAAAGAAGAACCCAATTTGTCTGGTTGATCAAGTCTGGAAGAAGAATTCAGACACAAAGTAGGGTCAAAACTTAGCAAAAGAAAGTGAAAACAAAATTCCAAAAAATGGACATATTTTCCTAGGTGCGTTCAAATCAAAGGTGGAAAAACTCGAAAATCCCTTTGAGTTCAAGCTACCATCAGACGTGGAAGAAAAATGCATTCGATCATGGGAACAGGTGATAGTGGGTAATTATATTGGGAAAGAATCTTCCACTTTTGATGCTACCAAGGAAGAACTCATGAAGCAATGGGGAAAAGAAGGTCTAATGAAGGTTACCTCTAACAGTCACAACATGTATTTCCTGAAATTCAATCAAGAGGCTAATCTTGAGAAAACTTTAAAGTTGTGACATACACATGTGGGGAAAGAATGCATGAAGCTCGAAAAATGGAAAGAGGGTACGAGCTATGACAGTATTCCAAAAGAAACAGTACAAATCTGGTTCAAGTTGCGAAATATCCCTCCCCACATGTACAACGCGGAAGCCTTAAGCCATTTCGCAATCCTTTTAGGAAACCCGCTATACATGGACAAAATCACTAAGGAAAACGAAAATCTCACATAAGTTAGGATGAGCGTTGAAGTTCAACCCAAAAGCATTCTTCCCAACGAAATTACAGTGGTGGATCGAAATGGAAATGCTACCAAGATAGGCATATACTATGAATGGCGACCGTACAGATGCGTGAACTGCAATACCTTTAAACATTCTATAATGAGATGCCCTAAATTAATGGACAACCAGAAAGCAAACTATGAACAATAAATGAAGAATGGAGAAGCCAAACAACAAAAGGTTCCTAGTACAAATGAAATAATTGTGGAAAAACAAGCAGCAAAAAAAAGTAATGCCAAATGGAAAGATGTTCAAAATTCAAGTGAAGGAACAAAAGAAAATCAAACTCAAGAAGAGGGAAGTAAGAAAGGAAAGGAAATTGATGAAACAAGGGCATCTGAAGAAGATAAACCTAAATGTAAGGAAGAGGAAGATGCAGAAGATGAAAGAAAAGATACAATAAAGGAGAAGGAAACTAAGTTTGTTGATCCTCAAACACGGAAAACTGAAGTAGAGAAAAGTAGTGACAAAAACCTTGAAATCCTGAAAAAGAATACATTTTACTATGTTAGTACGAATTAATATAGAGGAAGATTAAACAATAAGAGCAGGAAGACATCATCATCTGCTTCAATTCAATCTCCCTTAATGAAGAACACGAGAAGATTGGGACATGGAAGAAGGCATTATGGTCAAAATGCGAATATGGAGACAACATAGGTTGTGATATCTAGATTGTAGTCTTTATTCATTTTAATCTGTGTTTTATAATGTGATTTGACTGCCACCATTCAGAAACTTTTGGGTCTTTTGTTTGTCATCTTACAATCAAAACTAGGGTTTGTCTAGTTTTGATTATTGACACCTCCCACTTTTGGGATTTTTAATGAAATGGTGTTAACCTTTCCCCAAAAAAAAGAATTTAGAGTTGGAAATCTAAACTTAGTATTTTTTATTTAAAACTTTAATTGATTTCAAGAACATGATCAAATAGTCATAATACACACCAAATAAGAGTCTTTTCTATCGTTACACATTAATTGATCAAATAGTTCTACAAAATAACTAAAATTTGAAAATTTAATAAGATAAAAATTTCAGTAAAGTCAACATTCTTTAAATATCATCAATCAAGATATAATCCATGTCAAATCCTTCTCATTCATCGCCTTTCTCTTCAATGTCTGCATCAGCATCCACTAGAACATTTGATCCTTGTTTGGAAAATATTGATGTAACTATTACGTTGCCTTCTTTATTTTTAACATTACGCCACAATGTAGAAGTCTCATAATATTTACCCCATATTTATATTGTTTTTTGCATCCATTACATTCAGCTTTTTCTATATTATCAATACCCTTCATTTTATTAAAATACATTCAAAGATTAGAGTATTCTTTAGACATTTTAGATGACCCTTCATCATGCTTAGCACTTTCAAATTTATCAACATCTAAATTAATACATTGATTTTGAGAGGAGTCAATTCCGAAAATGATTCTGTTATTTAACAGAATATTGAGTTTCAGACTTTCAGTGTAAAGCTTCTAGAACTGGAACCAAGTTTTAATCCACGACCTTGTAGGCGAGAACGAAGAGAAGAAAGGCAGAACAAATAAGTAGCCAGCGGCCGATGGACGAAGTATTGAGTATTGACTGTTGCAGTGCTGCTTGGGAGAGAAAAAAAATTAGGGTTATACGGCATATGCCTATAAGGCTATAAATCATATTAGAATTTTTTTGCTAACACGCAGGCCAACCTTGGCCCGACCCGCCTAGGCTCGTGACCCGAGCGGGCTGGCCCATGTAGGCCCACTTCCAAATAGGTTGCTAATATTTCAACCCAAACCGTTTAAATTTTGGCAGGGCGGACCAACCCAACGGGCCAAACCCAAATTGACGGCTCTACGTATGAACTAATAAAATTCATTTAAACGTATATACTATCATAAATTAGCTCGTTTAGCCTTTTTCAATAAACATAGTTATTTTTTTTAAAACTATATATTTATTAATTAAATATTCGTATTTTCATGATTAAAAACTTTATTTTTAATTATTTTTAATATAAAAAAATGAAATTAGTATTTTTTATTTAACTTTTTTATATAGATGTTTATAATAATAGTAAATAAAATATTGAGTTATTATTTTTTATATATATAATTTTGATTATTACTCTTTTGGTGTTGTTTGATTTGTTTTTTTATGTTAATGGTCTTTTGTTGTTGAAAGGATGAGTCATTTTAATATCCAAATATTAGCTCCTTAAAGAGATCAAATAATTTTAAAATAATCAAATGTTGATATAGGAAGAAAGTAAAAATAAATGGTCGAAAGAAATTAAATTAAAATAATCAAATACTAACATATGAATAGATTGAAAGAAGAAAAATAGATAAATTGAGATAAATTAATTAATTAATGAATAAATAAAAAGTAGAGAGATAAATTGATTAATTAAATAATAGAAAGAGAAAAAATTTAATTAATAAATATATAATTTACAAAAATTAATTCTATTTATTCTTAGTTCATACTTTAACTAAGCTTGAGCTAGTTGTATAATTACATACGTCTAAATGAGTTTTTTTCTAAAATATAAACTTATTGATATTATAAAAATCTTAATAAATTAATTAAATTAAATTATAATAATCTAAGAAAGATTTGAACAATCATTTTCATGTATTTAACTTAATAAATATATATAACCTAATAATGTCTTCATACATAAAAACATACAAATTAAGATAATATACTAGAATTTGGTTAACAGGAATAAATTGTTCTTATATTTTACTTTGGTGTTTTCTCTTCTATTTTCTCGTAAGTTTATACAATATATTAAGTTCAATGAACACTGATATTATTAGTAATACAAATAAAATTAACTATCTGTTGTTTTTGTATAGAACGATTGAGTAATGTCAAAGATTACAGAGTTGGAAGTTCTACTTTTAATGGCATTTGTCTATTCAATTCGAATTTCTAAACTCATTGTGTGGGGAGGTCATCTCGAAAGAACTTTTTCTTTTGTTAAAATGCGTTTGCATGACCTTGTAAACTCTGTCTGCCCACGCTCTTTAAAGACATAAATACCTAACTATCATTTTAAATACTTGTGTATTTAAAAGAAAAATAAATAAATTCCAAATAAAAGAATTCTTTCATGCTTATATAACTTAAAGACTAAATTGGTTAATTTAGTTCTTACCTTAACAAAAGTATTTTGAAAACAAATTCGAGAAAGAATAATAACAAATACATAGAGAGAAAGAAATGATTTTTTTATATGAAAATGTTAAATGTTAGATTTCTCGATAATTCTCTTAAGTAATTAGAACACTCAACGACTTAATTATTAAAAAAAAAAATACTATCAATAAATAGTATTTGACATTTCACAAATGTAACAACTTACATGGTTCCTATCCTAGTTTTGTCACCTAGGTTTTTAAAAGATTTTGATTTTGATGCAATTAAATAATATCTTGATGCAATCACGATTGTTTTATTATTTTTTGAGTTAATGATGGTAAAAAATGTTGGTACTATTGAGATGGTAATTGAGTGCAAAAATGAGGTCACAAGATTAATAATATGAGAGGTTTATTATGTAAGAAAGGATATTGTTAATTATCGAGAAATGTGAGTAAAAAGTCAAAAAGGAAAAGGCCGGTGCTAATGATAAAAAAGTTAAATAATTTTTTTTTATCAAATTTGTTATCATTTTTATGAATAACGAAAATAATGATGAATAAGAAGAGGAAGACAATCACTACGTTGTCCCAACCAATTATGCACAATCATGTTCAGACCATAAATTCAACCATTGTAGTGAGAAGAAGACTTACTTGAAGACTTGAGGCGAATACATGCAGGAAATGGCGAAGGGCGACATTCAAAATAAAAAACCTAAACAAAGATCAATGTGCAAAATAAGAATCTTAGAAGGATCTTTCTATCTAATTAATCTAGATTAGCATTTTTATAGGTAATAACGATTGTATAAGTACCAATCGGTAATGATCGTATAGATTAACAAATCCCTCAAAAGAGCAAGTTTAGGCATAGCTTTTAGGTTCCTTACTAATGCGAGGCCATATGAACTTTATAAAGAAAGGCGGAAGGACATATGACTTAAGGTATCGTTGATTGGTCACATATCCAATAGTTATTAAGGAGGTTTCACCGATTGGTTTCTATACCAATCGGTACAATGCTTCCAAAACACGGCAAAAATAACGCCTTTTTCGCGGTCTTTTAATGAGGTATACCGATTAGTTTTATACCAATCAACTTTATATATAGTATAATAGCGATTGGTATAAGGACCAATCGTTATTAGCTAGGCAATAGCGATAGGAATTAAAAACTATCGTTATTAACTTGATATTAGTTATTAATGTTTACACCAATCGGTGGTAATACTCGCTATTACCCCTAATTTTACTAGTGGACGGAAGATATAATTTTTTTTTTATTACAATGCATTTTCTTGATACCTTGTAAACCCTGTCCACCTACCATATTCTTTAAAGACATATATACCTAACTATTATTTTAAATACTTGTGTATGCAAAAGAAAAATAAATAAATATCATATAAAATAATTTTTTCATGCTTATATAATTTAGAGATTAAATAGGAAATTTAGTTCTTACCTTAACAAAAGTATTTTGAAAATAAATCCGATAAAGAATAAAAACAAATACATAGAGAGAAAGAGATGCATTTTTTACATGAAAATGTTAAATGTTAGATTTCTTGATAATTCTCATAAGTAATTAGAACACCCAATAAATTAATTTATTAAAAATAATTAAATTACAAATCAATAAATAGTATTAAACATTTCATAATGTAATAACTTAGATGGTTCCTATCCTAGTTTTGTATAAACTCACCGTTCTTGGGTTAGCTCTGGGCTAAGTTCATCGGTCCTAGGTTCAAGAACTCTCGAACCCAGTTTAGACCTCTATGTCTTGGGTTGGACCTCTCGATCCTAGATGTAAAAACTCACAGTTGGACCTCTCGTTCTTAGCTCAAGAACATCGATCAAACTTCTTGATCCTAGCTCAAGAACATCGATCAGACCTCTCGGTCCTAGCTCAAGAACATCAGTCGGACTTGTTGGTCCTATATGATTTCTTGGTCCTAGGTTTGAATTTCTCGGTCCTAGGTCTCGGTCCGGACTGATGATTGTTGGTCGGGTCTTGGCCCTAGATGTTTGAGGGCGCTACAATTATCGGTAGTGTGGCCTTTTTCCTGGTGGTAGTCGCACAAAGTATTCTCATATTTTCCTAGGAATGGTCTGTCCGTTCATGGGGAGAGGGGTTTGATCAAATTCTTCTCTTGAAGAATTTTCATCACTTGAATCAAAGGCATTCATAGGTCGTCAAAGACTTTAAGAGGTATAGGTACCTTTGGAGGTGTGGTTTTGGTATGGGTGGTCAATCCTACCTTAGTCTTTGGAGACTTGTTTGGACTCTTCTTTTGAGGAGGACGCTCCTGTCAGGTAGTGGTTACCTAGTGTACTTCTATCTTTTCCTTTCTCGAGAAACAACTTGGATGTGGGGTAACTTTGACTACTTTTTCCTCCCTCCCTTCTTTTTCGATGGCATCAACGAGGTTATTGCCCGTTTTCAACAATCGATTTCTTCGTTGACAGCTTTCCATATATCGATAAACATAGAAAATTTCTCATTTTCTCTTTGTTTGATATTCTTCAACCTCTTTTCTGGTTGTTCGAGATTGAAGTGCATAGAGAAGTGTTTTATGAACGTTGCAGCCAATTTCTTAGTGCTTTGTAGATATACTATATTTTTCTGGTGATACCAGTGTAAAGTAGTGATATCGAGGTATTAGAGGAATAAGTGGAGAACCGTTAGTTTTCCAAGTCGCAATGTGGTCATTGTAGAAGTATATGTTTTGAAAAATACTAACGGGTTACTTTTCCGATGTACTTAGATATGGCTAAAAGCTTAATGCCTAGAGGAATGATTGCGCATTCGACAGCTTTCATAGACTCTTTCCAATCATATTGTTCCTTAGTGCTTTTGCCCTTAGCCATTTTGTTTATCTAGGCTTGCAACTCTTCTTGCATGGCTTGAAATTGAGCCATCTAGCGTTAATATTATGTTAGCGGTGGTTGATCAACCGCTGGAATTTGTCTTTCATGTGATCCCAGAGGGTTGAGTATCTCCTCATGTTGTGTTCATGTGGTTATGTCGATATCCTCTTCGGAGTTTTTGTTGGGTTAAATTAAACAAAGAAAAGAGAAAATTAATTAAGAAATAATTAATTAATTAACTTAAAATAATATGCATAACATAATTTTGATGATATGGTTTGAAAAAATCTAAGTTGGGTTATTTGTTGTTGTGCAGGTACAAATCTAAAGAAGATTGTCTATTTAGACGTGGTCTATGGAGTGCGCGCAATTAGACGCGGTCTAACTCCTTTAGAAGTGTTCTAAAGGGAAGTGCAGTTATACGTGGTCTAAAGGGAAGCGCAGTTAAACGCGGTCTAACTCCTTTAGACGTGGTCTAAAGGGAAGCGCGGATAGACGTTGCCTAACTCCTGTAGACAAGGTCTAAAGGAAAGCGTAGTTAGACACGGTCTAACTCCTTTAGACATGGTCTAAAGGGAAGCACAGTTAGACGTAGTCTAACTCCTTTAGACGTGGTCTAAAGGGAAGTGCAGTTAGACGCGGTCTAACTCCTGTAGACGTGGTCTAAAGGAAAGCACAGTTAGACGTGGTCTAACTCCTTTAGATGTGGTCTAATAAGAAGCGTAGTTAGACGCGGTCTAACTCCATTAGACGTGGTATAAAGGGAAGCGCAATTAGACATGGTCTAACTCCTTTAGACGTGGTCTAAAGGGAAGTATAGTTAGACGCAGTCTAACTCCTTTAGACGTGGCCTAAAGAGAAGCGCAGTTAGATGCGGTCTAACCTTCTTAGACGTCGGAAGGAACGTCTAACTACGTTCTCCGTTTTCAACAGTCTGACAACTCATCTTTAACAACGAATGAACAACTGTCACGTTCTCCAATATTCAAATTGCCCATGATGTATTGTACCTTCCAGTACAACAGTATATCAGAGGATATTCGGCACACTACCTAACTTGTACGGCCACGATCCCAATGCTCAGTCTATGTACCTTTGTACTATTGGCGGTCGTCCAACAAAAAGAGGACACGTGTCCTCAAAGAAGTTTCAACCGTTGGTGCACTTCAACTATAAATAGATGCCCAAGGACAACAGACGAACTACTTCTTGACCAACAACTTACTGATCATTGGACTAATTTACAACTTTGAGAGCGCTCAACAACTTGTCTTAGTCTTCTGATTGATTACTGAACTTGTTCATTTCTATCAAGTCATATTCTATATCTAAAGCGTTGTGTATACATTGTCTAGAGAATATTCTGTAATTCATCCACTGTTCTTTATGTGTGAAATCTCAGTGTTGTAATTTAAATAGAGGGTGTTCTTTTCAATAGAGAGTTAACTAGAAGTTCAGAAGTAGGCAGTTATTAAGTCATGTGGTTTTTGACTAGGTATGTGTAGTGTGTTCTATACCGATCAAAGTCTTCTAATGAATATCCTTCCTGTTGCGGAAGAAGGGGTGACATGAGAGTTTTATCTCCGAACATCCATAAAACTCTTTGTGTTTTTTACTTTCTACCATTGACATTTATTCATTTGAAGCTTCAAATTCAACAAACAGTTCCGCACTTGAACTTGTTCAAGAGTTTGTGAAGATTTGTGAAGAATAGAAATATATTTTAACTTCTAACAGAGTTAAAATCGAATTGAAGTGTATAAGTTATTCACAATAGTCAAACTCATGTCTCTATTGTCAACAATTATCCTAACAGTCTTCGTAGAGAGAGACTTCCTCTTGAGCTTATTGACTAGTAGAACGGGGGTTAATGGGAGAGAACATAGCCGAAATAGGCTAGATAGGAAAACGAGAGGAATAAGGCATATTTTGGGATATGGGCGGGATTTGTTGATTAGCCAAAGAGTTCATGATCAACGCGGATTTATCTATCACACGTTGCAAAGCTACCATCATTTCTCTGAATTCAGTTACAAAGATCATTTTAGGTACTAGAAATTCTTTGGCCATCTGGTGACGTATAAAACGTTCGGTTTTTGGGTCTCTCTTTCTGGGGGTCGTATCGGCTATCGCAATCGTGGACTATTGCGAAAAGAAAGAGGTGAGGGTTTGCAATTGTAACAAAGTATAATACAATGCATATGCACATAAGATAAATCCTAGAGAATGAACATCTCTTTGTGTTTAGAAAAGCAACATAGAGTTTGTTATATAAAACATACTTGTTAGGTTTGTTACAAATAGAGCTCTCTTGTTGATATTTTACAAAGACAGTCTAAAAGAAAAAAGTGTTGACGGAGGTCACGGGCTTTAAGTCCAACTATAGAATATTCTCACACTAGAAGCTTCATCCTCTTCATTTTTCTTTACCCGCTCGTATTTTTCAAGAATGACGATTAAATAGTTCTCTCGCTCCTTCGAAATACCCATCAACAATATTTGTTCAAATAATTTAGTTATTGGTTTACCCAAACTTCAGTTTTCAAAGAATAATATATGCACTGCTTACCAGTTAGGCAAACAGGGCAGATCATCGTTCAAAAGCAAAGGGAAATCACAATCCAGCCGCATCCTAAAACTTTTACATATGGATCTTTTTGGTCCAATTCCTGTAAAAAGTATAGGAGGAATGAGATTTGCCTTAATTGTTATCGATGACTTTTCTCGTTTTACATGGGTTGCATTTTTACCATCAAAAGATAAAACTGCTGAAAACTTGATTAGGATATTTAAAGGGATTCAGAATCAGAAATCTTTAAATATCACATGCATCAGAAGTGATCAGGGAACTGAATTTACTAACAGATACCTATCATCTTATCTTGAGGAGACTGGAATTAGGCACGAGTTGTCTAGTGCCAGAACTCCACAGCAAAACGGCATTGCTGAAAGAAGAGTGAGAACTCTGAAGGAAGCAGCGAGGTCTATGTTTGCTGAATCAGATGATCCTCAGAGGTTCTGGGCGGAAGCCATTAGTACTGCTTTCTATACACAAAATCGGTCAATAATTAACAAATATTTTGATAAAACTCCCTATGAACTGTATTATGGGAGAATTCCCACAGTTTCTTACTTTTAGATATTTGGGTGCAAATGTTTTATCCATAACAATGGAAAGGCTCATTTGACTACTTTTGATGCTAAAGCAGATGAGGGATTCATGTTGGGATACTCATCAGTAAGCAAGGCTTACAGAGTATACAACAAAAGAACACAGACTGTTGAAGAATCCCTTCATGTAGTGTTTGATGAGCCTGTTGAGAGCAAATCCAATGAACCCATTAATCTTGCTGACAGACTGCAAGCGGTTAGTCTTGAGTCTGTAAGTGAAGAAGAAGAAACCTTGGACAAGCGGATGGCTTTATCTGATCCTGTGGCTGATCCGGTTGAAATTCAACCAGACGTGCAGACTCCTGTTCAACAAGAAGTTGAGAGTTTGGATGTTGCGGTGTCACCAGTTCAGATGACCAATCCCCTTGGATCCAACTTCAGATGGAACAAAAATCATCCACTAGAACTGATTATCGGAAACCCTTTTTCTCCTCGAAGGACAAGACGTCAACTGATGGATGAAATGGCCAATTCTGCATTTATTTCTCAAATTGAACCTAAGAAAATTGGTGAAGCTATAGTTGATCAAGATTGGATCAATGCTATGCAAGAGGAGTTAAACCAATTCGATAGAAATAAAGTGTGGTATATTACTCCTAGACCAACTGACAAGTCAGTCATAGAAACAAGATGGGTATTTAGAAACAAGCTTAGTGAAGATGGCTTAGTCATTAGAAACAAAGCTCATTTAGTTGCTCAAGGATACAGACAAGAGGAATGTATTGATTTTGATGAGTCTTTTGCACCGGTTGCAAGACTAAAGGCAATCAGAATCTTCCTAGCATATGCATCATTTAAGAATTTTAAAGTCTTTCAAATGGATGTAAAAGTGTTTTCCTAAATGGAAAATTAAGTGAAGAAGTATATGTTGAACAACCCCCTAGTTTTGTAGATCATGTTTTGCCAAATCATGTTTACAGGCTTAACAAAGCATTGTATGGTCTAAAACAAGCTCCGAGAGCTTGGTATGACACTTTAACCAATTTCTTGTTTGATCATGATTTTGTTGTTGGAACAGTGGATAAAACCCTGTTTAGATTTACTAAAAATTCTCACATACTACTTGTTCAGATATATGTTGATGACATTATTTTTTGGGTCAACTAACCCCAAACTGTGTGAGAAATTTGCCAAGCTGATGCAGGACAGGTTTGAAATGAGCATGATGGGAGAACTTACATTCTTCCTTGGGCTTCAGATCCGTCAGCTAGAAAACGGAACTCTCATCAATCAAGCCAAATACACCAAAGAATTGTTAAACAAGTTTGGTTTGGAGAACTGTTCTGCAGCAGCTACTCCAATGAGTTCTTCAGTTAAATTGGATAAAGATGAAGGTGGCCAAAGTGTCGATGTAACAACATATAGAGGACTCATCGGTTCTTTGCTATATGTAACTGCTAGCAGGCCAGACATTCAATTTGTTGTTGGTATTTGTGGCAGATTTCAGGCTGATCCTAAACTCTCTCATTTTACTGCTGCTAAACATATTCTTAAATACTTAAAGGGAACTCAAAATGTGGGACTGTGGTATCCGAAGGATTCCAGTTTCAATTTAATTAGTTTCTTAGATGCAGATTCTGCATGGTGCAAAATTGATATAAAAAGCACAAGTGAAACTTGCCAGTTCCTTGGAGATCTTCTAATCACATGGTTCAGCAAGAAGCAGACGTCGGTCGCCACGTCTACAGCACAAGCAGAGTATCTTGCAGCTGGTAGTTGTTGTTCTCAAGTTTTGTGGATTCAACAACAGCTCAGAGACTATGGGATTGAGGCTGATGAATCTCCAATTTTCTGCGACAACACAAGTGCTATTGCAATCTCCTACAACCTAGTTCTGCATTCTCGGACAAAGCACATTGAAATCAGGCATCATTTCATCCGAGAACACGTCAATCAGAAGCAAATTCGTCTTGAACATGTTCCTACAGATCAACAAACTGCGGACATTTTCACAAAACCTCTACCGGAAGCTAAGTTTTCTCATTTTAGAAACATGCTAGGTCTTGTTGATCTTGATTGACGAAATTACATGCATGAATTGAGGGGGAACTTATTGTTCAAAACGCAACTGAACAGATATGAAAGACGGAGGTCTTAATTTGTCCTAAGAATTCAGAGTTTTAAGAAACACAGCTACTTAGACTCTCATCTACCTTAGCAGTTTCATCTTTATATGAAATCATTGTCTTGGTTATTTTAACATGCTTGGTTAGACGGGTGCGTTTATTAGACGGACACGTCTAATAGACATTAGACGTTTTTACGTCTTGAGCAAGAGGATGCTCACGTCTAATAAGACATGCGTGTCTCACGTGATGTTATAGCATAATTAGACGTACACGTCTAATAGACTAATTTTCAAAAAGAAGTTGAAAATGTGAAAAGGAAAATAAAACGTCTAACTACTGGTGTAATTAGACTCTTCATCCTCTGGCTATTCAGACAGCTGTCTTTTAATGATTTTTGTTTAAGCCTTCTTTTCCGCCGAAAAATAAATCAGTCACTCCTCAAAAGAATTGAAGACACATGTCTCTCAATATGCAAGGAATGACTAATATTTTTGACAACTTTTGCTTGTACACTTAGTATTAAATCTTCTGTTTCATGCTAACATTAAATGTTGTGTTTATTGAGAACTGTCTTTTGAAGTTCTTGACGGTAGGAACAATCATTTGCTTTCTTCTACATGATTAAAACCCTGATATTGATAGGATCATTCACTCTAAAAGATAGAAGATCCTTGAAATCAATCTCTCTCTCTCTTTAGAAGTCGAATCATTTAAACCCTTGTTCATCAAATCATAATGCTGACTTTCCGACTAAAATCGATTCAAGTGGATTTTCAATCCGTATCCATTTTACAATCTCTGGGAATGCATAGGATGTTCGAATCGTTAAAAGCTTCTGGGCTGAGAAGATTCATCACCCCTCATGAAACCTATCACGAACATCTAGTTAACGAATTCTTCGAAACCGCTAGCTTCTATAAAGACAGTGTTATTACTGGTGTAGTAATGGGCTAGATGGTTTGTATTTTAGAAGAATCTTTTGGTGCGTTTTTCCATCTCCCAAAAGAAGGTATTGATGATTTCTCGACCACTCCTCCTAACCTAATGATTACGATGATGAAAGTCTTTTCCGATTCCCCTGAAGTAGATATTCATGGAAAGAAAAACCTCCTAAAGGTTGAATATGCTCTCTTAAGCGACATCATATCGAAATCCCTTCTGTCTAAAGAAACTTCTTATAAGTATTGTACGAAAGTCTTTCAGATAATGGTGGCTATCACCAGGGGTGTTCCTGTGAACTGGACAAGCTTTTTCTTTGGGAATCTTGTCAAAATGGTTGTTGCTCGGAAGAAGATTTTCGGATTTGATGGTCCTCTCAGCTCTCTTCTTTGTTTTCTCCTAAACGAACCCGGTAAGAGTTTTCCCCTTCCTTCTAAGATCCTGAACTACCAGAAAGTGGTAGATTACATTCAAAGGGTGGAAACGCTCAAGTCTAAGAAAAGGAAAAGAGAAGATTCCAACTCCCCTCTAACTGCAGTCTTAGAGATCTCTTAGGTTGAAGTCTATCCTTTCCAGAAGTCATGGCCAGGAAGAAGAAGAAGAATAGTGATTAAGTGTCTTTTTGAAGTTATTTTGAATGTTTTCATGACGCTTTTAGTAAACTTATTTTGGTTACATTGAACAATGTTTTGAGTGTTTCTTCTGAAAACACTCATATGCGAATTAACTTGGATGTTTTTGAATGATTTACCTGCATGCTATTGATTTTGTTTATATGATGAATGCATGCATTGATATATATATATATATATATATATATATATATATATATATATATATATATATATATGCATGTCTGCAATTTCTTTATCAAAAAGGGGGAAATTATTGGGTCAAATTATTTTGACTAAGTGTTGAAATAATTTAACCACTGATATTTTGATGATGAAATAACTTATGAACTTTGATACAGGTGTATTGAGACAATATGTTATAAAACTTGGATCTAATGAGGGTCATTAGACCGATTTTGGCTTTCATTGCATAAAATTATACTTATAGTCTAACTCATCGGAGTTAGACGTATAGTCTAATAGACGTGTAAAGAATTAGACGGATGGTCTAATGAATACACGGAATTAGACGTAAGTCTAATAAAATTAAACGTACAGTCTAACTCATCAGAGTTAGACGTGTAGTGTAATAGATGTAAAGAATTAGACAGATGGTCTAATGAATACATGGAATTAGACGTAAGTCTAATAGAATTAGACGTACAGTCTAACTCATCAGAGTTAGACGTGTAGTCTAATAGATGTAAAGAATTAGACGGATGGTCTAATGAATATACGGAATTAGACATAAGTCTAATAGAATTAGACGTACAGTCTAACTCATCGGAGTTAGACGTGTAGTCTAATAGATGTAAAGAATTAGACAGATGGTCTAATGAATACACGTAATTAGATGTAAGTCTAATAGAATTAGACGTACAGTCTAACTCATCGGAGTTAGACGTGTAGTCTAATAGATGTAAAGAATTAGACGGATGGTCTAATGAATACATGGAATTAGACGTAAGTCTAATATGTTTGTAATTAGACATGTAGTCTAATTGATATTCGGAATTAGACGTACAGTCTAACTCAGTGGAGTTAGACGTGTAGTCTAATATAGTTGTAATTAGATGTGTGTTCTAATTAATGAAAGTTAGACGTGCGTCTAACTCCTTCAGACAAGTCTGAGGTAGAACCGGAATTAGACGTGCAGTCTAACTCAGTGGAGTTAGACGTGCAGTCTAATAGTTATTGAATAATTAGACATGTGGTCTAATTAATGAAAGTTAGACGTGCGTCTAACTCTTTCAGACAAGTCTGAGGTAGAACCGGAATTAGACGTGCAGTCTATCTCAGTGGAGTTAGACGTGCAGTCTAATGGTTATTGAATAATTAGACGTGTGGTCTAATTAATGAAAGTTAGACGTGCGTCTAACTCCTTCAGGCAAGTCTGAGGTAGAACCGGAATTAGACGTGTAGTCTAACTTAGTGGAGTTATATGTGCAGTCTAATGATTATTGAATAATTAGACGTGTGGTCTAATTAATGAAAGTTAGATGTACGTCTAACTCCTTCAGACAAGTCTGAGGTAGAACCGGAATTAGACGTGCAGTCTAACTCAGTGGAGTTAGACGTGCAGTCTAATGGTTATTGAAATTAGACGCGAGACTAATTCTATTAGACTAGACGGTCTAATAGACGTTTTTCTATTAGAAGGAGATGACTTATTTCATTAGACTGATTTTCACAACCCGTCTAACTGAAATACGTCTAATGCTCAGTTTAAGTAGTACGCTTGAATCTAGCATTTCACCTACCCACGTGCTATAGATGTACCCTACTTCTGCTCCACTTTCTAATGAAGATTAGTACAGCAGCTATACGCATCCAATTAAGGAATGCCACGTAAGAGAATTTTCCTCAAATTACTTGTTTTGCAGGTACATCCCTGATGAAATATTCAGTGCACTACCAGTTCTGTACGACCACGGTCCTTGTGCTCAGAATCTGTTGTGTACAATGGAGGCTTTCCAATGGAAGAGTGCCACGTATCATTCTTGAAGTTCGACTGTTAGGTCCTACTCAGTATTTAATCAATCCTAAGGACAACGGACGAAGCACCTGTTACTTGCCAATCTTGCTTACTGAAACTACAGAGAATTCAAGCCTTTGAATATTTGTGAAGCTTCTTTTCTGATTGTACTGTGTGTGAATCGAGAGAGATAGCTAGAATCAAAACACCTTTAGCTGAGTGATATTCGTCATCTTGTAATTGAACATAAAGTGTTCTGTTCAATAGTGAGTTAAGTGTGTGTAAACTGTATTTGATTCTAATCATATTATAGTGAATCCTTCTGGTGGTTGAAAGAAGGGGTGACGTAGGAGAGTTTCTCCGAACATCCATAAACAAACTGCTGTGTTCTTCTTTTCTGTCATCTTTTCATATTTCATCTTGTGTGCTTCAAACCCAAGTAAACAATTCTGCCTTAAATCCGTTTCAAGTGTTTACACAAGTTTACGTAGAATAGAAAGTGAATTAAATCCCTAACAGGATTTCTTTCAAACTATTTTTCATAAGCCTTCATCCTTAGCCAGACCCACGTCTCTATCGATAAAGCCGATCCTATCAAACTCAATTGAGAATTTCCCCCACCTCTACAATTCCTACGTCATATCGGATGACTCATCGCCAAAGGGTGGGGTCGATCCCTTGCGTTCTAGTTTTTCTTCTCGCAATATCACTCGTTTTTGTAACAAGTTGTCATTCCTCATTGACAATATTTATGCATAAGTGTATAAGTACAGGGCCTAGTCGTATACTTCTTTCATGAAAAGAATGGGTGATGTGTCATTTACATGTAAAGGCATTTAATAAGGTAAAATATATGTGTCACTTAGGTCTTGTACCTTTCAAGGCAAGCCTATTAAGTTAAAAATGTGATACAAACGTTTAAAAAGTCAAGTTTATGTTTTCGAGTTAAACATTTAATCCCTAGCACATTCGTCATAAAGTTGTAACCCCCAGAAAAACCCTTTTTGTTTCCGTGGAAAGCTTGAGATTCGAGAATTTCAACATTGGTTTATGTGTTAAGAATCATTTTTAAATAAAACGTTATTTTAAAAAATTTTAAATCATTCATGACAGCTTTTAAAATTAATTATAACAATAATTAATTTTGATTCAAATTTAAATAATCTGGGGATTTGTGATAATAAAATTACAATTTGAACTTTTGAGAAATTAATTGTTTAAATTGATTAAAAATAATTAATTTAAAAGAGTATTTCCATAAAAAGAGTCGCCAATTGATTTTTAAAAATAAATAAAAATGACATACATATACAAATGTATTAATCATATTTTCTTTTTGGTTCGTAGTTTGTTGATACTCGGGAAAGGGCTTTCGCGCTTCATTCTCCGTACCCGTTTTAAAAATGGTATCTACTTATAAATTTAGCTTTTAGAAATCGATTATATAACGTTTTATTTTAACCGATTATTCTTCTGATCCTAAGCATGCATAAGGTTTGTGCGTTATTTAAAGAATTGTAACAACAATTATTTAAATGCTGGTACATGTTGCTGATGATAACTTACGGAAGAAAGTACATGAAGAACATCAGTTTAAAAGGCATTAAGATTTAAAAATAAATCCTAAACGAATCTTTGTCAAAATATTTTTGTGGAAATATCCCAAAAATATTTTGAAATCATTTTCTAATTTTCCTAGATTTTTAGAAAATGGTTTAAGGTTTCAAAATTACAAAAGTAATTTTAGAGTTTTGAAAATGAGAACCAAACAGACCTTAGGACCGGTGTCATAGGTCATGGGTTCGTTTTATCGGTCGAGGACTAAGAGCCTTGGTCCTAGGTTAGGAGTCTCTCAGTTGGGACTCGAGATCCTATGTCGGACAATTATTTAAATGTTGGTACATGTTGCTGATGATAACTTACGGAAGAAAGTACATGAAGAACATCAGTTTAAAAGGCATTAAGATTTAAAAATAAATCCTAAACGAATCTTTGTCAAAATATTTTTGTGGAAATATCCCAAAAATATTTTGAAATCATTTTATAATTTTCCTAGATTTTTAGAAAATGGTTTAAGGTTTCAAAATTACAAAAGTAATTTTAGAGTTTTGAAAATGAGAACCAAACAGGCCTTAGGACCGGTGTCATAGGTCATGGGTTCGTTTTATCGGTCGAGGACTAAGAGCCTTGGTCCTAGGTCAGGAGTCTCTCAGTTGGGACTCGAGATCCTATGTCGGACCTCTTGGTCCTAGCTGAAAAGCCTTGGTTAAGGTCTTAATGACTCTCGGTCTAGGGCTACAACTCTCGGTCGAGTCCAAGAATTCTCGGTTGAACCTCTCGGTCCTAGGTAGAAGTCATCGGTCATGGGTTCAGGAGTTCGGACGAGTGCAAGACTCCTCGGTCGGATGTAAAAATTCTCGGTCGGATGTTAAATATTTCGGTCGGACCACTCGGTCCGGACCGAGGATCCTCGATTGGACCTACCGGTTCTCTAGAATATCAAAATTGTAGCTTTTGCAATTTTGATGGAGGCTTGGATTCTTTGATCCAAGGGCCTGGATAGAGTCACAAAGCTCTCATGAACATTTAGAACATCATACCAATGTATCAATTGACCTAATGATAAACAATTTGTTCAAAACAGTTTTATCCAAAATTGGGTTTTATGTTTTAAAGTTGTTTTAAAGTGTAAATAGCTCCATTATACTTCATATACTTGATTGATATCAAAACAAGAACACTAGTTGCTCGTTTGGACCAATTCACGAACTCAAAATTTTCAATTATTTTGAAATTTTTGATTTTGTTCAAAGATGATCGGGATGGATCAAACGTGATCTAAATAGTTTCCCAGCATCATTAGAAACATGTTGGGATGCTTTTTGGGCAGCTGTTCTTGAGGATTAGCCCAAGAATAGTAAACCCGATTTTTGGATTTTTAGAATTCAAATTTGGGTTTTTCTATTTAAGGTTGATTGATTGATTCCAACCTAAACAGAAAGCTCAGAAATTATCCTAAAATCCAGCAACATGTATACAAACTTATGAAAATTGAAAGATAAAAAAATTAATTTTCAAACCGGAAGTATGAAATAAATTATGATTGGAAGCATACCAAGTATGGGAAAACACTCCTTAGACCTTAAAGAAGCTTTTTAGATACTCAGATCCGAGTTTTAAGGCTTGTGGTGAAAATTTCAAATTTCCAGAAGTTTTGAGCTTCATTGGCGGATTTTTGTGTTTTTTGGATTGGAAGCTTGAGAGGTGATTTCTTGGCTTCGGATTGTTCAAGGAGGCTATTTATAGTCTTCTTGAGTCGGTGGAGGATTCAAGTGGATTGAATCAACCAAAATCCATTAATGGCATTTTGGTTGTTCTTCATCCAACTTGCCGATATAGGCATGATCAATGCCTATGAATGTAGGGAAAATGATCACCGAATTAAGGTGATCTTTTCAGGCTTTGAATCAATAGTAATGGTTGACTGTAGGTAAAATTTCATCTTTGAGAAATCAAAGGATGGAATTTGTTCTTATCCTCCATTGAACGCAAGGAAGATGACAAACTAGGACAAATCAAAGTCATTGTTGGGCGTATTTGGCGATTGTGGAGTGTTCCATTAGCGCTCCATCGCATTCCATCCGTGATCGAGCGTTTCGTTGGTGTTTCAGCTAACGGACATTAGATGATCTTGTGTGGCGAGGGCACGCGTTCCTTCGACTATAGCAGGCGACGCGGCGTGACCCTAGGCGCTGGATGACCAAAGTAATTTTGGTTGCAGCAAATTCTTCAGGTTTCGGCTGCACTAGATTACTAATTTATTTTTATTTTTAAACCGTAAGAGTTTGTTTGCATTGAATTTTCTTTCACATTTTGGATTTAATTTTTTTTTTAAATATACAAAATATTAAAAATAAATATGACAAATATTTTGCCAATTTATTTTATTTTATTTGTATATTTTTGGATTAAATAAATAATTTTGGGGATGAAATTGGTACCTCATTTCATCCTAAATTACTTATTTTAATTCCTTGATTTTTAATAAAATTATTTTAAGATAAAATGAGTAAAACATTTATCTCAAATAATTTAATTTTTTTGTTTTGGCCATTTTCCTTAATTAATTATATTTTATTTATCACAATTATTAGTCTAATTAATTGTTTTAATTATGTTTTGGCCTAGAGGTTAATTATTTTCATTTTATTTATTCGAAAATAAATCAAAATAATTATTTTTATTTTATAAATTGGGTATATAAATTTGTAGTGCTTACAATATATATATATATATATATATATATATATATATATATATATATATATGAACATTATAAATTAAAATATCAAATTTTTATTATATTTTATGGATTTTATATATATATATATATAATATAATTATAGTTTTAATACTAAAAAGGAAAAAAAAAATGCATTATTAAAATCTATCGCATTCATATACATTTATTTTCGCTTCACCCACCAATGTTTGCACACCCACATATAATAATTACTTTTAGAGGGATTAAAAATCTGGTCTTAATTATAAAATTTTAACACTCTAACCGTTGAACCATTTATGATTGTTGAAATAATTTTATAATTATATATATATATATATATATTTATATATATATTGTAAGTTTTATTTTGAATAACTATATATATATATACTATATAAAATTTTCACACTCATACCAAAAGAATATAATAAAAATAATTATATCTCTTATCCTAATATTAAATATAAATAATTATATCTCTTATCCTAATAATAATGATATATATAACATTATGTTAGGATCTAGGTAGCCGCTGGAGGACCGGGGTTGAACCGGTTAGCGGTTCTCACTCGAAGAGTGGTGGTTAATCCGGTTAGAGATTAACACCGGGGCTTCAATACTACACAACCTGTCACAAACCCTTGAACTAGGTTCAAGTGCGGAAGAGGTTTGCTTTCAGGTTGAAGCAGCACACTTGTATGATAGGCAGAACCAGCTTCGGATGATGAAGGTTAAAGAGAATGGTGGGTCGGTTTCGGTAACCTGGTGATTCGGCTTAGATAAAGTTAAGTAGGTTATAGTGGTACGTATCGGTTAGATAATGGAACCGGCAGAAAATAAATGACAAAACAGATTTTATGGATGTTCGGAGATAAAACTCCTACGTCACCCCTTCCTCTCGAAACCGCGAGAAGGATATTCACTAAGGAATACAAGTACAATCCGATCGAGACTTATTTCCTGCTCGATAGCACTCTTACAATTTACACCGAAATTGTAAAACACACACTTTTACTTTAGCACTTAGGTTTTCTAGAACAACACAGTCTTATCACTTTTAGAATAAATGCTCTTAGAATTTCTCACTTGTCTCACTGTATGTCTGTGTGGCAGTATGTCTCTGTATATCACGCATTTACTCTTCTTCAAATGCCCCTTTTACAGGTGAAATATGTCAACGGTCATATTTCACTTCCTTGAATCTGATTGGCTGAGCAGGGGTGCAGATGTTCAGTGATTCAGAGATTCAGATCTGCGGTCGTTTCCTCAGACCTGATGGTCAACCTTAGACCTGGCAGTCTGTTCTTCCGGTATGTAAGACAAATCTGCTGGGTTTGTCTTTTACTCAATGTAGACACTGTCTGTTAGGCAGTTGTCTGTACTTGGAAGATCTCCTTTCTGACTTATCCCGAAGTGGAAAGATCCTGTAGGACTGTCTTCTGCAGTCTGCAGACTTTCCTCAGACTTGTATGGATATGGAAGTGTTTAGTCTGTTCCTTTGGTATCATTCTCAACAGATACCCGAATTGTCTTCTTGTACTGGTCGGTCATTCGACTTAACCGGATGGCTTCCGGTACGAGTGATGTAACCGGACTTCTTCCGGTTATTCCTTTGCCTTGTGGTCGGTCGGCTGTCTGATGTTTCCGGTTTTAAGCTTTGGCCGATCCTTTCTTTGTGCGGTCATGTTCCAAGTATTCTTGGTCGGTTTAGTAGCTTCACCGGCTAGTTTTCTTAGCCGGTTCTTTTGTTTGTCCAGTCCGGTTTCTTGTTCCTGCATGGAAGATTTATTTAAGTTAGGTTTATTTGAACCGGTCTGATTTTATCTAACAATTTCTCCCTTTTTGATTATTTTATTTAAAATTATCAAAACCATGTAAGTTTGCAATCGTAGGCCGGTTGTTTTGTTTGTCCGGATTTTGAAACTAACTTGGGAGAATATTTCGAAAATTTGGAAAAATTTTGAGAAGAATTTTGGAACGGTCTTATTTTTTTTATCTTATCAATTTCTCCCTTTTTGATTATTTTATTTAAAATTATCAAAATCATGTAAAGATGCAAACATGGCCGGTTTCAAAAATAGCTTTATATATATGATAGATAACCGAAAATAATATATAGAAATACTAAGACAAGTATAGGTAAAGGAAAGAGAGCCCCTATTCCGAGTCCGAGAAGTCATATATGTTCCACTTTTTCTTCGCTGGTTGCGGTCGACTGGCCGATCCGGAGGCTCGTTGTTTTGTGGGCCGCCGATGTAGGTGCACTTCAGCTTCTTCTTCGACGTAAGTGGCCTGATCCGGTATACTCTCGATAACCGTTTCAGTTACCACATTCAGCAAGTCGGCCACTTGAGCTTTCTTCGAGGATTCTCTTTTCCTCTTTGCCGGTATCGAAGAGGCAGCGGTTTCCTTCTTCTTTTTGTTAGCGGTTGCATAGCCTTCTAGCCTCTGACTTTCCCTTTCAAACCGCGCAGCATCCTTCGCAGCTTGAGCGGCTTCCTTCTTTGCAAGTCCTGGAAACTTAGCCTCTGCCCTTCGAATTCGCTCGGCTTCCTCTTCCTCCTCGGTAAGTTGCGATGGTCGCGGTGCCTCCTTTTCCTTTCTTGCCTCATCGTCCAGCGCATCCTGGACCCTCTTAGCCGTTCAGGCATCGGCCTCCACAGCCGCGGCATCCGCATTCATCTTAGCTTTCAGCAGTTCGGCAACTTGCGCTGAGAGCACCTTGAGTTCGGCCTCGAGACCCTCATTTTTCTTCTCAAGTTCAGAGACCTGTCCGAATGTTGTGCCGACCAGGTCCCCAGCAACCTCCGTCAATCGTTGATCGGTCTCTCTTTCAAGCCGATCAAAGTTTTCTTTTAACTCGGAAGTCCTATCTTCCAAAATCACGGTTCGCTTAAGATGTTTGCTGCGCAGAACCGCTTCTTCCCGTTGATCATCGTCTATTTTTGAGAACCGGTCCTTTGTTCTTTCTAAAAGTTGCCTTGTAATGTTGGCGAACTTGAGTGCCGAGCAAACGGTTCTTTGGAATTTCTCCTTCAAAGGGAAAACCTCGGAGTCTTCAAACTCTTGAAAGCGGCTCTCAACCCATTCTTTTGTGAAGCCCGGTTCGGAGACTTCCGGTTGTGTAAGTGGAGATTGCCCGGTGAGAGGAGGGTCCGCCCTTTCATCGGATTCCTCTGTTGCCGAATTCGCCCTTGGAGGTGTTGGACAGTGATCTGGACTCGTATCGATCTGGGGAGCTGTATAGACCGGTATTTCCCTTTGACCGTACATTGCCTCCAGCCGGTCAATTTCTTGGATGAGGTCTCCTTTTTCAAGCCTTTCCAACACCATCGGTGTTAAGGTGTCCTCCTCCGATGCTTCCTCTTCGAACTTCGCCGTAATCTTCCAGATGCGTATGGTTAGCTTCCGTAGCTGTGCTCGTGGTTTTAAGAGGTAAGTTTGGTGTAGTACCTCTTTAATGGTGTCGGATTTTGTGAGATCCATGACCACGTCCTCCACTTCCTTCAGTCTTAGGATGCATTCCTCGTTGGTGTAGCCCGGTAGGATTTGCCTATACCGTTTGCCGAACCGGTTCTCGTGCCATTCCATGTATATCTCTTCAATCATCTCGACTCGCTTCTTAGTGCCCTTTAGGAGTTTCAGAGCTATCCTATCGGCCTCTGCCTCTTCGTCCTCCTCATCATCTTTGTTACCTCTTTCTTTACCGGCTTCTTCACCGGCATCTTCACCATCCTCTTCACCACCCTCGGTGGTCTCAAGGTTTATTCCAGGGCCGACATTATCGGGGCTTTGGCCCGAATGCTCTTCTTCATTGGCCGATCTTTCGTCATCGGTCTTTTCTGATTCGGATCTTTCAGAAGTGGAGGCCGACTCTTCCTCCTCCGTTGGCGGTGGCAGTTCTGAGAAGACTATTTTCTCTTTCCCTTTGCTCTCGGCCTTTTCTTTGGCTGGGGCCGCTTTCTTGCCGGTTGCCTTCTTTCGGCCACCTGTGGAACCGGGGGCCGTCTGCTTCCTTTCCAGGAATTGTTTGGACCGTATCAGGCTTCTTGAGGAGATGGTGACGCCGGGACCGATGTTGAGATTATGGTGAAGGAAGATCTTACCGAGAGGGACGGCGTATCCCCATGACCGGTTTGAGTCCGGTTTCACCATTTCCAACAAATTGTGGAACACTGCCTTTGCCCAGTTAACCTTTGCTCCTTCTATCAGGCCGACCAGCATCCTGATTTTGTCTTTGGTGAGACTGCTGTAGTTTCCTCCCCTTGCCAGAATCGCTCTTGCGAAGATATCACAAATTGGAATATACTCCGGTTTCAACGTTGATTTGCTACCGGATACTTTTATCGGCTCCTTAGTCGCCGAGAGTATCTGGCAAGCTGCCTCAAAAGTTTTAATCTCTATGTCCGCCGTTGCATCTTGGCCGGCTGTTGGAAGGCGCAGGCTCTTTGCCACCGATGCCTCGGTGAGCTTTATTTCAGTACTGCATACAGTTGCGGTGATCTTATCGTTAGAGATAGTCGCGGTATTGAAAAATTCCTTGACCGCGTCCTTATATAGAACATGAGGACCGCCAAGAAAATATTCCAGACCGGTTCCGGTTACCCGGTCAATAACCACTTTTGCTGCAGGCGTGCCTTTCTGTCGGATTTCCTCGAAGTCCACCTGAGTCAAGTGTTTAAACAAGGCCGAATCACGTCCCATCTTAGAGAGTTTGAGAAAGTTTGAGGAATAACCGCTTCAGAGAGTTTGAGAGCTTAGAGAGAGAAAGTAGATTCGCGTGAGAATGAAATAAAATGGCCGAGAGTCCCTTTTATAGGTGCGGTTTGGAAGTCCAACCGTCCCATCAACATTGGGCGGGAAATTTCCCTCCAACCCAAATGAGCGGCAAACCATGGGCGGGAATGGAATAGGCGCCAATCCATGGGCGGGAGTTTTGAGCGGGAAATTTCCCTCCAAAACTTTTGCTTTAGCCATTGATGACGCAATCCTCTTTTGAGACCGATTGATGCTGCGGTTTCTAAATTTAACCGGTTATTTAGAGTGAGCAGAGTTTTGCAATCTTTCGAGTTTAAGCGGTTTTTCTTTGAAGCCGGATAGGAACGCGGTTGTTTTGATAATGTTAATCAGTTACTTAGATATTTAAGATGTTAAGAAAACTCGGTCATTTAAACTGAAATGAGATTGTATTCAAGAGATATTGCAGAAAGGAGACCGACAGATAAGTCGGTATTGGAATAAGCATACATAAACAATGGAAAGGTACAGGCTATGGAAGAAACATTCTAGAAATCCTTTCCTCCACCGAATCCTTGTCAAGGATGTTCGAGGGTGAAGCCGGTGTACCCGGTCCAAACTCTGGCCGGTATGTGAGAATTAGTTTGCTGATGTTAGGTGCATAACCAAGACCTTTCTTGGTTATCACCATGGATTTCAGACGTTGGAAGATGACCGTGGACCAGTTGATGGTCTTTTTGCTAAAGATGTTGGTCATCATGTTGTAGGTGTTCTTTGAGTACCGCTGATTAGGAGACTGACAAAGAATGGACCGAGTGACAATCTCAAGAAGAAGTTGAGCGTGTCTCCCCAGAAGGTTTTGGGCCCATGGTCTTCCACCGGTTCCATGGTTCCAGAAAAGAGGAGAGCGTAATAGAATTCTTCAAGCCCCTCTAGAGGTGGGAAATCAGAGAACCCTTCTGTGGGCAGGTTGAATAGAGTGGCAAATTCGGCTTCATCGAGCCAGAAAGTGTGGTCCCTCACCGTAGAGACAATGTAATTGCCCCTGATACAGGCGCTTCTGAAGAACGTTTTAACGTCCTCAAACAGGATCGGACCGGATTCTTCGAGGAACGGTCGCAGGCCGGTAAGAATGAGGGATTCGAACATGAGTTCCTTTGCGTGCATCCCGTCCCATTCCTCCATGCATGAATCGAAATCGATGCTTAAAAAATTTCCCAAGGTTCGGCTCGGCATGATTACGGTTTTGAGAGAGATAGAATTCAAGAGAAGTGATATATGTGTTAGGGTGTGTGGAGTTGAGTGAGGAATAGCTCTTTATATAGGGTCGGTTTTGGAGGGAAAACATGAGCTTTGATTGTCAGTTTTGTTTTATTAGACAAGAGAATCTTTATGTTTCCAATGTTTATTGGGAAGAAGCAGATTGCGGAGCTCGAGGTAAGTATTAGTTGAGAAGTAACTAGGTTGGTTGGATAGTAAATGTTCAGGTGGTTGGGGGTTATCTCAGTAATTAAGGATTTCTCTTTCATTAATTGTATTAACACAAACGCGGTTAATCAAAAGAGACCGAAACTAACATAGATAATACCGAAAAGGTCATGAATAACACCGAAGTAAGCATAAGATCGAAATAAACGTAAGTAAGGCCGAAGAAAACATGGATCAAACTGAAACGATCAAAGATAGGTTGGATAAAGATACGCCCGGTGCATGAAACAAAACGACCGGGTGCAGGAAGGGTGACTCAGTATGCTTCGGAGTTGACGACACCGGTAGGGTTGTTATGGCGGTTCCTCCTTCTCCAAGCTCTCTCGAACCGCTCATAGAATGAGTCGGTTATCTCTTTGGTCATTACTTGAGACTGGTTTAGACCTTCGCCCGGACAGGTTAGAACACCCAGTTCGACTAGTAGGCAGCTTAGTTGTGGAATCAGGCCGACTGTTCGCACCCCAATCATCCAGATTAGGACATCAAACAGGACCCTCGACCAGTTTACCGGTGTACCGGTGGTGATGGCTGCCATCATGTTGAAAGCCACTGTGCAGTAAGTGTTTGTGACATCTCTTCCCAAGATGCTTTTTCCTATCACATCGTTGAGGAGCTGGTACTCAGCTCTCAATAGTGATTTACTGTCATGATCATCGACCGGTTCGTTTGAGCGTGCGAAGGCGATGGAAATTTCGGCCTTGACATCGGCCGGAACGTTTAGATCTGTTAATCCCTGCTTCGGTAAGCTGAAGCACCTAGCGAAGTCGTTCTCGGTGAAGTCAAAAACTATACCTCCTACTTTCGATTGAATGTGAGTATCGAAATGAGGAGTTCCTCTGAACACCCTGGCATTATACATGAATTCCAGGACTGACTCAGAGTATATAGTTTGTTTATCATCCAGGAAGTACCGAAGACCAGTATCTTCCAGGGATTTGATTACTTTGTACACCTCATAGTGTTCGGTGCTCAAAGCAGATTGGAAATCAACTTGAAAGATGTTAGGAAACTGAGACATTTTTGCCTTAGTGAGAGAATGTTCTTTTGTCTTGTGAATGTTTTGGTGGATGTTTGTTTCTCTTAAATACTAGTTGGGGGAGTATCCTAATGTCCAAGTATTATATGTGATGATATCTATTAACTGCAGGATAAAGGATATTGCATGAAATAGGTATGTTTGCAGTCTAGGATGTTGGTCATAGACCTGTACTGTGAAAGATATCATCAGATCTTCACGTCTTTTTAGGTGCGACCATTTTACTTTGAAAAGGCAATATTTCAGAACAGATATCTTTAAACACTGATAGTTATTCCATTTCTGTTTGAAATTCAAATGATCTAGAATAACCTGCTTCCGAACCGGTCAGTCATCAGTTGTTCATCCCGATGCGGTTATTTAGTGCATGCACCAAGTATCCGGTCGGTTTACTCTATCTGATAAACTGGGCGATTCTTCCATAGGTATCTTGAAAATTTGAAGTCCAACAGTTTTGGAGGAGTTACCGGTTTTATCTGTCCGAACCGGTTTCCCTTTAAGCATCCTTAGGAAGGATCTGACTAATGTCGGTTAAACCGAGAGTAAGTCTGAATTGAGAGAACTTAGCTTCATGTAGAGGCTTCGTGAAGATATCGGTTACTTGTTAATCAGTCGATACGTATTCCAGCCGGATATGCTTCAGCGTGACATGTTCCCGGATGAAGTGGTGCCTTATGTCAATATGCTTCGTCCTAGAGTGGAGAACCGGATTGTAAGTTATTGCTATGGCACTCGTGTTTTCACAGAAGATCGGGGATTCTTCGGCTGTGACACCGAAGTCCTTCAGCTGTTTTTGTATCCAAAGGAGTTGTGAGCAACAGCTTCCGGCCGCCAGGTATTCAGCTTCTGCAGTAGATGTGGCCACCGATGTTTGTTTCTTGCTATGCCATGAAACAATCCGGTCACCTAGGAACTGACATGTTCCGCTGGTGCTTTTTCTGTCGATCTTACATCCTGCATAGTTTGCATCTGAGTAACTCGTTAGATTAAAGGACGAATCCTTTGGATACCACAGACCGACATCAGGTGTGCCCTTTAGGTACTTCAGTATCCTCTTTGCGGCTGTGTAGTGGGATTGTTTTGGATTTGCTTGAAATCTCCCACACACACCGACTGTAAACAGAATGTCCGATCTACTCGCTGTCAAGTATAGGAGAGAACCGATGATGCCCCGGTATGCGATCTGGTCTCCTGATTGGCCCTCATCATCCCTGTCCAATTTAATCGATGAGCTCATTGGAGTAGCCGCTGAGGAGCATGTGTCCATTCCAAACTTCTTTAGAAGCTCCTTGGTATACTTAGGTTGGCTTATGAAAGTTCCTTCTTTGAGTTGTTTAACCTGAAGACCTAGAAAGAAGCTTAATTCTCCCATCATGCTCATTTCAAATTTGTCAGTCATCATTTTTGAAAATTTATCACACAGTTTAGGATCGGTGGAAACCGAAAATGATATCATCCACATAGATTTGAACAAGTAGGATATGTTCCTTCTTTTCAAATTTAAACAACGTTTTATCCACCGAACCGATGGTGAAATCATGTTGTAACAGAAATGTGGTTAATGTATCATACCAGGCTCTAGGTGCTTGCTTTAGACCGTATAAAGCTTTATTTAACCGGTATACATGGTTTGGAAATGCAGCGCTTTTGAAACCGGGTGGTTGTTCAACATACACTTCTTCACGTAATTCACCATTTAAAAATGCACTCTTAACATCCATTTGAAAAACCTTAAAGTTTTTGAAAGCAGCGAAGGCTAGAAAAATCCTAATGGCTTCAATCCTAGCTACAGGAGCAAATGATTCTTCAAAATCAATACCTTCTTCATGTTTGTAGCCTTGAGCCACTAATCTGGCTTTGTTCCTTGTGACCAAACCGTCCTTATTGAGTTTGTTTCTAAATACCCATCTTGTTCCTATGACCGATTGATCTTTCGGTCTAGGGACTAGGTACCAGACTAGACTACTCTCGAACTGGTTTAGCTCTTCTTGCATCCCCAAGATCCAATCCGGATGTGACAATGCTTCATCTATTCTTTTCGGCTCAATTTGGGATATAAACGCGGAATTGAAGTATTCTTCCAGATGTTGACGCCTAGTTCGAACAGGTTTTGAAGGGTCACCTATAATTTGCTCAGGAGGATGTTTACTGTTTCTTCTGAGGTTCAGTTCAGGGATGTCTACCAAATTATCGTTTACTTGATCAAGGCTAGACGCGTCGGTAGGCTGAATAGGATTGTCAGACCGACCGACTTCCTCGGATTGAACTGAAATGTCAGCTTCCTGTTGTGGGACAGCTTGATCCGGATGGGTTTCAATGTTACCCATTTGGTCATGGACAAATCGCCTGAAAACCGGAGTCTCATCTTCACTATCAGAGTGGATATTGTTGTTTTCCAATCTGTTGTGTAGATCAAAGCATGATGCAGTATTACTTTCAACCGATTCATCGAAAACAACGTGAATTGTTTCCTCCATGGTTGAAGTTCTATTATTATACACTCTGTATGCTTTGCTCACTGCTGAGTAACCTAGCATGATCCCGGTATCGGTTTTTGCATCAAAAACAGAGAGTTGGTTTTTTCCATTTATATGTATATAGCATTTACAACCGAAAATCTTGAGGTGCTTAAGTTTGGGAACTCTGTTAAAATAAACCTCATACGGTGTTTTGTTGTGAAACTTGTTTATTAAAGACCAATTTTGTATATAACATGGAGTGTTGATAGCCTCAGCCCAAAATTTCTGAGCAATGCCGGAATCGGCTATCATGGACCGTGCGGCTTCCTTGAGAGTCCGGTTTCTTCTCTCGGTCAGGCCATTTTGTTGAGGAGTCCTAGCACTAGACAACTCGTGTCTAATGTCGGATTCATCAAGATATGCGGTTAATATACTATTGGTAAATTCGGTACCTCGATCACTTCGAATACTATTAATGCGAGTTGATTTTTCATTTTGTAGTCGCTTAAGAAGTGTAATCAGGTTTGATGCGGTTTCACGTTTAGATGGTAGAAATATTACCCATGTAAATCTAGAGTAATCATCAATAACTACCATGGTGTAAAGCATACCTCCTATGCTAACGACCTGAATCGGTCCAAATAAGTCCATATGAAGAAGGTCTAAGAATCAGCTAGATTGGATATTTCCTTTACTCTTAAAGGTTGACCTAGTTTGTTTACCCATTTGACATGCTGAGCAGACTTTATCCTGATTAAATACTATATCAGGAATACCTTCAACTAGATTTTTACCGCGAATGTAGTTTAAAGTTTTCATGTTCAGATGGTTTAGTCTCTTATGTCATAACCAGGTTTGATCAGTCTTAGCTATCATGCATATAGGTTGTTCTACTTTAGTTTTCCAGTCTACTTTGTAAATATTACCTATCCTATTTCCGGTTAGCAGTATAATACCTTGAGAGTTCTTAACTAAGCATGCATGTTTAAGAAATTCTACCGTGTATCCAGCATCACACATCTGACTAATGCTAAGCAGGTTAAAACGTAGGTTTTCAACTAAAAGTACATTATCAATAGTTAGGTTACCATGGACAATCTTACCCTTGCCCACAGTTCTACCTTTAGAGTTATCGCCGAAGGTGATTAGAGCGCCGGTTTCTATTCTGATGTCGGTTAACAAGTTGTTGTTCCCGGTCATATGCATGGAGCAACCGCTATCCAAGAACCATTCAGAGTTTCCTAGCCGTTTCTTTGGATCCTGCAAAATGTACATATTTACAACTATTTGGTACCCACATTTACTTGGGTCCACATGCGATTAGTCCCTTCGGTATCCAAACCTTGACAATCCGGACAGCCTTCTTTGCTAAGGTTTTAACGGTCCTTTTGGCACTCGGTTTTGTATAGCTCGGTTTTTCTATATAGGTCTTAAATGGTGGTGATCTTCGGTTTGGTGATCTTTGGTTTGACTTATGCAATTCAGGATAGGTTTTCATATATTTGAGGATTTCGGCTTTTCTTTTCACAGGGTCAAGCCATTTCTCAGAATCGGTTGGACCAACATAGTCGTATTTTAGCTTTTCTTCCCTATAGTATGCAGTCGACTCTTCTTCAGCGGTCCAGGAGCTTTTAAGGAATCTTATAAGAGGGAGGTTACTTCTTGTAAGCTTTACTTTCTCTATGGGTTTTTGGTCTTTGGAGCTATCCTCTGTGTATCTTAGGCCGAACTTGCAACGGGGATGTCTGTAATGACTACACATTTTCTTTACTATATCACTAGATCTCTTATATGCAGCCATCTTATATTGGAGTCGGGCATTTTCATCCTCGGTTAGTTCTCTAGTCGGTTCACTGGATTGTTCGGTCTTAGGATCTAATTCGGTTTCTAAAATATGGGTATCATCAGGTTTTACGACCTCCGGTTCGGTTATAATGGGTATCTCTGGTTCTGTCGGAATGGATATTATAGGATCGATTCTAATGTTGAGGTGCTTAGGCAGTATTGCTAGTAGGTTCTTATATTCTTCTACCATGTCATTCAATGCATTGTATAATTCATCTTTAGTAAATTCATCACAAGGAGAGTCAAATACCTGTTCCTCATTTGCCATGAGGCATGTGGGTTCATCATCGCTGTCACTATGAGCCCACAAGCTTCCTCCATCATCGGCTATCAGTGCTTTCGGTACCTCACTTCCTTCACCAGTTTGTTGATAATTATTTCGGTTATCTTGGTTATCCGGTTTCCGAGTATCCCTCCTCGGTTTCCTGCATTCCCACTTGAAGTGTCCTAAACAGTTGCAGTTATAGCACCTTATATTGGATTTATCACCATAGTAGTTGTTTGTCGGTTGGCTTCTTTTTATGAACCTCCCAAACTTCTGTGCGAGCATAGCCATGGCATCCTCGGTGAACTGTTTGACGGTTCTGATCGGTGCTGGAGCAGGAGCAACCGGTTCTATGGGTGTGATCAATGCTCTGGTTGAGGTTGAGGCCGAAACCTCTTCTTCAGTTCTAGATCTCATTTCAAACTCATATGCCTTAAGATCTTCGAATACATCGTGTAGCTTCATCTTGTTTAGGCAGTTTGATTCCCTCATTACCATTGTATTTATGTCCCATGCACTTGGAAGAGATCTTAAAGCTTTCATGATGACCTCCTTGTTATCATACCTCTTTCCAAGTGTTGCTAGCTCATCTAACACACCAGTGAACCGGTCACTGTACTCCTTCATTGTTTCTCCCGGTTTCATTTTGATGCTTTCACACTTCTGTGTAGCCACCATTATTTTATTCTCCTTTGTTCTTTCATTTCCCTCAAAGATCTGGATAACCGTGTCCCATGTCTCCTTTGCGGTTTTGCAATCTCTGATCTTGCAGTATGTGTTTCTGTCCACACTGTTGGAGATCCGGTTTCTAGCATGGTTATCCAGGTTGTTTCTCCTCCTATCTTCAGCTGTCCATTCTTTTTTGTCCTTATTAATGATTATCGGTCCTTCGGCCAGAATGGACTCCATCTCATCATCCAAAGTGATTAGGTGTAGGTGCATGCGTGCCTTCCAGTTGGCAAAGTCATCACCTTCTAGCATTGGAGGCCTATCCTGAAACATGCTTGCTTGAGTATTGAAACTAACTGCTATGATACCAATTGTTAGGATCTAGGTAGCCGCTGGAGGACCGGGGTTGAACCGGTTAGCGGTTCTCACTCGAAGAGTGGTGGTTAATCCGGTTAGAGATTAACACCGGGGCTTCAATACTACACAACCTGTCACAAACCCTTGAACTAGGTTCAAGTGCGGAAAAGGTTTGCTTTCAGGTTGAAGCAGCACACTTGTATGATAGGCAGAACCGGTTTCGGATGATGAAGGTTAAAGAGAATGATGGGTCGGTTTCGGTAACCTAGTGATTCGGCTTAGATAAAGTTAAGTAGGTTATAGTGGTACGTATCGGTTAGATAATGGAACCGGCAGAAAGTAAATGACAAAACAGATTTTATGGATGTTCGGAGATAAAACTCCTACGTCACCCCTTCCTTTCGAAACCGCGAGAAGGATATTCACTAGGAATACAAGTACAATCCGATCGAGACTTATTTCCTGCTCGATAGCACTCTTACAATTTACACCGAAATTGTAAAACACACACTTTTACTTTAGCACTTAGGCTTTCTAAAACAACACAGTCTTATCACTTTTAGAATAAATGCTCTTAGAATTTCTCACTTGTCTCACTATATGTCTGTGTGGCAGTATGTCTCTGTATATCACGCATTTACTCTTCTTCAAATGCCCCTTTTATAGGTGAAATATGCCAACGGTCATATTTCACTTCCTTGAATCTGATTGGCTGAGCAGGGGTGCAGATGTTCAGTGATTCAGAGATTCAGATCTGCGGTCGTTTCCTCAGACCTGATGGTCAACCTCAGACCTGGCAGTCTGTTCTTCCGGTATGTAAGACAAACCTGCTGGGTTTGTCTTTTACTCAATGTAGACATTGTCTGTTAGGCAGTTGTCTGTACTTGGAAGATCTCTTTTCTGACTTATCCCGAAGTGGAAAGATCTTGTAGCACTGTCTTCTGCAGTCTGCAGACTTTCCTCAGACTTGTATGGATATGGAAGTGTTCAGTCTGTTCCTTTGGTATCATTCTCAACAGATACCCGAATTGTCTTCTTGTACTAGTCGGTCATTCGACTTAACCGGATGGCTTCCGGTACGAGTGATGTAACCGGACTTCTTCCGGTTATTCCTTTGCCTTGTGGCCGGTCGGCTGTCTGATGTTTCTGGTTTAAGCTTTGGCCGATCCTTTCTTTGTGCGGTCATGTTCCAAGTATTCTTGGTCGGTTTAGTAGCTTGACCGGATAGTTTTCTTAGCCGGTTCTTTTGTTTGTCCGGTCTGGTTCCTTGTTCCTGCATGAAAGATTTATTTAAGTTAGGTTTATTTGAACCGGTCTGATTTTATCTAACACATTATATATAATAAAAATAATTAAATTTCTTATTCTAATTTTTCTCAATATGTTATATAAATTTATTAAAAGAAATATATTTTAACTCTTGTATATATATTATTCTAATTAAAATTTATTCTAATTAAAATTTATTCTTTATTTATTAAACATAAGACACATTAAATACATATTTTTAAATTATTATAATTTTTTGTTTTTATCCTCCGTACTTTTCTATTTCTTTTCTATTTTTTCAACTTCATCTACCAATGTTCGTGCACCTACATATAATAATTAATTTTAAGGGATTGGAACTCTAGTTTTAAGTATGAAATGTTAATATTTTAACGGTTAGACCACTTATGATTATTGTAATATATATTGTAAGTTATATTTATATTATATATATTTTTATATTTATAAAAAAAATATAATAAAAATAATTATATCTCTTGTCCTAATATTAATTAATAATAATAATAATGATATATATAACATTATTATTATATTCTAATTTTTCTCAATATATTATATTAATTTATTAATAAAAATTATTTTGTTTGTTTCTCTTTTATATATATATATATATATATATATATATATATATATATATATTATTCTAATTAAAAATATTTATCTCCTAATTTATTTTTCAATATATAATAATTATATAATATAAATATTGATATAATATTTCCTAACTAATATTTTTTAAAAGATACTAAATAATTTTAAATAAATATATATATATATATAAGTATTATTACTAAAAATGAATTAAAGTAAAACATAATATTATTATTTTCTATTTGTAACCCTTAGGAATTGCTCCTTGTATAGCTTAGCACGTGTTGTGGACAGGTGGCAATACGGAGAATATCGTAAAGTGACTCGAGGTTCGATGCGTTTCAACCTTGATTTACATGTCAGGCTTCTTTTTAAATAAAATATTATTTTAAAAGAATTTTAAAATAATACCGGGGAGTTTTAAAATTAATCATGTTAAAATAATTTAATTTGTTCAAATTTTAATAATCTAGGGGTCAAATAACAATTTGGTTAAACCCGGTTTAAATTAATTAAACATAACTAGTTTAAAAAATTGTTTATTTGAATCAAAATCGCCAAATGATTTTAGGAAAATCAATAAAATGATGCGTGTATAAACCTATTATACAAGAATTTCTATAAGAGGTTCGTATTTTTGGTTACGCTCGAGAAAGGGTTTCCGCGATATATCCCTCGCGCCCGTCAAAAAAACTCTTTTTAAAATTTCAAAATAAAAAAGTCTGGCTATTTAAAATTTATTTATAATATTTATTTTATTTAATTAGTAGTATAGTATAGGGCTTCTAAACAATTATAAGTTTAGATTGCGTATATAATAGTATAAAATTACTTAGAATGACGTACATGCGATTGCGTTGATATAATACTGAGTAAGAACCCTAGGAATATCATAAAAGTGTTAGGATTTAAAAATAAATTTTAAACAGGGCCTTAGCCAAAATATCGGTTTAGAAAATACCCCGAAAATATTTAAATATCATTTTCTGACCTTTCGGGATTATTTGAAAATTGTTTCAGGTTCCAAAATTACAAAATAATTTTGGATTTTGAAAAGTGGAACCAAACATGTCTTAGGATTGGAGTCCTAAGGTCTGGTTTTGGTTTTGGTAATCTGGGCTCGGACGGACTCGGTCTAAACTAGGGTAGTCTGGATGAGCGTCTCGTTCCAATGAAGTAGACGGGTTGAAACGGAGTCGTTTCTTTGCACAGTTAGGCGTTCCTTCTGCGTTCAGCGATCTCAGCTAACGGGGTTAGTCATTCAAGTTAGTTGATCCAATGGAGCGGTCACGCGTTGGCATCGGGATGAATGGCGTGTTCCTAAGCGCTAGATAAAAATTTAATGTTGATCTGATGGGTGAGAATCATGTTGCAACCTATTAAACATAATTTCGGTTATACCAGATTATCAGTTGAATTTTTAATAAAAAGGGTTATTTAAAATCGAATTTTAATCTCTTTCTTGCATTTTCCTTCACCAAAAATTCCAAAAAAATATGTTTGGAAACATAATAAAAATTATGTCCATTATTATTTTTTATTTTTTTAATTAAAGGAGAACTGGCATTTCCAGATTGAATCGAACCCGTGACATTTTGGTCTCTTAAACCGACTATTACCACTAGGCTACCTTGGTGGTATATCCATTATTTTTATTCTTGAGTATTTTTGGGTATTTGGGGGTATTTATTTAATTGTTTTAAGCCATAAATTAAACACAATTTATGTTTAAAATCATAATTAAATAATTTCAATCCCTTCTTGGGTTTAATTTGGGTGAAATAAATACAATAATTTAACCTCAAATTATTTTTGGATTTTTATTTAATTTTTCTAGTTAGGGTTATTTAGACAATAATTAACCCTAACTTGACCTTTAATCACTTTTTAGGTTATTTTGAATTTAAAAATTCAAAATATTATTTTAATATTATCAAAAATAATAATATTATTTATAAAATAGGGTATGTCAAATTTTCATTCTTACAGAATGCCTCTCTTGAACCGAGTTTGAATAAAACAAACTTTATTTTTGGAAAACGTGGGTTCGAAGGATAAACATCTTGAAATTTGTACTCTAGCTTATAATAAGGTAGAAAGATAAAACCTAGAGGGCAACGGATACTAGGGATGAATCATAAAAATGACTCACAGGTGGGGAGAGCCATACAAAGATATGTCGATTGAATCTTGTCTAGGGATAGACTATCACAATATTCTTAAACTTGCTTGGGAGTAAGCAAGACTCCGACTGGGATGGATTATTACAATAATCCTATCATAATAATGATTGATAATGTCAATCAATAGATAGATAGGGCTTGACTGGTGAGTAAACAGTACTCTCTATGGGGAAAAGTCTTATACTAAAGACTATTCATTAAGAAGTAGAACTTCTCATGAGGAATACTCTTTTGGGAATGGTGTAGAACTTCACGAGAATAGAAATAAAACTCTCCGGAGATAGTGATAATAATCACGGCATGTCCATCAAAAGATGAAATTCACTGCTAGAGATTGGTCATAATAATGACTCTCATGACTGCCTGTAATGATAGGACTTACTATGGGGGATGAAGAGGATTCTCTGCTAAGGATGAAAGAAGATCTTCTGGGTGACGTGATAATAATCACGCTGGGTGGTGATAACAATAACGTTGTGTCCATCAAGAGATAGGATTTACTGCTAAAAGTTAGTCATAATAATGACCTCTATGAATATTTATCATGGAATAAAACCTAATTGGGGAAGGTGATAATAATCACTCTGCAAGGCTGATGACAATCATTCTGAGGGGATAGGTTATAATAATAGCCTATTGAGAAGACATGTGATATCAATCATTCTGAAGGGAATTATTCATAATAATGACATACATGGATACCTATTAGGATATGGGCTCACTCTTTAGGGAATAGTGAAAAGAATCACTCTAAGGGGATATGTTATAATAATAACCTACATAGACGCATATCTATTGGGGATAGGATATAGCGATAATCTACATAGATACCTATCGGAATAGGGCTTTAAGAATCATAACAATGATCTAATGTGTCTATTAATAAATAGGGCTTTAGAGAGGTCTTGTACAAAACAACCTTCCCAACTGATTGAAAATCATAATTAAGTTGGAAATGGTTTAAAAGAGGAGTTGTTCTAATTGGCAACTCTTTTCTAGTTTTGATAAAGTGTCCTTCACAATTAGGTGAAACATCGACCGTGTTATTTTGAAGGAAGCTTTGGTTTCGATGTGACAAAATTTCCTTCGCAACTGGGTTAAAATTGTCGACTCTTAGGGGATTCTATCACTTTTAAGGAGGATTCCACAAAATTTGTCTCCTTTTGGCCTTACGAAGTGACATTCGCAACTGGATGAAATATCGACCAATCTTGTTGTCATTTCTAGGGAATGAATTGTTCCCAATTCTGTTTCAAATAAGGTTTAAAAACAGAAGAAACCTTTATCATTTCCACTAATCATGGAAACTTGGAAGGTGACCGAGATATGGGGGTCTCGTTTAGTTATATTTTTGGTTGCTTTTTCCGTGGGCCGCAATACTTTGAAAGTCTGACTATTTCAGGTATAGTCACAGAAAGAGCTTTTTTCTGGCTTCGGAAAAAATTTCTCTTTTTTCCTTTAATTGTTTTTGACTTTCAGGGTATAATTAGAGGAAACGATACGTTTTTCTCTTGTGATAGTCATCGGAACAGTCACCCAATTGAGCATAAACGATGATTTCAACACCTCAACCTACATTAGAGTGTTATATATTTTTTGGCTTCCTGGGGTGTATTTAGAAGAATTGACATGCTTTGCTCTTGCGATAGTCATGGGAACAGTCGCCCGAGTGAGCATAAATGGTGATTGTAATACCTCAAATCCGACAACAAATTCTCTCATCAAGAAAACATTATCGGTACGAACAACACGATTAGTACAAACAGAACGATCAGCACGATTCGCACAATATCAAGGTCGCGGTTCGCTTATTGTGATCACGGTTTTTAGTTGCTCAGTATCGCTTGTCAAACGTACGCACGATAGGCACAATCGACACAATTGGCACGAACAGCACAAACGGTACAGTATCAGATCTTATAGCTAGGTCGGTCATTCATCTACAAAGTTTGTTTGGAAGGTTAGGGTTTCTGGTTTACCCTATTCTGTAATAGCTAGGGTTTTTGGTGTACCATATTTTGTAATTGTTTTTCCTTGTTGCTTTATTGTTGTGTTATGTTTTTCATTAAAATGGGAAGAAAGAAAAGAAATAAGTGTAAGGAAGTCAAAGAATTTGTGATGAAAGATTTATGAGAGGCAGTTAAAAAGGAAATTGATAGGATTGTTAAAAAAATTATCCAAGAAAAACAAGAATGCACCAAAGGTAAGGAATCAATTGCTGATAAAAATTCTGAATAAAATACAGTATGAAAACAGGGAAAGAAAGAAGGAATTTGGAAGGTTAGTTATAACGAAAGATCCCACATGTTTGGTCGTAAAAACCAGATTACCAAACTTCTAATGCATGCTAAGAATGAATAAATCACAATTAGTAAAGAGAACACTCAGAAAATAACAGTCCAATTCAATATATATTATCTTCAAGATTGAAATTTACTGAAGAAACCAGAATATGAGGACATAGTTAAATGGTCAATTGATGCAATGAAGAAGTTGTTGAAGGCTTCAAAATACAAGACCTACATTATCAAGAGTAATTCAATATGAAAAATTAATGAGGTATGTAAGAATAAAGTAGAAAAGAAATCCAAAGACCATGCCTACAAAGGAAAAGTCTACTTGAGGGATATCCAAACAAAGGTAGAGGTACTAAACTCTCATTTTGAATTCAAACTACCTTCTAAAGTATAGGAGAAATGTATTGAAGACGGGAAGTTTGTGGTGGTTGAAAACTTCATTGGGAAGAACAGAGTATCATTCTCAACTACCGAAGAGGCTCTAATTAAACAGTAGGGAGAAAAGGGGATTGAATAGATTTATATAAACATACATGACATTTACTTCCTATAGTTCAAAAAAGGCTCAAATCTGAAAGAAATCATAGATAAATGGCATACTTACGTAGGATCAAATTGCATGAAGCTAAAAAAGTGGTCAAAAGAGATGAATCTACAGAGCAGACCAAAGGAAACGTCCCAGATTTGGTTTAAGCTTTGGAACATTCCAACCCACATGTACAATGCTGAAGCAATTAGTCATTTTACAGGTACAATTGGGAAACAATTGTATATTGACCAAATAACTGAAGAATAAGAGTATTTGTCATTTGCTAGAATTAGCATTGAAGTACATCCTAGGAGTGTTTTGTCAATGAAAATGACAGTTGTTGACAGGAAAGGAAAGCACAACGTCATGGATATCTCTTATGAAAGGAAACCAAAGAAGTGTTCTTTTTGTAACACTTTTCTGCACAATAAATGTGATAAAGCTAAAGAAGAAGAGCAGAAAACCAGAAAAGTCAGGAAGCAGAAAAGAAAAATAAAGAAACAGAGGAGACTAAACTCAAAGATCAAACAGTTGTAGAAGAAAGTAAGAAGAATTCTGGGAAAAAGGAAATCAGTGAAGGAAAGAAAGTAAAGATAATCAAGGTGAAGAGGAAAAGAAAATTTGCTATAATGCGAAGGATCATGATAGAAATGAAAAATGAACCTCAAGTTGTTATTGAGGAAACTCAAAAGGAAGATACCCAGAATTTCAAAGCTGAAATAGAGAATTCTAAAGTCGATAAAGAAGATTCCAAAACTAATGTGGAGTCTGAAGCTAAAGCAAGAGATAAGGAAGACAATAACATAGTTTCAAGTTGAAGATAACAAAGGTACAAACCCTAAAATTCTGGTAAACAATTTTTCTATCAAATTAGAACAGACCCGTATAAAGAGAGAATTCAAAATTAGAAACAACAATACTCATCATCCTCTTCAATACAATTTTTTTTTCATTGTTAGAGAAAGAGTAAGGGGGAGAATGTCTCTCAATAAAAATGGATGGCATGCGAAAATGTCAGGTTGGGATGGTTAGGTTTGATTGTAGTATTTTCTTTTTGTAATCTCTATATTTTTTAGAATGTATAAATGTTACTAATCAGTTTTTTTAAGTTATTTTGATTGTCATACTTAATCATAGCTAGGATTTGTCTAGTTTTGATTTTTGACCCTCCCACTTTTGGGATTTTAACGAAATGGTTTTAAAAGTTTTCCCAAAAAAAGTCATATATTTTTTTGTTTTGTTTTTTTTTTACCTTGAGTCTAAATATCTTTGTTCTCTTGTACAAAGGGGAATGAGACGTTCGTTCTCATATTGCGGCTTTGGCTTGTTTTGGGGGGTTTATTCCGATTCTTTTTTCAAAAGCTTTCCATTGAGAGTTAATTTTTTGGATAATCGCGTAGCACGAAAACGAGCTTATTAAAGATATTCATCGATTAAAGTTTTATAGAAATTTGGGGTTATATTTGAGAGATTAATCACTATTAGATTAATAAAGTTGCTCTAAGCTTTTGCCCCTACTTATTTTCTAAAATCCTTGTCACCAATCGATGGAAAAAAAACCCAAAGTTTCTACTGTCTTTATACTTTATATTAGATAGAATTAGGAATAGTTATTCCTTTATTTATTTATTTATTATTGAGTTTGAGACCGAACTTATATATAGGTTGTCTACGTATCTTCCTTTTTTCCTTGACATGTTTTTTTATTCCTTTGGAAGAATCGGTTTAATATTTATAAAAATGTTATTTGAAATCGAATTTTAATCATTTTCTTGTATTTTCCTTCACCAAAAATTTTACAAAAAATATTTTTGGAAACATAATAAAAATTATGTCCATTATTTTTATTCTTGGGTATTTTTTGGTATTTATTTAATTATTTTAAGTCATAAATTAAACACAATTTGTGTTTAAAATCATAATTAAATAATTCCAACCCCTTCTTGAGTATAATTTGGGTGAAAAATACAATATTGTAACTTCAAATTATTTTTGTATTTTTATTTAATTTTTTCTTGTTATGATTTAATTAAACAATAATTAACTCTAACTTGACCTTTAATCTCTTTTGGGGGTATTTTGAATTTAAATTTTTAAAATATTATTTTAATATTATCAAAAATAATAATATTATTTATAAAATATGGTATGTCAATTTTGTATGCTTACACTAGTTTTGACTTTGTACTTTAAATTATATGTTATAATCTTTCAACTTTTATAAGTAGGGTACGTTTGGATCAGGGAATTGAAATTGAAATTGGCATTCGAAATTCAATTATATAAGAATTGGTATTGAATTACAATTCAATTCATATGTTTGGAAAACTGTAGAATTGTAGTTCAATCTCAATTTCTATGTTTATAAAAGTGAGTATAATAAAAATAATTTTAATATACATTATCTATTTTATTAAAATATTGGTTGGACACAACCAATTATGATAGCTCAGGGGTTTCAAGAGATTTTTTTAAGTTTTGATTTTCAATAAAAAAAAATATTAGTTCAACATTATAACTTTCTAAATTAAAAATATATATATACATCGATTCGATATTTTTGACATCCTAAATTCCAAAAAAAAATATCGATTGAAAATTTTAATTGTATTTTAAATTATAAAATAATAAGTTATTTTGTTTAAGAAAAAATTAAAAAATTGTAATTATAATTCGGACCTAAAAAGAGTAGAATTGAGAAATATAAAATTACATTATATTAAAATTATAATTCCAATTCTAATTATTAATAGGAAAGGTATTACCAAACTTAAGAATTGGAATTGAACCCTCTAATTTCAATTCTAATTTCAATTCTAAAGTTACCTACCACACTCTAAAACAATTAGTTTATAGTTCTATTCATGCTATCTTTAGCTTGTTTTGTAACCCGCAAATTCCACTTCCTACATATAGTTATGTTAAGTGTATTATAACTAAAAGAAAAGCAAAGTTCTTTAGCTACAACAAAGTGAGCATTATAGAATTTGTTATTAGTTATTACCCTGTGAAGTGGAAGAATGAAGACATATACACATGTAAGACTCACAAAGAACAGGAGACTAAACTACACTTAAGAAAGCTTATGGTAGAAAAAGAGAAGAAAATGAATAAACACTGATCATGGTGTCAAAATAATTCTCACACTTGGCTGCTTGCTTCCCACTTTCCAGGTCACAGATATGATTCCATCTAAAAGCGCTTTAAATTTAAGCGAAAGATGGATGATTTGAAGGATGTGTTGAAATGAGAAAACGAAACAAAAAATAAATTATAAAGAGAGCTTATTTTTTTAATATTAGCTATGAAGGTGAGTGTTAGGATCTAGGTCGCGGCTGGGGAACCGGGGTCTAGCCAGTTATCGCGTCTCACTCAAGGGGTGGTGATTAATCCGGTTAGAAATTAACACCGGGGTTTCAATACTACACAAACTGTCACAAACCCTTGAACCAGGATCAAGCGCGGAAGGGGTTTGTTTCAGGTTGAAGCAGCACACTCACGAGATAGGCAGAACCGGTTTTGGATAAGACAGGTTTGGAAGTTGTTGGGTGGGTTTTCTAACTTAGTGATTCGGTTTAGGTAATGTAGAGTCGGTCAAAGCGGTGTAAGTAGGTTAGTACAGATCGGTTAGAATGTAGAACCGGCAGAGAGTGAATAACAAGACAGGTTTTTATGGATGTTCGGAGATGAAACTCCTACGTCACCCCTACCTCTCGAAACCGCGAGAAGGATATACACTAAGGAATACAAATACAATCCGATCGAGACTTATTTCCTGCTCGATAACACTCGTACAATTTTAACCGAAATTGTAGAATTACACTTCAACTTAGTACTTAAGCTTTCTAGAGATAGAACACACTCTTATCACTTGTAAATTAATTGTCCACTGTGTCCCGCATTTACTCCTCTTCTGCTCCTCCTTTTATAGGTGAAATGTGCCAACAATCACATTTCATTTCCTTGAATTTGATTGGTTGAGCAGAGGTTTAGTGATTCAGACCTGGCGGTCAACTTTTCAGACCTGGCGGTCTAGTCTTCCAATATGTAGGTCAAACCGGCTAGGTTTGTTTTTTACTCAATGTGGTAATTGTCGGTTAGACAGTTGTCTGTACTTGGAAGATTGTCTTTCTGATTTATCCTGAAGTAGAAAGATCTTGTAGGAATATCTTCTGCAACCTGCAGATCTTCCTCAGACTTGTATGAATATGGCAATGTTCAGTCTGTTCCTTTGGTATCATTCTCAACAGATACCCGAAGTATCTTTTTATGTTGGTCGGTTATAAGTGTTAACCGGATGACTTCCGATTATTCCTTGACTTCTAAGTGACCGACTGTCTAGTGTTTCTGTCCTTCTGTTTTGACCGATCTTGTCTTTCTTGTTTGGTCAGGTTTTTGGTCGGGTTGATGACTTGACCGGTTGAGTTTCTTAACCGGTTAAATTACTTGTCCTATTGAGTTGCTTGACCGGTTTCGTTTCTTAACCGGTTTCTTAATTTGACCGGTTCGATCCTTTGCCTGTTCCTGCACAAGAGTTTTGTTTCTGTTAAATTTTATTTAACCGATCTAATTTTATCTAACAATTTCTCCCTTTTTGATTATTTTATTTAAAATATTCAAAATCCTATAAGATTACAAATATAGGCCGGTCTTGTTTTGAATAGTTAGTTTGGCCGGATATTTGGAAATTAACTTGGGAGAATTTTTCGAAAATTTTTGGAAAACTTTGAGAAAAAATTTGAAAAAAATTTATCTTATCAATTTCTCCCTTTTTGATTATTTTAATTAAAATATTCAAAATTAAGTTGGAATACAAATATAGGCCGGTTTCCAAAAATAACTATATATATATAAGTAAAGATAACCGCAAAAGGGCAAAATATTATATATGTAGAAACCGAAATAAACATAAGTGAAGATAGAAAGGAAAGCCCCTAGTTCATCAATTTGGACAGTAGGAATTCATCCATCAGATCATCTATTGTTTGTCCCTTAGCCGGTTGAGCCAGCCTTGAAGAGGAACCTCCAGCTCCTGAGGTGTCCGGGTGAGGAGGGAACGGTTGACCGACCGTTCTGACTGGAACTGCATCGAAAACTCGTTGTCTTGTGAGTTGCGGCTCGAGATCCTCTTCGAAGTCATCCTCGGTTTGCAAAGTCGGGTGGAGTGGTGGGTCAACAACCGTCTCGGTGATTCTGCCAAGCATCTCGGTGACTTGAGCCTTTCTTGAAGGAACTTTCCTTTTTCGTGTTGCCGGAGCCGAAGAGGAGGTAGCCGCCTTGGACTTTTTGTGAATCTTTTCGTAGTTGTGGTATGTTTCCTGTTGAGCCTTTAACCGGTTGGCCTCTTCGGCTTATTTGGCCGCCACGGTTTTTGCGAGTTCCGGATTTTTGGCCGTTAATATTCGTAAGCGTTCGTTGAAGTTCGCATCAGACCGTGTCGCCCCCTTCTGTGTTCGGTTCTGCTCATCCAGCGCATCCTGAAGTTCCTTAGTCGCCTGAGCGTTTGCCTCCTCAACCGCTTTATAGGCAGCCAGCTTGGTCTTTATTAACTCAATCACCTACTCGGTGACCGCCTTGAGGTCGGCTTCAAGCTTGGTGTTCCTTTCCTCAAGTGTTGCATTCTTCTCTTCAAGACTTATGACCCTATTGAGTGTAGAGCCGGCTTGGGTACTTGACCGCCCCAGGTCCTCATCGACCTTTGTAAGTCGTTGCTCGGTCTTTTCTTGAGACCGTTCCAACTCCACTACCCTTTGGCTGACCGACTTGAAGTCATCCACCAACTTCGGAGTCATGTCCTCCAAGGCAATTGTTCGCTTAAGATGAGCGCCGTACCGAACATCGGTTTCACCATAGTTGGTTTCGACCGACGTGATCCGCTCGTCCGCCTTTCCAAGATCACTCCTTGTTGTCTCGGCTATCTTGAGCGCTTGGACCGCGGCTTTCTTGATTTTCTTCTTCCACGGTCGAACCACGGTGTTGGCAAATTCGTTGATGATAGTCATGACCTTCTCTTCCGTAATTGCCGGTTCTGAATCCCGGACTTGATCCGATTCAAGATTGTCGGTGAGAGGAGGCTCTGTTCTATCGTCGGTTATGTCGATCGTCTGATCCGCTGGAGGATACTTATCGCCTGGGTTTTGACCGTCAACGTTCTCAAGAGTTGGAGAGTGCGTTGTATCTTGTTGTTCGGGCACCGCTTCAAGCCGCGCCACTTCGTCGATGAACTCTCCTTTCTTAACCGCAAGTAACTCCAACACCAAGAGTTGTAGTTGAGACTTCGGTGTTCCTGGAATATACCTTTCTGTAAGTTTTCGAATATGTTCGGCTAGCTTTTGTAGCCGAGCACGCGGTTCCACTATTGCGTGTCGGTCCAAGGCTTCGTTGGGATTCTTAGCTTTTGTTAGGTTGATGACGTCCTCCTCTATCTCCATCAACCTTTCGAATCTTTGTCCAGCGGTTAGGCCCAGTAGCATTTGTTTGTAGAATTTGTCGCACTGGTACCGGAACCACTCATAGTATACTTTGGATGCCTCGTGAGCCTGCAGATCGATTTCCTCCATGATTCTGCACACGATGTTCTCGGCCACCTCCTGGTCGTTGTTATCGTGAACGTCTTCCTCCCCAGGGCCGTCTACACCGGTATCGGCATTTTCAAGACTTGCCGATTGTTCCTCGTCTATCGGTCCTTTTTCTTTACCGGACTCATTTTCTTCGGTATAATGTGAAGCAGTTCGGTCGGAGCTTGAGGCCGAATCGTCCTCATTTTGCGTTTCAAAAATCGGATCCGCAAATTCTATCGGTTGTTTGTCCTTCTTGCTTACGGATCTGCCCTTTACCGGAGCTACTCTTTTAGCGCATATCTTCTTTCGGCCACCTTTAGAGACCTTCCTGGTGCTCTTCCTTTCCTCGAATTGGCGAGACCTTATGATTTTGCTTGAGGGAAGAAGAACACCCGGACCGGTGTTGATATTGTAGTGGAGCATAATTTTTCCGAGTGGGATGGCGTATCCCCATGACCGGGTGGAATCCGGTATCACCATTTCCTTTAGGGTGTTGAAAATTTCCTTCGCCCAGTTAATATTTATGCCGTTTAGTAAACCGGCAAGCATCTCGATTTTTGCCTTGGTGAGATTATCAAAATCTCCCCCTCTCGCCTAGACCGACTTGGTGAAGATGTCACATAGCGGTATATATTCCAGTCGCAGTGATGATTTCTTTCCGGAGACTTCTATAGGAACCGCGGTTGCCAAGAGAACCTGGCAAGCCGCCTCGAAGGTTTCTCGATCTAGATCCGTCGAAATGTTGCGTCCATCTGTTGGTAGGTGTAGGATTTCAGCAACCGACTCTTCGGTTAGGTCGAACTGCTGACCGCCGACGGTTGCGGTTATTGTTCTGCCGGAGAGAGATGCGGTTTTAAAGAATTCCTCAACCGCTTTTTTGTATAGAACAAACGGACCACCTAGGAAGTATTCGAGACCGGACTCGGAAATCCGGGATAAAACTCGCTTTGCCGGAGCCGAACCGTTTTCTCTGATTTCTTCAAAGTCTACCTGGACAATATGTTTGAACAATGCGGAATCACGACCCATTGGTGATGATTGAATTGAGAGAGTAAGAGAGCTGTGTGGAGAGAGTTTGAGAAAGCTAGAGAGAAAGTTGTTTCGCGTAAGAATGAAATGAAATGGCTAAGGACATTTTTTTATAGTTGCGGTTTGGAAACCCAACCGTCGCAAACCGTCCCATCACCTTTAGGCGGGAATTTTCCCTCCAAGTGAATTGGGTGGCAAACAAAAAGGCGGCAAATCAAAGAGGGAAACCAAAGGCGGGATATTTGAACGGGAGTTTTTTGGCGGAAAATTTCCCTCCAAAAATTTCGAGTGGTCTTTTGATTTCAGTTTTAATGAGGCGACCCCTTTTCAAAGCCGTTTATGAAGAGATGTGATCTATTAACCGCGAAGATGCGGTTTATGACTTTAACCGGATTTTTCAATGAAGACAAAGTGATTTATTAATATCAACCGGTTAGTTAGATGGATATCCTGAATTTTGCAACCTCTGACCCGGTTATAAAATTGAAATAGAATTTTATTGAAGAAAGAGTATAGGATATAAACCGATTCATGAATAGGAATACATAAGAAATAAAAATATAACTTATGTGATAACGACCCTTGAAAGTTTTTCTTCCACTCCATCCATGTCAAGGATGTTTGAAGGAGATGCCGGTGTGCCCGGTCCAAATTCTGGGCGGTACTTGAGAATGAGCCGACTGATGTGAGGAGCATAACCGAGACCTTTCTTGGTCAGCACCATGGTTTTCAGATTTTGGAAGATGACCGATGACCAATTGATATGTGTATTGCTAACAATGTAGGTCATCATGTCAAATATTCTTTTCGAGTAGCGTTGATTAGGGGATTGACAGATGATAGATCGGTTAACGATCTCATAGAGGAGTTGGATGTGGTGGGCAAGGCGGGTTTTCAGCCTGTAGTTCTCTACCGGTACATTGGTTCCGGAGAAGAATTCTGAGTAATCGGTCGCTGCACTTCCCACCCGGGTTGGGAAGTCGGAAAACCCTTTTGTGGGTAGGTTGAACATTTTAGCAAACTCGGCTTCATCCAGCCAGAAAGTGTGATCTCTCACTGTGGAAACAATGTAGTTTCCTCTTATGCAAGCACTTCTGAAGAAGGACTTGACATCCTCAAGGAGTATGGGACCGGATTCTTCGAGAAAGGTGCGAAGACCGGTGTCAACGAGGGATTTAAACATGACCTCCTTGGTTTCTAGATCCCAGTGTTCCATACATGAATCGAAATTGATGCTTAAGAAGTTTCCTAGAGTTCGGCTCAGTATGATTCAAACTTTGCTAAGAGAGAGAGTTCAAGAGATTTTTGTTTTGAGATGTGTTAAGTTGATTAGGGGGTGGCTTTTTATATATATCCGGTTTTGGAGGAAAAATATCAGCATTTAGTGTTGAAGATCAGTTTTGTCTTATTAATGAAGAGAATATTTATGTTTCCAAAACGTATTGGGAAGAGGTTGCTTTTGACCGATTGCGGAGCTCGAGGCAAAAATCTAGTTGAAAAGTAACCAAGTTAGTTGGATAGTAATTACTCATGTGGTTGGGAGTTACTTCATTAATTGAACGTTACTTTTCATTAATGACGGATGTTATAAGAAAAGTAACCGATTGATTCCGAAGATAACATAGACTAAGCCGAAATAATCATAAGAGAGTTGAACAAAGATACAACCGGTGCGTACAGCAAAATGACCGGTTGTAGGAAGGAGTGACTTAATATCCGTTGGAGTTGGTGTGACCGTTGGAGTTGATGTGACGGTTCCTCCTCTTCCAAGCTTTTTCAAACCGCTCATAAAGTGAGTCGGTGACTTCCTTGGTGAGTACCTGGGCTTGGTTCAACCCTTCGCCCGGACAGGTTGAAACTCCAAGCTCCAGAAGCAGACAGCTTAGTTGAGGAACGAGACCGACTATTCGAACGCCAATCATCCAGATTAGGACGTCGAACAGCACCCTTGACCAGTTGACCGGTGTGCCAATGGTTATAGCGGTCATGATGTTGAAGGCAGCGGTGCAATACGTGTTGGTCACATCCCTTCCCATGATGCCTCGACCGATAACGTCGTTGAGAAGCTGCTATTCAGCTTTCAACAGTGATTTGGCACCGTGGTCATCAACTAGTTGATTTGACCGGGCAAAAGCTAGAGAGATCTCGGCTTTTAGTTCAGCCGGTACGTTAAGATCGGTCAGCCCTTGCTTTGGTAGGTCAAAGCATCTTGCAAAGTCATTTTCGGTGAAGTCGAATACAATTCCTCCTACTTTTGATTGAATGTGTGTGTCAAAGTGAGGAGTTCCTCGGAAAACCCTGGCATTGTAGAAGAACTCCAGGACAAATTCAGAATAGATGACATGTTTGTCATCTAGAAAGTGTTGGAGACCAGTGTCTTCAAGTGACTTAATCATCTTGAAGACTTCATAATGCTCAATGCTTTGAGCAGATTTGAAATCCACTTGAAGGATGTTTGGAAACTGAGACATTTTGTCTTAGTGAGGGAATGGATATATCTTGTGATTGTTTTGTTTAAGGTTTGCTTAACTTATATACTAGTGGAGAGAGGATCTTATTATCCAGTATATCATAGGTAATGATGTCTATTGTCCATAGGATAAAGTATTTTGCATGAAATAAGTATGGCTACAGCCTAGGATGTTGGTCATAGACTTGGACCATGAAAGATATCAAATCTTCACGTCTTTTGAGGTGTGACCATTTTACTTTGAAAATGTAATATTTCAGGACAGATAAGTTTAAACGCAGGTAATTATTCCACTTTTGTTCGAAGACCAAATAATTTGAGATAAACTATTTCCGAACCGGTCAGTTATCAGTTGTTCGTCCCAATGCGGTTATTTGGTGCATGAACTAAGTAACCAGTCGGTTTACTCTGACTGATAGACCAGGCGGTTCTTCCATAGATACCTTGGGAGATTTGAAATCCGACAATTTAGGAGGAACTACCGGCTTTGTCTGTCCGAACCGATTTCCCTTTTAAGCATCCTTAGGAATAATCTGACTAATGTCGGTTAAATCGAGTGTGAGTCTGAATTGAGAAAACTTAGCTTCCTGTAGAGGCTTTGTGAAGATATCGGCTACTTGTTGATCTGTCGGTACGTATTCCAGCCGGATATGCTTCAGCATGACATGTTCCCGAATAAAGTGATGCCTCATGTCAATGTGCTTGGTTCTAGAGTGTAAAACTGGATTGTAGGTGATTGTTATGGCACTTGTGTTATCATAGAAGATTGGAGATTCTTCGGCTATGATACCGAAATCCTTCAATTTTTGTTGAATCCAAAGAAGTTGTGAACAGCAGCTTCCGGCCGCCAGGTATTCAGCTTCTGCGGTTGATGTGGCAACTGATGTTTGTTTCTTGTTGTTCCATGAAACAAGCCGATCACCTAGAAATTGGCATGTTCCGCTGGTGCTTTTTCTATCAACCTTGCAACCTGCATAGTCTGCATCTGAATAACTTGTTAGGTTAAAGGATGAATCCTTTGGATACCACAAACCGACGTCAGGAGTTCCCTTAAGGTATTTCAGAATTCGCTTTGCGGCTGTGTAGTGAGACTGTTTTGGGTTGGCTTGGAATCTTCCACACACACCGACTGCAAATAGAATATTCGGTCTACTTGCTGTCAAGTATAGAAGAGAAGCGATGATGCCTCGGTAAGCGGTCAGGTCTACCGCTTGACCCTCATCATCTTTGTCCAATTTTACCGATGAACTCATTGGAGTAGCCGCTGAGGAGCATGTGTCCATCCCAAATTTCTTTAACAGTTCCTTAGTATACTTGGGTTGGCTTATGAAAGTTCCTTCTTCGATTTGCTTAACCTGGAGACCCAGGAAGAAGCTAATTCTCCCATCATACTCATTTCAAATTTGTTAGTCATCAAGGTTGAGAATTTATCACATAGCTTAGGATCGGTTGAACCGAAGATGATATCATCTACATAAATCTGAACAAGTAGGATATATTTCTTCTTCTCAAACTTAAAGAGTGTTTTGTCCACCGATCCGATGGTGAAGTCATGTTTTAGCAGAAATGTGGTTAGTGTATCGTACCAGGCTCTAGGAGCTTGCTTTAGACCGTATAAAGCTTTGTTTAACCGGTATACATGGTTGGGTAGTTCAGCATTTTTGAAACCTGGTGGTTGTTCAACATATACTTCCTCACGTAGGTCACCATTCAAAAATACACTTTTAACGTCCATTTGGAAAACCTTAAAATTCTTGAATGCAGCAAAGGCTAGAAAAATCCTAATAGCTTCAATCCTAGCTACAGGGGCAAATGATTCTTCAAAATCAATGCCTTCTTCCTGTTTGTATCCTTGTGCCACTAATCTGGCTTTGTTCTCGTGACCAAACCGTCTTCATTGAGTTTATTTCTAAATACCCATCTTGTTCCTATGGCTGGTTGATCTTTCGGTCTAGGGACTAGGTACCAGACTTTATTACTCTTGAACTGGTTTAACTCTTCTTGCATTCCCAAGATCCAATCCGGATCTGACAATGCTTCATCCACTCTTTTCGGCTCAATCTGGGATATAAAGGCGGAATTGAAGTATTCCTCCAGAATTTGACGCCTAGTTCGAATAGGTTCTGAAGGGTCACCTATAATTAGCTTAGGAGGATGTTTGGTGTTTCTTTTGAGGTTCGGTTCAGGGATGTCTACCAAATTACCGTTTACTTGATCAAGGCTAGACATATCGGTAGGCTGAGCAGGGTTGTCAGACCGACTGATTTCCTCGGTTTGGACCGAAGTGTCAGCTTCCTGTCGTGGGACAACTTGATCCGTCTGGGTTTCATCATTACCCATTTGGTCATGGACAAACCGCCTGAAAACCGGAATCTCATCTTCACTATCAGAATGGATATTGTTATTTTCCAATCTGTTGTGTAGATCAAAGCATGATGCAGTGTTGCTTTCAACCGATTCATCGAAAACAACATGAAGTGATTCCTCCACGGTTAAGGTTCTATTGTTATACACTCTATATGCTTTACTCACTGCTGAGTAACCTAGCATGATCCTAGTATCGGATTTTACATCAAAAGCAGATAGATAGGTTTTACCATTTATGTGAATATAGCATTTACAACCGAAAATCTTAAGATACCTGAGGTTAGGAACTCTATCAAAATAAACCTCATAAGGTGTTTTGTTGTGAAACTTATTAATCAAGGACCAGTTTTGTGTGTAACATGTAGTATTGATAGCCTCAGCCCAAAATTTCTAAGCAATACCCGAATCGGCTATCATGGACCGTGCGGCTTCCTTGAGAGTTCAGTTTCTTCTCTCGGCCAGGCCGTTTTGTTGAGGAGTCCTAGCACTAGACAACTCGTGTCTAATACCGAATTCATCAAGAAATGCATTTAAAATGATGTTTGTAAATTCAGTTCCTCTATCACTTCTAATGCTATTAATGCGTGTTGATTTCTCATTTTGCAAACGTTTAAGCAGTGTGATCAAGTTTGATGCGGTTTCACGTTTGGATGGTAAGAATATTACCCATGTATATCTAGAGTAATCATCAACAACTATCATAGTGTAAAGCATACCTCCTAGGCTGATGACCTGAATCGGTCCAAATAAATCCATGTGAAGAAGATCTAAGCATCGGTTAGATTGAATGTGTCCTTTACTCTTAAAGGTTGACCTAGTTTGTTTACCCATTTGACATGCTGAACAAACCTTATCCTTATTAAATACTATGTCAGGAACACCTTCGACTAACTTTTTACCGCGAATATAGTTTAAGGTTTTCATGTTTAGATGGTTTAGTCTTTTATGCCACAGCCAGGTTTGATCGGTTTTGGCTATCATGCATACAGGATATTCTACTTTAGTTTTCCAGTCTACCTTGTACATATTTCCTAACCTATTTCCGGTTAGTAGTATGGTACCTTGAGAGTTCTTAACTAAGCATGCATGTTTAAAAAATTCTACAGTGTATCCAGCATCACACATTTGACTAATACTTAGCAAATTAAAGCGTAGGTTTTCAACTAAGAGTACATTATCAATTATTAAGTTACCATGGACAATCTTACCCTTGCCCACAGTTCTACCTTTTGAGTTGTCACCGAAGGTGATTAGTGCACCGGTTTCTATTCTAGTGTCGGTTAGAAGATTGTTGTTCCCGGTCATATGCTTGGAGCAACCGCTATCCAAGTACCATTCAGAGTTTCCTAGCCGTTTCTTTATATCCTGCAAAATGTACATATTTACAACTATTTGGTACCCACATTTACTAGGGTCCACAGGCGATTAGTCCCTTGGGTATCCAGACCTTGACAAACCGGACAGCTTTCCTGGTCAATGTCTTAACTACTTTTTTTGCACTAGGTTTTGAATCTTTCTGTTTTCCTAAGAAGGTCTTGTGTGGGGATGATCTTTGGTTTGTCCTATGCAGTTGTGGATTGGCTCTCCTATTTTTAAACAGGTTGGCTTTCCTTTTCTCAGGGTGAAGCCATTTCTCAGAATCGGTTGGGCCTACATAGGTTAGTTTGTCTTCCGTATAATAGGCAGTTAATTCCTCTTCAGCGGTTAAGGAACTTCTGATAAAACTTACAAAGGGAATATCATCCTTTGTGAGCCTTACTTTGTCTAAGTGTTTTTGGTTTTTGGATCTATCGTTTTTGTATCCTAGACCAAACATGCAAAAAGGGTGTCTTTTGTAACTGCACATTTTTCTCACCATTTCACTAGATCTTTTATATGCGGCCATTTTATACTAGAGTTGGACATTTTCTTCCTCGGTCAATTCTTGAACTGACTCCTTGAGCTGTTCGGTCTCAGAGGGTAGTTCAGGTGCTAACTCGGTTTCTAAGGTAGGGGCTTCATCAGGCTGTATGTTCTTTGGTTCGGTCAAGATGGGTACTATGAGGTCGGCTCTAAAATTGGGTTGCTTAGGTAATAGAGTTAGTAGGTTCTTATACTCTGCTACCATATCATTTAATGCATTATATAACTCATCTTTAGTAAATTCTTCACAGGGAGAGTCAAATACATGTTCCTCATTTGCCATGAGGCATGTGAGATCATCATCACTGTCATTGTGTGCCCATAAGCTACCTCCATCATCGGCTATTAGTGCTTTCTGTACCTCACTTCCTTCACCGGTTTGTTGGTAATTATTTCGGTTATTTTGATTGTCCGGTTTCCAGTCATCTCTCCTCGGTTTTCTGCATTCCCACTTAAAATGTCCCAAACAGTTGCAGTTATAACATCTTACATTAGATTTATCACCGTAATTGTAGTTGTTTGTCGGTTGGCTTCTTTTCATGAACCTTCCAAATTTCTGTGCAAGCATTGCCATGGCATCTTCGGTGAACTGTTCAGCGGTTCTGATCGGTGCAGGTACAACAGGTTCTGTGGATGTGATTAGTGCTCTGGTTGAGGTTGAGGCTGGGACTTCTTCTTCAGTCCTATATCTCATTTCAAACTCATACGCCTTAAGATCTTCGAATACATCATGTAGTTTCATCTTGCTTAGGTAGTTTGATTCCCTTATCACCATTGTCTTTATATCCCACGCACTTGGAAGAGATCTTAATGCTTTCATGATGATCTCCTTGTTATCATACCTCTTGTCAAGAGTTGTTAGCTCATCTATCACACCTGTGAACCGGTCACTATATTCTTTCATTGTTTCTCCCGGTCTCATCTTGATGTTTTCAAACTTCTAAGTAGCTACCATTATCTTGTTTTCCTTAGTTCTTTCATTTCCCTCATGGATCTGAATAACCGTTTCTCATGTTTCCTTTGCTGTTTTGCAATCTCTGATCTTGCAGTACGTGTTTCTGTCCACACCGTTGGAGATCCGGTTTCTGGCATGGTTATCCAGGTTGTTTCTTCTCTTATCTTCAGCTGTCCAGTCCTTCCTGTCCTTATCAATGATTATCGGTCCTTCGGCTATGATGAACTGCATTTCGTCATCCATGGTGATTAAGTGCAGGTGCATACGTGCCTTCCAGTTGGCAAAGTCATCACCTTCTAGCATTGGTGGCCTATCAAAAGACATGCTTGCTTGAGTATTGAAATTAACTGCTCTGATACCAATTGTTAGGATCTAGGTCGCGGCTGGGGAACTAGGGTCTAGCCAGTTATCGCGTCTCACTTAAGGGGTAGTGATTAATCCGGTTAGAAATTAACACCGGGGTTTCAATACTACATAAACTGTCACAAACCCTTGAATCAGGTTCAAGCGCGGAAGAGGTTTGTTTCAGGTTGAAGCAGCACACTCACGAGATAGGCAGGACCGATTTTGGATAAGACAGGTTTGGAAGTTGCTGGGTCGGTTTTGTAACTTAGTGATTCGGTTTAGGTAATGTAGAGTCGGTCAAAGCGGTGTAAGTAGGTTAGTACAGATCGGTTAGAATGTAGAACCGATAGAGAGTGAATAACAAGACAGGTTTTTATGGATGTTCGGAGATGAAACTCCTACATCACCCCTTCCTCTCGAAACCGCAAGAAGGATATTCACTAAGGAATACAAATACAATCCGATCGAGACTTATTTCCTGCTCAATAACACTCGTACAATTTTAACCGAAATTGTAGAATTACACTTCAACTTAGCACTTAAGCTTTCTAGAGATAGAACACACTCTTATCACTTGTAAATTAATTGTCCACTGTGTCCCGCATTTACTCCTCTTCTACTCCTCCTTTTATAGGTGAAATGTGTCAACGGTTACATTTCATTTCCTTGAATTTGATTGGTTGAGCAGAGGTTCAGTGATTCAGACCTGGCGGTCAACTTTTCAGACCTGGCGGTCTAGTCTTCCAATATGTAGGTCAAACCGACTAGGTTTGTTTTTTACTCAATGTGGTAACTGTCGGTTAGACAGTTGTCTGTACTTGGAAGATTGTCTTTCTGATTTATCCTGAAGTAGAAAGATCTTGTAGGACTATCTTCTGCAGCCTGTAGATCTTTCTCAGACTTGTATGAATATGGCAATGTTCAGTCTGTTCCTTTGGTATTAATCTCAACAGATACCCGAAGTATCTTTTTATGTTGGTCGGTTATATGTGTTAACCGGATGACTTTCGATTATTCCTTGACTTCTAAGTGACCGACTGTCTAGTGTTTCCGTCCTTCTGTTTTGACCGATCTTGTCTTTCTTGTTTGGTCGGGTTTTTGGTCGGATTGATGACTTGACCGGTTGAGTTTCTTAACCGGTTGAATTACTTGGCCTATTGAGTTGCTTGACCGGTTTCGTTTCTTAACCGGTTTCTTAATTTGACCGGTTCGGTCCTTTGCCTATTCCTACACAAGAGTTTTATTTCTGTTAAGTTTTATTTAACCGATCTAATTTTATTTAACAGTAAGAGATGAGAGTCCAATTTATTTATTTTTAAGTTTGTTTCTCTACTATTTGTATTCATAACATGGGTCCCAAATTTATCTAAATTTGAGAAGTTTATTTATCTCTTATTTGAATTCATGACTACTTGTCTATACATAGTTTCTACTCACATTGATCATAACTTAATTAAATGTTCATTAACAAACTATAACATTCTCATTATTTGCATTCATTGAAGTCTTTTTTCATGAGTTATCCATTAGTGATTAATAAAATATATTACTATCTTGTTACACCATTAAGTAATGTAAGCCTCTTGTCATCTGATTAATAAAACAAAAGATTGAGACCAATGTTTATTACCTGAAAAATGACATAAACACCAAATCAATGAAATTCGAACTTAAAATCTATATCTAAATTAAAGACTTTTTCCCTAGAATTACAAAAAAAAAAAAAATGTGCTATTAATTAACATAAATTTGACTACATAACAAACTCAAATAATTGAAACCATGTTTTGGCATTAAACTATTGAAAACACACCCCATTAATATCAACTATGCAAATAAAGCCATGGAGCGAGATGGCTCTATGGTGAAAAAGAAAATACCGATGATTATGAAGACTTATTTAGTTCAGTGAGTGGTAGAGCGTAAAAAAAATGAAAAAAATTACTATCAACAAAGTAATAATAGAGTGTTTTACTCTTACTTACTCATCACAGCAAAAGACTTCAAAAACATCATCCTTTGAAAGTTTTCTAGCATACTGTCTTCTCCCTCTCAAAGGAATGATGAGCCTTGCCCTTTTTGTGGCTTGTTCATCCTCTTCAGAGTCTGACACTCTTGGGGAATGGTTCGAGTTATTCATCACCTTAAGAACTACAATCTCGGAAGACTCTACCTCATCCTCATCGTCTGAGGGCTCAATATTTTCTATCACCACATCTCTCTCAAAGGAATCTTCAACTACGTAAGCTGATGCAGTTGGACTGGAAGGCTGATTCGTTCTATCTGAAGGGGATAAAGCCTCGGTTTTATGCTTTAATTCTTTACACTCCTCGTCATCAGTCTCGATTTCTAGATCAGCAAAAAGCCTGGAAAATTTGCTCTGACATAACTCTACTGAATTATGCTTCTGTTGCATCCCCTCCTCAAGAATCTCTATGCTGGTACTAGTATCATCTTCATTGTCTTTGATGGGTATTTCAAGAGTATCCGATTTAGGAGGATACTTGTTTTGAATAATTGATTGTAACAACTTCTTTATATGAATACGTTTCTCAGAAGCCTCAGCAGGTGGGAACCAATCCTTCTTAAGCTGCGAAGAAAATAACAACTTTTTATTGTTATATGCAATAGAGAAATGGACTTTCGGATTAAGTAAATTGTACACTTACAAAGCTGGAAAACATTTTTGGTCCATATGGACTGAAATTAACAGGAGCTTGCTTCAGAAAAAGATCCACATAATGGAGCAGAAAGAGCCCACAATCATAATGATTCTCTTGCTGTGGTAACTGCAATACAGATTTTAAGAATTATCATACCTTTACATCATTCACCACGCATATCAATATGATTTTAAGAAAAATCAAATTAGCTTCATGTAGATATTTTAAGAAGACAGTTTACAAAGAATACGAGCCCTTTTATTGAATTTCATATTGAAGTCACAATTGGAGAATTACCTCAAGAGGGAGAAACAACAAATTGTTGAACTTGGCAGAGATATCTTCAGTTGGTTCCCCAACCCTCTCTTTCCACTCTTCCCATAAGTAACTGTACGTAGGAAACATCATAGTCAAATCCCAATCACGACAACAGAGATTTTAGAAACATCATATTAACATTTCATGAAACTGATAACAAATGCTGAATCCTGTTGCTGATTATAACAAGTATACTTGTTGAAAACAGAAAAAAACAATGTTTTGACGATGATTTGTCAAATAATAAGATTTCAATCTACATGGTATTTATGTAATTGCTACCACGATTGTTCCAACTACTACAATAGCAAGTTGTAATAATAAATAATATAATATCAAAAGTGCACAACAATTTATTTTGAGAGCTATGCAGTGTATGCTAAAACACCTTATCACTTAATCTACATAATTAATTGCTTATTTAAGTTCATTTGTTAATAGATGTCTAAAATTACTTAAGATTCAGCTAAAAATGAAGCTAAAAAATTAAGTCAGGGAAACTACTTTAACTCGGTAATATGGTAAAAGCGTACAAAATGCAACTTTAAAGGTTGCAAGGTCAAAATAATCTTTAAGTATTTAAATTTCAGATATTTTTTTTCAGACACTTAACTAATTCGTCACTTAAAATTTACTTAGCATTGAGCACTTGGTTTACTTAATTTTCGTTTTTTAATCAAAAGCACCCTAAGCCTAAACAAATTACCTCTGAATAAGATTGTTGAGGCCCCTGTGGATTCCTTTCAAGGAATCCAAGTGCAAAATGCAGGGTACCTTGGGCAAGATGTCTATGTCACCAGCTGCAGACACATTTTCAAAGATGATGAATATGATTTACACAACTATATAATATACAAAAGATTACATGAAAACATCACCTTTAGTCTTGGCCACCTCACCAGGATGACATATGATGATCAAACTCCAATGAAGACTGTCAACAAAGACAATAAATTTGTACAAGACTTGGAAAGGCAGAAAATTTTCAGCACAAAAAAAATGAATATTTTGTATTCTCACCTGAAGTTCACTGGAATGAAAATATAATCCTTACAAAATATATCTACTCTTCTTGTCCAATTACGAACATGTTGGAAAGACTTCATGCCTTCAAACGATCTCAAAGGATCTTTGTCTAGATAAGCCAACTTTTGAAAGAAGAAGCTGTTAAAGAAATGGAACCTATGTTTTTCCTCTGGTCTAAGCTTGCTGTCCAAATATCTGAAAAGAATCAGATCCTCCAGTTATGGAACAAGCCAAAAGAGGAATTAAGGAGTTGCAAAAGAAGAACACATGCTTCCGGAGAAGGTGCATATTCCAAATGGATCTTATGTTAGACAAAACCTTACAACAATTTGCAATGTCAATACATTTTAGGAAAGGAACACAACAGATGTTGAGGTCTTCAAATGAAAAAACAAATGCAATCATGTACATCAGATAATAGTCTTTTCTTAATTTTTATGTGTTTCTCATATCACAAAATACCAATGGTAACTAAGTTAGGAGACACTAGAAAAGGCATAATTTGAATGCTTGATAATAATATAAGCCTTTTGAGTAACTCTAACACAATTTATGAAATTGTAGACGAGACATTTTTCATGATTTTTGTTCAACTTCTTGGTCTGAAAAGGGAACATTTGTGACCCTCCTAGGGAACACTATAAAGTGGGAGTAAATCGTTTGTCATCTTTAATCAAAGCTAGGGATTGTCTAGCTTTGATTTTGACAATTTCTTCCAGTTTTGGGTTTTTTAATGAAATGGCGCTAAGCTGTTTTCCAAAAAAAAAAAAGTGGGAGTAAGAATGTAATATCAAAGGGTTATCTTGTCTAAGAATCATTTTAGGTTCCTTAGCTTAAATCCAGTATTAGGGGTGAGCAAATAGTTAAATGCGATGCGTTTTACCCGATCCGTATTAAATCCAAATTATATTTATCTAATCCGTAATCTAAACCATTATATTGATTAATACGGATTGGATTTTATTGGGTAGGGTTTGGATAATCCAATTTAATATTTCTTTTTATCTAATTGCTTAATAAATATATTTATTTTACTAATTAATGTTTAATTCACCTTCTTTTTATAAATCACTTATTTTTTTTAAAAAATTATCGTTAAATTATAATTAATTTTGTTTATTTATAATAGTATTTTATTTACTTTTTCTAAAAACCTCTAATATGATAATTACTGAAGAAAAACAAATTATGAAAAAAAAATATTATATTAAGGTAAAATTTAGAAAAACAAATTAAAAAATATATTTTTATTTAGATAATCCTAAAATATATTTTTATTTGGATAATTTGGATAATCCTAATCCAATCCGAATTTAACATAATCCGAACTCAATTCAATCCGAAATAGCTAATCCAAAATAGTATACGGATTCGGATTGGATTTCGGACTAATCCGTTAAATGCTCACCCCTATCCAGTATGGCTTGCAAGTATGTTGTGTAAAATAAATTGCAGAAGTGTTTCTAGTTTCTCTATATTGCCCCAGAAGAAAGGAATTCAGGTCTGACCATTCTTTAATCAGTTTCATAATCTGGAGTACTTACTTTTCATCTTCACTACAATTTCTCCAGCATTCTAAGAAAAGTATTACCAAGTAAGTTCTAATTATATTAAAACATAACTGCAAAGACAAAAGAAAATATATTCAAAATACAAATACTATAGAAGCTTGGGTATGGTCCATCCCAAGCTGGAAATAAACAAACTTACTTTATGTAGAAGTCAATTATAGTGTCATTGATGAATTTCTCAGGCTGTAATAGCTGAAAGTCACTCATACAGATGGAAACAGCATCAGCCTCCCCTTCTGGATAGATAATATCTTCAAAAGCTTCAATTGACTCGACTAGACTGACATAAAGTCAATTAAAGAATATATTTAGCCAAGAAGCCAAGGAGGCAATAGCACAATAAAGCACAATATAGAATCATTCTACATGTGCAAACTAACTAAGCATACTTCAAAACTGAATGTTAATTATAAATAGTTTTGTGTAGATAGTTTGTCACGTTTGTTCCACCATATTTTGAGGGCTGACAATGTCATGTTAGTTGTCATTTTTTTTGGCAAGAAGTATCATTGCGGATTATATGAAGTCTATATGACGATCTACATTTTGTTTCGTTTGATTCATGTATTGTCTTCTTTATAATTCATAGCTACACATGCTTTGACTTATATTCCATTGATACAACTTCTAGCAGGGTCAATGCGACTTTCAATTCTACCATGATTTTAATGATGCTTTCAATTTTTAAAAGGAAATATTTTTCATTCTTTTTCCAAGTATCAAAAGAAGAATCAAAAGGCTTTAACCAATGTTGCATTTTAAAATCTTTTTATCCTTTCTGGAAGATTACAAGGAAACATGATTTTTTGCACACATTAATCTACTTACAATTATTATTTTGATTAAAAGAACAAACCTACATGCATATTTAGAAACAATCATCATTCTCAAGCTATAAGGACTCATACTCAATTTTGGTGGCAATGAAGCATTGCAAAGTCACTTATAAATGAAACATGAGAAACCCATCTGCTTACTTGGACAAGTTACATTCTGAAAAGAGTGATTTGTACTTCTCGCCACATGTTTCTTCCATATTGACTGTACTAACACTGGATGAAAAGAATAAAGCAAATAAGCACTAGAAAAAATATTTACACTCCTACAAAAAAAAAGGAAAAGTACAAAGATATACTCAGATCAATAATAGGCTAAAACATAGACATAGTTGAACCGTTTTGCAACTCAACACCACTAAAATAGTGAATAGTGATGGCAGTTAGACAAAACAAGAACTGATAATAAAGTCCAAATCTGATTTTAAATATCTCTATATATTCAAGTGATCAACTCATAAAGCATTTGAAGGCAACACAGGGAAAATATAACTTCACAGCATTCTATAAAAACAAAAAGTCATCTCATAGAATATAACAATAACTCTGACGCGAAGCAAACAGAGAACTCACTCAATTAGTGCTTTCCACATGGCTTTGTATCTCACATCCAATGATTTTATTACCTCCTCTTTTCGAGACCACTCAGGATCTGAATGTTCAAACCTCAACCTTTTTATTCCTGCATGGAACCTACATAAGTGAACATTGACATTCGTGCGTGCACCAATAAAATCTACAATTTTAGCTTCAGCGAGATCTCTCATTTTTGGTCAAAACTGATGTTGGTATAGAAGGCATTAAATTTCAAACAACTAATCAACTGACCATCTTTTGCAGGCTGTTGCGCAACAGCCCAAATAAATAAAGAAAGCACAACCTTCAAGATTTACATCAACAAACAAATTGCGTAGATACTATTATTTCCCCCTCCACAAATTGAGATTCATTCTTCGGGCCCATGTCATTGGATCATCAAAGACAATAAAATTTTCATAAAACTTTCATGTTCCTTGATATATATATATATTTATTTATTTGTTCTAAAAAATTTATGTTATGATCCAAATGACATGATTTTATACTGGTTATTCATATTTGAAAAAACAGAACCTCAGCTACATTTGAATTACTTTGTGTAGTAAAATTCAATTTGAATGTATAAATATCCATACAATGTTCTTCACTTTAAACTCAAATTACTAGAAATGTTTATCAAATTTTGTGATTGACTATTGACATCAAGAGATTCATATGGGTATAAACTCTACTCTTGGGTTGATTCATGCATAGGCATCTATTTGTATGTGAGGAAATAAAATACCTTTCAGTGTGGAATGTGGATAGCTACAGAAGACCTTATGTACAATATAACCTTACTCCTAGCTTAACCTCCACAAAGAGTAACTTTATGTTTGCTGCCATCTATTTGTGGGAGGAAATAAAACAGATGCGTGTGACAAAAACATAATAGCAATGGACATACCCGAAGGTTGACAAGAAGTTTGAGCTAATTCTGAATGCTTTGATATCAAGAAAAGATCCACTGTTGTTTTTCCTTCCTTTTGTCAACAATACAACAAACATAAGAATGATTCTGCAAAGCAAAAATTATTATTGTTGATGGAAGGTGTTCTAACTCACGTGCTCATTCCACATTGATTCAATCTTGATAATGTCAGAAATGTTCCATGATAATTTCAAAGGCCTGTTTAATCCTTTTGCAGCCTCAAGTTGAATTCCAGTTTTGGAAAATGTCAATACAGGCTTCTCACAAGACACTAATCCATATGCTACAGCATCAGGGATAACAAAGACCTCTGGATTCTGCGGAATCACAAAGGAAAAGATGGCATGAAAAAAAGGGCACTCCCATTAAATATGCAATAGTTACATAGATATTAAGTAGAAAAATTCACGACAATGCCAGCAATTTCCATAACAGAAATTGATAATCAAAAAGATCTTTGGGGCATACTTCAGGATCATTCAGACAATGAACTGTATTCTCTTCTTGCACTAGACCTGCATAAGTAAGCAGAAAAAAAAAAGGTCAGCACAACCCAGGTATAAACAACAAATGCATATCTTAAGTGATGAAATAGAAATCTAGCATGAAAAAAGAGGAGCGTTATCACCTTGAGTAATGGTGGTGGCTACATCAAGTGATGAACATGATGGGTTGTTGTCTTCATCATCAGAATTTAGGTGAATAGGTTTATTCTGTAAGACAGAATATAAGGTACGGTGAATCAAGAGATCAATAGCTTGTATATATGATACACAGGAAAGAAGAGTATAGGTCAGTTACTGACAAGACATGTGATGTTTGCAAAGGAGCATTTCCGATTCGTGGATCCAGACGCAGGATCCTTCAATCCAGATAATGATTGGTTAGAGTTCACACCAGAATTTGCAGATGAAAATGGGGAAGATGGAGCACATTCATCGTTCCCAGGAACATCATCAACAGCAACAACACATGGATCAGAATGTCGTTTAGAATCTCTGAAACCCTTCCCTTTATTTACGGTTCTTCCTACTGTAACTAGAAAGAAAGTTCAAGTAATAAATATATCCAATTCCACCAACTAACTTTTGCAACTAGGAAGGCACATATTTTTACTTTCCACAATACGATCAAATTAAGACTCCCTTTATAGTCTGTCTGGCTATAAAATCAGTGTCGGTGTCAATTCATATTTCATCAACCATTGATTAGATACATGTTATTTCTCAAGGCGTTGGTGAGACTCGATAGAACATCCATAAAAACTAAATTATCTTGAATATAGAAAGTCAGGATCAACATCAACTATGAGATTACAGTCAAAACATAGATAGATATATAAAGAGAGATGCATATAGGTAACGTACAGTGGCGAAGGAAAACGTATTTATCGAGAGGAGACTTGGAAGTTGATTTAGAGAGTCCAAATTTCTCGGCAGACTTCTTCGCCTCTTCCTCAGCGCGGTGGTCGTCTACGGTGAAATCAAAGATTTTGAATCGGTCGTAAGACATCGGTGAAGTGAACGAGAGGGTCCAAGAGCATTTGCTTTTGATAGGAGAATTCGATCAATTCAGTTCAAATCTCTTTCTGAGTCTCCTACACGGTAATGAAATGAAGAAGACTCTCTTCATGTTGTTCAAACTTCAAATTGTACACTGCACGCTTGCTTTTATACAATAATAATAATTTTAACTATAAATTTTGTATTATAATTCATAAAAATAAATTTATATATTACAATTTGACGAGTGACGGCCGTCGGCATCAAATCAAATAGACGATATTATGTTTTATTTGATGAGAGACGGCCGTCCGGCATTAAATTAAACAGACGATTCTATGTTCTTCGCTTTGCTCAGAAAGATTTTAAAAAAATAATCTCATTTGAATTTATAAGTAAAGTCAATTAATGAAAGAAAAAATCTCTACCAAATATTTTAAACGGTACAAATTATTATTGACCGAATAGGTATATAACCAGAAAAATCTTATCAAATAATAATTGTTATATGTATATATATATAATAGTAAAAAAAAAACTCCTATATAAATCATGAAGTGAATGAGTAATTATTGTAAGAGAATTTACTTATAAAAAATCAAATTATTAATTATTAAAATAACTAAAGTTATTATAAATCTATTAATTCCATCTTATTTGCGGTTAAATCGATATCGATCGAATATTAAAAGTATTATTCTAATTATAAAAGTTTGATCCAACTAAATAAATAGTTAGATGAAAAAAAAAAACACAATAAAAAAAAAAACTTTAAATTTTAGTAATAAAATTAAAGGAATAAAAAAGAATTTTAAAACCTGCATTAATTTGATTGATAGTCTACAAAATTATTTATATATTAAAATAAATTACACTAGAAAAAAAAAAATATTTAAAATATTAAAGTAAGTCTTCAATGAATTTTTAGTAATATTTATCAAACTTTTTTTAGATTGAAAACTAGCTTTTTAAAATAGCCATAAACTCAGTTAAATTTAAACTATTTTAAATGAAAAATAATTTATTAAACATCACTCTTATGAATAAACTAAAAATAAATAATAATAATAATAATATTGTTTAAACTTGTTACACTATAAATTTTGTGCATTTGGTGTGAGATTTTGATGGTGATTTAATGAAGGGTTGGTTATATTTTGAATTTATTTCAAATAATTCATATTTCCATAACAATAAAGATTCATTCATCAATCATTTTATTAAAACCACTAATTAAAATATTTTAAACTCAAATGGATTCATTCTAAATAACCCTACATTAAACAAGTTCTAAGTTAGTTTAAACTATTTACATAGAAAATAAAAGAAAAAACAGTCTAACAATCATAGATGAGGATATCAACATAACAAGAAATTCTTAAATTATGCAAATGAGGAAATATGAACAAATTAATTAAGAATCTATCTTTCCACAATCATAATCATATGATTCATGAACATCCAACAACTCCCAGCTGCTTCTTTATATATATTGTTCTCAAAACAATGTAACATTTATTATTAGTATCATCATCATCTGTCTGTATGTACACACCTTGGAGTTGAAATATTGAAGATAAATAACACCATGGGATTTAGCTGCTAATCGGGGTAATCGACAATTTGAGACACCAATTCATCTTTTCATCGTTCAATCACACATTAATGAACATACATACATACATATTAACTAACCAAAGATGTGAGAATTTTTCTGAGGGAGTTTAGTTGGGAAAAGGAAGACTGCAAAACAAAATGTAAAAGAGGAAATTCTTCAAACACAAAATAATAGTAATAATGAAGTTTAGCTATAGATAGCATGCATACCCCAACTTGAGAGAGGTGTCGGATTCATAATGATCCGAGCTGCTGCAATTGTTGGTAACATTGGATTCTGTAGACTTATCCTGGTCGTTTCCTTGATTTACATTCAGCATCTTCAATTATAACAAACAAACAAACAAACACATAAACAAATATGTCAATGAAGGATAATATATATATATACACATATTTTCTCACTTGCACTTGCTTCTTCAACCAATTGTTCTCTTCCACCAACTCCTCTTGCTGTATTCATTCCAAAAACCCAAATATCAATCCTCAATCAAAAGCAAGCAGCAAATGTATAGAGATATATGTATTACCTTCCTCTCCAGGTCACCAATCTCCTTCACATATTTTTCACTCTAATATATACAAGAAAACATACAGTTATCATACATGTCAAGAAGATTTACTACAATTTCTTTATATATTAATGCACAATAACAATACAACCTTAGTTTTAATGACCCGACTTAAACTTCCTTCAACAGATTTCTCTAATTTGATCAAGTCTTCCATACCAAGTCCATTGATCTCTTCTCCCATCAACTGGCTGTAAACAAACAGTTAAAGACATTTACCATATATAATTTGGGATGATGCTAGAATAGAAGAGATTATACACCTTATCTCAAGAGTCTTCTCTTCTATTTCCCTGCTCAGCACCGCAATTGTACCATTTTCCAGCTTCAACACATGAGAGTTAAAATATTTTACTCCTCTTCGTACATGATGATGATGTAATTGCAAATTTCAATCTTTGCAGACAAGATTCTAATCATGGCTGGGCTTATAATTTTTATTTATCAATTATTTTACAGCTGCAAGCATGTCATGATTGGGTTTATGAAAGAAAACGGAGTCATGTTCTTTGAAGATGAGTGCGAGATAATTAGTGATCAAAGTGTCACCACATCCTATGCAAGAATAAATCTTTAGGTTGAAATTTTCTTTACGCTACGAGTTATTCTTTCATCATTTATAAGTTATTCAACAATTATTATTGTTTTTGTAGTTTGTCAATTCTTAGATGGAGTTGAACGAAGAAAAAGTTGATTATGAAAATGTGTGACTTGACTTATTAATTAGTCCGTGCATATATATATATATGTCTTTATTTGGCAGTCACATTGGATAACTAAATGTCTCTTTGTTCCAACCATCATGTAAATCTCATACAGAAGATAAACAAGTTCATTTGAAGAGAATATTTTCTATGATGAGAAGATCCTAAACCTAAGCATTTCCAGATAGAGACATTATTAGGTTAGAGAGAGGGAGAGAGTAGAACAAGATATCTATATAACATAAAGTGATATGAATCTTCAACACTTAGGTTTAGGGTTTATGATAAGCTTTGCAAAATAATTAAACGTGAGACATAAGAGTAGGAAACACATAGGAGGGAGGAGAGGCTTCAAAGGGAGGCAAAGCTTGTTTTTGAATTCAAAGCTTCACATGTAATTTTTTTTGAGTGAAAAGTTGATATTCTTTTAAGCGATGAAGTGGAAGTCGTAATAGATTATAAAAACAAGTGTTTTTTTAAAGGTAAACTTATTTTTACAAAGAGAATTTTTTATGAAGTGTGAAGCATTCACTAAGTACAAAAACAAGCTAAGAAGAGAAGGGAACAAAAAGAAATAGATTCCAATAATTTCAAAGAAGTTCTTTTCATTGAGTATTCCTTTCTTTTTAATAAATGCGAGTGTAAAGAGAATGAAACATTTAATCTTAGCAATGTCATTTTTTTTCTTGAAAGATCTTACGACTCTTTTCTTTTCAAATAGACCACCACATAATTGGGATAATTAGTTTCCAGATTGTGCCTATATTGTTAGCCGTGCTCGAGTCATTACATTTTTTCAACATTCCCTCGCAGTTATTGACATCTCCCATTGAGATTAAGGTGGTTTTGAATGAGGGACCAAATTTCTTTTGCCAGACAATTCAAGAGAATGTAGTTGGTTGTCTTCTCAAAAATTTTAAAAAAAATACATATGTTTGTCAAATGAAATCCTTTTTTAGTTCGTCTTGGGTAAGGATGCCACTGTGAACATGATTCTCGATGGTCACTTGATTTTTCATAAGTCCTTTCAAGGGAAGATGATGGATTAATATTGACTAAATATGATTAACCTCGAGTTTGGAGAGCTGGTGAGATTGAAAGAGTCATGGATCGACGGTCCGATAGTAACTTTTTAAGAGAATCCTTCCAAGTAAGTCGGTTCTCAAGTTATCAGTCAAATGAGAGACGAGATGAAAACAAATATTCGGACATTAATTTGGAATGTTGATGTTGCACAAAAATAAACAATAGGACTAATGAATTTAAAGGTAGGGAAAACTGAAAGGAAAAATGGGAAAGGGACATTATGGACTAGGGACATTGGGATATGAATGTTAACCGAAAAATCGATTAAACCGACATAACTAATAAGAATCAAACCGCTAAAATTAATATCCGCTATAACCACAATTGAATGTGGTTCGATTACAATTTTTTGATTTCACATCACTATATAACCGAACCTAATAATAATAAAAGTTTTTTGTTTTTATACTTAACATTTATTTATAAAATATAATCTTAAAAATAATTAGATGAGTATGATGAATATTTAAACACTATTTTTAATCAAAACTTAATGGATAAATATAAATGTATTTGACAATAAAAACTCAATATTTTATTTTCTATGGAGATGATATAATTTTTAATATATATATATATATATATATAGTGTGCAAATGAAACCAAAAAATTCAAATGAACTGAACCGAAAAAGAGACAAAACAACGTTGTCTTAAAACAATTTTATTGTATTAGTCTAAAATTATTTTAACAAAAGGATTTAAACTATGTTTATAATATCAAATTAAACTGTAACTAAATAAGTTAATGTTACTTCTCAATTCTATCTTTTTGTTTGAATGAAACTATTTTTTATGTATTTATTTTAATAACTTTATTGTAATGCTATAAACAAAAAGATATATAATCAACTATCAAATAAATAATCGACTAATCGAACATTTAATTGATCGCAACAATATATTTTCTTTATGACACGTAAAGATGCGAGTTATGCTCGCTAAGATTGATTTGAACGAAACAATGTTATTGTTTGATAAGACGCCTAGTTTGTGAAAAATAGATAAGAAAAAAGAAAGATCGCAAGACTGTCTCATATTCATATTCATCTGTATTTGTCGAATTATTTTCTAGAATATGTGTAAAGATGCATGCGAGTTATGCTTGCTAAGATTGATTTGGACGAAACATTGTTATTGTTTGATAAGACGTCTAGTTTGTGGAAAATAGATAAGAAAAAAAAAAGAGTTCGCAGGATTGTCTCATATACATATGTATTTATCGAATTATTTTCTAGAATATGTTCTCAAGGAGATTGAGTAATGTTGAGTTATGGTTTAAACTAAAACAATTATGCATAACATAATGTTTTACAAGTAAGCTACATTTGAAACCGTAATTATATTCACATACTAGAAAGAAAGTATGTTTTTATCAACATTTAAAGAAATTGTTACTCATTTGGAAGCCTTAAAAGTCAAGTATGATGATGAGGATTTAACATTGATTTTATTGTGTTCATTGTCCTCGTCGTTATCAAGTTTCGTGATACTATTTTATTTAGTCGTGATACTCTCACAACCAATAACTTTTATGATGTATTAATTTCTAAGAAGATGAAACAGTCAGTCATTCTAATGATTTGACAAAAGTTTTTATTGTTCGATTGAAAATCTAAGAAAAATGTTCTAAAAGAGAATAGAGATAGATCAAAGTCAAGAAAACCTTGAAAAAAAATTAATTATTGAAAGAAAGGGCCATAAAAATCTGACTAAAAAATATTAAAAAAAATCGATGAAGACATTATTGTTGAAGCTGACATTGAACTCCTCATCCTTTCTGTTTGCGATGCGATGTCGCAATTCCGGTTGTCATATGTGTCCCAATCGGGATTGATTTTTAACATATGATACAATTTTTAAAGATGTATTAGTGGAAAAAACAATTCATTATGTAAGATCGTGAGTATAAAAAAATTAAAAATTAAAATGTTTGATGGAGTTGTTCGGACACTTGATGATATTAGACATGTTCCTCATTTGAAGAGAAAGTTATCCTCGATTCAAAAGGACATACAAACATTGTTAAAGGTGAAGTTATGAAGGTTGGTAGAAGTGTTTTTATCGTGACGAAGATGAAAAAAACATAACATGTTATAAGTTCTTAAAACAGTTATAGGCGATGAATCGCCAAGTTGTGACATATGCGACTTTGTCATATGAGTGGGAATGACATGACCAAGTTTGGCAAACGAAGACTTTTTTTATGAACAAACTATTTGTAAATTGAAGTTTTTTTTGAGCATTGCGTTCTTGACAGACTATTAATGGTTAAATTCTCTAAAAATATACACAATATAGAACAAACACTTTTATATATTCACTCCAATTTGTGGGGCTCTAGGGTACGTTCTATGAAAGATGTCTATTATATTGACGATGGTTGATAATTTATCTAGAAAAATTTGACTTTTATTTTAAAGTAAAAGAGTGATTTGTTCTCTACGTTTAAAAATGAAAAATTATAAATTAAGTATAGTTTAGATCAATCTAATTGAATTGCATTGAATTTACTTAGACTTAAGTGATAAACCATGTTAGGAATTAGGAAATAGGAAATAGTAAATTTGAAGGTGAAAGAAAAGGTTCTCATAGGATTGAACTTAAAAATAAAATTTCAGCTAAATAATTGACATACAAGAAAAATAATATTATATATTACCTGCAACTCCAATGATGGCTCATCTGGATCATTGGTGTTTCTTGATTGCATGGCGTGCCTTTCTATGACGTGCTTCATACTATAAAAAAAAAAAGTGAAAGGGAAAATGACAATTTGATTGCATAGTAGAAAAGGAAAGTTTCATTAATGGGAAGGGAAAAGAATATGAAGAAAGAAAAAAGAAAAAAAAAACTTCAATTAACTATGAAAACAAAATACACAAAATTAATGAAGGTAAAGTATAATAGAAAGAAGTAAGTTTGTCGTGCATGCAATGAAGAGAATTAGGGTTTCACCTACACTACAAAATTAATAAATTATTCTTTAAAATATTGTTAATTACATTCATCAAATACAAGATAATATATGGGAATGGCCTAAGCCAGAAGTTAGTATAAATAAGTAGCAGCTAGGTTATCAAAAGCATTATATAAATATGAAATGAATCCCTTCATGGATATAATCTCCCATCCTCTATAAAGTCCCATCCAAAAATCATGTCCTTCTCTCCCATTAGTAGATTATACTGCAATGATATTAGAGCTATAACATCTTGCACATGTGACTTTCACCATGAAGTTTCTTCTATACAAACACATTTCTGCTATTTACTGGAACAAATATGAACTGCTAAATTCTTGTAGTGCATCACCCTAAAATTCATAATGAAGAAGAAGGCATGAAATGCTGGAAAGTTAATTATGTTTTTTATTGGTTGCTGAATTATTTCCAATATTAATTGAAAATTATGGAAATATGTTAATTCCGATAGTAATTAATAGTTAAACTGCTTTAGTGTCTAATTACTCTTGCCAAATAGTTTTTACTATATTTCTTTCAGTTAACTTTTTTTTGAATTAGATTGTTTTGATTAATTTTATTACCGTTTTATGCCTATTGAAGGTAACAAATATTCAAGAAATACAACACATGTTTTAGTTACTACATTTCTTATGATTTTAGAGTGTGTTTTTTTTTTTATCTTAGCCACTAATAGATCATATTCAGCTGCATCTGACAATGACCAAAGTAACCATTAATAGATGGCTACAGTGAAACCAAACACAAAATCCAATAATGTGCATATGGTACTTGCAGCATGTTGGCAACTAAACTCAAGGGGAACAATGAGGACTCATTGTGGGTCAAATAAGTTTATTATATTCATTGCATTTGGACTTGTCCAACTAAGTGAAGCACTCAAATATATATAAATCAAGAGCTCTGCATGGAGTTTTCTCAATTTTAAGATCAAGAATGGGGAGTCTACACTTTTTTGGTAGGATCCAATGTTCGAAGGAGTTCCACTCATGATAATTGATAAGGTCCGAGTTTAGGAACAAGACTAGTCTTGGATTGAAATATTTGGATGGGAGATGGAACAAGTTTCTTAGAGAATCCAGGGATTGGAAATCAACAACACGTGGTCATTTTTTTAACTCAAATACTTTAGATTTGATCAAGAGCCAAGGCGACGTAGTACATTTGAGGAATGCGGTGGTCAACAAAAGTGGTCCCTTTGACATCAATTAATTCGTACATTTTTTGTTTTTGGCATGAAGAGGAGACACTGGATCACTTATTTTGTGATTATTCATTCACCTAGGCCTTCTGAAAGAAACTAAATAAATATATGAATAACAAGAGAGTTCCAAGAGATTGACAATTCTCAAAGAATTGGGTCATCAGGAATACTAATGTGAAGAGCCTCTACTCGAAGTTATATATGCTCTTTTGGAATAATAGTCTACAGGATTTGGCGTAAACGAAATACAAGAATCTATACCAAAACAAGAATGAGTGATGATGAAGTATGAGGGAAAAAATTTATGAGCAAAAGTAAATTGTGGAAGTAGAGTTTGACAACTTTATCTATTGAATGTTGTGCAAATAATAATAATTGGATCCTAATCAGATATTATTTATGATACAATTCATCCAGAGATCAACGACAACCATTTTCTGTTTTGGTTCCCCTAATTTTAAGACCAGTTTTCTCTACCCAAGAAGGAAGTGTACAAAATTAAAATTCCTTTCAAGATCTCTTTATTTACCAAAGAAACTATCAGAGAGTGTTATGACAACTATTAAAATAAAAAAGAGAGGGGATACACATGACTAATAGATGTTGTCTTTGTATAAAGCGCAAGAAAATCATCGGCCATATCCTCCTCCACTGCGACATTGCTTGCCAGGGATATGTGGGATCTTCTGCAGAACATGCTTAACTTCCAATGAGATGTGTAGGGTTTTCGTTGTTTTATTAGGTCATCCGGTTTGTTCAGGCATTTACGGGATGACGTATAAAGAAGAAAAAGAAACCCTCCAATGGGATATGTGGTTCAAAGTGGCAGACTTCTAGGACAAATTGATTACTTGATGAGTAGTGAACAATAGTATAGTGATTGATTGAAACTTATTCCTTTCATAATGTAGTGGACAATTAGGAATGAAAGAAACCGTAAACTTTACAAAGGAAAACTTATGGCATTGTAAAGATTAGGGGCTTGGTGCTTTTATTTTATTAGAAAAAGAATTGTGTGGAATAAGAAGATTTAAATTTTATTGGCATGTAACATCTCTATTTGTTTTCTGATTTTTGACTTTCTTGTATCATATTCTCTATAATGTTTAAACGTTACCTGAGTTCTTTATAATAAACAGTTGATGTTCATCAAATATGAAAATAAATCTTAATTAGGAAAGACTATTATTTCTTAACAAGTGTGTTTGTGTTTCTTAAATTAGTCTTTCTTAATTATAGTTTCATGTTTTCTTAATTAGAATTTAATAATTAGTTCTTTATGTGACTGAAAGCATAATTTCATTATATAATAAATATCCAAGAAATATAACACATCTTGACTAAAGTTGTTGAACATTTTTATTGAAATGACACCTCATTCTCCGTATTACAGTCGCAGTTCACGACTTTCTATTAATAAAAGAAAATTGGAATTTTCATAAAAATGATTACTTGGTCTAGAAAATCTCTTAAAGAAACAATCTGCATTTTACTTTATGTTATAAATATTCATATGCAACACTAAAGAACATATCAATAGTAAACTATATCTATGTTCACGCTGTCATAGGAATTGAAGAAGAAGGAAATATGAAGGAAATAAGTTTAGAATCCTTCCCCAAAATCAATGGAAGTTCCACATCTACCAACAACATTTCCATAAATTTATTTGAAGAAAGTAAGACGGTATCAGTATCAATTGTGGTTCCATTTTAGCACACTCAGACTAAGTTGGCATAAGATATAAATATCTTAACATATATAGAAGATGATTTGGAGTAATCCTTTTCTGTCATAATTTCTTTCTTAAGCAAAAACTTGTATAACTCAACGAATTTGCAAAATTGACAAAAATCTGTATGAACAAGTACAATAAAGTTCATTGTTTCACAGGGAAACTTCACCAAACAGACTACACAGCCACACAATCAGAGCAAGTAAGATAGATCAACCTATGAACCATTGAAAAAGGCACGATAATCAGATCTTTAAAAAAATGCAAAAATTGAAGTCTAGTGGATCCTTTCATTCCTAACTCTTCACACAACAAAGACATCACCCAAATTAGTGGAAAAGAGAACTTCCTCCTTTGTGCATCCATTTTTTGAAATGAGTGGAAACCCTAAATTACCTTTGAGTTTTAAATAACACTTCCATTTGTTTGTTCTATATAGGCTCATCCAGAATTAAAACAGTAATTATGACACATGGCAGTTGTGGTTTCCAAAACAGTAAGATAAGTGATTGTCATGGTCTATGATCCCACACAAAAGACTCTTTTGAAACCAATTTATTAGCCAAAGTCATCTTGGTCTCTTCCTAAGAAATCAAAGCATGCAATAGATAGAACGAAGAGACCTTGCTATAATAGAACTAATCAACACTAGTTGAATTACAACTAAACAAAACACAAGATTCAAACCAAAAAAAAATTACAACTTTGTTTCATTTCTATCTATTGTTTGGTTTGAAGAAATAGAAATAAACTAATAAAGGTTGAAAAATATTTGTGTGGAGTACAGCACAATCTGTGACATACATCAAGTAGACTGTTTACTCCATTCTGATCCATAAAACCGTATTAAAACATATTTTTGTCACTTATCAAGAAGAAATTGTAGAGTAGCTCACACTAGTTATAGTGTCTGCTTCCTAAGTAAAAGGGTGCTAATTCGATCTCTACTTGACAAGTTTCAAAATACAAAGATGAAATTGTATAATATCTTACTCACAACCAATAGACTATATAATGCAAAGTATTAATATTTAAAAAATATTATGATTCATTTTTTATAACTTTTTTCTAAAACAAGTGATAATGAAGTATTTACTATCTTTTAATGACTTATTTCTCTCTTATAATTCAGTGATGCAATGTGGATCATGTTGAGTTCCATTAATATTACAAAAGCCATGAAGATCATAAAGAGAAAACCTATGATTGTTTTGACTTTCCATCTTAAAACTCTATACATAAGTGGGCATAAAACAAGTAGCAAGATAGCATAACAAAGATGAAATATTATCCTACTTTTGTTAATTACAAATTAAATAAGAAGTTATACTGATTCTTCTCAATTTGGTATAACAAGACAAAAGAGTAGATCTTGCCTCTTCCTTTAAGAATAAAAGGATACACATGATCAATGAATAAAATAACAAATATAGTGGATTATTTGAAGTTATTTTCAAACTTAGTATCCTATCAATAATCTACTTATCATATCGTTTTCAATAGAACTCATCAAATTCGAAGCATCAATCCTCTTCCTTTAAGAATAAAAGGAACACGTGATCAATGAATAAAATAGCAAATATAAATCCTTCTTGATGTGGATTATTTGAGATTATTTTCAAATTTAGTATCCTATCAACAATCTAGTAATCTACTTATCAATCATATAGTTTTCAATAGAACTCATCAATCACATCATTCGAATCATCAATTAAATATCATCTTATAAAAAAAAATATTTATACTCCTAATGTCTTTTTATTCAAATAACCCCAACCTGTTTTCATAACCTAAATCAAACAAGAGTTTTTTTTAAAGTAACAACCTAGTTATTCAAATAACCAAAGATCAAACAAGATCCGAGTAATTTATCAAATACAACATAATTTCTCCGGGTAAATAGGACAAATAATGCATTAATACAATGAGTTGGCAAAATGAATAAAAAAGACATATGTGGTCATTGAATTACAAGAATGAAGAAGATTCATCGACAAGATGATTCTTGTTGGAAAGAATTCTATGGAGTGTTTATATTTGTAATGAAGTGGTATCCCATATTTACTTGAGTATATGGCATGTCTTACTTGCTTTTTATCAAGCTTTTCGTACAAAAATAAAATGCATTAATTAGAAATGTCACAATAGTTTTTTTTAAGTGTATATAATTTCACAGTAGATCTTCTATTGTATGCTCAAATTTTGTAGAATGTTAAGTAATTTAGATGACGCAGAGGCTACTTAGATGTATGAGAAGACACAGAAACAAAACAGATTTTGCAGAATAATTGCATAAGAAAAAGATTGATGAGGAGAATATAAAAGAAAATATAGTATACCAGACACATTCTGATCAAGTGCTCGAATGGCTTAAGAATAAGAATAATAATACTCAACATACTGAAGTACTCCCATGGCTTAATACCCATAAATGTATTGTTTCTAGGGTGGGTGGGGGGAGAGAATCTCAACAGGAATTTGTACTTACATATATTTATAAATTGGAAATACAAATAGGTTTCTTTAATTTGACTCACATTGTAAATTGGAAAAGTAACACTTCTTTAATGATTTCAAGCACATAAATCAAGGAATTTAATGAATTATTTCCTATTCCATACATATGATAACAAAAAATCTTGACAAATCTAAATATCTGGCAATTAGTTATTTTAATCTGCTTAAGAAGGATACACCATAAAGACTTCTGATGGGTCAGTCCTCCTCTTAAGCCTAGTTTGAAATCCAGTTGTGGTTAGAATTTGGATTTTAGTTAGAACTTGTCTCAAAACCCAACAAGGCCATGCATTCAAGTACCAATCTGGTCAAGTTTGATGGGATTTGTTGCTTTATTTCTGAATAATCATCACTCAAGACACTAGTGAAAGGCTTCCCATTCATTTCATGTGATTGGTTTGGGTTAAGGGATTAATCACACTAGTTAAGCATGGTGTACTTCCAGGCAGACGACTCTTGTCCTCCTTTTGGCCCTTCCCAATGCTAGCTACTTAATACATTGATAAGCCTTTTCAAGAGCTCTCTCTCTCTACTAGTCCTTCCTTTTACGTTCATAAAAGTACTTCACGGTTCACTCCCATTAGAGAAATTAAAGCTTAGAAGTTATCCATTTGCAATTATACTTCAAACAATAGTATAGATCTCTCTCTTCTCTCACTTCAAATCAGTTCATACTTTGGAGAAAAGCCTGGCTCATGAAACCATATATATTATCTTGTGATTTTGACAACACTTTTACTTTGATTTGATCTAATAACCTCCTTAAACATATGGGTTCTAATAATTAATTGAAGGAAAAACTGAGGTAGAACAAGTGTATGTCTAGATCGTGACCACAGAAATCAAAACATAAGAAATAAATTGAAGAAAATGAAAATGAGATTTGATAAAGATGAAAGGAAAGGAAAAATAGAAAAACCTGGAGCTGGAGTACTCAAAGAGTTTTCCTGTGTTTGAGAAAACCATAAGTGCTATTTCAGCATCACAGAGAAGTGCAAGTTCATTAGCCTTCTTGAAAAGCCCTCTTCTTCTCTTTGAGAAAGTCACCTGTCTAGCAGCAACGTTATCAATCTTCTTGATCTGAATCCTTTGTCGCACCATCTCTTCTCCTCTCCTCAAATCAATCTAAACCCTTGATAGAAAAATAATCAAAAATCAAAACCCACAAACAGTGGAGAAAGAAAGAGAGAGTGGCGTTGATGAAGCATTAAGTAAATAAGTAAAGAAAGGAGGCAAAAATGGATGATGGGTCAGAACAAACCCTTTGCAGAGATTTAAAAACAAAAGTAGAGAGACCTGATAAATTTTTGAGATAATTATAGAGGCAGAGAATATTTCTCTTTATGGAAAGTTAAGTCAGCCTCATATATACATGTATATGTATACATACATAGGAAAGGAGTTCATCTTCCTTTAAACATTGGTGAAGAAAAGAAACCCTAGAAAAGAAAAAGGGGAAACCTGAGCTAGGCAAACAGAGAGAGAGAGAGACTGAACAATCAATGAAAAAGGGTAGAAAAGAAATGGCTCGAATTTCTTGAAATTACCTTTTCTGGGACATGAGAGAGGTTTATGGGAGAGCATTCATTGGGGGAGATTCATATTTTCATACTATACCGAGAAACAAAGAAACTACAAGTCACCAATCAGCTCTAGAGAGAGAAACAGTTATAAACATATATTTGCCTTTAAATTTTCATCCTTTTTGCAACTAAAGCAACCCACCTATGTATGTATGTAGCTAGCAGTTATAAACATATATTTGCCTTTAAATCTGTCATACTCTTGTTTGTTTGATATATGTTTATTGAAATAAAATTTTAAAACTCAACCATTATATTACAGGGAAAAAATTGATAAAAAATAAATTTAAAAACTAGTTTTCATATTTTTTAATCAAGGATTAGTTTTTTTGGGTTTTTTAAAAAAAATCCAACCAAAATCAATTTTTAAATCAATCACTTTTCAACATTCAAATCACTCGTTTCATTAACCAAAATATTAAAATATTCTCCATTTTAAATTATTTTTTTTATTTTATTTATATATATATCAATACCTTTAAGTATTTTTATCAAAAATAATCATTATCTCCTCAAAATTATTACAATCATTATTATTTTTAAAAAAACCTGAATCCAAACAAAGCTCAAAGAGTTTTTAAAATCAAACAAAAACCCCTTAACCACTCCCTCGAACAAAAAAAAATATAGACAAAATTTCACTCTCTTAGTCATCAAATCAATTAATTTATATGGATAGTATTTATTATAAAAAATGATAAAATTGGCTAAATATATGACAATAAATTATAAAAAGAAATAATGTTTCATATTTTAAGTGAATTGATCTTATTTATTATTCTAATAAGGTCTAGCGTTTTGGAATAAAATATTTGTTTGATTAATTTTTATTTTTAAGTTTATTGACTATTCTATATTTTAAATAGATGAGATATAAATATGATAAAAAATATTTAATATTTTGCTAGATAAATAAAGTGAAAATATTGAGATTTGGATAAAATAAAAAAAAAATAATATCAAACATAATCTAAATAGTATAAATATATATTTAATGTATTATAATAATTCTAATTTTGAATGAATATTAATTAATTTAAATAAGGGATAATTTCAATATTTTAATAAATTATTAAATGGATGAAGTAATTCTTAAATTTTAAATAAAAATCTTTTAAAAAAATCTAAAAACTAAGAGATCAAATAAACTCAAAAAAATGATATTTTATATTGCAAAATTAATTTTCAAAATAACTCAGAATCTCATGTTCACTAAATTTAAAAAAATTAGAGCTTGTTATTTTTTTAAACTTTTCCAGTGTTTTTTGAAATAATTTGTTTGATAAAAAATATTGAAATTTTTGTAGGAATAATTATTAAAATGTTTTTTATATATTTAAAATTAATAAAAGTAAAATAAAATATAATAATTGATAAATTAATTTATTTAATAGTTAAACTAATACTAATATGATATAAAAATATAAAAATAAAAAACACATATTATACTTCATTACTTGATAATAATTAGAGTTTTCTTTTTATGGAACATGAACATAAGTTAATGTAGAGTCTCACATTTTTTTAATGTAATTTTAATATATTAATTAAAATATTTTTATTTAATTTTTAATTTTTAAATATAAATATATTATAATAATTTAACTAATTAAAATTTTAAATAATTTATTTTTTAACAAATAATTTTATTTTTTTTAAACTAATAAAACCTCAAATAACTTAATATTAAAGAAGCTAAAATGAATAGACTAAAAATACTTTTATAAAAATGAAAAGGGTATTAATGTCTCATACTATCAATTTATTACAAACGAATATTACATTCTAATTTGAAATAAAAATTTGAATGAAGATAATAATATAACTAAAAATATGATAATTTAGAGATTTTGATGTTCTGTTATTTGAATTATTTTTTTAAAATTTTGTCATATTACATGTCTCTTCAATCATCTAAATAATTTAATTAATTAATTAAAATATTTTTACTTTAAAAATTTAAATATAAATTATTTCAAATAATTAAAACTAAATTAATTTCAAATAATTAATTTTTATAGTTTTTAAAATAATTCATAATAACAAAATTTATAATAAAAAAAAATGTCAGTATAACAACATAAATATAATATAGAGTAAATAATAAAATAAATTGCAAACTAAACAAATACAAACAAAAAACGTAATACCTCCAATCTCAAATAATATATTCTTCCTTAAATTAAATTATAAATTCATAGATTTTCAAATTATATAATCCAAATCCAAATCAAAATTGGATTATTGAATAATTATTTTAAATAATCATTTATTTTTTTAATTATCTTCTCAGTAATTCTATCAATTAATTTATGAATATATCAAAATATCATATATTTATTTAAAAAATTATATATTTTATCATATTTATTACTACTTTTAGATCTGTAACTTAATTTTTTGTATTGAATAAAAATATTTAAATATTATAATAAGCTATTTATATTATTTATTTATTTTTGTTGGTGACCATACAAAATAAAAGAACAGTAGAAAATAGAACAAGTCATCATGTCTTTCAACAAAATACTGTACAGGCTACAGCTACCCCTAGTCTGTACAGTATTTTTAAATTTGATTCTATTGGATATTATAATAATATATATATATATATATATTATTTTAAAACTAATTTTAAATAACTCATTTTTCTAAAATTATAAATTAAAATACAATTATTTTAATAAAAAATCGGATTTCAATCCAGGTCTGAGTTAATTAATGGAAATCAAATAACTGTACTTAATATATAATTTAAGTTAAAGATCCATCATTTTTTTAAACAATAAATTTAAATCTAAGAGCAAAATAAGCGGATTTATCTATACTAATTATTAATTTAAAATATTATTACAATGTTGGTAACGTGAATTTGTGGAGGCCTAAATTAGTATGAATTTATTTTTTTTATTTTTTTTCTGTTGAGATGTATATTCACCATTAGATTTTTTACCATCTCATATATATTACTGTATGTTGTTCTTTAATGTTTTAATTGGTATTGTATATTTGATGGTTAGTAGTTTTATTTTTTATTATAATTTTATAAGTATTTATTTCTCTTATTTGTTTTGTTTATAAAATTTTATACTGAATTTTTTTTATCAAATTTTAATTTAAGTTTTTTTCATTATAAATATTTTTATCGTGCTTAAAAAGGTTTCTTATTTATTTCTTAGCACTTAAACAAACTATTTCTCATATAAATCTGAAATAATTTATTTTAAAATAAACAAATAAAATATTATTTATAATTGTAAAAGAACAGCGATCATATTTAATAATTGTTAACCGTACAAGCAAGATGAGCATGCTGGCTGGACTGGACCCTCGTACCCGGTTAGGGTCCCCCCTCCCCACCTCGGTTTTGTTAGGGCTTGTTTGACATTGTTTAAATTTCAAATAGCCATTCATCAATTAATTATATTTTATAACATTTTAAATATCATTCAAATCATATTTTAAATAATTTTTTAGTTGGAATTTCATGGGTGGAAACGTGTGAATTTGGTGAAAGATAAAATCTTATTTTTTTTATTAACAAATATTTATACATATGTTTGGTCCATAAATTTTAAAAAAATCATAATGTATTATTTATTTGACTTACCGGAAAATAAGCCATTTTTTATCAAATAATAGTTGAATCTTTTCAACAATTTATCGAATAGTGTTCTTATTATTACTATTTTTTTTAACTTAAAACATTTTAAATGAGAATATGTTATAAGCTAATTATAAAGTTTTTCACTCTAACTTGAATTAAGGGGGTAAGAAAACCGAATAAACCGTTCAAATCGAACCGAAATCGTTCAAACCAAACCGAACCACCTAAATTGAGTTCAAATCAGTTCTAATTTGACTAAATCGAGCTATACGATTCGGTTGGTCGGTTTGCGGTATCATAATCCTTCGGTTTACCGACCGAATCGAATATACTGATTTTGTATAATACGATTACGTTATTTATTTTCCTCTGTATATTAATATATAATTATATATTATAATAATAAAGTAAATGATGCTTCAAACTATTCACCGTTCAATGTCAGCCTGCTTAGTTTTATTCGCCGACCGCTACAACCTGCAAGTTCAACTGCTCAAGCTGCCTCCGTTCTTTTTTTTTTTTATTTACAATTATACCATTTTTTCATTGATTTAGTAATTAACTATTTTTGTCACTAGTTTTTAAAAAAAAGTTTTATACTAAAAATGACTGAATTCATCGTTCATCTTAACGTTAGAGTATTACAATATTAATCTCTATTTACATATTTTCTCTACTGAATAACTCTCTAAAGCTAGTTTTTAGCCCTCATATTCAAAGCTCCACTTTCTATTTTTCAAGAATTAAAGACGAAATCGAGAATAATAATGACTAAAGGTAAGAATAAAAACTTCGATTATTCATTTTCATTGTTGTTTAAAACTTTAAGTTCATCATTCATCTTCGGAGTTGAGTAAAAATATATATTTTGATTTTTGATTATTAGGTCAACTCTAAGCTCAGAAAAATTGAAGAAAACTCTTCAGAGTTTAGTTCGACCATTGTTCAGATAACCTTCTCCACTTGGTTGGCTTTAGATTCGATGTTCTTCTTTATATTTATACTCAAAATCTCATATATGTTTCGTTACATTATAGAACTTGTTTTTATAACTATTTATGTATATTTGATAATTGTGTTTTTAAACCGAATAAACTGATTAAACCGATTAAATCATTTTTTAAACCAACTAAACCAACGGTTTCAAATTTAGAAAACCGATCTCAACGGTTTAGATGTGCATCTCAGCCAATAAACCGACCAAACCGAACCGATCAAACCAACAGTTTCAAATTTAGCAAACCGACCTCAACGGTTTGGATGTGCATTTCAGTCAATAAACCGACCAAACCGAACCGATCAAACCGACTAAACCAACGATTTTAAATTTAGCAAACCGACCTCAACGGTTTGGATGTGCATTTCGGTTAGGGGTGTTCAATATTTAGTCTGAACCGAATATCCGACCGAATTCGAATTCACCGAATTTAAATAAACCGAATTCGAATTTCATTTTCGGTTTTCGAATCGAATTTCAAACCATTTCAAATTCAAATATGGTTTTCGAATTGGTTTTCGAGTTTGGGTTTCAACTCGAAAACCAAACCGAAAACCGAATTCATATTTTTATTATTTATTTTTCTAAATTTAACTTAAGCAAAAAGTTCAAAATAATCAAATTAGAATATTTTGAACTCAATATTTAATAATAATAAAAAAGTAACAAAAACACCATTGGTCTAGTGGTATAATAGTACCCTGCCACGATACAGACTGGGTTCAATTCCTTGTTGGTGCAATTTATTTTGAGTTATGCTAGTTTCAAAATATATAAAAAAACGATTTCGGTTTGAATTCGAATTATTCGAAATTCGAATCGAATATCAAATTTGAATTCGGTTCAGTTTAATTAAAATTTATTCGAATTCAGTTCGATTTTCGAATTTGATAAAAAAAATAAAAATTCGAATAAACCGAACCGAGGAACTAGAATAACCCGAAAACCGAACCGATGAACACCCCTAATTTCGGTCAATAAACCGACCAAACTGAACCGGTCAAACCAACTAAACCAACAGTTTCAAATTTAGCAAACCGACCTCAACGGTTTGGATGTGCATTTCGGTCAATAAATCGACCAAACCAAATCGATCAAATTGATCAAACCGACTAAACCAATGATTTCAAATTTAGCAAACCGACCTCAACGATTTGAATGTGCATTTCGGTCAATAAACCGATCAAACCGAACCGCTTACTCATAGTTTGAATGAGTATATATATTAGTTGTGTAGTGTAACCTTCTAGACTTAAGAACAAACTAATAATTTTTTATGTTATGTAATCCTTTCTTCTTTATTATTAAAAAATCTCAAATAGTAATGATTGAGTTAGTTTTCTTTTAAGAATAAGCTTTAATTTAAGAATAAAAGAAAAATAGTATTTATCTTCCCAGCCTTGTAGGCTTGTTCCATATTTGGTTTTTTATTTATTTTATCTTAAAAATAAATTATTTATGAAAAAATAAATTATTTGAGTTTTTAATTTATAAAATAGATTATAAGATAAATTAAAGATATTGTAGTGGATGAAATAATTAATTTGATATTAATGATGTGATAAAGAGATCAATTATAAAAAAAAAAAATCCAATTTCTTTTAAGAAGAAAAACCCACATCAAACTAGGCCAAATTCAATTCAATTTAATTATCTTCTTGTTTGGTGGGCTTATATTATTTTTAGTGTATTTGATTAATGAAAATGAAAAAAACTTTTTTAAATTAAATATAGAATTAAGTTTTATTTTAAATTGTGAAAGATAAAATCATATTTTTAATATCAACAAATAAATAAATATATATATATATATATTATTTTGTTAATGAACAAATAAAAAAGTTACAAATTCAAAGAATTAAATAACATGAATAATCCATGATTGAATTTAATAGTTTGTTTTTGTTCAATGATCCAAAGAATCATTACAAGTATATTCTAACTTAATGCTAGAGATCTTTAATTTTTATTTTTAAATAATCATAAAAAAAATTAATTAATGATATAATATATAGAGAAAGTCATTGTTGAAGCAGAATAACATAACAAAAATATTTAAATAAGAACATGCAAGATATAATCTGAAACAACCCAAAGAAATACATCAACATAACTAAAAGTTAATCAAACAATCGATATAATTATCAACGATAGAAAAAAGGTTTCAGTAACTAAAATCGTTATTGAAAGGCACAAAAGTCGTTACTGATAACTTTCTGTAACGACGAATAAAATCGTTACCATTCGTTACAGAAACGAGCGTTACTGATACTTCTCGAAAACCGTTACTGAAACTCCCTCAACAACAATAACGGTTTAGCTGAGGTTAAACCATTACAGATAAAGTTATATTTTTAACGATTTTCTTATGTATAAAACTGTTACTGTTGTTGAGGGAGTTTCAGTAACGATTTTCGAAAGTCGTTACTGATGTTTGGGGAGTTTTAGTAATGGTGTTCTTATGTATAAAATTGTTACTGTTGTTGAGGGAGTTTCAGTAACGGTTTTCGAAAGCCTAACTAGACAAAATATTATTATGTCAAATAAAGTTTTTTATTTCTTAATGAATCATAAACCTAACTATTCCAATCATTTAACATATAATTCAATAAACTATCATAACATAATTAATATATAATTCAATAACCTAACATACAATTAAATAACCTAACATACAAATAATCTAATAATCTAACAATTCAATAATCTAACATTCTAATAATCTAACTTAATCTCAAATATAATTAACCAACAATTCAATAAATAATTTAATTTAATCTTAAATAAAATTAACCAACAATCCAATATATAATCTAACATAACATCATATAATCTAACAATAATAGAGTAACCTAACATGCAAATAATCCAATAATGCAATAACATAATGATAATCCATTAATCCAACTCATCAATTAATCTAATTAAAGGAATTTGAAGACTAACTTGTATATCGACGAAAGACAGCGGCGGCAGCAACAACACTTCAATCAGCGCCAGAAAACCTTCAAACTTCAAAGAAGGAAATATATAAAAATCATAAGTTCATCTCTTATGAATTACTGTCAAAATTAAGTCATAATCGCTCTATAAGATTAAAACAGCAATTTACTATTGCACAAGTTAAGATTACAACCTGAAATTATTCATAGCATTAAATCAAATATAAGTGAGTTGAAATAACATGCTCTAAACTGATACAATAACACATCGACAGTATTAAAAATATATATATACAATAACACATCGACAATATTAAAAATATATATATATATATATATATTATATATATATATTATATATATATATATATATATATATATATATAAATAAAATCAACATGCAAAAGAAGTAGACTTGAATCAAAAAGTGAATCAATCTAAAGAACATGAAGCTTAATTCTCTACGATTGAATGATCATTGACCAAGATACAACAATGCATTTGACCAAAAATAAAAGTGACTTTAAATATAACACAACAGAGACAAATATATGCATATAAACGGAGAATGAAAGAATCTTGTCTATACACACCGATGACAAATATAACAAAGTATTGTATAAATTAGGTTTTCTATACTATATTTGAATAAGTAAACGGAGAATGAAAGAAGATGAATTTACCGATTGATTGATTGCAGGGGCTAGAACTGGTGGAGGAGATCAGATTGCAGGGGGCTTAAACGGGAGGCGGAAGAGAGAGAAGAAGAAACCTTACCTAATTGCAGATGATCGACGACGACGACTTCAACGGACAGCCGGCAGAGAAGAAGAAAACGGGAGCACAGAGAAGAGAGGATAATGAAAAAAGGAAAAAAGAAAGAGGGCGGCACTCTCGAGTTATATTAGAGTATTAGAGTATTAGTAACGGCTTTAGATAAACCGTTACCAATTCCATATTAGTAACGATGTCTCTTCAAAACTGTTACTAATACCCCTTGGGAAGATGAAACGACAAATCTCATATCAGTAACAATTTTCTCATAAACTGTTACCAATACTCTATCAGTAACGGTTTCTCACCTAAACCGTTACTGATAGTCCTCCAGAAAAGTTAAACTGCAGCCATATCAGTAACAGTTTTCTCATAAACCGATACTAATACCTCTTGGGAAGATGAAACGACATATCTTATATCAATAACGGTTTTCTCATAAACCGTTACCAATACTCTATCAGTAATGATTTCCCACCTAAACTGTTACTAATAATCCTCCAAAAAAGTTAAACGGCAGCCATATTAGTAACGGTTTTCTCATAAACCGTTACTGATACCCTTACTTAAAAAAAGTCGTTGGTATTTGTAACGGGGTTTTTCTATGTCCGTTACTGAAGATTTTTATCAGTAACGGCTATATTAGCCGTTATTGATATATTCATAACAATAACGGTTAAACGGTTAAGATAAACCGTTTACTGATAAACTATCAGTAAGAACATTTGAGAGCCGTTACTAATTTCCGTTACGGAAGCCTATTTTGCACTAGTGATTAACTTAGTCTACCCTTTTACATTTTTAGGACATTTTACAATCACATATTAAAAAAATATATATTAAGGATTGTTGGGGGAAAGGTAATTTTTTAATTATTGATTTAAAATTGTTTTTGTTTGAGGTTTTTATAAAATTCTATTATTACAAAAATATTTGATTAATTTTATAAATATTTCAACTTTAAGACACATTTTTTAAAACATATTTTTTTAAACACCTTTCTATTCAAGAAATGCAAACAAACAAACCAAAAAAAAAAGAAGATGGAATTGATATCTCTTTGAAGTTTAATTTGTTTTAATATTGTGTTAATTTGTTTTGATTTCACCTCATTTCATAGGCAATTGCATTTGATATGCTTATATTTTTAACCATTTTTTTATTATGTAATTCAACTAATGTCAGTATATCTTTATAATTTTATCATTAAATTAATTAACAAAAATACTAAAAAATATTTATTTATTTTAAAATAAAATTATTTTATTATTTTATATTATTACCTTTAAGAACTTATTTATCTTGTTTCTAGAAATTTTGTTTAAATAATTTTTGTTTGATAAAAATTAAGTTATTTAATTTTTAATTAATTTAATTATTAAAATATTTTTTAGTATTTTAAAATTTAGTAAAAATAAAATAAAAGTATTTTATTTTATAAAATTATAGTGATTTAATAATTAGAATGAAAGTGGTGGATAAAAAAATGTTTAAAAAATTGGGTAAAATAAAATAAAAATCTTACAATCTCACATCCAACTACCTTTAAATTTTTTTGTAACAAAAAAAACTTACTTTTCACAACAATATCAATCAACTTTTTTTATATAAATAATCTATAAGGTCTGGTTCGAATTGATTTTTTTTTTATAAATTTAGATGGAGAATGATTTGTGATAATTTTGATGTAGTGATGATTATTTTTAGTAAAATAAAAATTTAAAGGGTATTGATATATATAAAATAAAAAATAATAATTTAAAATAAAAAGTATTTCAATATTTTGGTCAATGAAATGAGTAATGTGGTTGTTGAAAGATGATTAATTGAAAAATTAATTTTTTTTTGTTAGATTTTTAAAAAAATCCAAAGAGAACCAAATAAGGTCGACATTTTTTTTGAATGAAAATATACTTTATTTAAAAAATTTGAAAACATATTTAAAAATACTTTGTGATGTTAAATATAAACTTCTAATAATAATGAAGTTAATATACTATAAATATATTCGTTAATACCTTTCGCAATTAGGTTACGTAGATATTTAGTAAGTATATTTTTTCTTTCTTAAAGGTGAAGTCATGCTTAGGGTAGGAATGACAATGGGCGGTTCGGAGCAGGGAATGCATTTTTTGTTTCTGCACTGTTTTAATTTCAGGGATTTTTTTAATACCATCACCGCACCGTTCGAGTTTTTTCCGTTTCGGGGAATCCCGTGAGACACCGTTAATAATTATTTTTTTAAAATAAAATAAAAATTATACAATAAAATTATATAAACGAGTTTTTTAATATAATATATATTGTAATATATTAAAATTTTATATTATTATAAAGAAATAACCTTACTACTATTATAAAATATAATAAATAAATAAATATATTGGTAATTTAATATATTTAACTATGTTTATGGTGTTCGGGGTGAAATCGGGGCGGGTCGAAGCGGGGATACAAATATCATTTCCGCCCATTTCCATTCGGTTTCGGGGAAAAACCGTCCCAAACTATGCAATTCAGTTCGGTTTTTACATGGCGGTTTTAAATTGTCATCCTTACTTGAGGGGTTATTTATACACTTGAAATTTGTTTTTTTTGGAATTTTTATTTAAAATCTATTTTTTTTTATACTTTCACTTCATCTATTTCTATTTCGTCACTTCTTTTATTTATCTAAATATCAAAATATCATTTTTTTTATTCATCTTTTTATCTCATCAACTTAAATGATAGAATACTTATTAAACTTTAAAATTAGTTTTAAAATAAAAGTAATTCAAACAAATATTTTTATCCAAAACGGGTCATTGCAGCTTTTGTTGGAATAAGAGTTATTTGGGTGCTATTGTAGTGTTGTTTCATGTGAAAGAATCCTCGTAAATGTTTAATAAATTTTCTTGCTCGTTTTGATGCGATGTTGATAAAAATATTGTTCGTTGACAAATTAGTTTGTGGATGAATTTGATTGACTAGTTCATTGATCGATGTTAATTTTTTTTATTATGGATCCTACATTTGTTGAGGAGATTTGAGGTCTAAAGATGATTTCATCACCTACTTTGCAAGTATTGAGGAACATAAAGATTTGTTTAATGTATTGAATGAAATTTTGTCTTATTTTAGTCTCCAAGTTTGGGTTTAGGTGGGAAAAAAATAAAATTTTAATTTCTTATTTAACTTAATATGTTATATTAAAAACATATAATAGTTTTATTTTAAAATTAAAAAAATTAATTTAATTTAGTCGGTTAAATATTTTAACATGTTATTAAGGTTACCCTAAGATTTGTCCTTATTCAAGTAATAAAAATTCAAGAGTGAAGGAGATGATCAAAGTATGATAAATGAAATAAACAATTTAATGACCTATTGAGAGCTCTTATGCTCTGTTAGAGTGAAGTTATTTTGCTGATTCATTTACACTAATTTATGAATATGTATGACTTTACTATAGAATGATTTTAATGTAATTTTTATCTTAAAAAAAAAAAATCAAAACTCAGCACTAGAGAGAGATGGGGGGTTGATTCTATACAACCTAAAATAATGTCAGAAAATACCTCTATTCGGAGTAGAGTATTTTTTATTTTAAAAAAATTTAATTCTCATCAAATAAAAAGAATAGGAGAGTAGATTAAATATATAACTCGAAAACACATAAGAGATTCGAACCTAAGAATTTAAGATTAATATCCACCTTTTATTGTCACTAGGCTAGAAGAGGGTATTTTCTCGACTAATCAAATAAGAAGTTAAATAGAATATTAACTAATAAATAATAAAAATATTAAAATTATAATAAAAATTATCCAAAATTTATACAATTTTAATTAAGTGACAAACGAATTAATTTAATTTCCATAACAACGAGGGATGAGAGAGAACAAGTCGAATTGATCATTTAAGCGGTGTCAGGAAAATTTCTACCCATAATTTTAAGCGACAATGAAATTTGTCTTTATCCAATAGTGATAAGCAAGCCGAAAAATATTATGTCAAATGATAACTGATTATTTACAATTATGAACAAAATAAAGAGGAAACTATTGAAATTATTAAAGAATAAATGTAAAAGGGTAAAAAAAAAGAGGTTGTCGTATTATATGTGTCAAGAAAATGTTTAATTAACGACTCACTTACTTTTGCATTGTCAATGGTGAGTAGTATTTGATGTCTTTTGTGTAGTATAATTAAAATTTATTGGGTGATGTTTGAGTCTTTAGGTAGTTGCTGAAAAGTTTAGATTGATACGGCTGATATGACAAACCTACATATTTGAGTTACCATCTAATTATTCTTTGGTGGACTATCTGGTTGGAGAGAAATCGTCGAATTTTCAATAATTGTAGTCGTCTGATGCGTATCATTCATAATACTATTATTATTATGTTTTCTGAAATTCGTTCAGGAAAACCAATAGAGTCTGTCGGAGAGTTAGTCGTTCTTTTCGAGGATTTACGAGCTCGATAACTTTTTAAGTATTATTTTTCTTATTTTTTATTTGTTATTTTTGTCATTGTGTTTAAACGATTTTTTTTCAATTTTAATATACATGACCTTCTTTAAAAAAAATGTAAAAGGGTCATAGATGAAAGATAAATTCTGTTAGAAAAAAAAAACTACAGATTTGATAACATCATTTAATTTGTTACAAACGGGTTGACATGTCATTATAAAGTATATTACAAAAGATTAAAAATATTATTCAAAATTACAAAAATTTGAGACGAGACCAACTTAAATATGAGTGGTGAAAAAAGAAATAAGACACTCTCCAATGCTAAAAAAAAAAAAAAAAGTAATTTCAAAAAAATAAAATTGACTTTTCAACTTATCAAATTTTATTTTAAACATAGAAGGAAAAGGTTGATACTATTAATTATAAATTTATTAGAATCATTATTATTTTAACTATCAATTTTATTTTTTTTGTTTTATTAAATTTAAAACTCAAATAACTTTAATTTTTTTAACCCAAAAAAATAAAGATAATGAAGCTATAAATATTTATAATAAGTATATGTAAGAGATTGTGTGAAACTAGTGGTCTTCTTCTCTTTACCGCACTTTCCCATTCCAGGTAAAAGAACAGGGTGAATTAGAAAGATTTATATCATCCTTGATTTCTCCGTCTTTCTTGGAGACGAACAAGTGTTCTTCGGATCTGCCATCAATTGAGGCATCCATCTGTCAACTTACATACACGACATTTATTATTATTATTATTATTATACAACTGCTAGCTATGCCAGTGCAAAGCAAGTGTTCTGTTTCGTCGCTCCTCATTCATTTCTCCAAAAAGTAAACAAAAATTCCCTCTTCATCTCTCTCTAATGGCGCACTCCTCCCTTGGATTAACACCCACCACGGATCTCTCCAGACTCTCAACGCCATCCAAGGTGGGTTCACTTCATCTTTAAATTTACTCATCTCTCATCTTTCACGCGCTTTCTGCTGCAGGTTTTCAAATCCCCCATGAAATTAGTCGCATTCGAGCAGAACCCATCCGGATCTTTCAAGTAAATACGGATCTTTTCTAATTGTTCTCTCTTTTTATTTGGATTCCAATTGTCTGGGACGAATCAAGATTTTAGCTTTCACACAGTATGATATTGTTCTTCAATTTCTGGTGCATGCCCTTTGTTATGTTATGTATTTCTGAATCTATCAAAAGATCTCTGGGCATGTTGTTTACTGCAAATTGGATGATTTTACCAATCTCTAGGATTTCATAGGCAAAATTCATCTGTTTTAAGATTTCAGATCACCATTTCTGTCAACTTTCAAACTTGTTGCCATTTCAGTTTTTTTATTTAGGGTTGATGAGATAGATTTGTTATTTTCTCATGAGCTTCATCTTCAACAGTAAGTCAAAGAAGGAGAATATAAGTAATTTGAGATTGAAATCCTCCAAAGACTCCTCAGGCATGTTTCAGAAAGTGTCACCAAGTACACAGACGAACACAGTGGAAACTAAAAAGGAATCTGACGTCTTCAATGAAATGAAACATAACTTCTTGACTTTCAAAAAGGACAAGTACTTGTAAGTATCAATTATTATAATTTTTTTGCTTCCTTTGTGGTTTTTAAGAAGGAACATAGAGTTTTTTAACTGAGAAAATGTTTGTTTTGTTTTGACAGAGAAAATTCAGAAATCTATAGTAAACTTGCCAAAGGCCAGGAACCAAAGGTAAACATAATGGTTTTTTCCATTCAATTTGCAAACTGACAACTCTTTCTAAACATATAAAACTCTTTCAACAGTTCATGGTGATTGCTTGTGGAGACTCTAGGGTTTGTCCATCAAACATCTTAGGATTTCAACCTGGAGATGCCTTTGTAATTCGTAATGTGGCAAATTTGGTGCCCCCATCTGAGGTATACTCAATTTGAAGTTTAACTCCTATGCCTAACCTTAATTCTTTTTCACAAACCTAGTCATTCTGAAAGCTTTTATTTCCTGCACGCAGAATGGTCCAACTGAAACAAATGCTGCACTTGAGTTTGCTGTCAATGCCTTGGAAGTAAGTATTTTCCTCGTGTATATGCCTAACAGCTTCTTATTTTTTAAGAGAAAAAAACATTACTTGTGGGTGTTGATTTAGAAATTGTTGATTGTGTTTAATTATGGATCTGAATTCAGATATGTGAGAAACCGTCAATGAATTTTGGATACACATCCAGATACATTTGGTATGAAAAGTGTGAACCATCCGATTACCATGAAATCTGTAGATCACTTCAAAATACGAATATTTTGAGCAGTCACCAAGCCCAATAGGACACCACCTCAGGCAAAATAACAATTCTATGTATGACCCCTTTTTTAGGCATAGTTGGATTTAGATCTGAGTTTGACTAAGTTAAGATATTCTATATTTCCAAATGAAATCTTATCCAGATCCACACCCATATGAGAAAACAAGATGAACTGGTGTTTTTAAATGAAGTAAGATCTTCTATTTGTATAGATTGGGAAGGTAGCAAAAATTTGAGCCTTATTTGAATTTTTTGATGCGACTACATTATTTGATTCTTATTTGACATAGAACATATACCCACATGGTCCAACTAGGACTAGAATGATGAAGTTAAACATGTATGTTGCAATTCCCACTTCCAGCAATAATAGATATATTTGCAATAATACTTTACAGGTTGAGAATATTCTTGTGGTTGGTCATAGTTGCTGTGGAGGCATTCGTGCTCTTATGAGTATGCAAGACGAAGAGGAACCAAGGTTAGCCCCAAAAATACTTGTTAATCTGAGATGAATGTCTAAGTTTTATCATATTGACTTTTCAGCGGATTTACCAAGAACTGGGTGGTGTTAGGAAAAGATGCCAAAATAAGGACCAAGGCTGTTGCCTCCAACCTAGACTTTGATGAGCAGTGTCAACACTGTGAAAAGGTGATGTTAACTGCTCCCAAAACTCTGGATTTTCGGTTCAAAAACACAACTTTATCACTTAATTTAAATTACTGTACTTGAAATCACTTAATTATCTAGATTAAGCTCAAACTAAAAAGAAAAAAAATAATATTGCTTAATTTGGTAAGCTATAACTCGATAATCTAGTAAGAGCACCTAAAAGACAAGTTTAATCCTGAAAATGAATCAAATTACGTGATTATATGTATAAACAGTTGTAATTAGTTCTACATTTGATAAAATCAGTTAACTCAGTTTTATGAACTAAGTAGTGTATTTTGATTTGCAGGAATCAGTGAACCGTTCATTGTTGAACTTGCTGACATATTCATGGATAGAAGAGAAGGTGATAAGAGGAAAACTGTCAATCCATGGTGGTTATTATGATTTCGTGAATTGTTCATTTGAGAAATGGACACTTGACTATCAGGGCAGCAGCTTCAGAGAGCCGAAAGGTAAATACTCTTTCAAGAATCAAGAATTATGGTCTTGAATCCACAACAGTCAGTAGTACCATACCCTTCCTATGCATAATACCTGTTGTTTAATTAAGGGAGACAAACTTCCATTTCCCTCAATTATCTGCTGTTATAGTGTCTTGATTTCATATGTATCAGTAATATTGGTTGTGTTTGTTCTTCCAAAGTTGTGACTCCTCACTGAATTGACTATTTGTATTATTATGTTTTTTATGAGAATTGCTGATGGTTTATAACCATGGTTATGGATTGTTTGTACTGTCAAATGTAGAATTATTATTAAAGTAGTATTTTTTTTATTATTAATAATTGTTGTTTTAAGAGTTGGTTTGTGAGGTGTAGAAATGAATAGATGGTAAGTTGAAGCAGAATACAGATAGGTAGCTGAACAAACAGATAAACAAAAATGTTATCCTTCTTGATTTTCCACCCAGTAGATGAGCCTATCCTATCCTTCCATTTTTTCCCCCACACATTTGTTTCCTATATAAACAAACACATTGCACCATCCCTCCCTACAAGCAATCAGCTTATCTTTTCTCAACTGATGGGCTCATCATTATCATCATCATCTCTAGTTATGTTCCTATTGTTCTTCTTCACTATTATGATGGTACAACTAGGCGATTCTCGTCAGCTCTTGGCAGAAACAACCTTACCAGAATTGCCACTACCAACCGTCCCGGGTCTACCAAAGCCCGAGCTCCCCTCATTGCCGATCCCAATGCCCACTGTCCCGGGATTGCCAAAGCCCGAGCTTCCTTCACTGCCTATCCCAACAACTCCAGAATTGCCAAAGCCTGAGCTCCCTACTCTACCAATCCCAACTGTCCCAACACTGCCAAAGCCCGAGCTCCCCCCACTGCCAGTGCCACTTCCCATTGTGCCCACACTGCCAAAACCCGAGCTTCCCACGTTACCCGTCATTCCAAACCCGCCAAAAGAGCATATTCCTTGAATGGTTTAGTTGGTTGTTTGGAGCTCATCATTATGATATATATATTATTACTAGCTACTTCTGAAGTCAATGTAATTTTTCTTCTACTATGTTTATGTACTACTCTTCTATTAATCTTATCGTATCATGATGCATTTTAATCTATTATCACTATTGTTATATATACCATAGATAAATATTGTTATGATTTCTTTTTACATCATCTTATTAATTCGCTAGTCTTATTTTATTTCATTACTATAATCGTTTTTTTTAGGGTTACCTTCAAGGATTTCTCAATAAAAAAAAAATAGTTAAATCATAATGAAAATAGTTGTGATTCAATTTCATTCTAGTAAGATTTAACAAGATTGGTATGACTGAGAGAGTTCAGCTCAAACATATTACCTTGTACATATAATTAGAAATATAACAATATTGCAAAATATTAAATGTCTGGATTTTCGATCCCCAGGACATGTCTATAAAATTTGAAAAAGTTAAACTAAATAAATAAAATTTAAGAATAATATAAACAGGTCTTCAATTTACCCTCTATTAATTATAATTAATGATTTTATATTTTAAATTTCATTAAACTTGCAACATTATGTTATATAATTTTTAATTTTTTATTAAAATTTTAGAAGCTTTTATTTATTTATTTTGTAATGTTAAAAGAATTGATTTTTTTTAATATATATAAACTTTATTTTATAAAGTAGATCGAATTCATAACATTTCTACTCTAATTAATATGTTTTTATAGTGTATATGGAATATATTGATTAACTGGTAGGTCAAAATTTGAGAATAGATCTTTAAATGGGGTAGCGTGGGGAAAGATAATTATGTATTTGTGTTTATTTTAAAATTTTGTGTGGTGTCTACATTTATATTTTGTGTGAGTTTTTTTTTTTTTTTTAATTTGAAAAGTGGTATAGCCTAGGGCTTAATGTGGGATACAACAGATCCTCCTGGCCTGGTAGTGTGATGGTAAAACTAGTGTTTGAGTGGATTATATGTAATACAAAAATTGAAATATTTTGGTAATACTAGTATAAATATTTTTTTATACTAAAAAAAGTATTTCAGGCTTATTCATAGACATTAAAGTGTTTTTCGTAAAATACATATAAATAAAAAAATCAAAAATTTAATATTTTATTTAAAAATAAACATGATAGATCTAAATTGAATAGTAAAATAAATAATTGATATATATATATATATATATATATATATTATTATTATTATGTTATATAGTTAAATTTAGAATTGTTTTTTTTTTTTGTTATGTTTATAAAATTCATGTACTTTGAGAAAATTAATTAAGAAAATTATGCAAAAGTTTGACAATTTTTATTTATTTTAAATATATCACTTCATATTTGGTGAAACAAATATATAAATAGTGTTATACTATTAAATAAAAATTTAATACTTTTTATTTATAAAAATCACATTTTTAAGAGATATAACTTTTAAAAATGACATAAATTTTTTATTTTATTTTAAAATATTGTAAGCCTCTCAACAATTATTGGTTGTCGATAACTTTTCATGATATTAATTTCTTATCATTATTATTATTGATGTATTTTGAGTTTGCAAACAAATAGTATTGATGTATCGTTACAATAATTAGGAAGATTCTCGTGCGATGCACACAGATAAAAATATATTGGTATAAAGTCCCGCGTTAATCAAATTTCGTTTAAAATAAAAATATAAAGTGTTATTAGTCTAATTGGTTAAAGAGTTGTACTTGTTTTGTTAGGTTGAGAGTTCAAAACATACCTATAGCATTTTCAATTTTATTTTTAACAGTTTTAAGTTTATGGACGGGTCAACCCAGAATCCGACCCAAGTATCCATTTACTCTCACATATATATCCAAATTAACCATAGCTCTCGACTCGGCAATTCGGACACTTTCAAAATTAAGCATCATTATATATAACTAGCATTTAGCTTGTGCATTTGCACGATTAATAATATAAAAAATCGTTAAAAAAATATTACGGATAATATTTTTAATTTTATTTTTAACCGTTTTAAGTTTATGGGTGGGTCAACCCACAATCCGACTCAAGTATCCATTTACTCGACATCATTATATATATATATATATATTAGTTAATTAAAAAGTTGAACTTATATTAATATTAAAATGTCCCGCGTTTATCAAATTTGGTGTTGAATTTAAAATATAAAGTCTTTGTAGTCTAATTGGTTAAAGAACTGTACTTATTTTGTTAGGTTGCAAGTTCAAAACATACCTCTAGCATTTTTAATTTTATTTTTAACTGTTTTAAATTTAAAGGCGGGTCAACCCACAATCCGACCCAAGTATCCAAATTAACCACAACTCTCGACCCGACAATTCGAACACTTTAAAAATTAAGCATCATTATATATATATATACTAGCATGTATCCCGTGCATTTGCACGAGTAATAATAATATAAAAAACTATGAAAAAAATATTACGGTAAAATTTTTATGGGCGGGTCAACCCACAATCCGACCCAAGTATCCATTTACTCTCACATATATCCAAATTAACCACAAGTTTTCGACCCGACAATCCGAACACTTTAAAAATTAAGCATCATTATATATATATATAGATTAGTTAGTTAAAAAGTTGAACTTATATTGTTAAAATGTCACGCGTTTATCAAATTTTAGATTGAATTTAAAATATAAAGTGTTATTAGCCTAGTTGGTTAAAAGGTTGTACTTGTTTTGTTAGGTTGCAAGTTCGAACCATGCCTATAGCATTTTTAATTTTATTTTTAACCGTTTTAAGTTTATGGGCGGGTCAACCCACAATCCGACCCAAGTATCCATTTACTCTCACATATATCCAAATTAACCACAGCTCTCGGCCCGGCAATCCGAACATTTTAAAAATTAAGCATTATTATATATATATATATATAGATAATGATGCTTAATTTTTAAAGTGTCCAGATTGTTGGGTCGAGAGCTGTGGTTAATTTGGATACATGTGAGAGTAAATGAATAATTGGGTCGGATTGTGGGTTGACCCGTTCATAAAAATTTTACCATAATATTTTTTTACGGTTTTTTATATTATTACTCGTGCAAATGCACATGATACATGCTAGTTTTAATAAATAATATTGTAAAATATAATATAGTAATCTATACTCTTGGGCCTTGTTTGAGGAAATGATTTTTTGGATTTTGTCTGGGTTTTATCCAAAAAACCCTTGTTTGATATAAAGTATGAAAAAATTGGTTTTTAAAATTTAAAGACTAATTTGCCCTTTGACTTTAGAAAATATGGTGTAGGTGTAGTTTTGATATTTAAATGATAAAATTATTTGATTTGATGGTTGATAAGATGTTTGAGTTTTGGGATAAAAACTGAGTTTTATCCCAAAAACCCTTCATCAAACGAGGCCTTGTATCATATACAAATTATAAATTAATTGTAAGGCGTAATTTTTTTTATTATCAAAACTATAAAAATCAAATTATTTTGTTTTTCTAATTATACTCATTATTAACATTTTTTATTTTCTAATTATATTATTTATTAGTACTAATTTATAACTCATTATCATATTATAAATAAAATATATTTTTATATTAAGTATTATATGATTATTATATTTATTTAAAATAAAAAATAAATTATATATTTATTTTATTTATATAATTTCTATATTAATAAATCATTTGAGTCAAAATGTCAATTGTTGCATAACTAGAGGGACATATATATACATAATTGTCAAGACAGTATGTGAGCATCATCTAATCTAGAACGCCACTTCCTAACCCTAAATACATAAAGAGAGGGAGAGAGAGAAGAATCGAAGATCGAAGAATCAAAACTTGGAAAATGGGAGTGGAAAAGCAGATTTTGAAAGCTGGAAACGGTCCCAAGCCCGTCGTCGGCCAAACCGTCACCGTTCACTGCACTGGATTTGGTTATTTCTTTACCTTTCTCTATATTTCGTTCGATATCTAATCTCTCTACTGAATATTTGCTCTAACTCCCGCCGTCTTGCTTTACATGCAGGCAAAAATGGCGATCTTACTAAGAAGTTTTGGAGGTACGCTTACGAATCTGTTGAACAACTTCAATTTTGATTTCTCCTTTTTATCGATCCATGCCTTTATCTTATTTTTACTCTTTTTTGTTTGTTTAGCACAAAGGATCCTGGACAGGAGCCTTTTACTTTCAAGATCGGCCTAGGTTCTGTTATTAAAGGTTATAATACTCTACAATCTCAGTTTGTCGTGTGATTCTGTGCTTGATATTGCAATTGATATGTTTCAATAATGTTATATACATGGATTGGAAGTTTTCAACAGTCAATTACTATTATAGTTTGCTTAATATTAACAGGATGTTCAAAAATCTGAACTTTCCCTCTGAAACTACAGCTAAAGAAAATCTCTCTCTGTTTGTATCAGGATGGGATGAAGGTGTTTTGGGAATGCAATTGGGAGAGGTTGCTCGTTTGCAGGTAATTGTTGGACTTTTTCGTTAGATTGTAAGTTTGAATAACAAAGCAAAATGCTTCTGATCAAGGACTGTAGTTTAGGAAGTCAACATTGATTATAGTTCAGTTGTTATCAGGCAATGGACTTGACTTGGATCTGGATTCTAGAATGACCATTGCTTCAATGAATCAATTATATGATTAGGCTAGATGTATTCTTTCTTACACAGAATGTAAAAACTGTCCCTTTTGCATCAACCCATGAAATCCAAAAACCAAATTTGAATGCATTACAGTTTGGACTTTGATGTATGTATGGTCTTTTAGTATGTTGTTGTTAACCCACTTGAATAGCTATGTTATCCCTGTAATGGGTTCCTTTCAAATTGGTTTTTATATGCTAATAAGAGTTTGGTTTTATATTTCTTTCTTATAAGTTGAACCTATGGTATATTAGCTGACACTTTAATTCTTATTCTTTGGAGGTTGAAAGCGCAAAACTTTTTTTATTGAGTTCTGAAATAAGTTTCATTTGAAAATTTGCAGTGTTCTCCAGACTATGCTTATGGCAGTGGTGGGTTTCCAGCATGGGGCATCCAGCCCAACTCAGTCCTGGATTTTGAGATCGAAGTTCTTAGTGTCAAGTAGTAATAGTAGCTATTAAACAGCGAGTTCCAATATTATGAATAAAAATCACGATGTTTTGAGGACAAATTTCATATTGAACAATGGCTGTTTTATGGCTTATGAATGATTATTTAGATTTGTATTCAGAGGGAATTTAAGTTCAATCTATTCATCAATGTACCCCTTCCCTTATATTTGGAATTTATAAAGCAGCTCTTGTCACAAATTTTCTATCTTTAGACAAATATGGACAAAATATGGGTTAGATTTTTATGATTTAAATGGGCCGACCTGAACTTATACATTTGTTTTTTTTATAGAATTTTTTTCCGGATAAAGTTTAGTTAAAATTCTGAATATTAGATTTATATTAATTAATTATTTATATATAATTAAGTATAAAAATTAATTTTAAAACAAATAATATTAAAAATTATTAGTTACAAAATAAATGAAAGAGTAATAATTTATTTAAAATTTTATTTTATTTATAATTAAAATAATTTATAAACTTAGATTAATAAAATATTAAAATTATAAATTTAAAAATATAAGAGTTTAACTAATACGTTAGTTCCACTTCACCTTCAGTACGATTAATTTATGAAGTTAAACACACATAACCGGCAAATTCTAAACCCTAAATCAATAAACATGAATAAAATTTGCTACCGGCAAATTCTAAACCCTAAATCAATAGACATGAATAAAATTTGCTATAGCTTATATGTAAGAGTGAGCATATATTGGGTTGATCCAAACCCCATACCTAACTCAAAATATTAATTTAGGTAAGTTAATTTGAGTTGAGTTGAGTTGGGTTGGGTTGAGTATGTGTTGAGTTTAATTTAGGTCAGGTTAGTGTTATTCAAATTACACAAATTAAATAAATTTAATTTAATTATTTTTATCAATCCAATATAAACTGTCCATCTTCTAATTCTAATACATTATTTTGCAGTCAAATAATTTTAAATTTTAAAACTCATTAATAATATATTTATTAATTATAGTTTAACCATAATAATAATAATGAACTAACATATCACTATTATTTTAAAACTGTTTAAATGAATTAATTAGTTTATGAAAATTAACCGAATTTATCGTATTCAAAATTTTATTTAATATAAATAATTTAAATATTATTTAAATAATCCATATCAATCTCACATATTATTTTTTAAAATAATTTAATAATTAAAATATTAAAAAATTTAAAAAAAATCAAAATTATGTTAAACGGATAAAAATCGTATAATCAAATAAATAAATAATCGGACCGAAATTGTTAAATGTGTCACAAGTGTGTTAAACGAGCCAAAACGTGTTAAACGTGTTGAATAACTCAAAAATGGTAAAACAAATCAAATAATTATTAAACGAATGTTAACTAGGATAAAAACGTGTTAAATATTAAACGAGTAGAAAACGTAATAAATGTTTTATAAACTAAAATTTAGTTTAGATTATCTAACTCAACTCATATTAATTGGATAATGGGTTGACCAAACTTAATTTGGAGTTTAGTTTACTCATTTGCATACTCTAATGGTAGGATAAGCTCCTTAATAGAGACTAGAACTTGAGTATCACCTCTTTTTGTTAAAGGATGTATAATTTAACTAAATTTGATTCCTTACTTTATTTTAAAATAGTAAACTTTTAATAGTGTATGAATTAATTTAAAAATAAAATAAAAAATGGTATAGTTTTTTATATACTATTTATTTATTTATTTAAAACTTAAATACAAATTGTCAATATATATATTTTTTAACTTTTCAAACCCAAAAAAAAATTAACGGTGACAAATGGTATTTAATTAGATTTTATTTATTTTAATTCCAGATAAACATGTATCTGAATTCGAAATTAGAGTGAAGAATAAAATAAAATATTATTCTTAAATTTATTACACGTTCAAATTTGGTAGTAAGAAATTGCACAATAATCCATTATAGGGATTAAAACGAAAACTTCATATTAATTCAAGGTCCTGTTTACAATTACTTAACCTATATAAAATGGTAAAGCCTCTTCTCTATTCTCTACTGTGATTATTAGGGTTTGCGTCGGCGGCAGCGGCAGCATCAGAGCTTTTCTTCGGGTAGAAGACCTAATAGGCGGCGCTCCATCAACGGCATTTCATCATGGGTCGTATGCATAGTGGAGGGTTCGTCTCTATTTATGTTCTATGAAATCGTCTGCAGTTTTTACTTGTTCAAATGAATTGGTTTTGTTTTGCGATCAGAAAGAAGTTTGATTTATGTTTAAATTGATTGCAGTAAGGGTATTTCAGCTTCTGCTCTACCTTATAAGAGAACTCCACCAAGTTGGTTGAAGATCTCTTCTCAAGATGTACGATTACTGAAACTTTGATCTATTGATTTAACATTTATATTTTCCTTTGCTTGATTGTCATGCTCTGTCAAACTGTTCAGCTCATTCAAGTTAATTAAGAATCTTGTTGGGTATTTTAAATCTTATCTTAGCTGAATCCTATTGCTTTTGGTTTCAATCTGAATTGACCATTAAGCAAACTAATATTTTTGTTCAGATTTGTTGTTATCCTGAAACCATCCCCTTTAAATTTTCATTGTTATACCGATTCCAAATCTATTCAGTCCTTTTGTCAACCTTATTTGGTGTTGATGCTGATTGTGGAGTCTACTCGTTTTAACAAACTGTTTTAAAGCATGTTTACAAAACTAGGCTTTGTGCTTATATGATGAATCTCCGGTCAATGTGTTAGTCCTTATTGAAAATGAATAATGACCACATTCCCAATTTAAGATTCCAGTGTTGCAACTTTAACGTCTGGAAAAGATCTTAGATTTTTGATACCTGGTTCCCAAACTGTATGTTTAGGCTTTTAGGTCAAGAACTGGTATTCTATTTATTTGCTAGTTATAACTTTAAAAGTAATACTAGCGATTTTATGTAAGAATTTTTAGGGCACATACAGAACTACAAGGAACCTATTAGATGATGATTTTTTTTTGTAGATTTAGTATTCTTTCTATTGTTTCTTTGAGAAGAATCTTGTATTATTTAAATAATCTTAAAATAGTTTTCTTATATCTGTTCTTGAATTTTTTTTTCTCTGTTTCTTGTATTCATACTACTTGTTTAGTACTCTGGTACTCATAATTCTTGCTAAATTTCAGGTTGATGAAAATATCTGTAAGTTTGCCAAGAAGGGAATGACCCCTTCCCAAATTGGTGTTATTCTTCGTGATTCTCATGGAATTGCTCAGGTTAAGAGTGTTACTGGAAACAAGATATTGCGCATCCTTAAAGCCCATGGTAAATCTTCTTGACTTGATTCTTCTGTTGCCTAAGCTTTTTCCACATTGAAATGCTATGGTGGAGAATTATATTTTTTCGTGTAACTTGTAGGTCTTGCTCCGGAAATTCCTGAAGACTTGTATCACCTTATCAAGAAGGCAGTAGCAATCAGGAAGCACTTGGAAAGGAATAGAAAAGACAAAGACTCTAAGTTCAGATTGATCCTTGTGGAGAGCAGGATTCACCGTCTTGCCCGTTACTACAAGAAGACAAAGAAGCTCCCACCTGTCTGGAAATAGTAAGTTTTAAGCAAACTTATTTTGAACATACTATTGATTGACTTCATAGATCTTTACTGCTACACCTTAAATATTTTATCTTCTTCAATTTGAAGCATATGACAATCATGAGAGTAAGTAGCAGTTAATTGAATGAATGCTCTGCTCTATTGACCTTTATTCGACAATATGTTCTTCATATATCCATGTGGACATATATTTACTTTCCCCTTTTTTCTTTTTCTTTTTTGCAGTGAATCAACCACCGCAAGCACTCTTGTCGCATAAGACTGATGAACCATGTGTTTATTTTTTCCAAGTTTTGCAGCAAAGTTTCATCTGTTGAGAAGAATTGCTTTTATTTGAACTCAATTTAGTTTTATTTCTTGTTGAACTCTTACTACTTCTGTTATTGCAACAATGGAATCAAGATTTTATCAGTTTTAATATATCAACTCTTCAGTCTTTTTGGATAATCTACAGTCTTCCAGCTTCTTTGATAGCTTTTATCTAGCATAGATTTTTCTGGTATAAGAGTAAAATATGGATTAAAGAACCATTATTTTAATATATCTTTTATTTCTCAAAAGTGAAGAGAGAAAACTCTCTTGGTATGATGGTTATAAATTTGGAATTACAGAAGACTCTTGATTAAATTGATCTATCTGGCCTTGAATGTATCAACCATGTGGATGCATGTCTTTTATAATTTATTGCTAGACATTGGTTCAATAAGATTCTGTCTTGAATTTGTGTATGATTTAAAGTTATATGCATTCCCAAGGTCAAAATCTCCAACCTCTCAAGGATATGTGTTTGAGCCTGAGTGTGTTTACAAGCTATGTTTGAATTTGTTGTGAAGCAGATGATTTGATTATCCATCTTGGATTGCTCAGATCACAAAGGACTAAAGTCTAAACTAAGATCTTTATTACCTTATTATCTTTGATTTGATTCAAATTGAATGGTGCTCAGATCACAAGAGACTGAACTAAGATCTTTATCACCTTATGATCTTTGATTTGAGTCAGAGGTTGAAGTGGGATCATCATGATTATGATTAGTTGTTTTGTTTGGTTGTACATGTCATTGTTTAATTCTTAATGTTATTTTGGTTTGGTTTAATCATGAATCATCATATTTGTTTAAGAAAGGAGGATCTATAAGTCATCATTAACAGTTGAAATGCAAGCAAAGTGTTGACAATCTAACTTTGCTACCGTCCAACTCCAATTTGATTTAATTGGATTTGATTTTGATATGATTCTTATGAGTTGGTTATGGTATTAGCTCAGCAACTGTCCATGGACATGCTTAAAATCCCCAACCACTTACCATAACTCATCATGACAACGACAATGCCCAGTTCACTAATAAAGGTGGTGGTGGATTTGGTGGAGGTGGAATAAATAAAAGGGGCCTCACATGTGAATGTTACATGAATTATAATAACTATTATAATTATTATAAAGTTGGTTGTAAGTAGATTTATTTGAAAATCTTATTGGCCAATTACCTTTTTACCCTCGTGTTTCTATTTTATTTTATTTTATAGATTTATTGACCTTAGTTGGTGTCCTAACACTAATATTTTGTTAAGAAGATTATTGGGGGTGTTAAGTGTAGCAACTCTTATTGAGTATTAATTACTATTATTGAACCTCTTTTATTCTTAATTAAAAATATATTCAATGTTTAAAATTCTTAATAAATCACGAATAATATATTATAATAAATAATAAAAAACTCTCGATCCACATTTTATTTATTTTGATAAAACAACTTATCTTTTCAAATGTTTCATCACATATTTTTTTTGAATGAACCTCTCATTTCATGACCTTACATTTTCACTTCAGTCAATCAAATATTTGATTAATATTTTTCAACATTTAGCATGGTAACCTCACACTTTGGTGAATCAAATAATTGTAACATATTTTTTTAACTACTTTTAATTAATACCGGCCTATTATCCCTCGACAAATCACATTCCAATCACACGTGGTTAAAGGGTTGTACTTATTTTGTTATGTTGCAAGTTAAAAATATACATATAACATTTTTTATTTTATTTTTAACCGTTTTAAGTTTATAGGCGGGTCAACCACAATCCGACCCAAGTATCCATTTACTCTCACATATATATCCAAATTAACCACAGCTCTCGACCCAGCAATCCAGATATTTTGAAATTAAACATGATTATATATATATATATATATATATATATATATATATATTAGTTAGTTAAAATGTTGAATTTATATTATTAAAATGTCTCGCTTTCATTAAATTTGATGTTGAATTTAAAATATAAAGTTTTATTAGCCTAATAGGTTAAATGTTTTTTTTATTAAGTTGCAAGTTCGAAACATATCTATAACATTTTTTATTTTATTTTTAACCGTTTTAAATTAATGGATGGTCAACCCACAATCCAACTTAAGTATCAATTACTCTCACATATCGATCCAACAATTCGAACACTTTGAAATTAAATATTATATATATATATATATATATATATATATATTTTAAAACAACAAGAATAGCCATTGTGATTTGTGAAAAAAAAAAATTAACTTTTTTTTTTAGATCATTTCATTGTAGTTGTAAGAAATATGACATTTGGAAGTTGGGACTCTTTTGATTTGAGTCTCTTTTCAATCAAGTTTTTTATAAATTATATCTCTATCACAACATTATTATTTTATTTATTAAATCATTAATTCTATTAATTAAAATATTATTATTAAATTTTAATTTTAAATAAAAATTATTTTAATAATTAAACTAATTAAAAACTCAAATAATTTTTTTTATCGAATAAAAACTTACAAAAAAAAAAAAAAAATCATACAAGTTCTTAAACAAATAAGCTCTTAATAAAGAACATAAAAATGAAGTGAAAATCAATTATTTTATTATATTATGAGTTTTCTTAAAATGATACTTAGGTTAAAATTTAAAATTTATTTTTTCTATTAGTGTTTGGAGTAAAAATTTGTGTGGTTGTGAGTTTCTTTTTATGATCATTGTGTTAGTGTTTTGTAATGATAGCACTTTTTATTTTTTATAATGACATTAGTATTATATATGATAAATCTAGTCATATAATTTGTTTCACAATTTTGTTGCTATTTTTGGCACTAAATGAATAGTCAAATGAGTTTTTCTTAAAAGAAAATTTGTTATAATCAAATTATTAGGATGAAAACTAATTTTCATTCCTTGATTCCCAAAGATTGAATGTTTATTTTTATATATTTATTTTATGGTAATGAAAAATTGAATGTTAGATGGCCTGCAATTGCGCTCATTTAATTTTGTTTGTTTCTTGTTGTTGGATTGTGTCATGATTCCTAAGGCAATGCAATGCCATCAATAACAATGGCACTATTATATGTCTCGCCATTCATGATGCTAATGACGTGTTTGGATCACCTTGACATGACTCATTTGTCCTCTTTTTTTCCTTTTTTATTTATTTATTTTATAATTGGTTTGGGCACGGTTTAGGTTTGGTTTGAATTGAGGTTTTTTTAAAAATTTAAAAAGAAAAAAAAATAATGATGGTTAATAATTTTAAAAAAATAATGATTATTTTTGGTAAAATATTTAAAATGTATTGATATATATAAATAAAAAATAATAATAATTTAAAATAGAATGTATTTTAGTATTTTAATTAATGATTTGAGTGATGTGATGGATAATAAAGAGTGAAATAATGTTTGATTTTGTTTGAGTTATTTAAAAAATACAAACTGAACAAGATTTTATAGGTAATTTGATTTGAGTTTTTTTTAGAATTTTTATTTAGTTTTAAAAAAAGTATTATTTAATAAAATATATATTATTTGAGTTTTTTTTGTAAGATGAATTATTAAAATAATATTTTATATTTAAAATTTAATTTTTCAAAAGTAAATTTATAAAGTTTTGTTATTGTAATTTATAAATGAAGTGTTTTAATAGTTATAATATATTGATATGATAAAAGTATTATTTAAAAAAAAACTTAAAACAAGAAAATTTATCATAAAAATTTTGTTTTGTTTGATTATTTGAATAATTTTTTAATGAGAAATAATAAGAGAGAAAAATTGAAAAGAATGAGAGAGAAGATGACGTATATCATATAATTAGCTTAGCTGTAAAAACGAGAAAATGTGAGGATACATGCATTGTCATCCACTAAGCCAATGCTACCTATACATTAAAAAAAATTAATAAATAAGTGGGGTGATGTTTCACTTTTTGTGTATAAATGTCACTTGATTAATGAAATATTGACGGTGCTTGATAGAATGGAATTATCCGAGAAAAATGAAAGAATTTTTTTTATAAAAATAACTTTCAGCTAATTAGATTGAGTCATGTCATTCTTTCTCTTATGCCTTCTCATTCTTAAATAATTTATCATTTTTTCACAATTCTTTATTTATTAATAAGGCTATGTTAGGTTTGAATTATTTAAATAATTCAATCCACTCAAATCATTTCATTCTCCTTTTTATCCATGATATTACTTAATTCATTAACCAAAATATTAAAATACCATTTATTTTATATTATTATTTTTACATATTAATACATATTAACTTTTTTTTTTTATCAAAAAATAACCATTATCCCTTCAAAATTATCCATGAGATCTTCTGCTCCCACCTAACCTGTGTTCCCTCTCATAGGGGAGGGGGTAAATTTGAATTATTTTTTTGTAAAAAGATTTTTTGCCCCCTTCCTTATGAGAAGGAATATGAAGAACACGAGTTAGGTGAAAACAAAGGATACCATCTGTCAAAATTATCAATCACCATAACATTTTCCACCTTCTAAGTTATATAAATAACCCTAATCCAAACAAGCTCTAAATAAACAATATATCAAAATACTCTTTATTTTATTATTTTAAAACTATTTTTTATTTTTCAATTATATATTAATATTTTTTATTTTTTTAATACTTACAAAAAAAATAAAATTTGAAATGAAAACCCTCCCGCGGTAACCGATCCTAATTGTCCAGTTTGGGACGTTTTTTTCTCGAAATCGAATGAGGATGGGGCGATGATGATATTTGTGTCCCCCACCCCGATCTCACTCCGTTTTCGCCCCGAATACTATAAACACAATTAAATATATAAAATTACCGATATATATTTATTTATTATATTATATAGGAGTTGTAATTTTTTCTTTAAAATAATATAAAATTTTAATATATTACCATATATATATATATATATATTAAAATTTTTGTTTATATAATGAAAATATTTTATAAACAATATCTCAAGAAAATTCATAGAAATCGAACGAAAGAAAATTGGTATTAAACAATCCCAAAAATATAAACTGGCCATAAATGCATTCTCCGAACCTATTACCATCTTAGTTGAAGCCATGATCATTAAAAAAAAAAAATTTAGATTTAGAAGTATAATAAAATATAGATTAGATAAGACAAATTGTTTGAGGGTAATTTCGTCATTTTGATTCTTCATAATCGGGTACGATCTATCTCTCTATATGCATGTCGTCCTTCTTTGCTTTGCTTTGCTTGCTGTTACTACATTAACACACTTCACGGTATTCTCTCTCTCTCCGATTTCAGTCAGGTTTATTTCAATATTTGACGTCCAAACGATACGCTTCCTGAGATCGGAAATCGGATACATACATACCTTCAATTCAATGTAAGTGTTCATCATCCTTTGTATATCAAACTTTAGATCGTCGTATCAATAAAGTACAGATTGATTGATTGATTGATTATCAAAGCCTAATTGTTGATCTCTCCAAAACTATGCATTATTCTATCATTTAGGGCTGAAATCATGCGTAATGGACTAATGGTGGTTGATCTCTTTAAAATTGGCCTTTTATTTTGAAGATATCTTTATAGACTTGAATCTTATAGATAATAATGTCAATCTCTTGGTCTTTGTTTCACAGGCTTATTGATATAATATTTACTTGAGGCTATTTCATCTGCGAACAAAATTGGAACAATATGCTGTGGTTAAGTCTCTCAATTGATGTATTCCGAAGAGCTGCTACCTCCTTGCGTGTCTATTGTAGGATCATATTGTAGATGATCGCCTTCAGTATCTGATTTTCGATATAATTAACCGATGGGATCCAATCACTTTTCCTTTCTTGATCATTCTATGCACATGATTAGCTGAAAGTATTGTGTTCTTCTTAATTGGCTTTTGAAATTTTTCTAGCTAGACAATTATTGTTTCTCTTGAAGTTTGATAAGAGTGTAGTAGAAAAAAGTGATGGTGTGCCAAAAAGCGAGCCAAACACGATTTCGGGCATTAAAACACGAGAATAGTGGGATTTCAGGAAGAGCCACCATCATAGTTAGAGTAATAGCTTGCTTTCAACCTTTGCAAGATTGTCAGGTAATGACTTGTTTATTTACTTTGTGTGATTTGTAATATCTTTCATTAATTATTCTCATTCTCTTTAAACAGGCCGAGTATTTTCGTCACATGCTGAAACCCGTTACGTAATTTCGCTACCTCATTGACGTGTAATTCAAGCTATAGGAGATTTCGTTTCTTGTTTTTCCTTCTTCTGTTTCATTCCTTGTAAATTATCGGGCTTTGCTGTTATCCTGGTAATTCCTGTCTTATCTTGCAGTATGAGTGTTAAATTGATAAAGAATGTTTGCCATAATGATTCATTTATTATCTTCAGGTGATTTTCTCTGCTGCTGGATGGTGAAAGTTGGAGATTTTCCGCTCTCTGAGCAGCTATCTGCTTATTACCCCTTTCCGTGGTTTGACAACATAAATGAAACCCACAGTTCGTTACAGTGTACCCCTGGAAATAACCCTTCAACCCTCTGGCCAGTTTCTGGGCCTTCTGATAGAAGGTTCATCATCTTTGATCAGACTGGTGCTGATATTAGAACGTTCTTAAGTCCCATTTGTCCTCTTCCACCTAATACATCCATTGATGCTGGTGAATTTCTTGAAAAAACACAGTCATCAGAAATGAAGCAAGAAATTTCCATCATCCCCAAAAGGCCAGTGATGGAAAAAAGTGGGATGCATGAAGAAGACAGTGACGAAATAGATGCAATTCTCTATTCATCCGACGAAGACAGTGATGAAGGCGAAGTAACAAGCACTGCTACTTCTCCATTTTGGACCTCCACGAGTAGCTGCAGGAAGCGTGAGTTACAGTATGATGGGAACAACATGACTAACTGCAAAAGGCAGAGGCTACTTGACGATGATCACAAGCAACCGAGAAATGTGGAAATGGGTTGTAAAATTGGGGAGAGAGAATTGAAGAGGGATAATATTCAGGAGACATTGACAGCATTGAAATCAATAATCATCCCAAGTAGGAAGATGAACGACCCATTGTTAATTATTGAAGAGGCCATCTGTTACTTGAAGGATTTAAAGATGAAAGCTCAGGCATTAGGAGTTAGTGAGATATTGCAGTAAAGTGAAAATGTCCAAGCTTTTGAGTGTTGCAGGTGAGATTTAAAGAGGGAAGAGATGGACTGATTGAATAAGAGTAAGGTTTTGAAGTTGTGAATGTATGAAGTAAGTTGTAATGTAATGATCATAAATAAATCAGCTTGGTAATAAATCCCATTATCTTGTACATGACTCTCTGACTTGACTTCCCACTTCTCTATCTAACTGCTACTTTCCAGCCATTAACCAGAACCAGAAGATTACTTAGTGATTGTTTGCTCTGTGCCTGTAAGGTGTTGGACAAAATCCTATTAAGGTAATATTCCCACCAACCAATTTCTTTATTTTCCTCTTCTAATATTGAGACAGTTATTTTTTATATATTTTAGCTGTGATCAGCTGGCAGATCCACTTTCTCAGAATGCAGCAGTAGCAGTTAGTTTCCAAGGTTCAGGTTCAGGTTCTTCTGTCCCCACGCCAGTAAACAAAAAAGGTGAAATATAAGTGTGCCAACTCCATTGCAATTTTCAATTTAATAGTCACCTTCAAATAGAATAAATTGTTCTGACTACAAAATGATGATAATAAGATAGCTCCCATAAATAACTCAAAAAAGCACCAAGAAAGCAAAGTGGAAGGATGGGATCACTGAAACCTATTGAATTGAATTTCTTCAAGTTGAAGAAACATAATATATGTAAAGAAGAAAGAACATATATAATACCACCACTTAGAATAATTTCCTTAAGAAATAGAATTTCTCCACCTTCTAGGCGCCTTTCTAGCCTGTTCTGTGTTTGGAATCTGAGATCCAATGTCATTCGCCTCTAAATGTGTCATCTTGGTAAGCTTGCTCAGTTTTTTCCAACCACTTGTCCAAGCCGAAGATTGTTTTGGCTTTGCCATTTTATCAAACTGCTTTTGTAAAGTCTCCATGTCATTTTGTAGCTCTAGGTACTTGGCCTTGACCGACTCAAGCTCAAACTTGAGTGTGTTAATGTCCTTTTTAGCCGCTGTCCATCCTTCTTGAAATGACTGTGGAGTTGCCTCAAGTAAACTTCTTCTGTTTGACACCATGGGCTGATAATTAGAATCCCCAGCTTCTTTTAAAGAGCTGTTGGCTATTGCATTGCTTATCTTTACTTGTTCAGAGAAAAGAACTTGCACAACAACTCTTAATGGAAGCCTTTCGTTTTGGGCTGCGTGCATACATGCATCTATTGACAGTTTCTGACAGTCCATCACCCGGCATAGTCTCTTCCTTTCATGCTCAGATAGCGTTGGATGTGCCTATCAATTTTCCAAATCCAAAATCTGAGTAATTTACTGCTAAGCGAATATTTTTTATATACGATGCTATTATTAAATACCTTAAGATAGGAATCAATTGCACGGTAGAGTCCATCATCACAAGTTCTTGCAGAATCTGGCAAAGCCTCGGCTAGGACTTGAAACTTGGTCAAGGAGAGGTTTCTGTCTCTAGAAACTTCGGTGAGATAACTGTCCACAAGCCTTGCGACTCTTGCCTTGGCGTTTTGGCTACTTCCTCTTTGAGCTGCTGCTGCTGAATCGTACATGTGTTTGTCTGAGAAAGGCTGCTGTCTGCCCGGGCTTGACCCTTCTGTCTGTTCTTGAACTAGAAAATGTTCTAGAAGCCTCTGCATTAAATCAACATCGTACAAAGTCTCGCTTTTGCTGTAAGAGGGTATGAGAAGATCGGCCAATGTGGCCTGTTCGAACTGCATTCCAACCCGTTTCTCCAATTCAGTGACAAGAGCCGGTGCCACCTTTAACATGTTTGCCATCCTCAATAGCTGGAGAAGGAATCCACAAGAAACGCTGTCCTTCTGTGGAGGAATTATGCTTATCAAGCTCTCGATAATCATTCTTTGATCTTTCGCTTGAACTGTCGATATTTCATCTTTACTCCCTCCCGCCACTATCATATGAAGTCCTCCTTTCCAGCTTGAGCTTGAAGTAGTGTCGTTATTAACATTATTTTCTCCATCTGCTGCTGATGCAGGTAAGTCTTTGATTAAACCGGGAAGCCATTTAACTGCATAATGTGTTATTGCAGCTCCTATTAATTCAAATCTCATTCCTTTCACCTTAATTGCAGTTATGACTCGGACAAAATGATCAATCCTTAATATAGAGACGTCCTCAAACCACCAGTCAGGTGGGGCTTGATGGTTTCTGCTGGGACTGGACTCTTTCATTTCGTTCCATTTCGGGCTGGAGACTTTAACTAGGGGCTTTCCAGTGTAAGCCCATCTGATTCCTTTAGGATTGGCGCAAGCCTTCCAGGCAATTGATTCACTACATCTTCTTACAATTTGGAGGTTTTCTGACCATGGGGAGAGCTTTTCACAGCTCTTTAATACAAGAATGGAGTCTCTCCATGATGATAGAACTACATAGCTGAGAAAAGCTTCAGTTTTGAAAATTAGATTGCCTTCTTCCAAATCCTCTGTCATTTCGAGATACTCTGCAGCACATCTGAGGCCTGAGATGTTGGTGGCTGTTAAATCAACGGCAACCCCATAGCAGAACTTGGCAGCTTGCTCGAATGCTTCATGGCCGCCTGGAAGATCGTCGATTATTACCTTGCTAAGGTCAGTATCCCTCGTTTCACATATTAATCTGTTCATCTTTCCACTTCTGGAAAGAAGTGGATACTGTTTGCAGGTTCACAGTAATTATTTTAAATTGTCATTACCATTGATTTAGAAAAGAAAAAGAAAAATAGATTTTTCCCAATTTGTATATATATATACCTTGTGCAAGTGGAAAGTAACATCTCCAATTTGAACCAACAAGTCACTTGGAATATCAGTTGCAACAAACCTATAATTGGACATGCAATTTAGGAGGAAGATTAAATGAAGGGGTTGTTTGTTGTTTTATTTTGATAAAATTAAAGTTAGATATGTATGTGAATTAGAAGAAAATAGATACCAAGATTGGCCTCTTTGCTCGAAGCCATCACTCTTGACACCATGCTTGCTTGAACTAAGCAAAGCATTGTTGTAATCCCTCCCTCCAAGCGATTCATTCTCTGAATCCCACATGGTGTGTGTGTGTGTGTGTGAGATAGAGAGGTTGAAAACCAAAGGGATGAAAATTAAGGAAGAGAGAGATAGAGTTAGCAAGCAATTGCAAGTAAGCAAGAGGAGATGGAGATAGAGTGCAGAGAGTAAGAGAGGAGTGTAAGAGAGAGAGAGGGGGAAGATGAAGATGAAGATGAAGATGATGATGAGCAATTAAATTAAAGAGGAGAATCCCACATGGGATGAGATTGGAATTATCTCTAATTGTCGGGGGGGCAGATTTACGAGGCCTTCTCTTCTTACAGGCTGTGAAGTAATGGGGGGTATTATTAGTGAGTAGTAATACTGTAATAGTATGCAACAGTAGTAGTTGTGTACTGTTCTTGGATCATACATATCTTATTTGCCTTTAATTTTAACTTCTTCTTCAGGTGAGTGGGGATCATCTCTACCCTTTTAAGCTCCTTTTCTATATTTTCTCTTTCCACTCACTCTCTCTTTGTTTCTCACTCATTATACACAGTAGGTAGTAATTAGCACTACTACTTACTGTTCATGTGATTAGCAAGCATTTCCAAGAAAGGTGCATCCATTTTGTTTAAGTGAGAATTAAGAGAGATGGGTCCGGGGATTTAGAAATAAAGATAGATTAACAGCTAATTTTGATGGGATTGGGTTAGGTTGGGTGTAATTATTAATTATTATTGTTGTTTGTTTCCACTGACAACTAATTTAACCTGGACAGTACTAGTTTAGACACTTGTGATGAAAGGAAGGATTATAAAGGCATATTATTATTAACAGCAGTTGCGAGTTCAACATGTATGTACTCATTGATTGAATCAATGTGGGTGGGGGTAAAGATTGGGACCCAAAACTTTGATGAGAGAGGAATGGATATAAATGTATTTTGTGAAGAGAGTCGGTCAATGACAAGAGTAGGTCCATCCATTTTGGTAAGAAAAAAAGAAAAGTATCCTTATTATTGTCTTCAAAAAACAGTTCCCCCTAAACCAGGTCTCATGTGTCCCCTTCAACTCCAAGTAGATATTTGGCTTTCAAAGAAAAGGTCCATATGCTTCTACCTGTCTTTATCATCACTGTATATAATCACCTATTATCATGATGATGTGAAGCCATTACCCCCTCCCCTCCTCAATGATCACCATTATTTATCACGTATTCTAATCACTTGTTAACTGCAAAAGAAACATACCCAATATGATTTTTTTTTTTTTTTTTAAAGTTATTAACCAGTTCCTTGCTTTTAAAAAGGTTATTTATAAATATGTGGTTATTTGAAGCTATTTTAGGAAAGCATCCTTCCTTTTAAAAGTGTGTTATATTTTGAGTTAAGTGACAATAAAGAGAAAATTTAAGATAATAAGTTATCACAACAGTGATATTGCTTGCAGCAGCTGAGTCTAACACTGACAATTGGTTGGTTGTTTAATTAATTAAGCAAGGCAGATGGAGAGAATGTTATTAATTAATTTTCAGTGAAAGGACTGAGGAGAAGGCTCGGTCAGGCATATATATATATAGGGGTGGTGGGGACCCGAAGTATTCAGCAGCTGCATACTTCTGGTTGGTTGGTTGGTGGGTGGGTGAGTGAGTGAGTTAGTGGCTTCAATTCAATATTCCCTCTTTTCCATTCCTTGCTATTATTAATTTGCTTACAGGTTACAACCAAACCTAATAAAAAAGATGAATAAATAATAATAATAATAGTATGTTTCCCAAGTATTTTTTTAATAGTAGATAAAATAACACATGATTATGATGATGGGTCTTTTGTTTTTAGAATAAAGAAATGTTTTGATGCATGGGTTGATGATAGCTAGGTAGGTCATTAAACCTAGAATGTCATATAATTTGAACTCTGTGTATTGAGGACGACTTAACATGCATGGAGATTGGAGACACATATACTTACATACTTACATACATTGTTCAGAATTCAGATAGATAGAACCAGTTTATAATAATGGGGAAATTAGCAAAGCAGGTATCAAGGGGCCCATTAGCATATATGTATATATATATATATATATATATATATATATATACAGTACTACACACCCTTCTTATTATTCTTATTCTTCTTCTTATTATTCTAATGGAGGAGAAGTTAATATTATCTAGCTAGGTATCCGAATCCTCCTTCTGCAATATTAATTGTATATAATATTATTGGCAAATCATGAATATATATCCCTTTCACACACACACACACACCCATGATCGATCGATCATGATATTTGTTTGGAATGTTTAAAAGAGGCAGGTGAGAGCCCACAAAGCACATGGATTGATGTTGCAGACAAAAGTATTAAAAGTTGCAAAGTATGTATGTGTGTATGTCTGTTCTGTTTGTTATATATATACATATTTACTTGGTAAATGGTGAACGAATTAGGTTGCCATTCCTACTCCTCACCTGTTATCTCTCCAACGCAATAATAATAATTAATTTATTAAGAGCAAGGGGGATCGAGGAGGATTCGGGTTATAACATCGTCCAAAGAAAAACCTTTTTTTTTGGGGGGGAATTTAGGCCTTTTATTTTATTTTGTTACTTTACCAACCCCACTACTAGATTTGGGAATTGGGAGAATAACCCTCTACTCTATTTTATCGATTTCATTAACATCAGTTTGGCCAAATTAGCATGTCTTACCTGCCTCGATGCATAGTTGTCAATAGCGCTAGCTATAGCGAATAGCGTAGCGACCATATGTAGTTATAAGGCGCAATAGACTACGCAGTTGGCAATAGCCACGCTTTTGTCGCTATAGATCAAATAGCGATGGAAGTTATTGCTCATAAAAGCGACGTTTTTTTCAAAAAAAAATTAATATTAATTTCTATCTTCTAGACTTTTCATCTCCCTAACATTTTCTCACTTATTTAAATTTCAAATTTTCTTTTGCCTCTTCTTATTTTGCACGCTTCTTTTTATTTTCTTATTACTTTTTTGTCTAGTATTTCTCTATTTCTTTTCTTTCCTTTTTTTTACATTTCCTTTTCTATTCTTATTGTTATCCACAAATCTATCCATAAAATTTGTAGATTTGAGAGTGAAAGAGAAGCTAGAGAATAGAGAAATTGAAAAAAGTGAAAATTGATTTCTCATCCACTATTTATATTGTCTCAACAAACACTCCCCTTCAAGATGGAAGTCTTTAAACTTTAGCTTAAGCCTTAAATCATAAAGTTTGTTGTATTTTTTTGTTTTCCATGCTATTAGAGCATTATCAATGTAATACAATAACTTGTATGTGATTTTCTAGGATCATAACGAGAAGCTCAATCACTATTAGAATATGCTGAAATAATAAATTATTCTTAGAAGCATAAAAAAATATCTATGGATGATGTTCCTTTAAGATATTTGACCACTTTAATAGCAAACTCAAAATGTGATTTATAAGGTTTATTAAAATGTGAAATTTAAATATAGTAAATGACCAATTAATCATATATACTTTTTAACGTCACAAAAATATCATTCACTGCTTTTTGAATCAATTTGGTATCTCTAGTCATGTGGATAGATGATGGTTTAGCAACAATCAAGAACATATCAAAAATAATGTCAATAATATATTTTTTTTTGCTGGTTAACATAAATTCCATCATCAATTTGTATAATTTCAAAGCCTAAGAAAACTTAGTTTTACCCAAATCTTTAATAGAAAATTTGGTATTAATAATATTTTTTTATTTCATCATTTTGCTCTATTTAATTCCCTATTAGTATGACATCATCAACATAAATAAGCAAACAAATAATATTAGATCCATCAATTTTGATGAATAAACAATAGTCATATTCAGATTTTTTTAAACCATTATCACTAAGGATGCTAAAATTTTGAAAATATCATTGTGTAGACGATTATTCCAAGCCCTATATATGATTTTGTTTAATTTACACACTTGTAGTGTTTTTTTAAACCTTCTAGAACTTTCATATATAAATCTTTTTCCACTAAGTCATGCAAGAAAACATTATTTACATCTATTTGATGTAATTTCCATTTTTAACAGCTGTTAAAGCAAAAAGTTGTCTAATAGTCAATGGCATAATCAATTCTATCTTTTTGGTTATACCTCTTTGCATCTAGTCTAGTTTTACATTTATCAATATTGTCATCATCATTTAATTTTGTTTTAAAAATGATTTACAACCTATTATTTCTTTCATTAGAAAGTTCTGTTATAACCCACGTATTATTTTTATACCTTCACATATTTGAAATGTTTGTTTGTTCATTAATATTGAAATCATATTAAAATGGATTAAGAATATAGTTAGAAAACTTATTTGCAGAATGAAGATCTATTTGTCTGATTCTCGACATTTTTAATTTTTTTCGAGAACTTGTTTATACATTTTGTATTCATCCATAAAAAGTTTTTGAAAATCGTGTATGTTTAGTGGCATGAACAAAAGTTGATGGTCTTTTTTTTTTTTATCATATTATCTTTTGTTTTTTTCCACCATTTTGAATATTCAATCAACTTAAAACAGTCATCCTTCATGTGACATTTGCCTCTACAGTGAGTGCATCTTGCACTCTTATTCTTGTTTAAAAGTTGATAAACTCTTTCACCTTCTTCTTTTATCACCATTGCAAATTTTTGTAAAGGCTTTTTATGTTTGATCCTCTTTTCGACATTATGAAGCATTGTAAATGATTTGTAAACGTTTGACCATGGATCTTGCATGAGAATTTGATCTTTGACATACTCGTATTTATCATCAAGTCCATAAAAAATTGAAGAAGCTTAAGTTACTCATCATCTTGAATGTTTCAAGAAAATATTTATCACAATTAAGTCGAATTCCTTTATATTTGCATTTTTTAGAGGTTTTAACCACATCATCTTATTCCACAACAATCTCACCTTAGAATAGTATTCTTCTAAGTTAAGGTCACCTTGTTGGACAGAGCTAATATCCTTTTGAAGGTTGTACCTCTTCGGGCCATTGTTCCTTCATATTTGGACTTGATCTCAAGCCACATATCACAACTGGTTTTCTTGGATTGAAATCTTCTTCCAATTTTTGTATTTATCGTATTCATAATCCAAGCCCTAACTAAGGCATCAAGAATACCCCATTGGTTTTCATCTTCTTGATCTTTTGATTCTGAATATGAACCATCAATAAGGTCAATCTTAATTTTTGTTTGAAGAGCAAACCTAATACTTAGATTCCATTCGAAATAAGTTTTTCTTCTAGTAATAATGGTTGAGGTAATATTTAGGCATGGATGATCTTTGGGATGTATAAGAACATGATCATTGTTGTATTTCTTTTTTGTAATTGTTTGGTTAGGGTTCTGGTTTGGATTCTAGGTGTTAGGTTTAGGGATTTGAGTCATAGTTGGTGTACGAGTTAGAATCGAAACTCTATTTGACTGTTAAACCATCGACATAAGAGTAGTATACAATTATGCTGGAATTTTAGGAAGTTGAGGTTCATAACATACATTGATGTCTAAAGATCTAGAAACCATGTCTTACTTTGATAGAATTAGTAGATCGTCTTCTTTTCTGCCTATATTTGCTCTGATACCATGAACAATTTAGGCGAAGAAGAAGACAATCTACCGATTCTATCAAAATAAGACATGACTTCTAGATCTTCAAATATCAATGTAAGTTATGAACCTCAACTCCTGAAATATCCTGCATAATTGTATACTACTCTTATGACGATGGTTTTAGAGTCAAATATAGTTTCGATTCCAATTCGTACACCAATTATGACTCAAAACTTTATCCTTAACACCCATAATTCAAACCAGAACTCTAACCAAACAATTAAAAAATGAAATACAACAATAATCCTCTTTCTTGTACATCCAACAGATCATCCAGACCTAATTAGAAGGGAAAATTATTTTGTATAGAGTTTAAGTATTATGTTTGCTTTTTTCCCCCAAAATTTTTTTAGGTTTTCTCTTCAAGCAAAAATTAAGATAGACTTTATTAATGATTTATATCCAGACCAAAAGATCAAGAAGATGCAAACTAGTAGGGTATTGTTGATGCCTTAGTTAAAGCTTGGATTATGAATACAATAGAAATAAGAATTGGAAAAAGATTTATATCCAAAAAAACCAGTCGTGATATGTGGCTTGAGATCAAGTCTAGATATGAAGGAAACAATGGTCTGATTAGCTCCGTCCAACATGGTGACTTTGACTTAGAAGAATACTATTATAAGGTGAGATTTGTGTGGAATGAGATGATGGGGTTAAAACCTCTAAGAAGATGCAAATATAAAGTAATTCGACTTAATTGTGATGGATGTTTTCTTGAAGTATTCAAGATGATAGGAACTTAAACTTTTTCAATTTTTGATGGGGCTTGATGATAAATACAAGTATGTCAAATTCTCATGCAAGATCTATGGTCAGACGTTTATAAATCATTTACAATATTTGAGAATGTCAAAAAAAGAACCAAACAGAAAAGGTCTTTTCAAAATCTGCAATGGTGATAAAAGAAGAAGGTGAAAGAGTTTATCATCCTCCAAACAAAAATAAGAGTGCAAGTTTCCCTCACTATGGAGGCAAATGTCACATGAAGGATGGTTGCTTTAAGTTGATTGGATATCTAAAATGGTGGAAACAACCAAAAGATAATGTGATCAAAAAAATACCATCAACTTTTGTTCATGCCACTACATACATAGATGATTTTTAGGAATTTTCAATGGATGAATACAAAATGTATAAACAGTTCTTGAAGAACATGAGATATTTCAAAAACAAAGCAAATGGATCTTATTCATCTGCAGGTAAGTTTCTTAATTTGTTTGAATATGATTTTAGCATTAATAAACAAACAAATATATCAAGTATGCAATAATAGGAATGCATTTTCATATATAAGACAACTTGATGAACCTAAAATTATGTACTTAGTTGATGGATCAAGTATGAAAATTGAAATAGGAATTATGAAACTTCTTCTTGATGGTTTGAAACTAAAAGATGTATTATATGCACAATCTTTTAGATATTGTTTAATTGTAGTTTCAAAACTTATAAAGGATAACAAAATGAACTGTATTTTCTCAAAATCTAATTGTTATTTGTAAGACCTTGAGACAAGGTTCAAAGTAAATATGGGAAAGAAAATGGGGAATTTGTACTTTATTGAAGATAGTCTAATTTTTAATAAAAATCATAAATCTGCAGTTCATTGTTCTATAAATATTGTTTCTGATTTATTTCTTTTACACAAATGATTAAGACATCCTACTTTTAATTTTCTAAAAAGTGTATTTCTTGTTATTATGAATAAAAAATTTCATTGTTCAACATAACCTATTGCTAAAATGCAAAGAGTTTCTTTCGTTTAAAACGTTTCTAAAACATCAAAGATTTGTTAACTTATTCATATTGATATTTGGGGTTCATATCTAGAGTAATCAATCATTAACACACCTTTTATGCTTACTGTTGTTGATGATTACTCTCGATGTACATTTTTTTATGACAAGAAAAGTCTTTGTGTTTGAAAAACTTCATAATTTTTTTATGTTGTTAAAAATCAATATGACACAAATATTAAAACAATTAGATCACACAATGAAATTGTGTTTTTAAATGAAAAATGTTTTGAAATATTTAATTTCTTAGAAATTATTCATCAAACAACTTGTGTTTACTCATCTCAACAAAATGATGTTGTGGAGAGAAAAACGCAAACATTTATTTCAAGTTGTAAAATCATTAATTATTGATTCTAATTCAGATTTTAAATTTTGGCCTTATTCATTATTGACTGTAACTCATCTAATAAATAGAATTCTCACTAACATTTTAAATGGAAAAACTCCAATTGAAATGTTATCAAGAAAGAAATAAATTATAACTATTTTAATGTTTTTGGTTATTTATGTTGTTCTACAAATGTTTATCTAAACAAATCAAAGTTTTCAAAAAAAAGAGTCAATAAATGTGTTTTCATTGGATATCCTTTAAATAAAAAATGATATACAATTTATGATGCTGAAATAGGAAATGTTAGCATTTCAAGAAATGTTATTTTTTATGAAGATATTTTTCCATTTTAAACTATTCTAAACAAAGAAATTCCACAAGGAAACAAATCTTCTCATTTTCCATATTTCTTTGAAACAAATTTAAATAATTTAGAAAATGGACCACGGATGTAGTCGTGGTAGGTTTATGATAATGATTTTGAAAATGTTCAAACTGAAACTTCAAAATATTAACTTTTGAATTCTAATTATGAACCTGAATTGAATACAAGTGAAGGGATAATTTCTGCTTCTCAAGATGACATGAAGTTAATCCTATTCAAGATGAAATAAAATACGTGTCTCCAGGGACGGACCCAGGATTTCGAACTGGGGTGGGTTTGAAACAAATTTAGGGTGGACTTAAAATAATAACGAGAAAATTTTGAAAAAAATAAGTATATAAAAGTAAAGTTTTACCATTTTTTTAATAATTAGATAAAAAAAAATAATGAATTATATTAAATTTTTTAAAGAAATTAAGGGTAATGTAAAAAAAAAATTCAGGGTAGGCTTCAGCCCACCCGAGCCCCTACATAGATTCGTCCCTGCGTGTCTCAAAAAATTCAAAATTTATAAAATAGTCTGTTTGGATGAAGGATTATGTTGTAAGTCAAGTTGAAATAAATGCAAATAAAAAACAAAGTTATTTACCACTATCATTTTCATTTGTATCAATTTGCAACAATGAATAATACATTGAATTCTTAGGCAACATTAATCAGTTTGTTGAACCCAACTTCATACATACAGTTAGTTTTAAATTTAGATTGGAATAAAGCTATGGATGATGAGCATCTGTTCTTCATAAAAAATAATACTTGGATTATAATATAACTTCTTAAAGAAAAAAAAAACAATAGGTTGTAGATGGTAGTATTGATAAATGTAAAGCTAGATTAGTTGCAAAGGGATATAACCAAAAAGATGGAATTGATTTTTCATCAGGTATATGTCCTTGTAGCTAAAGAAATCGACTATCATACTATTTCTTGCTTTAACAACGGCTAAGAAATGACATTTACATCAAAATGTAAATAATGTTTTCTTGCACGGTTTAGTTTGTTTAGTTGAAGAAGATTTATATATGAAAGTTCTAGAAGGTTTGAAATAGTGAAAATAGTGGAATTATTTTTATTATTGTTAGTATTTAGGACATGATTTATACTAGCTTATTTGATAATTGTTATTTATGTCTCAAGTGTTTATATCGATTATGAGTCAACACATGATATCTAAGTCTCGATTCATAGTTATGAGTCAACACATAACATCTAAATCTTGATTGAGGGTTATGAGTCAATGCGGGATATCTAAGTCTTGATTTATAGTTTATGAGTTATCAAAATAATATCAACTTTATCCTTTATGAAATATTATTATGTTATGGTGTGGTGAATTCAAATGCTTAAACTGAACATGTAAACTATTTTATATGTTACTTAAATTGATGTAGCTATAAAAATATATTGTGTTTTTTACTAGACTAGTTGTGCCCATATCATTTGATAAATGGGAAAAAGTGAAGGAATACATCTAACTAAGATGTAGAGTTTTGGAGTGTATGAGGGGGGAATTTGACAATGGATATATGAATTTGAGAATAATTTTGAATTCTTAAATTGTAACGAGAAAAGGAGACCAAGTTCATGAATTTGGAATAAGGAAACAATACAACATAGTGATAATTTTTATAATTGCGTTGGTTGTATCATCTTTATCATCGCCGGTACTTTGTAATTCCTCTTCAAGTGAACATGTTTACCACAATTCCAGCAATCAAGTGTTCGTCCACACTTGGACTGACTCTTCTTGTTCTCGTCATATATCTGCTCTTACCTTGATTGAAATTTCTATCATTACATTTACTCATGTTTTCAACATATAGAAAAGATTTTTGAACATTTCACCGAAATCAATTTTATGAACCACTTTAGTAAAAATACGATCTCTAACTTTAATAAATTTTAATTTTGCATTTCCAACAAAATTACTAATTGATACCATTATAGGTTCTCAGTTATTCAATATAGATGTTAACAAAATGAAGACACTAATTTCATCGCCAAAATCAATCTCAATAGACATCAATTGATTCACAATTGTATTAAATACGTTCAAATTAGTAGTGACAGAAGTACCATCAACCATTTTTAAGTTAAAGAACATTTTCATTTAATGTACATTATTGTTAACATATGATTTCCCATACATATCAGAGAGAACTTTTATCAGACTAATGGTGATCTTCTTTGTTACGTTATGAGCAACATTCTTGACAATAGTGTTGGTTAGTATCAATCGGATGAATCTCAAAACATGTCTATCAAGAAGTTTTTACTCAGTTTCATCAATCTTCTCTGATTTCTCACTCAAAATAACATGTAACTTCTTTCTATAAAGATAATCCTCAATTTGAATCCTCCATAATTCATAATCTATTCAATCGAATATTACAATGTCGTGTCCTATATTTTTCTCACCTACCATCGTTTCAAATGCTCCGATATAGCCTAACAACTATAATATCACATTAGTAGAAAAAGGGATATCATTAAGGGCAAAAACCGTTACTGAAAGTCACAAAAGTCGTTACTGATAATTTTCTGTAACGACGAATAAAACCGTTAACATTTATTACAGAAACGAGCGTTACTGATACTTTTCTAGTATCAGTAACTACTTTCGAAAATCGTTACTGAAACTCCCTCAACAACAATAACGTTTTAGTCGAGGTTAAACCGTTACAGATAAAGTTACATTAGTAACGGTTTTCGAAAGCCGTTATTGATACTAGAGAAGTATTAGTAACAGTGTTCTTATTCGTTAAACCGTATCAATAACGGTTTTCTTATGCATAAAACCGTTACTAAAAAAATTAATATTTTTTTTATAATATTTCATATTTGTACCTATATAAACAACAATAATAATAATAATAATAATAATAATAATCCATTTTGCAAAACCATTAATAACCAAAAACCACAATCATCAATCCAAAACAACAATAATCCACAAACTACAATCATAAATCCACAATTCATCAATCCACAAAAACCATAAATTAACCTTAAACTATAAAGCTCTAGGGTTTCCGATTTCAATATAAAGATCTGTAGGTTGTCTTTGTGTGAAACTCTCTCAACCTGGAGGAAGAGAAGAAAAACAAACTATCCATTGTCATGCATTGAACCAATAGAAATGTCAACAAATATAAGAAAATGATAGAAAACCACCATTTGTTCAATAATAGGCCCTCCATCAAGCTCTTCAGTTACAAAATGATTTGGTGCTCCTATTAACATCACACCAGCTTCAAAACGCTTGAATGAATGAAAATATACTATTGTATTAAGAATATATGAAGCATGGAGGATAAAGCTTTGAAAATAGTAATATTCATAATAAGAGGATAGGCAAAAGGCGAACCTGTTTGCACAATGGAACTTCACACATTTATAGTGAATTTGCACATGATGAGATTGTTTTGACTTGATCGGAATCTAACTTTTTTTGTATCTTGTCTTTCCTTTTTTTACATTTTTTCTGTAAAATGATCGCACCTAAGCATTCACATACGTTTTTAATACAAAGTTGACTCCTTTAAAATATAAACATAAGAACAAGGAGTCGCTAATGCTTGATAGTGTGATAAACATCCTAACAAGGAGTCTGAAACATTTTATGTGTACCTGCATGTACCTAACAAGTATTAAAAAATCTGTATCTTTAACCAAATTCAGGATCTCCGCCTCTCTCTAATGATACGGGATAGCATGGCGTTCTAAAAATCATGCCACGTGGGTATTTGGGCCTCTTTCGTGGTTACTGTCGAGAAGACAAAACTCATCAACATGGTATGCAGACTAGCTTGAAGAGAGACAGATCTTTCAGTTGTTACCTTATCACACAAATTATTTCTACTGATAGCTTCCCATCCTGCCATCCATGCAACAAATCCACCAGACAATGGTCCTAAGAAACATTTGTTATGGCTTCAATGAGGGTTCTTTTCTGTATTGGTTCGTATGGGGTTTGTCTTTCTCAAATTTTCAGCCAAACAATGTTAGAAATGTCGATTGACAAATTGGAACAGAAACCTGTTTGGAAGCAAGAACAACAATCCTATATTTGGGATCAAGAGAAGGCACTCGAACAACTGATCTCATTGCATTAAACATCCTTGCCAGCTTTTGGAATTCCTCTTCCATTCTCACTCGACAGGATTGAAGACAAACTCATTGCATCCTTGAAATATAAAATAGTGTTAGGAAAATAGAACTCCATTTTGTAAATGCAGGAAATAGTTAAAACGAAGGCAGATTGGTTGTGAATCATACTTGTGTCAGTTGTGTATCAGTGTCAGAATTAAAACTAGCTTCACATTTGAACTTCCCTCATTAACTCTTCTCTTCTTAAAAGGTTGCAGAGACTATCATCCACAATCCATGGACAAATTCATAAGGCAGGCTCTAATTTTGTTTTGGACTTCCATAACATCGAATACTTACACTCTATCTTAAAATTCATATTAAGATCACTTCCCAACATTTTAAAGACCTATTTTATTTTTGCCTCTCTTAAAATATATTTAGGCCTTTCATCTTTAATCTAAGAATGGATGCTAATTTCATACATATTGATGGCTATAGATAGTATTGGAAAATAAGGAAGAAACTAAATTATGAAATTAGTGCAAATAAAATAAAAAAGGAAAATGAAAAGGTGGACCTTCTGGAATAGAAGACTTGCTTCTTTTCGGGAACAAAGATATCAGCCCCGAGTATATTTCCTCCATTTGAGGCTATGCTTTCGGATAACTTAGAGACGATACCTAGCACATCCTGTTAGAAACAGCATAAGAAGAGTAATTTGGAATCTGTAAACTCCATTGATGATCTAGACACAATAGTTCTCAAATAGTAAGGAATTCGCTTGGAATATATGACGAAAACGAATGAATGGAAGGCGAGAGCGTGCTTACGGGACACTAGAAGACGTGAATTCCATGGACGAGAGATGGAGATGTAGAGGAGTTTAGGGATTCTCCCGCTAGATGCAATTCGAGGGATCTTCTATCGAATCCGCATACTTTTGAAAGGTTCGTCTTCACTCTGCGGAAGAGGTTGATCATATTCTCTCTCGCCTTCACTCACACAAATGCAAGGTTCTCATCCAATACCTAACCTTTCTTTTCTGTTGGAGCTTTGCGTTGCCTCCACAGTCCACACTCTTAGAAGAAATTGTAGCCATATCAGTAACGGTTTTCTCATAAAACGTTACCAATACTATATCAGTAACGGTTTTCCAACAAAACTAACGATTTTTTTCATAAACCGTTACTAATACCTCTTGTGAAGTTAAAACGACAGACTTTATATTAGTAACAATTTTCTCATAAATCGTTACCAATACTCTTTCAGTAACGGTTTTGGTGGAAAATCGTTACTGATAGTCTTCCAAAAAAGTTGAACAACAGCCATAAACCGTTACTGATACACTTAATTCGAAAAAAAATAAAGACGTTGGCATCTATAACGGGGTTTTCCTATGTCCGTTACTGAAGATTTTTATCAGTAACAACTATATATAATCGTTACTGATATACTCATAACAGTAACGGTTTATCTTAACCGTTACTAATAAAAACTATCAGTAAGAGATTTCGAGCGCCGTTACTAATTTTCATTACGGAAGTCTATTTTTCCACTAGTGTCAATTGTTAAGATTTGGGTGCCGAAATCCAAACTAATTGAAACGATCTATACAAATGTAAAAAAATATAAGAATGTTAGAAGACACAAATTTATAATGGTTCATTCAAAAGAGCTACGTCCATTTTAACCGTCACCTGATTTCATTATGAAGAAAAAGAATTACAAAGTTTTGTCTCACACTATTTATCTCTATAGAATTATGTTTTACGATACTATAAAACCTTAACAACAACATATTTATAGGGTAAATATTAAGGTAATAAAACATAAATAACTCTTAGTTTAAGCTCAAGTCTAAACCTAATAAACTCTTATAACTTCTGCAAAGTTTATTATAAGTGTATGGCTATACAACTCAACAATGATAAATCATAACATTTGTAACCACAATATTTTGATGAGTATATCAAAAACACACCGAGTATAGCGGGATTAGAGTTTATTTATGGTGGTAGAAGGGAATAGAAGATAATACAAACATCCAAAAACTTTAAAATAAAAATATGAATCAAAATTTTTTTTTATAGAAAATCTGAAGAAGGAATTGATAATTTAATAATATTTTGGAAGAATTGAGGAGTATGTTGCCATTTGTAATTAATATGTCAAAATGATGAAGGTAAAGAAGTATGGGAAAGTAAAAGTACAAATAATATTATTAATTGTAAAAAATTTTCTTTGACTTTACCATTTTGAGGTGATGTTATTAAAGCACGACAAACGAAAAGAAAGACAAGACCATACTGCTTACAAAATTCCCAAAACAGTTTGTTATCAAATTCACAACCATTATCACATTGGATGTTTTTTTTTATCTTTCTTTCAAACTGAGTGTAAATAAACGTTCTAAAATTTAAGACCATAGAATAAACATTGGATTTATTTGACAAAAGAAATGTGTAAAAAAATTAGAATAATCATCCAATAATAATATATAATAACGATGATTGAAAGACAAAACATGAGATTTCATAAAATTAGTGTAGTGTGAACAATCTTAAATGACATAGGAATAAAAGAATCTAAAGAAAGAAATGGCAATTTAATATGTTTTTCAAGAGGAGATGAATGATAATTCTATAATTTCTAAATTTATTATATTCAATAAAATTATTTTATATAGTAAAATTATACAAATAAATTCTTTAATATAATATATATTATAATATATTAAAAATTTATATTATTATAAATAAATAAATTTAAAACTCTTATAAAACATGAAAAATAAATAAATAATTTGTGATTTTATATATTTAATTATGTTTATAAGGTTTATTTTTTTTTTTTGTATCTAAATAATATTTTATAATAAATAACTAATTTTTTTTTTTTAAAATAATTAAAATAGAAGTAGTTTCAAGAACAAGAACTAATATACATATCTCAACTTTTAAAAAATAATAATTATATTAGTTCCCCAGGGTTAGCATTAAAATATTTTTAAATCACACTCATATCAATTTTCTTTGAAGCTAATTTTATGTTTTGTTTTTTAAATCCACCATAATAACTTTAGTCTAATAAGATAGTGTGGAATTCTGAAGTATATGAAGTTTTCTAAATGAATGATCATGGTTGGACAAAGCTAATAATGACCATCATTTTAACTTAAATTTGAAATATTTAATTTATTATGCAAGACAAGACAAGATAGATGATGATTATTGTTTTCATAATTAATTTAATTTAGAAGCAAATTAAATAGATGTAACTATCAAGAGAATGGGCAACAAGGAATGCAATGGAAGATAGATGATGATTATTGGATTTACCTGGAATTTTGTCTCTTATCATTTATTTAAATAATGTAACTATCAAGAGAATGGGCAACAAGGAATGCAATGGATGATATATTATTATTATATGATTATTTGGCAATAGCAAGTGGGTAACCGTTTTCTTCTATAAAGATATAGATAGATAGATGAAGTAAGTTGGATGAGATTCCAATAAAGCAACTTTTATGTTTCACTCCATTTTCCTCATCAAATAATAACACCTAATAAATAATTAAATAAGGCTTAGCTAGTTTCTAATTCACTTAAAGCTTTCCAATCTATACTTTTCATTAATAATGAACTGTATTTGCATATAAATAAATTAGTCAATTTAGTGTTACAAGGTTTAAGTGAAAAAAGAAAATTATGAAATGTACATTTTTTTTTCTTTTTTTAATTTTAACATTCAACCGAACAATTATATAAACAATTTTTAAAATAGTTGATCATTATTCATTTTAACGGCTTAATGCATCCTTATTTTATATCCTTCAAGATTAACCTGCTAGGTAAGTACAAGTTAAGTTTAATTAAAACTTATAAAAATATTCCTAAATATATGTATTTGTATAGATATATATCTTTGTAATATTCCTAAATATATGTATTTGTACAAGTTAAGTTTAATTAAAATCACGTCAATCTGAGGTAGCCGACTCTACTTGTTTGAATATATGTAAATTTGAAATTTTTAAATGAATAACTTAAAGTTATATAATTAGAGTTATAGTAAATAATTTAAAGTTTTTGTTTTAATATAAGGTTTTCTTTTTTCTTTTAAAAAAATGTAATTTATATTAAAATAATGAGAAGGCAAAACACTTCAATTCTTCTTTCTTTTTCTTTTTTCTTCACCAAACTATATAATAAATGGGTGTTTGACTAAGTTTGGTAACAGTGCATTTTGTTCAATTTAATCTTTGATGTGTTTCATTTCATCACTCAAGTAATTACAAAATACTTTGTTTTTTATATCAAATAAAAATGTTAATCATCTCAACTATGTACAATATTACATAAAATTGATTATTTTTTTCTTATAAGATTCAAGCAATAATACTTAAATCTAAAACAGATCTCTAAGAGATTGAATGGTGTTGGTTATTTAAGAGTATTATTTTATGAGATAAGGATATGATGCTCTTGATATTTTTGTTTTGTTTTGTTTTTCATGAATTAGTTTATTATTTTATAAGATAAAAAAAAACAAAAATATTAATGGGATTTGAACTGATCACTTGGAAAATTCAGAATAAAATTAAACTTGATTTATTATTAGAAATTAGAGAGATTGGTCAAGCAAGCAAAGGACTAGCTATATATATATATATATAATCCATATATTGCATGAACTGCTCGATCCATCATATATGCATGAAGTAATGCCTTTTACATGTGAAGTTGGCTTTAAAACCACACTTGTGTTTTCGTCCCCTTTTTAATTAATTCCTCAAATTGATTCATATCTGCAAATCAACCACCATGAACAATAGATCAGTACCATCGTCATCATCTTCATCGGAAACATTAACAAATAGATCACAGCTTCATTCAAACAGCAAACTAATCCACGTTAATCCACCAAAATCACGCCTCATATCCCCAAAACTTTCTTTCCTACTCCTCCTCCTCCTCCCTATCTGCGCCGTCATCCTCCTCTTCATCGTCATTATAATTCATCAACACCCACAAAATTTCATCCACCATTTCCCCCCTTCCACCACCAACTGCACTACTACTACTACTGTCACCGCCCAACCGCCACAGTCTTCTACTGCCTCACGACTCCGGCGTGCAGTCACTTTTCTACCTCTAAAGGACTTGCGCTATGCCTCCGTTGCACATAATGGCCACACCTGGTTCATCAGCTCTATGTACGATACCCAGGAAGAAGGTGAGGTTCAGTACCAGAGATTTCCATCAGAAGCTTCACACGGTCGAGTATTGTGCCTCCGTGGAAAGGACACGCACGACGGGTCCTGGAACTCGTATGGGCTGGCGTGGGCTGATTCGCTGCCCGAAAATGCAACATTCATGAAGGGAAAGACATTTGTGTCCTACAATCATTACAACTACGACAACATATGGCATGGATTATCAGCTATGGTCCCTTTTGTAGCTTGGCACATCAAGACCGGTTGCTCTACTATACCACCTTCTAGGTACCTACTATTGCATTGCATGCATTATAACCTTCACCACTCTTTTCTTTTTCTTTGCATTTCATTATATATATTGTTCCTGATCTGATCGATCTTGCATCATATGCAGATGGATTCTTTACCATTGGGGTGAACTTAGGAGCAGCATCAGTCCCTGGCTCAGGACTATTATGGAGGCCACTTTTTCTGCTCCTCTTCTTATAGAGGATTTTCAAAACTGGCCTTCTACAGGCGGAAACAGTACATCCGAGGACTTGCCCACTGCCTGTTTTGAAGAGGCGGTTGTCATGAGACACAACGAAGGGGGGATGTCTAGACAAAGAAGAGTGGAGGTTTACGATTTGATGAGGTGTAGGGCTAGGGTTCAGTGCAACCTTACTACGCTCCAAAACAGACCCTTGATCGGAATGACAATGTTTATGAGAACCGGACCAAGATCGTTTAGGAATGAAAGTGAAGTGATTAGGATTTTCGAGAAAGAGTGTATGAAGGTGAAAGGTTGTCAATTAAGAGTTGCTTACTCCAATAACCTCACTTTCTGTCAACAGGTACTTGACAATTAGGACGTCCCTGTTTGGTTTTATATATAGTTTTAATATTGGTTTTGGTTTTGAAGGTGGAAGTTATGAAGTGGACGGACATATTGATATCACCACACGGAGCACAACTAACAAACATGTTCCTAATGGATAGAAACAGCAGTGTTTTGGAGTTCTTCCCCAAAGGATGGCTGAAACTGGCCGGAGTTGGGCAGTACGTGTATCACTGGATAGCCAGTTGGTCGGGCATGATCCACCGTGGGGCATGGAGGGATCCGGTTGGGGATGGGTCTTGTCCGTATCAGGAAGATGACAAAAGGTGCATGTCCTTTTACAAGAGTGGAAAGATTGGTTATAACCAGACACATTTCTCAGAATGGGCAAGAGACGTGCTCAATGACGTCTCCACAAGGAAGAAAGAAGCAGCAACAACAGCAAAAGGAGGATCAGCTAATTATAATAAGGATGAAGAATGCGTTTGTGGATCTAATTAATCATATATAGCTTAATTAGGCCTTGTTTGGATCACACCTTACTGTTTAAGGAATTCTTAAATGGTCATTTTATATATAATATACATATGTGTAATTAGTGTTATGAGTCTTATGACTTTAAATAATAATATTCAACAAAGCAAAGCTAGCTATTTACCTCTTAACCAAACAAACAGGGTCTTAGCTCACATGTTTGCTTCCAAATCACATTATTATCATTATTATTACTATAGTCCTTTTCCATTTGGAATTGGCCTGAATATGTTGCCTCATCATCACCGGTGGTTTCCTTTCTCATCACAATAATCTCTCCTGAGATTCAACTCCGCCTGGGCCACCGGAATTTGGGCAGCGGGCGGGAGGAGGCGATGGCAGCAGTGGAGGGGCGGGGGATACGATCAAGGCCCGGCAATTGGGGCACATGGTGTGGGAAGTGAGCCAAGTGTCAATACATGGAATATGAAAGGCGTGACTGCATTTTGGGAGAATCCGTAAGAGTTGGTCTTCTTCAAATTCATTCAGACAAACAGAGCAATTCTTTCCTTGTACATCTAATTCTTTCCTGAATTTCAAAACTTCAATTCCATTTATAACAGACGGCAAAAGCCCTGTCGTCCTTATGTACCAGATGGGATGATCAAGAACGGGGCTACTCTGCTCTTCTTCTTCTTCTTCTTCTAGGCTCAACTCGCCGCCATGATGATGATGATCATGATTGTGATGCAGGTGGGTTTCTCTATGATTGTACGGCCAGGTGGTGGTTGGTGATGGGTTCTGGGTGTTCCTATAGTATCTGTAGATGTTGAGAGAGGAGAAGAAGAATAAAGCTGCAGCAAATAAGACCAAGGGGGCGATGACAATGAGCTGGGGAGTGTTTGGGTATTGATGATTGGAACCTGAAGGGATTGAGATGGGTGGTGGCGGGGGCGGAGGTGGGATTTCGTCAGATGAATAAGGATAGCGACAGGGTGGATTGCATAAGATGATGCATTTCATGGGACAAAACCCGTCGTGATTTTGAGAAGAACAGTAATAATTTTCACAGATGTTCATCCTGTTAGATAGTGATGATCATATCTTCCAATCAAATTTGAGAGAGTAGAGGAGAGTAGAGTTTCTTCCCTATGGGAAGAAGAAGATGGTTACCTTGTTAGTATGTAATGTATGACGATATTATCCAAGCTCAGCACTTGTTCTAAGCGTCCAAATATCAATACCTATATATTATTACTTAATGTAAACTTATATTTAATAATAATAAAAGTCATATTCCTTTTTTAAATAGTTCCTGATCCATAACCCATGAAATTGTGCACATGAATTATTCCACATTTTTCAATAATCATCAACAGTGAGAAACCTAGTCACTCAAATGAGTCATATCTCAAGGTTTAGACCTTTGAGTTCAAGTATTAAGAGTGATAACTAAGAGACCAAAGATGAATATGATAACTAAAGATGAATATGATAACTGTTCAAAAAAAAAAGTTTGGACCTTTTAATTAATCTAAATTTGAAAGGGTAAACATAAATAAAATCCTTAAAGATAGTTGACCAAACTTTTTTAAGTCCAAACCTACTAAATTTATCAATAATAAATTAGTATATTTTGTGTTTGTTTATGATTTTGGGTAATGACGTTGAAGGGAAGTGTATTTTTTATTTATCAACCCATTAGGAACTAATTGAACCATGTAATCAAAGGGCACAAACAAAACATTATAATAAAGACATGACATGTCAACTTTATATGCATATTTTTGCTCGTCTATCTCACAGTGGGTCCTCCTCGTAGTTTCCGCTCTTCTCCTCCTCCTCCTCTTCATCACTGCTGCTCTCTTAATAAGAACCATCTCATTCCGATAACAAACAGCCTTCAATTCACTCCTACTCTACAATGGAGAGTTTTGCAATTCACTCTCCATCTTCCTCCTATCGCCTGTCTCTGCACCGCCGTCCACGTCAATCCATCCTAGCCAAATCCCCGCCGCACTTCTTTACCTCCACCCCACCTTTGCCCCCACTAGCAGTCTCCTCCGCCGCCGCCCGATTACCACTTGTTTCCACCCACCGTACTGTATCTCCATTCAATCTCGATTCTTTTTCAAAACCCAACAGAACCACCCTCTTCAAAACAACAACAATAATCAAATCTTCCGCGTCAGATAAAAGCAATGCCGTTGAATCACCAAAAGTCCAGCAATCTCAAGGTGTTAAAATCATCCCTCTTATAATATCAGTCTCAATCGGTTTAATCGTCCGGTTATTCGTACCCAAGCCGACGGAGGTTACTATGCAAGCTTGGCAATTGCTTTCGATTTTTCTCTCCACGATTGCCGGTCTTGTTCTCAGTCCTTTACCAGTCGGGGCTTGGGCTTTTCTCGGTCTTACGACCTCCATAGTCACTCAGACCTTGACCTTCTCAACTGCTTTCAGTGCTTTTACTAACGAAGTCATTTGGTTGATTGTGATATCTTTCTTCTTCGCTCGTGGGTTTGTCAAAACCGGATTGGGTGACAGAATCGCAACATACTTTGTGAAAATGTTGGGGAAAAGTACATTGGGTTTGTCTTACGGATTAACATTCAGTGAGGCTTTAATTGCTCCGGCAATGCCGAGCACAACTGCTAGGGCCGGCGGTGTGTTCTTGCCCATTATCAAATCATTGTCTCTATCTGCTGGAAGTAAACCAGGTGACCCATCTTCGAAGAAGCTTGGTTCTTACTTAATTCAATCTCAGTTTCAGGTTAGCTGGCAAGCAAATACAACTACATTTCTTTACTCTCTTTTTTTGTTTATTGCTGGCTGCAATCATATAATAAGTCTTCTTCTTTTGTGTGCTGACAGTCTGCTGGTAATTCTAGTGCACTTTTCCTAACTGCTGCAGCTCAAAACCTACTTTGTTTAAAACTAGCTGAGGAGCTTGGTGTTGTCATTGCAAACCCATGGGTTTCATGGTTTAAGGCAGCTAGTTTACCTGCACTTGTTTGTCTTCTAGCTACTCCTCTTGTTCTTTACAAGCTTTTCCCTCCTGAAACCAAAGACACCCCAGATGCCCCAGCCATGGCTGCTAAGAAACTCGATCTAATGGGCCCTGTCACTAAAAATGAATGGGTCATGGTTTCTACTATGCTTCTCGCCGTCTCCTTATGGGTTTGCGGGTAAGTCCCCACACCATCTATTAGGCCTTTGCTCGGTTTAGGGTTATCTTGTTCAATATAGGTTATTGGAAATGAGTGATTTGGATAAAAATAACTATGAAGGGATGTATCCTTGAATTTTGGGTTATTTAAGATTAAACCCAAATAACCTCGAACAAGACCAAAAAGAAACATACCCCGAGGGTAATTTGATATTATGATTGTTAAAAAAATAAATGGTTAATGAGTTTGCCCTCGCCGTCTTATCTCAAAAACTAGGCCTTGTTTGCCTTAGGGTTAGTTGGATAACCAGTAGGTTAACAGAAAATGAGTTACTTGAGTAAATTAGCATTAGGAGTATAAATATATAATGATTTTTTTAAAATGATAAAGGGTATTTTGATATGTTTGGTCAATGATTTGAATGATGAGGGGATCTATAGTTGAATAGTAGGTTATTTGAGATTAATCCCGAGTAACCTGACCCGAACTAGGCTAAAGTGGAACAAGACCTAAGGGTAATTTGGTATTATAATTGATGATTGAATGATTTCATTGTATCTATATTCGCAGAGATGCTCTTGGGATACCAAGTGTGGTAACTGCCATGATTGGCTTATCATTACTCTTGCTACTTGGAGTTCTTGATTGGGACGACTGTCTAAGCGAAAAATCGGCTTGGGATACTTTGGCTTGGTTTGCAGTTCTTGTGGGAATGGCAGGCCAGCTGACAAACCTGGGTATAGTTAGCTGGATGTCGGGTTGTGTTGCCAAATTGCTTCAATCTTTCTCTTTGAGCTGGCCGGCTGCATTTGTTGTTCTTCAGGCAGCTTATTTCGGCATCCATTACTTATTCGCTAGTCAAACAGGTCATGTCGGAGCTTTATACTCCGCATTTCTAGCTATGCATCTTGCTTCAGGTGTACCTGGTGTCCTTGCCGCTTTAGCTTTAGCTTACAATACAAATTTGTTTGGAGCTTTAACACATTATAGTAGTGGACAGGCTGCTGTATATTATGGAGGTAAGAGCATATCGCTATAATATGTTTTTGTTATGTTGTTGACATTGAATCTAACCGAATAATAATGTTTTTTTTCTTTCTGCAGCGGGTTATGTTGAACTTCCAGATGTTTTCAGGATTGGCTTCATTATGGCTATTGTCAATGCTACAATCTGGGGAGTTGTAGGAACCTTTTGGTGGAAGTTCTTGGGGCTGTATTGAATACTCATATACTGTCATGAGCTTTCAACTTCTTGTTAAGATAATTACAACTGTGATATGTGTAACTGAATCCGTCGAGTTTACTGATAAACTCGTGTATTTCATTTTGGAAATACCATTTCGGTCATATTTCTCAAACAGAGTGTTTATGAACTTAGTGTGACAGATTTAATTTATTGGCAATTTCTCTATTCAAATACTAAAGTGTTTTCAACTAGAGCAATATGATGTTTAAAGTTTAATTTATTTGACAAAAACAAAGCATAAAGCTTTAATTATCATTGTATAGTTCAGAAATTAGATAAAAACAAGTTAGAAATTACCTCATTTAGTATAATCAGGTAACATGCTCTCTTATGTTCACATCAGGAAAGTCATCAACGAATCTGAGCTTTTCAAGGATCAGACTTTCCTGCTTTGCATCTATTATCTTTGTGTAAGTAAACAGAAAAAACTCATATATCATTCCAATTATCAATTAAAAACCTTATTTTATTTTTTGTAAAATTTAAATATAAAGAATATTTTAATAATGCAACCCTAAACCCTAACCCAAATAACCCCAAAAATTAACCATTTTCTCATCCGACAATGTTTTCTCAAAAATTAAAATGGATTATTTTAGAAAATATATATCAAACACAATCTCAAGGTGTTGTAAGACACGCAGACGGTATTTAAATTTGAATGTATGCTGATACAAAAGGATACATTCTTGGTCAGGATTCTCTGTGAAATTGGAGTGGAGTGCATTTCCAGCACTGTCGACTATAGCCGAGGTTGTCATGGATGCCTCAATACACAAGATGGCTGTTATGGCATCTAATCTTGTCACTTCATTTCTGAACATTAATTTTGCATGTGCTGCATAAAAATCACTTAATGGTTGAGGAAACAGACAATTGCATATCATATGATGATATTGGTAAATATATTCACACCTTGAGCAAGGCGGATTAAACTTTCGAGCATTCGAACTGTCGTCCTTGCTGCATTTTGAGTTGCTGATCTTCTTTGCAATTGATAATAGCTTGTTATTACTCTTTCAGCCTCCTTTGTGAGGACGGGTTTGAAATGCCCTTTCGCAAAATAAATATACCTGTAGATATCTGGATGGTGTCAAACTTAAGAAGCAGAAGAAGAAAAACATCATCCAACCAAATCCACAGCATCTTTGAAATCACCTCCTAAGCATTTCCAGTGGCCATACTCTTGCCCGATCTTCTTCAGCCTTGTCTTTCTCAGGTTCATCCTGCTGATTATCTCAAATAATCATAAGTTCAGTTTCATGCCAACACTCCATGAAGGTTTTTGTGGGTATTAGTGGTAGGTTACCTCAGCAAGAATGTGAGAAGAAACAACTGCATCCCATTCTGGGTTTTTTGTGTCCAATAGGACTATGACTATATCAAATCTGCTTAGCAATGGCCCAGAGAGTGCAGTGTTGACAGATAAAGCTAGATTCAGTTAAGCAATTAATTTTATGAAGATGTGAGAGAGCCTAGTTGTAAAACAAGAATAAGTTGGGAAGGCAGTTCTTGTTGATGAATGAAAATGAAGAAGGATACGTTGAGTTGGATCGTATTGTCCCTTGGGATTTGTTGCACCAAAGACAATTGTCTTAGTACTAAGGGTTGTTACTAATCCAGCCTGAAATAGTAAGTAAGAAATCCATTGGGGATCATTGGTACCAAAACAAGTACAGAACCTAAAAACTGTAAATCAATAAAGTAAATTTGGTAAACTCAAAAAGCAAACCCATAAACACCTCAAATGGAAGAAAAACAAATTGCACAATGGCAAACATATGTTTCTTATGTGATAGCAGGGAGGAGTCTATCAACCACATTCGGATTCTAACCTTTTCGTATCTGTTTTTTCACTCCTGTTTATTTTGTTTTGCGGAAAGAAAAATAAACGGAAAGAATGAGAATAACAAATACAAAAGGGTTAGAATATGAATCCATTCTTTCTGTATATTATAATTGTTCAAAAGTGAACTCACTTTGTGTTCACAACTTTTTATGACATAAAAGTTTACCTTCTTTTTAAAAAATAAATAACAGCATGAATTTTTTTTAACTAATTATCCATTTTTTAAAGATGTTCAAGAACATTAAAGATCGAGAAAATAAATATTTTACATCTACTATAATTCAACTTATGGGTATTTTACCTTTGCAACACTGATGGTCTGTTGCTCCATTGCTTCATGTATGGTTGCCCTGTCATGCTCCCTCATACTGCAAGGGAAAATGTAATGTCATATTCAACTCTTCAGTAACAATATTCAGGATCATTAACGTAAGAATAAGGGGTCATACCTATCAAATTCGTCTATGCAACAAAGACCACCATCAGCTAATACAAGGGCGCCAGCTTCTAACATCCACTCCCCTGAAAAGATCAGCAAATACTTGTTTAACGTTCTTTCATCATACTACTAGCTAACAAATGGCCTCTGTACAATCCACTTCAAAGAGGTTCAATTAAATGATTCAGGGTATTTTGATATTTTAACTGCGAGATAGCATAATTTTTTTTTTTTTTAAATGTCAACTTTTATTAAAAAAAAGCGCAAGATGAGTTTAAAGTTTAAACGTTACAAAGGGGAAGGGAAAAACGAAAGCAAGAAATAAGAAAATAACGTAAGAATTTAATTGAGATAGCATAAATTTAACTTGAAAGAAAAAAAAAATCAAAATGTGACTATTAGGCTAGGAGGGAAGAGGTACCACCTCCATCCTTTACTGCAGTGACAGTCAATCCGGCGCTGGTGCTTCCTAATCCAGTTGTAATTACTGATCTGTTGCTCAGTTTAGCAGCAAACTTCAAGAATTGTGACTTTCCAGTACCTTCATTGAATTTGATTGAAACATTAATCTAGCAGAATCCATTTGGACAAAGATAACTATTGCATAAGAGAATAGGATAAATTGTTCAAGTTCTATGAAGTTTTTTGATAAAATTGAAAACTGAAAATTAAATGCTAAATGTTGAATTGAATTTTAAGTGCCGAATTTGTTAAGTTTCTAGAAAATAAATGTTGAATCAACCAAATTAAAATATCTATACTTAGACTATTTTACCATTATAAAGACGTAATTTGATTAATTCCACACAAGTTAAAGTTGTCTTTTAGAAGCTCCTACTCATTCATAGCTTAACAAATTAAGCTTCTTTTTTATCTTAATGTTGATATTATTCTAAATAATTAAATAATTTTAAATAATAGTTATCAAATAAACTTAATTCAAAGAAGCAAAATTAGTCATTCAGATAAGTGAGCAGCTACCTGGGTCACCAACTAAAAGCAGATGAGATTCTCCACGAACTTTTGTCCCAGAAGCATCAACATGTTGCACGCCTCCAATAAGTGTTAAAGCAACTACATTGAGAAAATAAAATAAACCCTCATTTGATATTTGAAGTCTTTCTAGATGGTCCATACAAGAAAATGCATGCCACTTTTGTTTTATTGCAATAGAAATGCCTAACTGCATATAAATTGAAGAGTTACATTAACAATCTTACAAGTAACTTGAAAAAATGATAGTTGGACATTGAATGAGAAAAACCTGCAAGCTTTACAGTAAAGAGTCCAAAAATTTGTGGACATATGGCTTGGAGAATGGCATTCCTCCCTGATATAGTTTATAGACAATTTATGCAAATTATAATTGTAAGGTGATATAGGTGGTGATATAGGTTAAAGACAAATCATCTCAATCTGTCTGTAAAATGGTCTTCACCTTTTAGAGGGGAATCTTTGAAATCAAACCAAAACTTCTTGAATGTCATGATAACTTCATCTGGAATATCTATGCCTGACCTCAGCTCATTAGTTCTCCTAGAAGTGAAGGAAATACAGGCAAAGTGTATCAGAACAAGAAATTACTTTTATTATTTATCTACCTATAAATCAATAATAACATAGAGCACCATGTGAAAGGCCAAACTCTGACATTAATTGGATTCTCAAACAAAAATTAGGGTTAACTAAGATTACCTCACATGATTTGCAACTAAAACAGGTTCAAGGTCACAACGCACATCCTTTAAATCTGAGGACCATCTTGCTGTCAAAATCCCAGTGACAATTACATCATCTGCAAACAAATTAGCTAACAAATATTATAAATCCAACATGGGCATAATGTTGTTTGAGAAGTTATTACATGAAATATGAGAGGCAAATGGTGTGATAAATTCAGGATAAACTTCATGTTGTTCTTTTAATAGGATTATGGCCAGGTTTGTTTGCAGCATATCGATGCAATAAGAAATTCAATGATATCGCTTATCAATCACGGATTGGTTTGATTCCCCATTTTGGGTGAAATCACCAAATAACAGAAGAGAGTTTTTTGTTATGTTTATTATTGGTTTGTTTGATAACAAAGCTTATCACTTAAACTAAATGAAGTACTTATTTGAATTAAGTTTGTTGATAATAGTTATTTAAAATTACTTAATTATTTAAATTCAACTCAAATTAAGTTTTAAAAATTAAGCTAAAATATTGCTTAATTTGGTAAGCTATGAATGTCATAACTTGGTAATCTAGTAAAATCTTCCAAAAGACAACTTTTAACCCCCAAAATTAATCTAATTATAGTTATTATAAGGGTAAAATAGTATTTAAGTAGCTTCGGACATTAATTCCAAATCAACTTACATACCAACTACTTACAACTTAGATATTTTCCTTTAGTTTTTAGTTTGCCGAGACTTAACTCATTCAGCACTTAAAATTCAGCATTTAGCACTAAAATTTTGTTTTATTAAAATCTAACAATTGTTATGTTTGATGGTAAGCCATGTATGTTGTTAAAAATTAAACCATGATATTGAATGAAAACTGAATAAATTTACCTACATTTAATACAAGAATATATGTGGAAAAGCCAGACATGGAGCAATAGAATTAATGCTTATGATCAACAATATTTGCACCTCCATTATCATGTAAATTAACAGGCTATAAAAAATAATGAAAGGCTTTCTTAACAGATATTAGATCAAGATTAAGAACAATGTACCTCCAGCTTTAACAACATCAACAAGATCATCCTTCAAAATGACAGGAATTGAACGCGGGATAGCACCAACACCCAAGAGTTGAGTACTTTCTTGGATTTTAATTTCTTGATAATCATGGCAGACTATAGTATTTTCTATGAACTGAAAACTGGTACTTTCACATACTCTAAAATTCTGTTATTCAAACAAAAACAAGTCACAAATTAAATGTCAAATACAAAGATCATTCTTCCATGTGAGGTCAGATTATTCCTATTTTGAATATGAAATATGGAACCTAGGATGTTGAACCTGGGAAGGACATGATAATGGTTGTGTAATGCTATTACTAGTTTCCAGATCAGGATAGACCTTGAACCTATCAGAAAATGTGTAATAATTTAGTAACTGCAGAAAAATAAAACATTAAGAAACCAAATCAGAACCTATGCTTGCATTTTTTGCAAATAAACTCTCTTTCTCCTTCAATCATCTTCACTGCTCCAGACCGAACTACAGTTCCTTTAACAGTGAGAAGAATCCCTCTATGTTTAGCCCTTATACGTCCAATAGTCGGACAAGTCTCTGCAGATACCCAAACTATCACATATAAACAAACCAATTGACCAATTTGACATTAAAATTGAGTTCAATCTAATTCTAACCAGGACACTCTAGTGGAGAACCACTAATATTAATCCGAACATGCACCATTTCCTTAACACTAGCATTCTCGCAATTTCTGAGATCTCCATATACGACCTTCTGTTAACCGATCACAATATAGAATAAATCAAACGTCGGTTACCGAAAAGAGAAGCAGAGTTGGAGATGGAAGAGTACCTCGGCCCATTTAGCTGCGTCGTCAAACAAGGGCAGAAATTCTGAAGGTTGAGAGAAAACAAGATACGCAAGCTGCTGATTGTCATCCATTAACTCTGCATAACTTAGAGGAAGAGAAGAAAGAGTGTTGAGAAAGAAGAATACATCAGATGAAACTTACAAGAGAGAAAGAGTGTGTAATTTGGAGAATTACTCCACATAGAGAGAGTAACTATGGCGAGGATCCGGTGAAAGAATAACGGAACGTAGCTGATCGGAGCAACGACGTATCAGAAAGGCTGCCAATTCTTTACCGGGACCGGCTGCTTGTCCTTCCATTTTCGCAGAGAAGGAGAAAGAGGGGAGAGGATTTTAAGGCGGGAAAGTTTACTCTATAGTCTCTGCAATAAGGGCTAGTTTCATCTCATTCTATTCATTTTCAATTGTATTATATTTGGCTTTGGCTTATTTGGAGTGTTCTTATTGAAAACATTTCTCGAGAAAAGCTGGCTTGAGGCGGTTAAATTTACGGGTCTAAAACAATGGAGTTATATTGTTATTATTTTTTGTTGAATAATTTAGTTTGAGAGAAATTATAAAAATTTTAAAATTTCAAACGATGGTTGCAGATCTTTCATAATACTACTATCATCTACTGATTGTTCATTGCCTTTGAAAGATCTAAGCACACATTAATTTCTTCGCAGTTTGATTAAACGATTATCCATTTATTAATTTTGTTGTGTAGAATTATCTCTCAATTTTCTTAGAAATTAATGCAATTTACTTGCACTCAACATTATAATTGGGGACGATAAAAAAGAGATTCAAAATTTGAAAGAATTCATTAGTAGCCGATTCGACACCAAAGATCTCAGACCCCTCAATATTTTTCTAGGAATGGAACTTGTCCGATCAAAGAAGGGGATCTCTTTATCTCGAAGGAAGTATATCATAGACCTTTTAAAGGAAATGGGAATGCTTAGATGTAAGTCTACTGACACCCCATGAATTCAGTCTACAAATTTGAAAATAACAACGACGATACTCCAACCGATAAAGGTAGATATCAGCGACTCGTGGGAAGACTCCTATACTTATCTCACACTGGTCCCGACATTGACTTCGCAGTAAGTGTTGTTAGCAAATTCATGAATCGACCTTTCGAATATCATATGAACACAGTTTTCAAGATTTTAAGGTACCTAAAAGATTCTCCAAGAAAATGCCTTCTATTCACAAGTAAAAACGACAAATCAATTCGTGTGTTTACCGATGCCAATTGGGCCGAGAACATTATTAACAAAAAATTCACATCTGGATATTGTTCATTTGTATGGGGCAATCTCGTCACATGGAGAAAGAATAAACAATATGTTGTCGCTCGGAGTAGTGCCGAAGCTGAGTATCGTTCTCTTGCACTCAGAATTTGTGAAAAAAATTGGATACGTCGTATCCTTGAAGAGTTAGGATTGTCTCCTAATTGACTTATTCAAATTATGTGTGACAACCAAGTTACAATCAGTATTGCAAATAATCTGGTTCATCATGATAGAACCAAACACATTGAAATTGATCGTCACTTCATTTATGAAACGTCAACAAATGGTTTATTACATCATTTACATCATATCACGCAATCAGGTGGCTGACATACTCACCAAAGCCCTTCCCAAATCGAATTTTGAGAAATTATGTGGCAAGTTGTGAACTCTCAATATCTATTACCCAATTTGAGGAGAATGTAGAATTATCTCTCCATATTCTTGGAAATTGATACAATTTACTTGCACTCAACATTATTTACTCTACCTATTGGATTGATTATTTAAAAAATATATATATTCGGCTTATTCAAAATGATACTTTCTTCCAATTTTTGTTCTTTAGATGACTTTGTTCTTAATCCACTATATATTTTTTTCATTGGTGATGTTGACTTGTTTAGATAGTATTCTTAATCCATGATAGAGACTTGTTTAAATGATATTCTTAATCCATGATAGGGACTTTTTCTTAATCCATGATAGAGACTTCTTTAAGATAATATTCCTAAAAAAAGTCCATAACATATTTCTATTTGATCTTCAATCTTCATCTCTAATGGTCTAGAATAAGGAAAAGGTAAAAGTAAAGAAGAATAAGAATTGATTAACAACTAAAAGCACTGCTGCTTTTTATGATTGATAACTGTGGAAATAAGGAAACATAGTTTGGAAATTGAAGGTTTTGATACCAAATCCTAGACAAATACATAATAATAGAATAAACGACATAGTTACTTCTTCTCCAGTTCAAAAACAGACCGAGAAGGAAGACGTCATAAGGTAAGATAAGGTAATGTAAGGTGCGGTGTTCAGTTAGGCTCCTCCTTCTTCATCGCGTTTTGGTGCAGCTTCCTTAATCTCATCGCCACCATCATCCTATACAATAACAATCAAGATTCCAGCAAACCATTTTAATGGAATACATCAATTAATTGTGGTTAATCAATCAAAACAAGTTATAACCTGCATGTCTGATGTCCACAAGGTCAAATTATCGCGAAGGAGTTGCATTATCAGAGTGCTATCCTTGTATGAATCCTCTCCCAATGTATCCAATTCAGCTATTGCCTCATCAAATGCCTGATTCATTCATTTCATTCCAAAAGAATCACCAATCTGATTGTAACTCATGAATTCAGAATAAAATCTCACCTGCTTTGCAAGACTACATGCTCTATCAGGTGAATTCAGAATCTCATAGTAAAACACAGAGAAATTGAGAGCCAGACCGAGACGAATCGGATGTGTAGGCGGCAGCTCTGAGTTTGCTATATCCTGCAACAAAATGAAACAATCGATGTCAGAATCATCTAGCCCTAGAATTATAATAGATTATTATGATTAGGTTAGAAAAAGTGAAAACCTGAGCAGCTTTATAGGCATTGAGAGTATTCTCAGCAGCATCTTTCCTCTCTCCACTAGTCTTAAACTCAGCAAGATACCTATGATAATCACCTTTCATTTTCAGATAAAACACCTTAGAATCACCGCTAGCAGCCGATGGAATCAACTTCGATTCAAGCAATTTCAGAATTCCATCACAGATCGAAGACAACTCCGTCTCGATCTTACTACGATACTCCTTAATCGACGCAACGTGATCTGCGTTTCCGCGAGACTCTTCCTTCTGTTCAATAGATGAAATAATCCTCCACGAAGCACGATGTGCACCGATAACGTTCTTGTAAGCGACAGAAAGGAGATTACGTTCCTCGACAGAGAGTTCTTCTGATTCCGCCATGGAATTGGCGACTTTCTCCATGAATTGAACCATCTCTTCGTACCGCTCGGCCTGCTCGGCAAGCTTCGCCATGTAAACGTTCTCTTCACGAGCCGATGGGGCTGCCATTTCAGAGAAATAACTGAATCAGATCTGATCTAAGAAAAGGTCGCAAAAGGGAAGAACGAGAGTAGTGGGGAATGGAGAAAGAGGATACACGATTCTTTCTTTTATAGGTGGAGAAAGAGAGAGAGAAATTTTAGTTACGTTTTTATTTTCTTACTTAACTTCCATTTTTAAATTTTATTTGTCGGTATCAAAACAATAATTTAATAAAATTATTTTATTTTATAACTAAATTAATATATTTTTTTTGTTAAGTTGACTTGGTAAATTCATTCTTATTTCTGTGTGATGAGGATTATTTTTCTCAACTAGTTGTTATGAGTTTGACATTGTATTTTATTTTTGGGGTTCAAAGCAATTGACCAATTTTAAAAATAATCTACAAGTTGTGATATAGAACTTTAAGTTTTTTTTTTATTCAAGTTTGCAACTTGAATGATAATAGTTGACTATGGTGATAATTTTGATCTCATGATTAATGAGATACAATGGGGACATGTATGACATTTTGGTATGAACCTTAATAAACCACACTTTTCTAAACAAAATACTATGCTTTGTTTATAAGATTTGTTCGGAATCTATTTTTTTCATTAACGGTATTTGAATTTGAGACGTTAAATATAGTATAGAATAATAAAACCCTCTTGAATCCCGCTTAAACTAAGTAGATTGTGACTATAAATTAGAATACAACTATATCGTTGTGCATAACTAAGTTGAAAAATGATAGTAAATATAAACTATATATAATAATATGTCTAATAGATTATTCATACTTACTTTCATTGGGTAGTATTGTGTTTGAATGAGTGATTTAAAATGAATTGAGTAATCGCTTATGAAGAGGTGGATGATAGTAACTTTCTAAATAAAATAAAAGAATACATTATCCATCAAAGTTATTAAGTATTATAAATAATTTATAGATAAATAAGTTTAGACAGTTCAATTTGCATAACTAAAAGTAATATTTAGACCTTATTTTGAAGTATTTAAAAGTAATTATTGATCAATATATTTCAATGGGCCTCTCCAACACCAGGCTTATCAAAGAGAATGAGCCCATAATATTTAGGGCTGCTAACATCTTAGAGCTTGTTTGATGTGCTTATTAAGACTCACTTCCTGTAGTTGGTGATGGCAAGTTCTTTGGCGACGTTGATAGAGACAACCTCTTTGGCGTCTTTCGATCCTACTGGTGTTTTCCTCGAACAACGTTTTATTTTATTGACCTACAAATTGTTCAAAAACATATTTATGATCGTGATGTTGAAACTCTTGATAAAACTTTAGTTCGAATTATTTAGCCGAAGTTAGAGGAGATGTTATGACCATTCAGATGTAACGCAAATAATTTATCAATGCAAGATTTTAGTTGGCCTAGTTGAATTGGCTTTTGTTTTGTGGTTTTATGTTCCTTTTCTAATTTTGGTTCTTAAGCATTACTTATATTAAAATGTTTATTTTATTGGATTAGTTGTTTCATAGTATATATGTTACCTCCTCACCTTTTAAACAAAATAATTAAAATATGCTACCCTCAAGCATATACTAAGGATAATGAAATTGTTGAGTACTTTTAAACAAAAACTTTTAAAAAATAAAATAAGACAAACTTAGTAATGGAACTAGGAGCCAATAGCCCCAATATCTTTTCTCACCCACTAGTATCAATAATGATTAATGAACATATGTTTAGAATAACTTTTGGGTCCATCAATCATTTTTTCCTATTAGATATTTTCTTATTGATTAGGATTCTTTTAGAATAATTTTGCACTATTTAAACAACATTGATGGTTGTTACTTTTAAAAGAATAATAATTTTTTTAATAAAAATATTAATATTTGATAATAAATTGAGTAATTTAATAGATAAAATAATTTTGATTATAGTGAATTTAAAAAATAAAAAACTCAACAAAAAGAATGTTTTTCTTTTAAATTAAAGAGTTAAAAGTCACCTCATTTTGAATTTAATTAGAATCAAAATATACTGTTTCAAATCATTTATATCATGTTCACATTCAAAAGATTAAATACTTAATATGTGATGTCTAATTTGATTGATAGCTCCTCATAAGTTTTGGATTGATTGGATGATATAACAAACTTACCTAATTTGAGTATTCATTCAAATTATTTTTAGGTGTATTATTTCCTTTTGAAAAGAAACCATCCAACATTCAATTTCATGTGCTATTATTATAATTTTTAACGTTTTCTTATAAGGTTTCAAAGATGTTTCCTAATTTGGATTAGGAAGTGGTCAAAAAGTTATACGTGAGTTTCAACTTAAAACGTAAATAAGAGATTTTTTTGAATACAAGAATTAAACCAGTACCAGTTTCGTTTAGCTAGTTTAGTTTGGCTCGTGCCAGGGTAAAGGGTGCACTTCGCATTGAGGTGCTACTCGGAAACTACTTCGCATTGAGGTGCTACTCGGAAACTAGAGGTGGGAAGAAGCAGGCACATCAGCCAACACCAAGTTTAGGAAGCCGGGGTTAGTGATTCTCACCAAATTGATTTCAATCTTTCCAACAAGACTGACTGCCCCTTGATTTTTCAATCTTTCCAACAAGACTGCCCCCTTGTCTTTAAGTTAAGATGCTCTCTCCAAATTGATTTCAATAACTAGACTGGTAAAAAAAACTTAAAACTAATTTCCCACTATTTACCATAATTCCATACATCAAATACACATATTTTTATTTTTTTCTCATAAAAAGAAAAGGAATTTTTACATTGTGACATAAAACGACAAACCAAACTTTACCATTTCCCCATACTCTCCCCCCATCCTACATACATACACATCCACACCTCTCTCTCTCTCTCTCCTCTCTCTAAATTCAAACCAGGGTAAAACATTTAGACGTAGTTGGGTCCCACATAGCCGGTAACAAATACTTCCTCCCATTAACCCCATGCGCATTATAGCTCGCTCCAGTTTCCTTATCCACCAATACCTCACCCGTATAACCCGGATAAGCACCCGACCCAAATACCCCAGTACAAGCCGTAACCGCCTCTAACGGCGCCGTCACCGGACCTTGAAAATACCCGTTCTTAAACGGATTCGTTATAGTCCCCGCCAACACAGTAGCCAGATTTATCACCATCCCGTCAACTCCAACATCGCCGTTAGGCGCAACCAACGGCGCCGTCTGTGGCCCGTATATCGGCTGATGAAAAGGCCAAGCACACTGACCCGGACACTGAGTCTCCGAGTTACCCACCCACGCGTAAACCAATCGACTCGTCTTAAATCGAACCGAACCATGTGTCCCACATCGACTGCAGAAACCGCCTACTGTCACGTCATTCGCCGTTAACACGATATTAACGGAGTTAATCACTCCGTTAGTTTTAGAAGCCAACGAAATCAGATGTTTATCCGTTAACGATTTCCCGAGAGAATACTCTTCATTGAGTATCTGTTTTCCTAATACAAGGGCGGCGGCGCCGCCCTTGTATTTCTCCGTTATCTTCCACCACGAGTTAACGGAAGGAGACGGTGACGGCGATTGTAGAGAGAGAATGAAATCTAGTATTATCGTACGTTGGACAGGAGTGAATTTACCATACCAGATTAGGTTAACGTCGATCTTTCCTTTTAACAGAGTACCGTTGTGGTATTTCAATATCAATGGCTGTTCTTTCACCAGGGCGGAACTGGACGGCTGGATCGAGAGGATGAAGATGAGTAGAAGGAAAGGAACTGTAGTGGCAAGATGGTAATTTGATGACATCATTGGGATGGGGGAGGATTTCAGGGTTTTGAATTTTGGAGTGATGAAGAAGAGAAAGGAGAAGGTAGATTTATATAAGGGGGGATAATAGGGGTATGGGAGACAGCTGTATAGTGAGAGGTGTCAATTTTAGGGTTACACGTGGCATGAATTGGTTGGTTCTTGCCAGACTGTATGGTTCTCTTATAGATGACGTGGTTAGTCTTCTATATGATCGTGACTATCTCTCCATATATTTTATTATGTATCCTTTGAAAATTCATTAGTTTGTAAATTATGTCTATTTTTTTAGATAAAAAAAAAATTATGTGTTTTTGACTTGTTTTTTAATTTAACTATCCATAAATTTATCAATTATATTATTAAATATTATTAATTTTAATTTTTTTTATAAAAAAACATTCACTTTTTTAAAAACATACTGCATTAATATTTTTTAAATAAACACTGAGACTTTCTTCGTATGTATTGAAAGTTTTAAAAAAATAATAATAATCATGGATGATTTTGAAAAAATGATGATTATTTTTTATAAAAATAATTAAATATATTAATATATATAAATATAATAATTTAAAATATAAGGTATTTTAGTATTTTGGTTAATAAAATGAGTGAGGTGATTGTTGAGAAGTGATTGATCAAAAAAATGATTTTGTTTGAGTTTTTAAAATAACACAATGTCTTGTTCTCTTTGGGTTATTTGAAAACTTAAACAAAATCAATTTTCTAATTAATCATTTCTCAACAATCATATCACTCATTTCATTAACCAAAATACTAAAATACTCTCTATTTTAAATTATTATTTTTTATTTTATTTATATATATCAATATCTTTTAAGTTATTTTATCAAAAATAATCATTACCAAATCATTATTATTTTCAACCTGTAAATTTAAAAAAAAAACAAAACAGCCCGAACCAGGCCAAAAAGAACAAGTGATCATGACCATAATTTGAAATTCATAAATTTGTAAATTATATATGTTTATTAGTTTAGATAATCCAATTTTGTAAATTATATTTTTCTTAAAGAATTTAAGATTTAATTATAGACTATTTACTTTTTTTTATATATAACAAACATTATCATTTCAAATAAAAAAATTGTTGCATTTGGAATCATTTGCCCTTAGAAATTTATTTAATTTAATTTAATATAACATTATTTATCAATTATTTCATTAATTACTTCACTAAATTAATTAACTAAAATACTAACCTCTTGTTTGATTTTGGATTATTTAAATAACCAAAAAAACTCAATAATCACTACACTCTTATCCATCAAATCAATCAATTTATTAATCAAAAGTACTAAAATACTCTATATTTTATATTATTATTATTTATTTTATTTATATATCAATAAATATTTAAGTCTATTTATAAAAAAAAAAAAAAAATACAACCACCGATCATTATTTTTTTTCCCTTTGAGTTATTTCAATACGGGTTGGTTAGAATTAGGGTTATTTGAATAACTTGAAGAGTAAAAAAAATATAATAATTTAATAAAAGACTTAATATTGATATATATAAAAAATAAAATATATATATTTTTAATATTTTAGATAATTGATTGAATTGACTATGATAGAATGGATGAAAATGAAGTAAAATAATGTTGGAGTATTATTAAATATTAATATATTAAGTCTTTTTGAAATAAATATTAACCTCCTCAAAATCACATTCTATCAATATTTTTTAAATAAACTTATTTTATTTAAATATTCTTTACCCAGTTTGGTTATTGTGTATCTTATAAACTTGTTTGATATCGAGTTATTTTAGATTTTTACTATATAGAACTTTCAAATATATTTATTTATGAGAAAAATTATTTGGAGAAAAGTAACTTAATTATTAAAATTATTGCTTAATAAATGTTAGATTGTAGGGTTGTGCTAATTTAATAAAAGTTAAATATATATATATATATATATATATATATATATATATATATATATATATATATTATATATAGTTGTAGTATTTATATTAATAAATCAAGTGATTGAATGGTTGAAATAAATAATACGTGATATTAGAATTTTGAAGAAAAAATATCCAACATGAAGTTTAACAGCTTGTTGATCTTTATTTATTATAGATATTTTTTTTGCTTTATCTAATTTTTTTTGTAAATGTATGGGTCATTTGAATTTTAAATGTCAATTTATATTTAAAATATAAATTTAATAAAATTATAACAAGAATTTTGTATTGTAATTGATAAATTAATTGATTTAATTATGAGAATTAAAATGATGTGATGAAGAGGTTATTAAGAAAGAAAAAAACTCAAAAAGAAATCCAAGAAAACAATCAAGATCAAACAAGCTCTAATAATAACACATCTTCCTTTGTATGTATTTTTTTCTTGAATTTTGGTAAGTAGCAAGAACATGATAGTATGTTGTATTTTATTGTTTTGTTATTGAAGTTTTAAAGATAACGTGTAGAGGTTGTTTCAAGTTTCAACAATGTTATGCCAAATGTCACAAATCCCCTTTAAAGTTTGTGATTTGATTACTCAATTTTATTGTCGAGCATATTTGGGGATTCATTATTTATGTTTGCTAGGAGTAGTCATTTCAAACTATAATTACGATTTTAGAGGTTGGTGGTGTGATGGAGTTTATTTTAAATTAAAAAAGAAATTTGAAATATGGTTTGGTTTAATTTTTTAAATAACTCAAACAAAATTAAATATCATTTTACTACTCTCTCATTCAACACTTCACTCAAATCATTAACAAAAAATACTAAAAGACATTTTATTTAAAATTATTATTATTTTTATTTTATTAATATATATCAATATCTTGTAAATCTTTTTATCAAAATAATTATTAAATTCTTAAAATTATCAACAATTATTTTTTTGTAAGAGTTAGATGATTATTTTGGATAAAAAGACATAAAAGGTATTGATATATATAAAAAAATTTTAAAAAAAAAACATTTTAAAATATAAGGCATTTTTGTATTTTTGTCAATAAAATAAGTGATAAAACTAATTTGGTAAAGATAAATAAAAACCTAAGGCCTTGTTTTCTTTGGGTTATTTTAAAAACTCAAACAAAATCAATTTTTCTATCAATCACTCGTCAATAATTACATAACTAATTTTATTAACCAAAATACTAAAATATTATATATTTTAAATTATTACTTTTTATTTTATTTATATATATCAATATCCTTTAAGGCCTTGTTCGGATTGAAGTTTTAAAAAACATAGAGGGAGAAAAATATAATGATTGGTAATAATTTTGAGGAGTTGGTGATTATTTTTGGTAAAAAGATTTAAAAGGTATTGATATATATAAATAAAATAAAAAATAATAATTTAAAATACATGGTATTTTAGTATTGGAAAAAAGCTCACTTTGACGTAGGTACTTGTGCAACTAGCTCACTTAAACGTATGAACTAATAAAAAGTCATTTAAACGTATGTACTATCAAAAATTGGCTCATTTAACCTATTTAAGTAACCATAGTTAACTTTTATTTTTAAATTTATATATTTATATTAATATATTTTCTCTCTCTTTACTTTTCATTTATTACTAATGAACTCTCTATTTTTATTTTTTTTATAATTTTTTATTATTTATATATAAGTATTTATGATTGATTATTTAAATTTTATTATATATATATATATAGGAGCATTCATCATTAATCATTTTAACTCTATATTTTTTCTTCTTTTTTATATTCACATTAATTATTAATTATTTTAAAATTGTTTAATCCCGATAATTGAATATAACAATGAAAATTCTTTCAGCAATAAAAATCCTTTAACACAAAAATAAATTAATTAAGAATTAAGAATTTAATAATAATAAAAACTCATTCATCAAACGCTAAAAGAGTAATAATCAAATATTAGATAAAACAATTCATTTACTACTAATATAAGTCGTGAATAAAAATTAAATACAAAATTATTAATTTCATTTTTATTTATATTAAACTAGATAAGAAAAAACTGTTTTTTATTTTTATTATATTAAATTAAATAAGAAAAAACTCTTCAAAAAAATATTACAGTAAAACATAAAATTCATAAATAAGTTTTTAATTTTTTAAAAAAATTAAGAATTTAAGAAATATTAGAAATAAAAACTAATAAAAAAAAAGATGAAATATAAAAGAGAAGTTAATATTAAAATAATAAAACATTTAAGAATAAAATAAATTACATAGTTTAATTAATGAAAAGAAAGGAGAGGAAAAATATATTAATATTTAATTAATACATATATAAATTTAAAAATAAAAATTAATCATGGTTATTAAAATAGGTTAAATGAGCCAATTTTTGATAGTACACATGTTTAAATAACCTTTTATTAGTACATACGTCTAAGTGAGCTAGTTGTACAAGTACATACGTCTAAGTGAGCTTTTTTCCTTTAATATTTTGGTTAATGAAATAAATGATGTGACTGATGAGAAGTAATTGATTAGAAAATTGATTTTTGTTTGTTTTTTTTTAACCCAAAAGGAACAAGCCTTAAGGCCTTGTTCTATACAGATTTTTACTTTAATCTTTACCAAATTAATTTTCCAGTCAATCACTTCTCACCAATCACATCACTCATTTCATTAATCAAAATACTAAAATACCTTCTAATTTAAATTATTATTTTGTATTTTATTTATATATATCAATACTTTTTAAGTATTTTTACCAAAAAATAATTATTATCTACTCAAAATCATCACCCATCATTCAATTTTTCTTTCTCTTGGTTATTGAAAAACTCATAACCGAACAAGACCTAAGAGCATGTCCAACACACAAGACCTCTGTCCATTTATTTTGTTAAATCATTCTTCCATCTCAGCTGAAAGCGGACACATATTGTACTTTGACAAAACACTGCAATACTTTCGCTCTTTTCTCTGAATAATTAAAATGTTATTTTTATTTGAGACTATTTTAAGTATTATAAAATTACATAATTAATAGCAGTCTCTGTATATTATATTATATAATAATTAATAAAGTCAGAGTTGAGCATGTCCGACATAGAGGGCGTTGCCCTCCTTTTTTGCTTTTATACACAACGCAGAAAATTAACAAAATCAATGACCGACTTTTTTACACGCTGTCCAATGCGGACACAGGTAATGTGCTGCATACCAAAATTAATTTTCACCTCCTCAAAATTATTAATCAATATTAATTTTTTCTCTCTCTAGGTTTAAAAAAACTCAATTTAAATCATATCTAAGGAGAGAACAAGGCCTTAAAGATAAATAAAGTAATGTTTGATTTTATTTGAATTTAAAAAAATAAATCAACAAACTATTGGAGCTTGTTGGTAGTTTATTTTTTTAGACTTCGTTTATTTAATAAATGTTAATTTGGCGGTAATTTTGTGTAAATGATATTATTTTAGTACAAATTTAAAAATACTAATATATAATGATATATTTTTTATATAATAAAGAATGTTCTCATATTTTAATTAATAAATTGTCCATATAATATAATTGATAAGGGAGTGATAAAATTATATTTAATTGTTTGTTAATATAAATCCATCTTAATAAGACCAATTTATTGAGTGGCTATGTATATAATTGTAGAATTTGAGACCATACTTTTAGGTTATTTAATTAAATAATAAAGAGAGAAGAAATAATGATGATGATCGATGATTTTGAAAAAATGATAATATATTTTTTTTAAATAAATTTTAATAATTTAAAATAAAAAGTATTTTATTATTTTAATTAATGAATTAATTAATTTAATAAATTAAAAAAAGTGATCTGGTTGAGTTGTATGAAACACGGCTTATATCTTTTTTAGGGTTAAAATTGAAATTGACTACGCACACAGATGTTGTTGTCACTTGTTACATCGACAATAATAAGCTTTGAAAAGATAACCTCAATGTTTTGGATGTTTGTGCCTTTTACAGATAACTATGATATCACACATATATATATATATATTATATAATGGACTTGTTTGATCTTTTGCTTTTTGCTTTTTATAGGGATTAAAAAGAAGATATCTTAGGCCTTGATCTAATCAAGGTTTTTTCAAAAAAATAATAAATGATGGTAATTTTGAGGGATAGAGATATTTTTGACTTAAATTTTTTTTAAATATAATAATATATAATAATAAAATAAAATATATATATATATATATATGGAATGACATGTTAGTTAAAAAAAAATTAATAAGAAAGAATTAAATGATTTAATATATAATAAAAAATAAATAACATTTTTTATTTTAATTATTAAAATAACTTAAAATAAACAAAGTTGATACTTAAAAAATATTGTAGAATGAATTATTAAAATATCATTTTATATTTAAATTTTAAATTTAATAAAAATACAATAATAATAGATAATTTAATCTTGAATTTGATTTTGATTTTTTTATTTATAAAAAATATTTTTTTATTGCATTCCTAATATTATAACTATTAAATAATTTAATTTATTAATTAAATATTTTTATTTTATTTTTAATTTGTATTTTAAATATATATATCTTTTAAATAATTTTTTTTATCAAAACATATTTATTTTTTAAAAATTCATGCATTTTTTAGGAAACTCATTTTAGCTAATGATTTAATTATTAAAATTATAACAAACTCATTTTGTTTATAAATTCAGTTTTTTTTTTCTATCTCTAGTCTTGTTTTTTAAAAAATTATATGAAGAAAAAAATAATGATTGATTTTGATTTTGAGAAACGATTATTATTTTTGATAAAAAAAATAAAAATGTATTGATTTATATAAATAAAATAAAAAATAATAATTTAAAATAGAAGGTATTTAGTATTTAAAATGTGGTAGTTAAGAAGTGATTAATTATAAAATTGATTTTGATTGAGTTTATTAAAAAAAATAAGCTCTAAGATTTTTTTTCCCTTTTTTTTTTCTTTATTTTTTATAAAAAATATTTTTTTTTTATATATTTGTATAAAATAATAATACTAAAACATACATTTAAATATATATACTATATAATGCATATGGTAGTTTTTTAAAATCTAGAAGGAGAAAAAATTAATAATGGTTGATTATTTTGAGTAAGTAATTATTATTTTTAGTAAAATAATTTAAATTTATTGTTATACCTAAATAAAATAATAATTTAAAATATATGGTATTTTAATATTTAATTAATAAAATGAGTTATATGAGAGTTGATGGGAAATTATTTGAGAAAATAATTTTTTTTTGAGTTATTTTAAAATTAAGAAAACCAGGAATATTTTTACCTATTCATTTTTCATACACAAGGTCATCCGATAAATTTATTATAAGTATATATTCTCTTTCAACTAATTTTTATTTATTATTTAAAATAATATAATATTATTTTTAAAATATTAATTATAGTTTGTTAGATAACACAAATAAACAAAATATTTTAAAAAATAGCATACTATTATATTATGAAACAAAATTTTAAAAAATAAATACTAAACAAACTTTTATATGTAATTTTTTAATTTTATTTAATAATTTTTAAACATACTCTTTCCTCTAATATATTTTTTATGTTGGTTTGTTGTAACTAAAATTTAAAATCATGTATTAATAAAAATTAATATATTAATAGAATTTATTTTAAAATAATTTATTTTTTAATTTAAATAATTTATTAATATTTAAAATTAAGTTAATAAAATATATATATATATATAATATTATTAAATATTATTACAAATATAAAAATAAATAAACTTTTCTTATAAACGGAATCAAATTTATTCTAAAGTTATCTATCAAAATAATTTGTTCTCAACTTATCTGATAATAGGTTACACAAAAGTTACTATAATTTTATTTCTTATTTAGGTTATTTTACGTTTAATTTTGAGTGTTTAACATTTCTGTAATAACTTTTTACAATAATTTTACGAAATAAATTAACATAAAAAATTATAATTAAACGTCAAATTATATCAAAAACGGAATAAACTGGAACATTATACCCATAATAATTTATGTTAGTAAATTTTTGTATAAATATTTCATAATTTATTAAAATATCAAATTTAATAATGAGGAAATGATCTCACGCGTGATAGTAGTTTAAAGCAGCACTATTATTGAAATCCGTGCTCCACCTCCACTAAACTTTATGCCTTGTTTGGAACACATTTGTATTAAAAAAGACAAATTAAGTAATAGTTAATAAAGCATAACAAATTAAAGATATATATATATATATATATATAATGATTAAGTTTGTGATCTATCCAAAATAAAAAAAAATAATTTTTTCTCATATCTATATCTATATCTATATATATATATATAATGATGCTTAATTTTTAAAGTGTTCGGTAATGCCCGGTCGAGAGCTGTGGTTAATTTGGATATTTGGGTCGGATTTTGGGTTGACCCGCCTTTAAAGCTGTGGTTAATTTGGATATTTGGGTCGGATTTTGGGTTGACCCGCCTTTAAATTTAAAACAGTTAAAAATAAAATTAAAAATGCTAGAGGTATGTTTCGAACTTGCAACCTAACAAAACAAGTACAACTCTTTAACCAACTAGGCTACAAATATTTATATTTTAAATTCAACACCAAATTTGATAAACGCAGGACGTTTTAATATTAATATAAGTTCAACTTTTTAACTAACTAATATATATATATATATATATATATAATGATGCTTAATTTTTAAAGTTTTCGAATTGCCGGGTCGAGAGTTGTGGTTAATTTGGGTCGGATTGTGGGTTGACGCCCGCCTTTAAATTTAAAACGGTTAAAAATTAAATTAAAAATACTAGAGGTATGTTTCAAACTTGCAACCTAACAAGACAAGTATAACTCTTTAACCAACTAGGCTACACAGACTTTATATTTTAAATTCAACACCAAATTTGATAAACGTGGGACGTTTTAATATTAATATAAGTTCAATTTTTTAACTAACTAATCTATATATATATATAATGATGCTTAATTTTTAAAGTGTCCGGATTGCCGGGTCGAAAGCTGTGGTTAATTTGGATACTTGGGTCGGATTGTGGGTTGACCCGCCTTTAAATTTAAAACGTTTAAAAATTAAAAATATAGAAGTATGTTTCGAACTTGCAACCTAACAAAACAAATATAACTCTTTAACCAACTAGGCTACAAACACTTTATATTTTAAATTCAACACCACATTTAATAAATGCGAGACGTTTTAATATTAATATAAGTTTAACTTTTTAACTAACTATATATATATATATATATATATATATATATATATATAAAATGATGCTTCATTTTTAAAGTGTCCGGATTGTCGGGTCGAGAGCTGTGATTAATTTGGATACTTGGGTCGGATTGTGGGTTGACCCGCCTTTAAATTTAAAACGGTTAAAAATAAAATTAAAAATACTAGAGATATGTTTCGAACTTGCAACCTAACAAAACAAGTACAACTCTTTAACCAATTAGGCTACAAAGACTTTATATTTTAAATTTAACACCAAATTTGATAAACGTGGGACGTTTTAATATTAATATAAGTTCAACTTTTTAACTAACTAATCTATATATATATAATGATGCTTAATTTTTAAAGTGTCCGGATTGTCGGGTCAAGTATTGCGGTTAATTTGGATACTTGGGTTGGATTGTGGGTTGACCCGCCTTTAAATTTAAACGGTTAAAAATAAAATTAAAAATGTTAAAAGTATGTTCGAACTTGCAACCTAACAAGACAAATACAACTCTTTAACCAACTAGGCTACAAACACTTTATATTTTAAATTCAAAACCACATTTGATAAATGCGGGACGTTTTAATATTAATATAAGTTCAACTTTTTAACTAACTAATCTATATATATATAATGATGTTGAGTAAATGGATATTTGGGTCGGATTGTGGGTTGACCCACCTATAAACTTAAAACGGTTAAAAATAAAATTAAAAATATTATCCGTAATTTTTTTTCACGTTTTTTTTATTATTAATCGTGCAAATGCAAGGACTAAATGCTAGTGATTATAATCACGCCTCAAATCAAGTTATGGACTGATGTGATATTATTTGATGATAAAGTTAATTATTTGAAATGATATGGGTTATTTAACTAACATCTTCGGATTAGGTAGAGTAAAATTAACAAAATAATTTAAAAGTTATTCAGTTAAAATGATAAAAATAACTTTTATTTAAAAATATATTTTAATATCTTTATTGATCAATATCAAAATATTATGTTAAGTTCTTAAAATTTACTTAACTAACTTAATTTAAAAACTCTAAACTAGTAAATAAAAATGGTCTTGTTTGAAAATACTTATATACCAAAATAGATCTGAGTTTGAACTAATTTTTTGTTGTCAAATTCATTTAAAAACTTTATTTTTCAATTTCTCGTTTTAATATTAATTTAGATGAAATAATGCTCTAAATATAACAATTACAATTACGAATGTTTTCACCCAAATATTATTTCAGTTTGAAATATTAACTCTCATTATTTTAAAGGGTATGTATAAAATTACTTTTAAGTAGAATTGAATACACCAAAAATCAATATAATAAATCACTTATTATTATTATTATTATTATTATTATGTGTGGACTGAGGGTATTTATTGTGTGGGTCATTACAAAAGAGTTAACAATGGTCTATGATCAAGCTAAGATAAGTAAGCTAGGCAACAAAAGCACCCAACAGGCAACAACTAATAGCCATTCACAATATTATTAACATGACCCATCATCATTATTAATATTATTATTTATATTCATTTATAAGAAAAACAATATAAAGAAATATATAACAAAATTAAATAATATATAATGGCATGACCCAAACCAATCAACCTCCATTCTAAAGACCTAATTTGATTCTTAAAAACAAGAACAAAAGTGGTTATGACAAGTTCGATGGAGGGAATCTCACGGTATTAAATTTTACATTTTAGAACGTCACCCCGTTGATAATCTATTTAAAAAATAAATCATTTATTTTTTTGTTAGAGAATTAACTAAATATGATTTCTTTTAGGTTATAAAGGATAAGATCTCATTGTGTTAAATGATGAGTTTCAAAATAGCAAATGTTGACTTGGCAACATGAGTAGAACAATTTGGTTTTCTTCTACTTAAATTGTCATAAATATTTTATTTGAAAAAAATGAATTAAGAATATCAATTATTAGTTGAATAATTAGGAATGTTAATCTATCCTTGCATTATTTGAAAAGTATGTAATTAAATACAAGGATAAGTGATTCCCTTAATAAGGTCAGGTCAATTCAAGATTACTAGTCTTCTACAACCACCCATGCATTGTCTTGAGTTTATCATTTTCTATTTAAGTTTTTGTAAACCTTATATTATCATTTTTTTTTAATTCATCCCTAATCAAATATTATTTCCATTACAATTACACTAAATTTATTCTCATAAACCCAAACATAGATGAATTTGAAGTTGGGACTTAATTTAAAAAAAAAAAAACATAAATAAATTTATGTAAAAATACTTTTTTATTTTGTCAAAGTATCTTATTCAAAAATAAATTTAAATTATATAATTGATTATAACTATATTCAGCGCCAAATATTAACTGTAACTTTTTATTATTTAAAAACATTTAATATTTGAATGAAAATGAATTTAAATGAAAAAATATCATTGAATTTATTAATATATATATAATTATACATATAATCAGACCGAAAAGTTATAGTTAAAATTGGATTTAAAATAATTAGGTTTGTTTGAAAAAATGAAGGAAACAAATAATATGTATTTAGAAAAACATAATAATGCAATGCAGATCTACATATATTAATTTTTGTTCGATTATTAAGGCTTATCTGTGGACTTTGATTTAAAATTTAAGTGAGGTTGAATTTTATTTGGAAAAATTATCTAATCTAAATTAATATTTGAGTCATTGTATATGTGTTTCAAATCATTTTATATATATATAATTAAGTTGATTTATTTGGATGGATTCCTTTTCCTTAATTTTTCATGCCTTTTGGTTAAACAAGAAGTTGATTTTGCTTTTAAGGAGAAAATAAGGCTTTTTTATGTGTAAAAAGAATATTTAATTTGTCTAAGCATTATTGAAATTCCACTCTTACCCCTATATATATCCACCTCGTGACTTACTAATATAAATGATATAAAATGATGGGTTGTTTTCGTCAAATAATCTATATATAGCTAGCTTACATGGAGTAGGATACCACCATTGTCAAGTTGATATAAATTATTACCAAAAAGAACCTTTGAGATTAATTAATTAATCATCTTTGTTAACACCAAGAAGATATGGGTATTTTTTAACAATATAATTTAATATAGGCATCTAATTGCACATTAATTAAATATATACACCTAACTGGCTAATTCCTTGTAATTGACCTTTTTGGATAAACCCAAATAAGATAAATATATTTAAAAAGATTCACATTTATCTATATATAGCTGACGTATTCATTTATGGCGTGTTATTTTTAATTCAATCATAATTTAATTTAATAATTATTAGTGTTATTCAATATTTTTCTGTATATCTATTTTTTTTAGGCTATATATTGATTCACAAATCATTATTTATAAATTATTTTCTTAAACTTATCAAGATAGTTTAGTGGTAAGAGTTCTGTTTAAAAAAACCAAAATGTCGTCACAGGTTCTATTTTATTTGAAATCGTTTACGGGACATGACTGTGGGGTATATTTTAGTTCAACTTAATAGAAAAAAATTACCCTTTCAAATTTTAGTGCTAGTTTGGGAGTTTCATTTTAAATTAAAAATCAAATTAAAACAAATAATATTATTAATATAAACAAATTAAATATTATTAAATAAAGCAATGTAAAAAATATAAGATGTAAAAAAATATAAGATATATATAATATATATATATATAATTAAATATATAAAACTTACCTACACTAAAAGTTAGAGGACCAAATTATTATTTTTTAAAAAATTGAGTTTGCAAATTAGACGCATATAGATGATTTTTTAAAATTTTTTATTTTATTTTTGAGAGTATGGTAGAAAATGCATTATGATGATCAATTAATTGTTGTAGTCAATCAATCATCATTCATAAATCTTTATATTTGTGTTCTTTTTAATGAATTTTTCCCACTTTTTACTAGCTATAAAATAGGTTAATGAGAATTAAAGTTTTACCTTTTTATAAATATATTTAAATTGTCTAAATTTGTACATAAATAGAGAAAATGACCAATAAAGTCTTCTCCAAATTTGGGAAGAGGAGAAATCAGATAAATAATTCAATTTATTATAAATGTTATTAAATTATATATATATATTTATATATCACATCAATAATCAATTGATTGTATTAAAAAAAATCACATCTATATATGTTGTTGTATTTAAGAGGCCCCAGTGTCTTTAAGTCCACACGTGCGATAGAGATACATGCATGGACGTCCAATATATATAAGAGCTTGTTTGATCTTTCTTGAAAAAGAAATATTTGAAAGAAAAAAAAAGGGTTGATTCATTTTATTTGGATAATTAATTTAGATAAAATTAAATTTTATTATTTTAAAATTTTTTAAAATAAATTATATTTTAATTGATAATTTTAATAATTAGATGAAAAAATGATGTTTAATAGGACAATAAATTATTTGAAAATCAAACAAACTCTAAGCCTTAATTTATTATTTATTTATTTGATTGTGCACATCATCATGTTAATGAGTGGAAGTGCATGCATGTAGAAATGGTAGATGTTACATTGATATAAGGAAGTCAATTATATATTTAATTAATCAAGGAATATGATAATTTATTAATGTATCAAATTATATCATACTCAAGGTAAGGAGATGTTCCTTTGATGTGTATGAAATATTTTGATCCCCATACATTTTTCAATCTCATTTTAAATGTTGACAAATATTATTTTATTAAATTTTAGCTATTCAACTTATAACATCGATGCCATAATAAATCGTTATAGTTTAGTGAATAAGTTACTACGTATAAATAAAATTAAATATACATTAACGTTTAACGAATAAGTTGTATAATTTAAAAAGATTATAAACCTATTAAATATACTCTTTATAGCAATTAAAATAAGTTGAATAATACCAAACACATTAGAACGATAAATCAAACTAGTATTTAGTACTATATAAACAATAATTTCATACAATTATATTTTTATTAAATGAAATTAATTAATAATATCACATTAGAATCAAATCACTATTATAACTACCAATTTATAAAATAAATCTATAATAATAGTTAGGCATACACTCTTTCACCAAACAAAAGTACATACACTTTATAAAATAATAGGAGTTTTCATTTTTTTTCATTCTAAAACATTAGGTGTTCTCATAATTGAAATCATAAACATCTCTCTCTTTTTAAAAAAACAAAAAAAAAAAAACATAATGATTTATATGTCCTCTTTAGAAATTAGTTTATAATCATTAAGATTAAATAAAATCTAAAGAATAACTGTGACTACAAAAAAAAAGAGAGTAGAAAAATACATATTTTACATTATTTAATGTAGCATAACACAAATATTTTAATTAATTATTATACATTTGCCAACTTAATTATTAACTTTATTATGGATGGGACAAGAAAAAAGAGGCGGCTAGGAATCCATTCTTGACATCCCCTAGCTACCTCTCATTTTTTTGGATTTGTTCTCTATTTATAATTAATTTGCAATATTTTTATTTTTATAAATGAATTGAACAAATAAAATGGGTGAATAATCCCTAGTAGAAAAAAAGTCTTCGGTAACAATGATTAGTAACGGCGCTCGAACACTCATACTAATACTTTTTATCAATAACGGTTTATTATAACAGTTACTGTTATGAGAACATCAGTAACAGTCTTATATAGCCGTTACTGTTAAAAATTTATAATAACGGATATAAGGATTCACCGTTACGGATAATAGCGACTTAAATTTTATTTTTCGAATTAAGGGTATCAGTAACAGTTTTAGGATAACTATTATTGATACTGCACCACTTTACAGTTTTTGGAAAAGGTTATTAGTAACGGTTTTCTTCCAACGTCATTACTAATATAGTATCTGTAAAGGTTTTCTAAATAATCGTTATAGATAGTGAGCCATCTTTTCATCTTCACTATTAGTATCTGTAATGGTTATTGAGAAAACCGTTACAGATAAGGCTTTAGTTACAGTTTTTGGAAAAGGTTATTAGTAACGGTTTTCTTCCAACGCCATTACTAATATAGTATCTGTAAAGGTTTTCTAAATAATCGTTATAGATAATGAGCCGTCTTTTCATCTTCACTATTAGTATCTGTAACGGTTATTGAGAAAACCGTTACAGATAAGGCTTCAGTTACAGTTTTTGGAAAAGGTTATTAGTAACGGTTTTCTTCCACATTCGAAGCTTTAGACAAAGGTGCTATTGAGATATTGGGCCCTTATCCGTTACTAATATAGTATTTGTAACAAATTTCTCAATAACCATTACAGATAGTGAACCGTCTTTTTATCTTCTCTTCTAGTATCTGTAACGGTTATTGAGAAAACCGTTACAAATAGTGAACCGTCTTTTCAACTTCTCTTATATTATCTGTAACGGTTATTGAGAAAACCATTACAGATAGTCTATAATAACTCGCGAACGACTTCTTTCTTTTTTTCCTTCTTCCTTTCTTTCTTTTCTTTTCTTCCTCCGCGCTTTCTCCTCTTCTTCCCGATCAGCGCTGCCCATTTGTTGAAGTCGCCGCCCGTTTGTTGAAGTCGCCGCCAATCAGGTAAGTTTTCTTCTCTATTTTCTTCCTCCCATTCTCTCTGCGGGTTGATCGTCCGCCTATTTCTCCGGTCACCTTTTGTCGCCGCCTACAGGTAAGTTATATTTCTTCTTCTTTATTTGATTATCTTATTGCAATCTATTTGTGATACCATTATTTGATTTAGTTTTGCATAAATTCTGAATTTACCCTTTTGAACTGTTGAATTCGTCCTTCACTACCGTTTGAACGGTTGAATCAGGTATTCAATCATGTTACTTCTTCTTATGTTGAATTCTTGAATCAGGTTTTCATTATCACTTTTTGCGTTTGAACTGTTGAATCAGGTTGTATTAATTTCTATTCTTGCTGTTTGAATTTGCCATTGTCTTTGCTGCTGTGGATTGTAGTTTGCACTTCAAAATTCATGTTAGTTCTTATTTACAATCAATGTTAGATTGTTAGTAGAGTATTGATGTTAGGTTAGTGGATAATTTGCATGTTAGGTTAAATAATATTGAATGCTAAGTTAGATTATTTCTATTAAGCCAAGCACAACAAGTCTTTTACTTTACAGATATGGCATCAAAGCTTGAATGAAAAATTGTGACACCAATAAATCCCCGTTATTCTAATTAAGGTTGAATTATTTCTATTAAGGGTTACTTGTATATTTTTCTTATAAACATTACATAAAATATTTGCAACATGGCACCTAAAAGAATACAAGGTAAGGGTTTTAACAGCGCTAAACGACCTTGTACAGAGGACCGAGGAGCATTCAGAAGACCCTTTGAAACTACTTAACTCTATCAGGGAGCTTGATTTGGACCTTGATGATGTCATGAACGTTTATAGTGTACCAAACACTAACCTCGATGATGATGAGACAGAACCCCCGTCCGAGGAGCAAGATGGAGGTAACAGTGTTTGATTAAGTATTTTGTTATGATCTTATATAATTTTGTGTTTAATTTTAGGATCTATTTGAAGGAGGACACGAGGTAAGAACAAAAATATAGTAGTTGGTAGATTGCAAGCGGGGCAAAAGATGACTCTTCGTTTTAACCCGGTAGATGGTAAGCCCATATGCGAGAATAGGACAGTGCGGTCGAGGCATATTGGGAGTGTCATTCGAGACTTCAATGCACTACCTCACATGACTTTGCGTTGGTCGGACCTGAGCTCTACACAACTAGATCATATATGGATGACTATCACGGTAACTTATTATATAATTATTTTTTATGTATTAATCACAATCTATAATTGTATTTTAATGTTAACTTTTTAGGATCCTTTCGAGGTTGTGGGGGAGGACATCAACAACTATCGTAAACAAGGTTTATTTCAAGCTAACAAATTATGGGATAGATGGAGATGTCAATGGAACACCTTGTACGTTAAAGCTCGTGAAGGTAACGAGGCAACGATCAGGGCAAATCCCTCTCTGGAGATTGAACTAAGTGATTGGCATTATCTTCTTAATCGTCGCTTTTTCACTTCGGAGTTCAAGGTAAGTCAATTTTTATAAAGAACTCTTACATTAATCATTCATTAAACACAAATCTTTTCTTATTTGCATAAAACAAGTAATGTGAATGCGCAATATAGGTCGCGTGTTGTGTACAAGAATCATGCGGGCAGTATCTCATTTTCGTAAGTGGAGAGGCAAATGGTTTGTTTTATTATTGAATAACAAAGTTTATAATATTATTACGTTTTTATCAATTATTAAATTTGAACAGGAGAAGACTACAAGTACTTCGTCTAATTTTGCTGAATTATTTCTCCACACTTATACGAAAAAACCAACTCTACAAGATCCAAATCCGGAGGTCCCCCTATTATTCAAGAAAAATTGGTAAGTCGTGTTTATTAGTTTCATTTATTTTATGTCTGTAATGAAATGTAATTTGTGTTTGTAGACTGCCTTACAAACTGCTATAGAAGAAGACCCGACTAGGAATGACCTGCAGTTGGCTGAGTATGCGTTCGGGTCTCATGGACATGGGCGAGTCTTGGGTATAGACTCAGGTGTCACACCTACATCTTTTAGAGAAAATGCTCGTGGGGGTTCTAGTACACCGCTCAATGACACACAACATTTCCGTGGAGAAAACAAAGTTTTACTTGAGGAGATACAGAGAATGCGAGAGGAGTGTGAAGCGGAGAGACTTCAGTCACGGAGAGAGCGCGAAGAAGCATTATTCAAGCGTCAAATGGAGCGTGAAGAAGCACAAAGGCAGCGTCAAATGGAGCGTGAAGAAGCAGAAAAGGAGAGACAACAATCATCTGAAGAGCGTGAAAGAATGCGTGATGAGATGATTGAGATGAGGGAGCAGATGAACTTCATATTATCCTTGATTCCCGTTAACGCTCGCCCTCCACGTCCACCTGCCCCTCCCACTAGAGATGATGCCCCTCCGACTAGTGATGATTCCCCTCCCACTTGAATTCTAGTTAATTGAAGGTTTATGTAGTTTTTGAAATTTATGTGTTATTTGAAGTACGTTAATTAATGTTTTTGTGGATTTATGATATGATTGTAATTTGTGAATGATTGTTGTTTTAAATTAATGATTGTGGTTTTTGGTTTTTGGTTATTGATGATTGTGGTTTTGGTTTTGGTTATTAATGATTGTTATATAGGTACAAATATGTGAAAAAAAACGATTATTGTTTAGTAACGGTTTTATGAATTAAAAAACAGTTACTATAAGTTTGTCTGTAACGGTTTAATAAACAAGAATCCGTCACTGAAACTTCACAGACATCAGTAACGGCTTTCGAACACCGTTACTGATGTTGAATGCCTTTCAGTAAGGTTTTAACGCGGCTAGAACCGTTACTGTTGTCCGATTATTTTCAGTAACGATATTTAAGAACCATTACTGATGTTGAATGTTTTTCAGTAACGGTTTTAAATCGGCTAGAACCGTTACTGTTGTCCAATGACTATCAATAACGGCTTTCGAAAGTCGTTACTGATGCTTGAGAAGTTTCAATAACGTTTTTTTTTGTAACGAATGATAACGGTTTTATTTGTCGTTAAAGATAGGTATCAGTAACGACATTTGATATTTTCAGTAACGGTTTTCGCTCTTACTGATACCTCTTTTCTACCAGTGAATAATGATTTTTTTAATGGTCTCGAATGCATATTACATGCTACCTTAGGAATGGTCCCTATAAATCAACCAATCAACATTAATCAACTATTTTTTTATTATGATCCTATGAATTATCATTATAGATATGGACCAAAATATATCTTGCAAATTAAAAATGTCAAAAAAGATATCTAAAAGAAGAAGTTAAAATAAGTTACCGGATTATAATACAAATATATTGGAGAATCGAATATTAATCTTATCTAGCTAGTTTGTTATACATTTTGGTTAAAACAAGGATAAAAATTATTCATCTAACTCAATATATAACTTCATGATCTTATATTAATGAAAAATTTTCATTTATAAAAGTAAAAAAATAATGACACTTGGAAGGAACCGACAAACAATATTAAGAGGGTACACTCAAATTTTGTTATATAATTCTCCATGTCATTTTTCTATTTTTCTAATCAATAAAAACTTGAAATAACTAAGATAAAAAAAATAACTTTTGTTATATAATTCACCATTTTTAAAAATAATTAAATAAAATTTAAAGTTATAAAGGGTCTTTAATATGCGGTAGGTTGATCCAGTATGGATATGTATCTCTTACCTATTTCTCTGTCTAGCTACCTAGACCTTCGAAGAGAGAGAGAGAGAGAGGAGACCATGCATGCTTAATTATTAATATTGTTGACTTTTTTTTTTCTTTCTCTTTTTTGTCCAATAAGTAAGTATATTGTTTTTTAAGAAAAAAAATGAATAGGTTACTTGAATTTTTAATTTGTTTCTTTTTAAAAATATTTTTAATTTATTTAAAATTTAATAAAAATAAAGTAAAAACAATTTAGGTAGTAATATGAGTGATTTGATACAATAATGATGTGATAGATAATTTTTTTATAAAATAAATTGTAAAATTCCAGAAAACCCTAATCAAACAAGGCCTTAGTGACTAAATAATGGCCAAATTTGAAACGCCTGATTTGGACAATTACTTTAAAAAAAATTATTAATTTTATTTTGAATATTTTATTTAAATAAAATAATATTTTGAAATATATTTGAAGTATGTATTAACCATAGACTCAATGTTCATTTACATTGATAATAAGAACCTTAATTAAATGAAAATAATCTTAGAATTGAACGTCTATATGTTTATTTTTTTTTAAGTATCTTTATTAAAAGTTCTCTTATTATAATTTTTGTTTTGTTTTTAACTATTTTTTTTAAATAATATAACATCAAAACAATGTTTCTATAGATTAATCATAAAATATATATTATTTGTTTATTAAATTATCAAAATATTTTTTATATTTATATTTAAAATTTAAATTTAAATTTAAATTTAATAAAATAAAATAATTTGATAGAGAAAATTTAAAATAAAATTCAACATCAACTGACATCTATATTGCTTTATTAAATAAATATTAAAAATATATGTGAATGGAAAGAGAGTAATAATGAGAAGCTAGTGTGATTCAGATGGATTAGCGCGTGGCTTTAAAACGAACAGGAGGGACTAAGGGTTTGTTTGTTTTGAGAATTTATATATTCTTTTATGACTAATATTAAAATGTAGGACTATTATATATACATAAGAAAATGAGGGCAGAAGCAAAAGGCAGATTTTTAAAATAATTTGAGTTATTTAAAAATAATAACTTAAAATAAAAATACTTTTAATAAATTAAGCAATGTAATAATAATAATAATAAAAAATAATATTTAATTAATTTGAATTATTTAAATAAATTATTCAAACAAACTTATTACAATAAAGAAAAATAAAATAAAATAATGAAAAACTTTGACGTACCAAACGAGATTACCAGGCCAGGTCTGTCACTACAGAAAGCTAAAGAAGCGTTCATCATCAAACCTAGCTAGAATATTAGCTTTTATTTTTAAATATCATATTTATAATTGTTTATTTAAATAAATTTGAATTTATTAATAAATAAAAAGTTAATGGTATTGATTTTGACTAGTCATCCTTTTAATAAAAAAATCTAAAAGAATTATATATAATTAAAAAATTTATTTTAAAAAAATATATTCATATTTTAATTAATTTAAATTTAGTAATATTATTGAAGGGACTATAAAATAATGTTTAATTATGGTTGAATAAGATTAAATTATTTTTTCAAAAACTTTTTTAATTCTTATTTAATCATCTATTATTTTATTTTTATTATCTTAATAATACTTAATTTATTAATTAAAATATTAATCTTCTTTAAATTGTTCTAACCATTTTTTATTTTTTTTATTTAAAATTTATTTAAATAATTTCAATTCTATATAAAATTATCTGTATAATTTATTAAAGTATTAAATAATATTTTTTTGTTAAATTTTTTAAAAAGTAATATTTTTTTTAAGAAAATGTTTTACAAAATATTAATATAGAATAAAATATTTTTAAAATATTTTATTTAATAAATTATATAATTGATGAGACGATAATAATTGATTATATATATATATTTTAAATTATGCAAGGATTCTAACTAGACCTAAAGGCAATGTTAATATATTTGTTTGGTATAGATTTTTTTTTTATAATTTAATAGATGAATTGAGTAACATGAATTATTTGTTGTTGGATAAAAATTAGTTGATATTTTTTTAAAACTTATTTTAGAAAACTTGATTGAATTGAGTATATAATTATAATACAATATTTAAATATATGATTGAATATGGAATATATATGATATTTTTTTTTACATTATTTGAAGACTATTCAAATAATCTATATGAACAACACCAAAAATCTAACTTTCAAACTTTCATGATGTTTACTATCTAATTATGATTATCACAAAATTTGTAGGGTTTGATTTCGATCTCTTATTTTTATTTGAGAAAGACATTTTTTTTTTTCTTTCATTAACTCCTCTTTAACTTTTAATTTTTTATTATATTCTTTATTAATATATTTATAATATATAACCTTTTATTTTATAATATTCAAACATATATTTTATGAAAAATGTACTTATTTTTATAATGATAATTGAATTAATAATAATAATTTTCTATAATTAAATTAAATTATAAATAATATTATTTATATTTATTTTGTAACCACCAATTAATAACACTTCAATTAAATAAATATAATTCACAATTTATATTATAATTAATAATAATAGTACAATAATTTATAATAATAAATAAGTTAAGAAATAATAATAATATAAAAATTAATTTAAAATTCATATCTTTACTTTATTTAATTTAAAAATAAAATTATATTTTTATTCTTAAATTACATTCTTATTCTTTATACAGTACAAAAATAAATTATATAATTTATAATCCGTACTAATAACTCTTTATTATAATTATATTTTATAACTCTTGTCTATTTTAAGGATATATAATATGATCCCACAATTAATTCCCTTTAATTCAAAGAGTTTTGATTGGAATAGTTTTTATTTTTATTATAATTCCAATATATATCATCCTTGATGAAACTTAATTATATTTTAATATTAGAGATAAAAACAAAGATGAATAAAATAGAAAATACAATTAAAAAATCAGTGATTATATATATATAATTATCCAAAATGAAACAACCTCACATTAATAATAACAAAATAAAAGAGTTTGGTTATTGTTTGTCGGCAACTAACACTCATCCTTGTTGGACTCTCTTAACTTGGGCCTGATTCAGATTATTATTTAAATAAACCTAAAGTTAAATATTTATTAAGATTATTTTGTTTGATATTAGAGTATCAAAATTGAGTTATTGGTGAACAAATTTAAAATATATAATTATATTTTGTTTTAAGATAAATAATTAATACTGTAGTTATTAAATAACCCTAATCCCGAACAAGACTGTATACTTGTTTAGAAGCACTTTGTATATATAGGCTTTTAATTAGGATACATTTACAAATCTTATATCAAATTAAAATAAATTAAAGATAAGTTGTAAGTTGAACTTTTAACGAATTTTCTAGCGATGAAATAAGAGTGTAAGGTGTATTATTCTTTTTATTATTACTCAAATTTGAGTTACTGTTGTGTTTTATTCGGTATGACATTCTATTTAGCTGAATCAGTTTTTTCATTTCGAATTTTTGTAATTCGAATAATACTTTCAATCGTTGGTAGGTCATTTGCTGTTCATACCCTCCAACTTTGTTGATAATCATTTCGAATTCGTATCCGTCCAGTCCTTAGTAGCAAAATAGACGAAATAATCGGATATAATTTTTTTTTTACTATTTTTAATAAAAAGTTATTAAGTTTGATCATATACATGGTCTTTTATATATTCTCTGACTTGTATGAATTTCTCGTTATATATAAATGATCCATTTTCACTCGACATTACTTTTTACATTTTAACTGTTAGCTCAAAATATTTGGCAGAGAATTTTTTTGACACCATTCATTGTTATTGATTTATTCGACTTGATATACTTCAATATTTATTGTTTAGACTTTCAAATAAAGTAGACTACATATAATAATGGTTTATAATATCTATCTCCTATTAGAATTTAATTAGAATTAATTTTTTATTTACAAAAATATAAATTAATAAATATTTTTTTGGTCATAATTAATTAAATCCACACCAACTCGTTATTATTATTATTACCCCTACATTGAAGACATAATTATTATCATAATATATCAAATAAAATTTAAAAGAATTTGGTTAATAAATAACAATAGAAAATTTAATTAAAATCTTAAACAACTATAATCTGACTTGTTATTTAAAATTATAAAATTTTAAGATTCACATACAAAAAAAAAAAATCCAGGGAGAAGCTAATGCAAGACAAAAGCCTTTTAATCTTACAACAATTATCAAGAAGAATAACTAGAAATGAAGATTTAGTTCAAAGATAGAACAAAAATTGCAACATAGTTTTGAATTTGTAGCAATTAATTCCACTACAAGCTAAATAAGAAATCTCTAATCCTGTCAAAATTCTATAATTGTCAAGGATGAAATCATTTGCTGCATGTAACAATAATTAATATATATTACACACCCACTACTACCACCACCACCACCGCCGCCATAAAACTCTATCTCCGGCTGCTGCTGCCGCCAGTGGTGGTGGTGCTATTAGCTGCAGCCTTAGCCTTGTTCAGATTAGCAAGCTCTTCAATCAATTTCTTCTCATCCCCACTCAACTTTTTCGGAATCTCAACTTGCACCTTAACCAACTGATCCCCCCTCATATTATTCTTATTCAGAAAAGGAACCCCTTTTTTCGCCATAACAAGAGTAGTCCCAGGTTGTGTTCCTGAAGGAATTTTCAGATCGACAATCCCATCCACTGTTGGAATCTTCATCGTGGTTCCCAATATGGCGTCTATATAAGATACCTTACATCCGTATAGTATGTTATTATCGTCCCTCTTTAAAACAGGATCAGGAAGAACTTCAATTTGAACGAAAAGATCTCCAGGGGATCCACCTCTCTTCCCCGCATTACCCTCGTTCCTAACCCTAAGCCTGCTTCCGGAATCTACTCCTGCAGGGACTTTTAATCCGATACGCTTCGATTTCTTTACTCTGCCATCTCCCTTGCATGTATTGCAAGGAGAAAAAGACTCCCCGGTCCCATTACAGCTGTTGCAAGTGCTGACCTGTTGGAAGATGCCCAATGGGGTTCGGGCAGATGAGATGACTTGACCTTGACCGCCACATGGGTTACATTTGGTGGGTTTGGTTCCGGGTTTGGCACCGGATCCTTCGCATGAACCACATGATTCGAGTCGGGTTATTTCGATTTCCTTTTCGATTCCGAAGACAGCTTCTTTGAAATTGAGAACTAAGTTGTAGAGCTGGTCTTCACCTTCCATTGCTCGGTTTCGAGTGGCTCTTCCACCACCCATATTGCCGCCTCCCATACCGCCCAGGTCGAATAATGATTCGAAGAGATCGAAAGGGCTGCTGAAATCCTGAGAAATTTAAGTTGTTTCTCAAATGTTGTTTGAAAAGTTCAAATATGGTGAGAATCAGTTGAGAATCGGTTGACTTACCCCCATACCCATTCCAGCGCCTTTTAGTCCGGCCTCTCCATATCTATCGTATATAGAACGTTTCTCATCGTCCGACAAAACCTTTTATTTTTTTCAAAAATAGAAGGATATATCTTGAATTAATGTTTTTTAAAATCATAACATACAAAACTTAGACCTTGTTTGATGAAGGTTCTACTTCTCCCATCCTCAAATAATCAACTAAAACACTAAATTATCGTTGGGCCTTGTTTGATGTACGGTTATTTGGAGATTATTTGAAAAAACTAGTTTTTATGTAAAATGTAAACTTAACCCAAATAATCCACTTTATCATCAAAATAAAGTTTTTTCCCCAAGGATTGTTTCAGAAAGAACCTGCATCAAACAACCTCTTATTAATATAATAAGCATGATCGGCAATAGTACCTCATAGGCGTTACTGATCTCCTTGAACTTCTGTTCTGCTCCGGGTTCTCTGTAACACAAAATTCAGCATTTTATATGGTAATAGAGTCAGCAAAATAAGTTTTGAATGGGAAATTATATTTGGAAATTCAGCTTACTTGTTGACATCAGGGTGGTTACTTCTTGCTAGCTTCCTGTAAGCTGTAAATCAGACACAATCCTTTTATTTCAATTTTCTTTTGGAGAAAAACTAAATTTTCATAACACACAACAATTAATGCAAAGGTTACATTCCCATGGGGAAAGGAATCAGTTAAATACTAGTCAATACAATATCTGTCATTACACAATACCAAACAAAAACACCCTCAAATCTCGTTTCTCAAGACTTTGTCGTGTTCTTAAGGTTCTCATAATAGAAAACCCTGTTTCCAATTCTATAGTGTGCAATAAATGTCAGCTAAAAGGAGACATAAGAGGGGATAAAAGGTCTATGTATCTCATACTGGTACATTATGGATCTTTATACTTTGAAACTAATGAACACATAGTGCTACCATAGATGCTGCCTATCCGTTTTTCTTTGGTAGGTGCCTTGAGTATGCTTCTTTCATCAGCTAACTTACTCACTTTTGGGGTTCAAGTTACAGTCAGGGAAGAACGGGAAGAACCGGCTAATTCAAAGGGGTTAGTCTGGTCTTCATCTCCAATAATGAATTTTTTTGTAAGGGGACTGGAGCAGGCTACCATGAGACTAAATATCTTATTCCTAAAGAGATTCGGTCGCAACAGAAAAATTACAGAAATTAAAGTCAATTTGGATGACATGTATGTGAAAAAATGACAAAAGGCTACCATAGGTTAGAAAGGTCCAACATCTTAAAAGTGTTTGAAGGTTTTCCCATAGTTGTTGTTTTCTGGAAAGGCTGGGAGATTAGTTTAATAAATGAAGGATGAGTCAGTTACAAACAAGGAAGCAAAAAAGCCAAATAATCCATGAGAAAGAAAAATATATATAAGAAAGATAACATCAAGTCATTCTCTCATAATTTTCCGAACAGCACTAGGGAGTGTTGAGTTAGTAAAATGTATATAAAAACCGAATCTGAAGTTCCAGCTGGACTGAAACCTATTTGGAGCGTCCTACCTCTAGACTCTAGTACAACTTTAAGTTGTATTTTTCCATAACTGTTTCCAGTACAAGATCAAAAAGAATAATCAAACAGCATAGAAGTTAACACAGTTAGATGCAGTTTAAACACAAGCTTTGTATCAAGTAGGGCATAGCCGTGTATATCAAGGTGTTTGGAAGAGCATGGGAGAATTTTTAATAGTAAAAGTGTAAGGACTCTAAGATATTAACTGATTCAACTGCCTCTAAGACTTGTTTTTGGCAAATAAGATGCTTTTATTATATATTTTAAGAAAAAATATCTGTAACACCCTGAGTGTCTACAATATAGGACATAGTTATACAGGTAAATTCATTTCATTAACGAGTTTTGTATAAATAGAAAAAGACAAAATAAAACACATAAGCAATTGGTTCAATAACACACTGTGACACGAATATGTAATGCACCAGGATAACTGGATAACAACAACAAACTACATAACAAAGAGCTTTTACAGAAACAACAATTACCGCTTTTAATATCTGCCTTGGTAGCATTTTTGTTCACTCCAAGTACAGAATAGTAATCCTACACGTGATAAAAAAAAAAAAAAAAAAGTAAGTGAGAATATTAGCAAATCATTAATGCCGTATAGTTGAAATAAATGGGGTATGTTTTAGTGAATTTAGTTGTACAGAATGCTCAACACATTATCATGTGGCGGACTCACAGTATCTGCTCTAACTATCAAACGAGCTCCCCTTTGATGACCCTGGTTCCTATAAGGCAATTTTTGAAAGAGCGCACTCAAAGAATCTTGAGAAAATATGCTAGAACTTGGAGAAGCAATTGCTTTAATCTTGCAAGAAAGCCTGCAAGACAAAATCAAAGCATAAGATAATATGAATCTAAAAATAGTTTAGATGAACTTCACACTAATAGGAGATAGATGAACCATTCGTGGGATGAATGCAATTAAACACACACCTGTGTGAGGAAGCATATAACCCATTAATGGAAGGAGATTGGAATACCAATTGAGGTTGTCCCCACCGAGCCACCCATGTACATCCACCAGGTACGATAGCCATCTATTATTGACTGAATACTTCCTTTATACAACCTAAACCCATAAGGGAAAGATAACCATAGCCTTAAAAAATGGTTGCTGCACAACAAAATAAACCAAATTCTCTAGAAAAAAAGACATCTTTTTGAGAACAGCCAATAGTTAATTATAAAAGAGGCAAGTCTGGAGTGAATACAAAACATAAGCAAGATTATCAATAAGCAAAGGGTTCAAAAGACACTCATTCGAGGATAAACAAGATAAAAAATCAAACAATTTCACTAACGTCGACTAGAAACCTTGCTTACAGAACTAAAACCTCCGACGGATTTCGAATCTGATAACCTAAATAGAGAAGAGGGTATAACATAAACGGAAATTCAAAGGGTACAATTGTGAACAGTTCCGGCGAAAACTAGACATATGTTACTTGGGTGCGATAGAATCAAAGACGGCAAAGTAATCGGAAATGAGGAGAAAAGACGGCGGAGGATAACGGAGGAAGAGAATTGAATCGAAGGGATAACTAACCTGGAAAACGTATGAGGTGACGAAACCTGGTTCGTTGTTGAAGAGAATCAATCGTATGCTTGGCAGGAGAGAGAACCGTTGGTTCTTTTAAGAACTTGGAGGAGGAGGAGGATATGAAACTCTACAGTCTACTCCTGCGAGAGAGAAAGAGGGCCTTCCAGATTGAGATGATGTGGTTATATTCGACTGTATTCCGGTTCGGGTCGGTACCCGGATGCTGTCATACATGCTAAACGATTATCTAGGTTATAATAATAATAATAATAGAGAAATGATAAACTAAATGAAACGAAACCAAACTAAAGATAACGAAAATAAGGCTACGAATCTTACGTGGCCGCCGGTCAAATAGGTAGAAGACAAAAATAAAAAAATTAAAAATATAAATAATATTAAAAATTATTTCAGTTCCAAGTCCTCTTTTTTTTTTTCTTTTTTTTTTTCATTTCTAGTAATCGGTCTCTTTCATCTTTGGCGATTCGGCATCCTCAACTTTTCTCTTTTCTTCATCGTCGTCCGATCAAAAATGGCAAGTTTTTTAGCTCTCATTCATGTATCTTCACTTCATTTATGGTAGGTCTAGGGACGAATCTATGTAGGAACTCGGGTGGGCTCAAGCCCACCCCGAATTTTTTTTAAAATTTTTTTTACGATAGAAATATCACATTACCCTTAATCTCTTAAAAAAATTAATATAATTCGTTGATTTTTTTATCCAATTATTAAAAAAATGGTAAAATTTTACTTTTATATACTTGTTTTTTTCAAAATTTTTCCTTTATTATTTATAGCCCACCCTAAATTTTTTTCAAGCCCAGCCCAGTTCAAAATCCTGAGTCCGTCCATGGGTAGGTCCAAATTCATATTACTTCTCTTCTTTTCAGGTTGGTGTTGGTTCCAGGTACATTGCCCCGCAAGACTCTAAGATCTCCAAGGACTCCAAGGTAAATAAGAAATCTTATTTTTTAGAATCGAATCTGTTTAACGTAGATAATTTTGATATCAATATTCTCTTTAGTATTTTTGATAGGGTTTAGCTTCATTTAGGGTTTAACGGCAGAAAAGTATATAGCGATTAGGGTTTAGCGTAGAAGCGTTTTTGATATCCATATATTCTGTCCCGAAAGGTTTATTAGCTGCATAATATCCCGAAACTATCATTTTTTGTTCCAAAACTATCATTTCTTGTCCCGAAACCACAATTTCTTATCCCAAAACCATCATATTATGTGTCCTAAAAGAAGAAAGGATGATTTCTCGTTCTAAAACAGGGGTTTCGAGTCCCAAAAGGGTGGTTTCGGGTCCCAAAAGGGTGGTTTCGGGGCCCAAAAGAGTGGTTTAGGACATAATATGATGGTTTCTTGTCCCGAAATCGTGGTTTTCGGGACAAAAATCGTGATTTAGGGTAGAGATGGCAATGGGGCGATTCGGGGCAGGGAATGCATTTACCATCCCCGCCCTGTCTTTATTTCGGGGATTTTTTTAAGGGAAATTTGATGAAATGGCCCTCATAAGTAGTCTAATTCCAAAAAAGGCCCACGATTGATAAAGTTGGCAAAAAAGGCCTTTTTGCCCTGTGAAAAGTCTGTAATACCCTTCGCGCACCTATTTTACTGCTCAACTACGAGAAATGTATTTCTCGCATTTGGTATTTCTCGCATTTGGTAAATATTCTTCGGCCATGAATCCTAAATTTAGGGTTCTCATATAAATACTCTAAAACCCTAATTTCACACTGTCCTTGTATTCTGAAGCTTCCAAAATGTCGAAACAAGGTTAGTGTTTTCATCTTCTATACAATTCTTTGTTAACTAGATAGTAATTCAATGTTGAAAAACAACGTGTTTCAGGTCTTCCTGTGGCGGCTACGGTCAACTGTGCCGACAATATCGGCACGAAGAATCTCTACATCATATCAGTGAAGGGATCAAGGGTCGTTTTAATCGATTGTTGTCTGCTTGTGTAAGAGATATGGTTATGGCGACGGTGAAGAAAGGGAAACCTGATTTGAGAAAGAAGGTCATGCCTGCTGTCATTGTTAGACAACACAAGCCCTAGCGCTGAAAGGATGGAGTGTTCATGTATTTTGAAGGTGATTTAGTAGATTCTGATTTTGTTTTGTGTTATAACTTGTTACTTGTTTAACCAATTCTTTGTTATTCTTTACTAGAACAGTTAGACTGAAGAACCCACTCTTTTCACGATCTGATTGATACAATCCCTTATTTGATTACAGCTAGGGCAAATCAAACAATTTGAAAAGCATGCACATTTCCACAAGTAAACAACTTAACCAAACAAAGCTCATCATAATCATATATCTGTTTTGACAATCAAAGTGTCATTTAGTTAGTGTACAATTTGACTTTTTAATTAATTGTCATGTCTCACTTCATCATCATAATGCCTTTAACCCCCTTCTTCACTGCAATTCACTTTTGTATGACAAACTCTCAATGTTGAGGATTTAGAAATACTTTTTCTTTAGTATTGGTTTTCAAGGGTATTTGGGTATTGTATATACCCACTAAGATATTAAAGAAAGAGTATTAGGGATAATGAATAGAGTTTATGGTATGATGAATGATGTATTTAGAAACACTATACTCACTTATTTGCGTTCAAAGTCTTACCTACTTCTTGGTCTTCTCCATATTGAACAATCACAACACAATTTTTTTTATATATGAAATTTGTTGATTGTAATATGTAAATATCTTGGTTGATAAATATGTTGTTACTATGCAGATAATGCTGGTGTGATAGTGAATCTTAATGGAGAAATGAAAGGTAAAAAATGTCTCAAAATGTGTTAAATTACTATATCATCTTTAGGCCTCATTCATTCACTCACCATTATTTGTTTGATGGTAAAAAAACCAGGTTCTGCCATTACTGATCCAATTGGGAAGGAATGTGCTGATTTATGGCCCAGAATTGCAAGTGATGCCAATGTTATTGTCTTATAAAGCTGGAGGACTCTTTTGCTTTTAAAAAACTTTTCAATTTTGTTTTTTGATTCACAACTGAGATTAGAATCATATACCCTTTCAATTCTTGTGATACGCATAACATATTTATGAATGTTGATGTATGTGAGTGCTTTCAATTTTGGGTCATACCAAACATGCTATTCAAATATGTAAAACATTTAGTCAAGAAAATGTGAAATAAATAAAGCAGATGGTTAAAAGGTTTATATCTAATACCAACATATATAATGTCAACAATTCTTACAGGACAAATCAAAAGTTGCAAGGAGTTTTTGTGTTTTTATCAAGGCCCATAGTTAGACTCTTAATTTCTCCATAGTTAGCCTCTTATTGACATGATTCCATTAAGATTATAGTTGTTGAAGCATGAGTCTGTCGGATTGACATGAAATAAAGAAAATTATGTATCTTTTATAAAGGATATTTTAGCTATCACTTTAAGAGATTGTGCATGTTTTATGATGAAAAATGCTTATAAATTTGTACTCGTAAAATGAAACCAGACAACGATTTGTCAATTATCATCTGATTTCGGTTTTCATATTCATAAAAGTATTTCAAAACAGGTATTTTTCAGCCTGCGGTCTTAATAACATAATGGGTTTAGCAAAAAAATAATAAACATTTGGATAGAAACTGACTGTAAAACTCCACAAATAAACTGTAATTTTCACTCAACAATCTGACTGTAAAAATTCCATAAATAAACTGTAATTGACATAGTGTTTGCTTTAAGATGATGCAAAAGAAAGACATAAAGACAGTAATAATTTACAAACTTAAACAAATTCGGGTTCAACCCAACAAACATATTTCACTGTTCTTCGACATTATCATTCCCAAAAACTGAAGCTATTGGAATCTTTGCCTTCTTCTTTGTCGAGCTACTATTTGAAATCTGGCCAACATAAGAAACTGCCTAATTAGGAAACAAAAATGACAAGAGTCCAAACAGAAGTAACAAAGAAAAACAATTGCCTCCCTTTTTGGCTTAGCTTGTTTTGCAGATTCTTGGACCTTGGCAGTAGAAACAAGCAAACAGGTAATAAAAACTGTACGAAATTCTCAAGACCTTCCAAACTTGATGATATCAATTCCCCTCAAAAGACACACATATAAAAGAAATATGTGCCGTCTTCTGCTAATAAATGTTGGTTTTGTAAAAAAAGAAGAAGCAAACATCAAGCTCAAATTATCCGGGTATGCACACATACAAACTGCAAAAAGCATACCTCTCATTTCTTAGCAATCTCCTTTGTCTCCTCTAACTCCATGTCAAGTTTCTTCCTTTGGATATTTTCTTCAGCAATATAAAAATCATCTTTTTTTTGTTTTCCAACTCCCAATTTTGCATCCCGCATACCAGAACTTATTGGCTCATTTATTCCTTAATATAAACCGAAAAAATAATTTACTACCCAATTATTTGATAGAGAAAACATAACAGATGCACAAACAATGAAGTTCCTGAAGAAATGTTCAATTCTCGTGTCTATGTTGAGAGCTAGTTCACCCATAAAACCTTGCTATAACATATTATAATCAATATACTTCAATAGGAGAATTGATGTTTATTTACCTTGTTCATCCTTCCCAAGACTTTTTCCTTTCCAACCCATCTTTTGGAGAAATCTAAATCCAATATTAGAATATGACAATTGTGTATTCAATGAAGCTTGTTTTACATTATCAAGATCAACATTTTCAGTAGGCCTGTGATTAATTGGCAGATAAAATACAAGAGTATGAATATCTGAAGTATATGTAAGACAATCAAATTTACTTTTGTAGAAATCCAACAACCAGCAACCTAAGAAACATCTCGATACTTACATCCACCTTTTCCGGCAGTGTATCTCCCGGATTCGTTCCTTGTCTTCTGTTATAGCATCTTTGGTGATTCATTTTATCCTGTATACATAAGACGAAAACCCTTAGAACTAAAGAAGAAACGAAAAAAACTCAATTAATCACAGAGAGAAAAGATCCAACTTTAGAGATTCAAATTTCTAATCTCATATAATACCAACCATTTCCTTCAAACCCAGTTGACCTATCTAGCCAAGTCTGCATATTTGATGAAAGACCCAATCTCAAAGATTTAATAATTTGAAAGAACAAGATCTAGCTAGAGAATACATACAAGGTTTTGGAAGTTTGGTGTCGAGGTCGGAGCGAACATTGCGTTCGACGGTGACGGGGCAAGTGGAGCCTCAGATGATAAGGCGTTCTTATCTTGAGTCGTCGTCATGTATGCGTGTTAATCTGATATCTAAAGATGAATGCATCGTGATCGCGTCCTCCATTGAAGATTGTTTTTCGTAGTTTATTGTAGATCGATTCGAAACCCTAGCCGTTTTCATATATTTTACAAATGTCTGAATCTCAATATATATATACCAAATGCGAGAAATACCAAAGGCGAGAAATACCAAATGCGAGAAATACCAAATGCGAGAAATACATTTCTCGTAATTGAGCACCAAATGCGAGAAATACATTTCTCGTAATTGAGCACCAAATGCGAGAAATACCAAATGCGAGAAATACAATTCTCGTAATTGAGCGGTAAAACAGGCGCGCGAGGGGTATTTCAGACTTTTTACAGGACAAAAAGGCCCTTTTTGCCAACTTTATCAACCGTGGACCTTTTTTGGAATTAGACCTCTTATGAGGGCCATTTCATCAAATTTCCCTTTTTTAATACCATCCCCGTCGGTTTCGAGTAATCCCGCGGGACACCGTTAATAAAATATTTAAAAAAAAAGAATAAAAATTTATATAATAAAATTATATAAGCGTATTTTTTTAATATAATATATATAGTAATTTGTTTAAATTTTTATTAGTGTAAAAAAATAAACTTAGAACTCTTATAAAATATATTGAATAAATAAATATATTGATGATTTAATATATTTAATTATATTTTATAGTGTTCGGGGTAGAATCGGGGTGAGATTGGGGCGGGGCAGAGCGGGGGATACAAATACCATCCCCGTCCCACCCCCGTTCGGTTTCGGAGAAAAAGCATCCCAAACGGGGCAATTCAATTTAGTTTTCGCGGGGCGATTTCAAATTGCCATCCTTAGTTTCGGGACATGATATGATGGTTTTTTTGTCCTGAAATCGTAGTTTCGGGACAAGAAATAGTAGTTTCTTATCTACTTCATGGTTCATTTATCTGTTTATCTACTTCATGGTTTTTAAATGTTTATCTATTTCATGGTTCATTTTTTTGTTCATTTGCTTCTTTTATAGAGCAAATAAACGTAAAAGGAATGCGGCCTAAGAAACCAAAGTAGCCCCCCACAACATATTTTTAACGAGGACCTCGTCTTTTGGCATTTTCAATCTTCTTCAACTATTGTCTAATGAACAAAAAGAGACTGTGAAATCAATAGGATTTGGCTCTCTTATATCACTATCGCTTTTAAAATGCTCCGGCAAGATCTCTCGTTATCTTGTTAGAAAATTTGAACCTACTAAATGTGTATTCATCCTAGAGAGTGGCGAGGAGTAAAAATCAAAGAAGAGGATATTCAAATCGTATTGGGTCTCCCTAGAGGGGAGTTGGACATAAAATACGAGGATAACGAGACCGGTAAGAAGTTGAAGGCGTTTTGGACTCGATGGGGTAACCCGCTTAATGACGCTCTTATAATGACCGATATGTTAAAGAAAATCATGGAGAACAAAGCATTTGACAAAAAATTCAAGATAGACTTCGTATTATATGTTGTTAGCTGCTTTCTCTCATGTGATCTCCTAAGTCAACTATCCAGGTATACCTCAAAACTTACATATAAGTATGGTATATGCATCGTTAATAATTCTCAAATATGTTTTTTCACTTGCAGGTTTAGAATTCTGAAATCTATTTCAGATGTTCATAATATCAAAAAGTTTAATTGGTGCAAATTTGTACTTGAAGAATTAGTTCAATCATGCGAAAAATGGAAGGCGCATAAAAAACGACATTTCCAAGGACCACATACGTTCCTTATTGTAAGTTACCACTAATTTATTTTGGTAGTTGCAAATATAAATGTTTTTAACATATGTGTTAAACAACAAAACTTATCATCGGTATAAACAACAGAAATTAACCACAAGAGTTAATTTATCTGCAGTTACTTTACTTGGATATATCAAAGGTCACATTAATTAATGTATGTATATTTATTGATCATTATATTATGTATTTAATCATGTATGTAACCTCACGTGCTCATCAAGGAAAATAACCAAAAGTTATTTACAGCTAAAAGATAGACTAAAACATATAATTCTATCTATCTTTTATTTCTTTCTTGGTATCAGAGCATCTCTTAGACTACTTTCTTTTTCCGATCCTATGAATGATTCAAAAAAAAATCAGTTATTTCTTAACTTTCTTCAATTGATCCCTGTTAAGCTTGATCAGCACAACTTTGTAATCTGGAAAAGTCAAGTTATACCGGTTCTTAAAGGCAACCGTCTTTTTCGATTTGTTACTGAATCCCACCCAGCCCCTGTGCAACGATTACTTCTGTACAGGACGATGAAGCTGTTGTTGACGATGACGAAGAGAAACCCACCGTCGTTGCAAATCCTGAGTTTAAAGCATGGGAGGAGAAAGATCAGCGAATCATAAGTTGACTCCTCTTTACTTTATCAGATTCCATTCTTGCTCAAGTTGTTGGCGACGCATGTGAGACCTTTTTGCGTCTTTGGGCTACACTTGAAAGAATGTTCGCAACACAATCTAGAGCTTATTTGGTTTAGTTGCGACTACAACTCCAGACTCAGAAGAAAGGTAATAAATCAATGAATGAATACCTTCAATCTATAAAATCTATAGCAGATTCGCTTGCAGCAATTGGTGAGAGAGTTTCTAAACTCGATTTGTTCACTCATACCTTGAGTGGCCTTGGACCAGAATACGAGGCCTTAGTGGTTGCTGTAACCACCCATTTAGAACCGGTGAGTGTCGAGGAACTCACTGGACTTCTGCTCAACCACGAACAACGACTAGATATAGCACATTCTGTTGCCAACAATGCCTCAACCAATCTTACTTTCGAACGACATAGAGAAGGTGGAAGAAACTCTCACGGGAATCCATCACAGCGAGGAAGGGGATCAAATTCAGGACCCTCTAAATATGATATGGATAAAAATTCTTATGCCAATGGACCTAAGTTCGAGTCTGGTGGATGCTGTAGTGGGATGCCTTTGTATAGGTCCAACAATAACATAAATAATAATTCGAGTCAAGCTGGATCGATCGAATTATGGGCCCAATAATCTTCAATTTGGAAACAATTTATTTTCTCGTGACGGGAACCGCCGTAGAAATAATAATGGTGGTAATCAACGTCCGAAATGTACCAATTGTGATCGAATTGGACATTCATCAGATAATTGTCGCTCTCACCAACAATGTCAACTTTGTAATGGTATTGGACATTTTATCAATACTTGTCGGCGTAGGTTTGATCATAACTTTTAACCTTCGGCTCTGCCTACAACTATGATGGCCAACCCATCAGTGATCTTAAATCCTGCTTGGTATCCAGACTCGGGTGCTACTGATCATATTACGATTGACTTAGAAAATCTCCACACTCACTCGGCATATCAAGGTACTAAACGAATTTTAGTTGGTAACAGTAACCCTCTATCCATATCTCACATTGACAATTCTATTATTAATAATGAAAATCAAACTCTACATCTACGAAATATTTTGCATGTTCCACAAATTGTCAAGAATTTGATGAGTGTTGCTCGATTTACCGCTGATAATAATGTATTCTTTGAATTTCATCCTTCTTATTGTTTGGTAAAGGATCGCTCTACGAAGATGGAAGTTCTTCGAGGCAGACTTAAAGACAGGTTATACTATATTTCTCCATCAGCAATCCCTAAACATGCTCTTACAACCTCTCGAGCTTCAGCGTCTACTTGGCACCATCGTTTTGGACACCCTTGTGTTGCCACCACATTTTATGTTATTTCTCATTTTCAGTTACCTATGTTAGGAAACAAGAACTTTAATGTTTGTGAAGCATGCCAGATTGGAAAAGCTCACAAATTACCTTTTTCCAATTTCTATATAAAAACTTTTGCTCTACTTGATTTAATTCATTCTGATATTTGGGGACCGACTCCCGTTTTCTCTACAAATAGTTTTCGTTATATGGTTATTTTTGTTGATGATTATAGTCGGTATACATGGTTATACCCACTTCAAAATAAATCGGATGTGTTATCTATATTTGTGAAATTTAAGGCACTTGTTGAAAACCAATTCAACCGGAGTATAAAAATACTCCAGACTAATTGGGGTGGAGAATATCGTAATCTTGGGTCATTGACATAACTTCATGGTATATATCACTGACTCTTGTGCCCATATACGAGCGAACAAAATGGAGTTGTTGAACGAAAATTACGGCATATCACTGAGATTAGTCTCACCTTAAGGGAACATGTATCGGTACCTCCTCAATATTGGGATGATGCGTCTCTCACTGCAACATATCTTATCAACCGTCAACCATCACCTTCTCTAGATCATCGCTCTTCATATGAAATATTATATCGGTGTGTGACTGACTATATTTCTTTGAAGACTTTTGGGTGTGTCTGTTACCCTCTCATAAGACCCTACAACCAACACAAGATGGATTTTCGGTCCACCCAATGTACATTTCTTGGGTATAGCTCGGTTCACAAAGGCTATAAATGTCTCCACCTACCAACCGGTCGTATATACATCTCTCGACATGTTACCTTCAATGAACAAATGTTTCTCTTTTCTACAATATCACCTTCGACACCTACTCACACAACCCAACAACCATCGCTATCTATCCTCACATATTCCGTTCCACCTACAACCTCAACAGTTATTACTCTACAACCAACTACACCTACCACACCTACCACATCTATCCCTCCTAATAATCCAATTAATCCAATCACTACCCCACCTCAATATTTTTCTAACTCATCTACTCCCACATTGGTTGAATCCACACATATTCCTAGAAACCCTCTTCCTCGTACTTCACCTATTCGTACCCCTACATGCTCCATTCATCCCATGGTCACTCGATCCAAAAACCGAATTCATTCTTTAAATATCAACTTTGCATCTAGTGTTGAACCTACATGTGTTTCATCGGCCAATAAAGACCCTAATTGGAGGGTTGCCATAACATCTGAGTATAATTCTCTACTCCAGAACAACACATGGACTCTTGTTCCGCGAACTCAGGCTCGCAATGTGGTTGGATGAAAATGTGTTTTAAACTTAAACGAAAAATTGATGGTTCAATTGAACGACACAAAGTACAACTTGTTGTAAAAGGTTTTCATCAACAATCTAGAATTGATTATGAGGAAACCTTTAGTCTAGCTGTCAAACCAACTACTATCCGAACCATTCTCTCACTCGTTGTTACATGATAGTGGCCTATCCACCAACTTGATGTGAGTAATGCTTTTCTTCATAGCACATTACTTGAAGAAGTTTATATGGCTCAACCGCCTGGATTTATACATCCTGATTTTCCACATCATGTATGTCGTCTACAAAAGGCCATTTATGGACTAAAGCAAGCCCCGCGTACTTGGCACTCCACGTTATGTAGGGCTTTATTATCCATTGGCTTTATTGAATCCAAATCCGATACATCGCTTTTTATTTATCACAAAGGCGATATTTTGGTTTATCTACTAGTTTATGTGGATGATATTATATTTACGGGAAACTCTTCACCCCATCTTATGTCTATGATATCTAAATTGTGAAAACTATTTCCTATTAAAGGCATGTGTGATATTCATTATTTTCTTGGAGTTGAAGCTATTCGAACTTCTACTGATTTGTTTCTTAGTCAAGTTAACTATATTTCCACAATCCTTAAGAGAGATAATATGGTGGATGCAAAGCCACTTCACACTCCAGTTGCCACTATGTCTTCTCTTTCCAAATATGATGGTGAACCCTTGAGTGACCCACTTCTCTATCAAAGCATTATTGGCACTCTTCAATATTTTACTCTCACACGTCCTAAGCTCGCCTTTGCAGTTAATCGAGTGTGTCAGTTTATACACTCTCCCACCACTACTCATTAGGCAGTTGTAAAACAAATATTACGTTATCTTCGGCATACACCGTATCATGGATTACAAATTCGGTCATCGTCACAACTTTCTCTTACAACATATTCTGATGCTGATTGAGCCGGATCCACCACTAACTATTGTGTATTTCTTGGAGACAATCTCATTTCTTGGAATTCCAAAAAGTAATAGGTTGTTGCTTGTTCTAGTACAAAGTCTGAATATCGTGCCTTAGCTCATGCTACTGCTGAACTTTGTTGGCTCCAATCTCTTCTAGGAGAACTTCACGTCACTCTGAATCGTCCTCCTATTTTATGGTGTGACAACATTGGTGCTGCATTTCTCTCTCCAAACCATGTCTTTCATGCTCGTACCAAACACATTGAGATTGATTTTCATTTTGTTCATGAACGTGTTGCTCGTAAGACACTTATTATTCAATACATCTAAACTCGTGAAAAAATTGCAGATATCCTTACTGAAGGTCTTTCATCTAAATGCCTTTCATTTTTTCGTGACAAGCTCATAGTCTTTGCCACCCCGTTTCGCTTGCGGGAGGATGTTAAACAATAAAACTTATCATCGATATCAACAACAGAAATTAACCACAAGAGTTAATTTATCTGCATTTACTTTACTTGGATATATCAAAGGTCACATTAATTAATGTATGTATATTTACTAATTATTATATTATGTATTTAATCATGTATGTAACCTCACGTACTCATCAAGGAAAATAGCCAAAGTTATTTACGGCTAAAACATATAATTCTATCTATCTTTATTTATTTATATATGTATGTTTTCAGTTGTGCTACTTGTATAAGGTGAGCAACCCTAAACTCTCAGTTTATGAGCGCTGATTTCCTATGCTATCATGTTGGAATGACATGAAGTTGAAGGTTAAGTTGGAAACGAAGTTGGCATATGAAGGATTCAGACGTGGAAGTGATGTTGGACACATTCCACTACCACCTCTTCAGAACGAGGAGACATATAAGGATGGGGGATAACGAGGATGTAGATAGGGATAGGGGATGACGAGGAGGAAGATATGGATGGGGGGAGAACTAGGAGGTAGATAGGGATTGGGGGGGGGGGGGGTGCCTGAGCCTTAGAAGGTAGCGCCTAAGAAGGCAACACCTAAGAATGCAACACCTTTGAACGCAGCACCTCTGAACGCAGCACCTGTGAATGCACCACGTATGAATTTTACACAGAATTTGGATTGCATTTCTAAATGTACAAAGATGATTGACAAAGCCACACAAAATTGGGCAAATTTAAGTGTCGGTTGTGACACATCGCCATTGTATACAACGCGATCCACATCTTATACACAACCATGGTAAATGATAAACGTTTTAGGGATGCCATGTACAAATACTTCAAAAAATCAAACACCCACTGTAGAAAATGAAGATGTAAATATAAATGAAAAAAACACCTGAAGTGGGGGTAATCGAAGTGGGGGTACCTGAAGTGGGGTACCAAAAGGGGGAGTACCCGAAGTGGAAAATCGTTTATAAATGGTGGTTAGTGTTGTAAAAAGACCAGAATTGGTGGCTAAAGATAAAGAAAAAGTCAAACGGGTAGTAAAAAAAATCCCCTACGGAATGCGAATATTTTGGCACGCCTTCAATCTCCATATATGATGAAGAACAAACTAAAAAATCAACCTTACTTTAACTATGCCCAAGTAGAATACCGAGATAAAATCATTTTGGGGTTCATTTTTGCAAATTAAGATGATGCGAAGATGAGGTAATTAATTATGTTTATATTTCTTAGTTAGTTTAATCATAGTTTCAAGTCCTAAAAGGGTGATTTCGGGACCTGAAATGGGTATTTTTATTGTCCCGAAATGATGGTTTAGGTCTTGAAAGAGTGATTTCAGGACCCGAAAGAGTGATTTCAGGACCCGAAATGGGTGTTTATTGTCCCAAAAGGGTGGTTTCGGGACCTAAAAGGGTGGTTTTTTGTCCTGAAATGGTGTTTCTTGTCCCAAAATGGCATTTATCGCCCCGAAATGGGTGTTTATCGTCCTGAATTGGTGTTTATGTGTTTTCTTCATTATGTGGTTTCAGGAAGGAAGTGTTGTATGAAACCGAGCATACTTTGATCAACATAGGGCATTTTCTATCAATGGAAAATGGATGCCATGTTGAAAGTGATATTTTTAATGCATGAGCACACGTTATGTGTAATTATAGTAAATAATGTTTCCAGGGAAAAATTGTTTTTTCGATAATTGTTTCTGTAAGTCACTATATCTTTTATTGTTGTTTAAATCAATGGTCTAATTGTGATGTTAATTTCATTTGCACAAATTTTATAGAGATTCAAAACCTTTTAATAAACAAGTTATTGAAGAAATGAGACTATTCGAAATAACACCTGAAGAAATGAAAAATGCTAATCTTGTAAGTCGAACATTTTAATATCATCTGAATCTTGCTCATATATATCATATTTTAATATGACTTTGCAGATCTTTTTTCCAATTTTATATGAAAGTCATTATTATGTTGTTTGCATCAATATGCAAAAGAGAGTAATCAAAATCATCGACAACCTCCCACTGCCCAAAAAATGCCATGGGAAGATAAATATGTCACAACTTGTAAACTGGTAATTTGAACGTGTTTGTATGTTGAAGTGTTTTTAAATATATTCTTATTAACTTCATTGGTATAACAGATAGAAACCTTCGCGGAGTTCTTCAAAACTGTCGACCTGAACATCGCAACCAAAATTGCTAAATTCCTGTTCAAAATTTTGAAATTAGCTTGGCAGGACAGTTCAAATACAACAGATTGCGCAATATACTATATGAGACATATTCAAACTTATTTTGGCGATGCAAAGTGGGATTGTGGTATAACCAAAACAAATGTAACTTACATATTTCACATTTTGTTTGTTTTATAATTATTTAATAACTGCTTAATTTTATTTTTTTTGCAGGCAAACGGGATGCTTGAAGCTTTAAGAGTAAAATTCGTGCATTTATCATTAGATCAACTTTAAACAAAAAGTTGAACTATATTTTTAAGAGATATTTAGAAATTATAAAATAAGATTCTCCTGAAACATATAAGGTGTATGTAAATAAGTAGTACATTATGGTATTTTCTAGTCTTAAATTCTTTTCGATTTTCTAGTCTTAAATTCTTTTTGATTTTCTAGTCTTCAATTTTTTTCGATTTTGTTACAAAATGTTAAAAAATCACCATTTCGGGTCTTGGAATCAGCATTTCGGATCTTGAAATCACAATTTCAGGTCCTAAAACCATCCTTTTAGGACCTTAAACCCTCATTTCGGGATGAGAAACCATGATTTCTTGTCCTGAAACCATGATTTCGGGACACGAAACCATGATTTCGGGACAATAAACCACCCATTTCTGGACACGAAACCGCCCATTTTAGGTCCCACAACCACAATTTCAAGACCTGAAACCACCATTTCGGGACCCGAAACCCCCATTTTTCAGGATGAGAAACCATCATTTCGGGTCCCGAAACTATGATTTCTTGTCCATAAACCATCATTTCGGGTCCCGAAACCACGATTTCAGGACGATAAAGCACAATTTTGGGGCGCATTATGACAAAATCTTAAAAAAATTCAAAGTTACAACATTATCATATAAATACTATCTTCATTGAATGTTATCCCCACATAAATTATCTTCGACATATATTTGAGAGGATAAAAGTGACGTGAATGCAAATTGAGTTAATAGTGGATCATTCCATTGTTGTTGTTGTATTGAATTAAACACTATTGATGTTGTGGCCGTATTTCCCTTCATTTTTGATCTCGACGACTTCTTGTGGATTTTCTCAATTAAAGATTGTTTCCTCTTTGTTGGTGGTCATCCTAGACTTCTAACTTTGTTAGGAGAGTGTATCAAAATGGATGTAGCTGGAGATGAAAATAGAGATGGAGATTAGGATGCTTTTGTGCTTTTGTCTTTAGATGTTTCTGTGCTTCAATGATTAAGTGACATAAACTGTTCCATCAAGCCTTTTATGTCGTTCATCCAAAAAGAACAATTGTCTTCAGATTTTACTCCAACTTGTTGAACCTCTTGCATCAATCTAGTTAGACTATTATGACGTTTTTTTCTTCCACAAACATATCTGAATCATAAATGTTGGTGATAGTTTGATACCCACGCTTAATATATTTACACCAACGGTCCATTATATAACACATTGGTACCTCATTCACCCTCATTTTTTTCAACACATCCATGATATACCTACACAAAATACATCTGAACTCAAACAATCGACATTGACATTTAACATTGTAGTCAATTTCGATATAATACACTTTGTAAGAAAATCTCTTACATGTTCTCCTAACCCCCCAAATGATTTCCTCAACTCTAAATATACAAGTTGTCCATTCCTCTTCAATGACTGAGATATCGTATAACATCAACCCTCTAACTTCTTCTTGAACCAACCTAAATATATCTGAAGTGTAGAAGGTTTGGTATTGCCTTTCAAAGGCAAATCCATTGGCAGTTGGTATCAAAGAATTAAACGTTTAAAAATTCAATTTCTTTTCTCTATCAATATTTCTCAACAGAGCCCTATCATGTTACTCGACGAATTGTTTGAGGGATGTTTTGGAATGCACGTAGTTATCAAAGAAGACATTCATACTTTCACTCCGTTGAGATGTTGACATCCCGACCCAAAATTTTCTTTTCACATAAACAAGTATTCATTTAGATCTTTCCAAAAATAAAGATTTCAACCAGACATTATCTTCCAGCTGATAATCTTCTATTAGTCTAATCCAATCGTCTTTGCATTGTTGAATATTTATGGAGTTGTATACTATATTTTTCAGCCTCTTCTTTATTAGATGGTATTCAGTATGCCTTCCAAGTTTTATAAGAAGTTTCTTCATTATATGCCACAAACAAAAACGATGACGAGTTTTAGGAAATACCTTCTCAATTGCAATCGCCCTAGATTGACATTGGTCTGTGATTATGGCATTTGAAGGTTGATCATCCATACATTCCAACCAAGTTCTAAACAACCAAGTGAAAGAATTTGAATATTCACTTGACAATAAGCCACATCCAAGTAAAATGGATTGACCATGATGATTAACCCCGACAAACGGAGCAAAATACATGTCATAGAGATTTGTCAAATATGTTGTATCGAAAGAGATAACATCGTGAAAATCTTTAAAGGCAGCCTTGCACCTACTATTTGCCCAAAACACGTTTTTAATTCGGGATTCCTCGTCCAAATCAATAAGGTAGAAGAAGTTTGAGTTCCTGGTTTGCATTCTTAAAAAATAATTAGCGAGTGCTTCAACATTCCCCACTCACGAACCTCAACTTTCGTGCTTATGTAACGTAATTTCTACATGTTCTCTTATCAAAAGACATGTTTTCATACCCTCCAGTTTCCACTATAAGGGATTGAAATGTTTTGGCCACAATTATTTTAGCTTCATTGTTTGTATCCAATCTTCTCTTTACATTTCTGTCTATTACTTTATAGGATCTAACATGACGTATCCTCTTATGGATTAACATCACATATTCCCCTTCATTCCGAACCATAACATTAATATTTGCTTTACAATCTGTCTTCGTTATTGGTCTAGGCTGATGAAATTTATTTTTGGCCTTCGATTCTTTCATACAACTCACGACACAACCAATGCTGAAATATTTCCTCTTACCACCTACATTTTTGCTCCCTAACTTTATAATGCCAAATCTAGTTAAGTGGGCATATGATGTGTAGAATTGAAAAAGTTGTTTTTCGGAGGAAAATGTCATTCCAACACTAGAAATTTCACTGCAAAAAATAAGTGTAACTATAAGAAATACGTCATGAAACCACTGTTTCGGGACAAGAAACCATCATATTGTGTCCCGAAACTAACCTTTTAGGTCCTAAAACCACCTTTTCAGGTCCCGAAACCACCCATTTTGGGATATTATAGAAAATTTCCCCCGAAATTCTATTTTTTAGTCCTGAAATGATGATTTTGGGACATTTTGGGACGTCGAAATATACCATAAAATGTATATTTTTTTATACACAATCGGGTACCTTTCGGGTTTAACAAGGGGGATTTGTTCAGGTTCGGTGCTTTATCTACTGTATTGTTCAGGTTCGGTGCTTCAGTGCTGGTTTCCTGAAAGATAAAACAGTTCGTTATCACATAAAAATGAACTGAAATAAATCCATAAACTGTAAATAACTAGATTTGTAAAAACGATACCATGGATTGGGGTTCCATAAACCCTAAATAACTAGATCTGCAAAAACTAAATAACTAGATCTGTAAAAACAATACCACGGGCTGGGGTTTGGGGTTTAGAATTTTGGCCGGGGAGGTTTCAAAGAGAGAAATAAATGAAGCCGGAGAAGTTTCAGAGAGAGAAATAAATGAAGCCGGAGAAGTTTTATACCGAATATTATATATATATATATATATTATTTCGTTGATCCTTCATTGAGTTTATCATTTTTCTTTTATTTATAAGAGCCTCGTCTCATTTCTCTTTATAATTTCTCTCAAATTGAATTTATTTATGTTAGAAATTTTGTCTTAATTATAGAAAATATATATAAATTGATGTTACAAATAAATGAAATAAATAAAATATATGAAAAACAATATCACTGAATAAATGGTTGATTTGAGGCATGTACGTAGCACATTTCCCTTAAAACAGTTTCATCGTCTCCCGTTTGTGCTGGAGCTTATCGCAGATGACTATGTCCCAAGGTACAACGAATCTAGTAGTGATTCTGCACTGAAATCACTACTCATCGAACTTGATCAATATACCTGAACTATCATCGAGTTTCAACGAAAAATATCGAGCAAAGAACTCGAAGAACACTCACAAAATAAGAAGAGGACTTTTAGAATTCTAGAGTGAGAAAACATAAGAGGATTAAGTGGTTTGAGATTAAATATGAGGGGTTTTATATTGTTGAAAAGATAAAATTTCATAAAAATAAAATCAACCATTAATCTTTGATCCAACGACTAACCTTGATTGCCTCTTCATTGATCTTTGCATTTTCTCTTCATTAGAAATTACACATTACATGATTTTCTAAATTGCTAATAAATTGATAGCAATAATATCATTAAGGTTACAATGACAATTAACAAAATTAAATATATTTAATTTGATAATTGTTTTCAAGCCATTAAATGTTAATTACAAAATTAACAAATTAATTATAACAATTTAATTATTTAGATCAAATTTCACTTTAATTCACGTTTGAATTTCGTGTGAATTTTGTTTGAATTTTATTTGATTTTATTTACCCAAATTCTTATTTCCATTCATTAATAGAATTTATGAATTAACTTAAAATTTCAACAATCCCCCACATTAATGGAAATTGAAAGATTAACCCAATGAAAGGTTCAATAATTGAATTCTACATAGGATAGGTAGGGGTAACCCTTTGAATATTTCCTTATGAAAGTATATAACTTTAATAGCTTATTAGTAAATTCGATGTCCTTGAACTATTCTGCCATTTGTGTAAACGATTACACACTTTCACATAGAATTCTCCCTGATACATGTCAATATCTCATGGTTGTGTCCGTTTTGGCCATAGAACACGCGCCTAGTTCTGTGAGAGGGTTTAGAATTGAGTCGTGCAATTCCTTCGAAGCGACCCCACTTCTCTCTCACATAGGTGATCTCTTTTCTCACAAAAAAATCATTAAAAGCGATATGTTTATCCTCATCAAAATATATATTATTCGTTATAGGATTAATCCTCAACAATAAATTTCCAAGTTAGTACAATTAGGTTGTCCCATTGAACTTAGTTCTTGGGATCTCTAGTCTGCATAAGTTCAGTTTTCCTTTATACCAACTTATAGTAGGTTAATGTCTCAAAAGACTTCAAACTAACTCTCTATTCAATAATTTGATTAGTGGATCCACAATGTTATCTTTGACTAACATAGTCAAATGTGATAACTTTATTAGAGAGTATAGTTTAATGACATTATGCCTAGACTTGTCATAGACTCTAAGCTTATCCAATTTTCAAATTATTATCACAATAATTAGAAATTTCGTTAGTACATTCTTAGATAATCTTGGAATATCTTTTAATAAGAAGCATAGTCATTCGTACATGCTTACCATTCAAATATTTTTCTTATGAAAATATTGTTTACTTGGCTAACTAGTAGACAAAATGTTTTAAAACTATTTTGCCTTTGTGTAAACGATTATATATTTTGCATAAAAATATTTTATTTTCCGACATTTTTCAAAATTATTGATTATAACATTTAATCTATTAATCATAATTTTCTTAAAAGATTTCCATACATAGATTGCACTTTCAAGTGTAAACATATTTATATAGACGCAAAGTCTTTATTCAATAAAATCAATATATCATTTAATAACAACATGATATTTAGTGTAGTGCAATTCACATCCTTAATGAATTTAATCATTTTTGTTGTAATTTTCAATAATATGAAACAATTTTCATTGTTTTCACGATATATATAATTGTCATTTCCACTTTTTAACAAAAGTATGATTAAATTTTTATATCATTATTATAAAATTTGTTATAAGCCATATCAAGACTTTATAAACTTTATTTTTCATTTATTCCATAAAATTCTTTTGAAGACATTGGTTATTCAAAGTTTTATGAAAGTAATGTCAAAATATGACATGTTTCTTGATTTCAAAATCCTCAAATTTAACATATCGATTTGAGTACCAACTCAGCAAATACAAATTAAACATTTACTTGTTATTTTATTTCTTTTTATAAAGTTGCGCAACTTTATATTTTGTAGAGAACATATTTCTCTAACAATAAATTATCTTTTATTTATCATAATATACACAATTATTTTTGTATTATTATCAATAAAAATATTTATTCCCACATTTGTGTTGGTACCCCTTTTTTAAATCACACACATTTATATGATTTAAATCAATAGTTTTCTAATCAAGAAATTGTCACACAATTCTTTTACAAATTTTCTTTTGTTATATTTATCATACAATGAATAAGATAAATATATTATAAATATGTAATTGAATAAAACATAATTTCTATACAAGAGATTATAACGTTTATTCATATATAAATCATTTTTCGCATAATCTCTACATAAGAAATTAAAATATTTAATCAATTAAAATATTTATTTCAACACTTAATTTCTATAAAAGAAACTAGAATACTTAGTCAAATAAATATTCACCATATCACATGATTTCTACAAAAAAACCATAATGTTTCATGCATCTTTGACCGAAGTCGCTTAAACATTTATTTTCGGTTGCACATTTGTATTCTGTAATATTGGCACATTTGCCACATCATTCTCAAATCAAGCAAAACTTTCCTTGTAATTATTTGATTTCAAAAATATCAAATTAAGTAAGTCTTAATGAAACAATTTTACAATGTATATTAAATATATTATATTAAACCAAAATTAATACTAAACCACTGTATATAATATATATAGTCAATAACTTAGAAACATAATCAAATAAATATATTATTAAACAAATATATATACAATTTCATTTATCATTAAAATACCTTTATAAAATACATTATAATTAATTAGAATATTATTTATTACAATTAATTATAATATTGACCATTTATCTTTAATCAAATATAAAACTAACTAATTATATAAATAAGTTTTCATGTCATCAATTATTCGTTTCTTAATTAATCAGACGACCTTTAATATTATATAACAAATCTTTGTTAATCAAAGAACACATAATTTATGGCAAATTTCAAAATTATCTATTAAAATAAAATAGATAGAAAATAAATCTTTATTTATATATGTATATAAATTTCTAGATAATCATACTTATTATGAATGAACATGAATCATCATATTATTAGCTAATAACCATGATTTATATTAATAATCACTTATCAACATAATCAAATTAAACATAACTACAAATATATTTAACGTCTTAATCGAAGCACTTACATTGCCATGTTTTGAACAATAATCGACGTGAAACGACTATGCATGTTAAAAATAAATCTAAGTAGATTATTCTCACCGAGACAATTCTTACGAAGACAATTTTGACTAACATAGTCGCGTCTTTTTAAATGCATGATTAGAATAAGTACTAACACAAACACTTATTTAATCTCATTATACATATGACCTTCATTTTTTGTCATGATATATGGCACAATTTCTATAGAAGAAATTAAAATGTTTTAAAATATTAATGACAACATCATTTTGATAAATTAAATTTATACATAAAAAATCGTTAGGATCCCCAATTCATTTCATAATTTTTTACATAAGAAATTATAATGATGTCAACAATAATGATTAATGTCATTTTGACAAATCATATTTCTTATAAGAAGTCGTTATCGATCCATTAATCTCATCATTTATACACAAGAAATTAGAATGATTTTCACATGAATGACTCAAGTCATTTTAAGGATTCTAATTTCTATAAAGAAATTATAGACTACCTCATTCATTTCCAATATCAATGGATATAGTCATTTTAAGGAGTCTGATATCTATAAAGAAATCATTGATTATCCCATTCATCTCCAACATTAATAACTAAAGACATTTTAACTAGTCTGATTACTATCAACAAATCATTAACTATCCATTCATCTCATAATTTCTATACAAGAAACTAGAATAGTTTCAACATCAATAATGACCAAAGTTATTTTTAACTAGTCTAATTTCTATCAAAAAATCATTGACTATCTATTTATCTCATAATTTCTACACAAGAAATTCAAATGGTTCCAACATAAATGACTATAGTCATTTTATAACACATCAAATTTCTAAAAAAAATCATTGGCTAAAATTGAGATTTGAACTAGGGACCTTTCACACCACACACCTGCATCCGAACTTCAAACCACTACACCGACATGCTCTTTATTTGTTATACAGCTTTTACGACCTTTTGTTTCATTTATTAAGAAGAACATATTGCTCTTCTTTCACTTCACTTTGTCAACAAACGAATATATTACATTTAAAAACGATATCTTAATATCATAAAAAAATAATATATAAGACAATTTATATTTATAATTAAATTTTGTTTTATCCTTAGTTAACAAACACCATATCACATTTTATTAAAATGAAACCGTATGTTTCGATTATAATTATAATTAATTTTAATGAATATTAATCATCATTAAAATTTGAAAATAGAAAGCTAACTTTTTAATTTATTTCTTATACCAAATATATATATATATATATATATATATTATCTTAGCATTATATATATAAAGAAGATAGTGACAATACTACCCTTTTAGTGTTATTCAACAATAAATATTGACCACTCCTTTTGAAGGATTTAAAATCGATTTTATTATTCAAGCAACATTCATCATCTATTTTGTAACATCACAACTCTTATTTCTGAAACATCAAAGACAACAAATTTCGATAGAGCAAAATACTAAATAGTTTAACTCAATCGTACTATTTTAAGATTGTTAGAAATCTTGTCTTGAAATAAATTACAGAATATATATAAAATGATGTTACAGATAAATAAAATATATGAAGAACAATATCACATAATAAATGGTTGATTCGAGGCATGTGCCTAGCACATTTCTCTTAAAATAGTTTCATCGTCTCCCGTTTGTGCTAGAGCTTATCGTAGAAGGCTGTCTCTCAGTGTATAACGAATCTAGTAGTGATTCTGTACTGAAATCAATACGCATCAAACTTGATCAATGTACCTGAACTATCACCGAGTTTCAACAGAAAATATCGAGTAAAGAACTCGAAGAACACTCACAAAATAAGAAGAGGGCTTTTGGAATTCTAGAGTGAGAAAATATAAGAGGATGAAGTGGTTTGAGATTAGAGATGATGGGTTTAATATTGTTGAAAAGATAAATTTTTATAAAAATAAAATCAACCAATAATCTTTGATCCAACGACTGATCTTGATTGTCTCTTCATTGCCCTTTCCATTTTCTCTTCATTAGAAATTACACGTTACATGATTTTCTAAATTTCTAATAAATTGATAGAAATAATATCATGACAATTAACAAAATTAAATATATTTAATTTGATAATTGTTCTTCGAGCCATTAAATATTAATTACTTAATTAACAAATTAATTATAATAATTTAAGTATTTGGATCAAATTTCAATTTAATTCACGTTTGAATTTTGTGTGAATTTCGTTTGAATTTCATTGGATTTTATTCACCCAAATTCTCATTTCCATTCATTAATGGAATTTATGAATTAGTTTAAAATTCCAACAATTTCTCCGGTGAGTCGTTCGGTCTTCTTCTCTTATCTTAACTCTAGTTTGTATCCATTGGTATTAGAGTCGTCAATCCTCACGATGGTCAATAACATGCATCAATCGAGAAACGACTCACTGTGTGCATTCATAAATTATATTATTGAGACTATAAACAAGATGCATAATTGGATGAAAAACAAAGTTGAATCAATCGAAGAACAATTGCACTTATTGTCGAGAAGGGGCGGGTATATAGGTTAATAAAATTTTGCAAAAATATCCAGAATAGAAGTAGTAAGGGAAGACAACCTAATAAGTCTGCAAAATAGGATGCAAGGTGAAATCGAATACTATATTCATCGGTTTGAAGGTGCTGATTGAAAGATGAATCATCAAAATAGAAAAGTATTTTAGATCTAGTCAAACTCTTACAGAAAAATATGGTTAAATTAGCAAAAAGAGAAACTCATTATAGAAGCACATAAGTGGTTTAACTCTGATTTATTTTCTAGAAATACAAGTATTACCCTAACTTGGATGGAGTTGAGAGAAGCTATTCAAAATTGGTATAATCCAATACATTCAAAGAATACATTATCTATGGAAATGCTACGTGTTATAATATAAAATAATATATATGTAAGATATTATTACAAATATTATGATAATATCATTATATTATTATATTTTTTTTATAAATCTAATTTAATGTCTATATAATAAACATAATATTTATAATCCAATATAAAAATTTAATACAATTTCTCTCTATTCTAACATGGTATTGAAGTCTTATTTTTGTTCTTGAGCACACAAAGTCATAGTTTTTAATGCTCGAATTGAGCCTCCTGAATGAAGAAGCCCGGTAAGCGGTAGTTGAAGTCAGAAATACGACCTCTATTAGATATACGGTTTATGCCGTAAAGGTACGAAGTTGGACTAATTTGGAAACATTAGGGAATTTGCTTTATACCTACTATTTTGTCTGGTTTTTGGTTCCTAGTCTTATTTTATTAGTCTCCATGATTGGGTTTTTTTGGGAAGAACCATAGTTGTAGGATTAATGACGGGCAACATGATGAATCTAATATAGCCTTCACTTCAAAGGCGAGCCCCCCTAGTGATAGGGGAAAGAAGAGTGGGTATGCGGACTTCTTTCGCTTGAAGCTACAGGCTGGCTCTATAGTACGCACGTTCCTGTCCTTGCGACTGGTTCTTCCCCAATCAGGCCAAGACAAGCTATACTAACGACCTCAACTACAAAATTTCTTAAATAATTTTTAGAAAAAATGTGGATTAACTAATGAAAGAAAAATAGAATCAGATACATTCTTAAAAGAGAGTACTTTACCTTTTTTTAATAGGACAAGAAATAAAAAGGCTAGTCCTTGAAAATGCCCGGAATGTAGGGGTCTACTCTTCTTTTTTGTTGATAGAGCCGCTCTACCTCTTTCTACTCGTCCAACTCTCTTCACCAACTTGTACAATCGATGCCACAAAGATAGCCAACTATATCATAAAATAAATAAGGAAAGGGGCGACAATTTGGCACCAGATATCCGGAGGTGTGGAAAGAGAAACGTCTAGAAGCAGAAAAACCATAAAAAAAACGACGATTGTTCGTGGAGGTTTCCATAGAAAGAGCCCTTGATTCTAGCAAATGGATCACAATTACATGTACCTGAGAGCATACCGATGGAATGAAAAATTTCCTTCATTGGATTATTAGCATTATGAACAAAATTCAAACAAAACTCAAAGCATAAATAACTTGATTAACTACACACATTAATTTGAACTTCAACGATAAGAGTAACTTAAAGATCTCGTATGTATGTAGTATATTCATAAGAGAGAAAAAGATTACCTTAAAGATACAAAGAAAGTAGTAACAAATATAAGAGTAGCTTTGGGAGAATTCTGAACTCTGGTAAATAGATTTCTCCAAGCATTCAAGGAGTTTTCAACAATAGTTACTCGGACTATTGCTAGGAGGTTAAGAGAGAGCTCTTAGGGTTTCAAATGTGATAATTGTGGTAGTTATGGAAGATTAAAAGGGTTTATATAGGAAGTTAGAAGGATGTGTTGGTCATTTTAGGCAAAAATGAGTTAAATCAATTGGCGAGTCAATTAGGCCTCACTTGATGGCTGGGCCGAGTTGTAGTCGAGTGTGCCGGAGAGCCACGGTAGAGGCCTACATTTTTCATTTGTGATTCAAATAATTTCATCAACTAGGGCCCAAGTAATTTTTGAAATTTCCGCTTCACCCTTGCATGATTTCAATTTCTTTTTGCAAATCACGACTTTGTTGAGTTCTTTCGAACTGTTCAAGCCATGCCCCAGGTTGAGCCTATATCTGTTGGAAATGAATGATCCCAGCTACGAGTTGTGTGTTTCACAATTCTAACGAGAGGGCTTGTGAATTTGGAAATCTTTGATTAAACGGTGATGGCCTCAAAATGAATTATGGGTCAAGCCATGAGCTTTACTTGGTATGAATCAAAAGTTGACATCCATAACTTTCCAATGGTAGATCATTCCCAATGAATGGAAATTAGAACTAAAGTTATTAACTTTTGAAGTAGAGTCTATCCTTATTTGGCTTCTAAATCTCGAATATGGGGGATGGGTCCACTTGTATCGACCTAGAAGGTCCTCTAAACATTGAATGACGCCTCAGGACTATTGTCATTCGAAAGGTGTGTGAGTTAACTTTCTATGCTAGGTCGATCATCTTGATTGACTCGAGTCAGTGCTCTAAATGGCGGTCGAGGCAGCCGCCTAAGCGGTAGGCGGGTCCTACACCGCCTCACCTATACATGAGGCGGACAATTAATTATTTATTATTATTAATTAATTAATTTTTAATATTAATATATATATATTTAATAAAAAAACTCTTTACCTTCCACTTATTCACTGTTTATTTAAAATGAATCTTTATCTTCCACTTCATTTCTAATTTCTTATCTAGTTGCTTCTCCTTCTATTTGATTCTCATTCACCACATTTGGTCATCTACATTTTCTTTCCGTCATCTAACTAATAACATTGGTATTTATTTATTAATTTTCTTATATAACTTATTTTTTCAGCTTTTACTTATTTATATTATGTTATTTAGTAATTATTTATCGTGAATAATATTTATAGAGATAAGTAGAATTATTGACCTATTTAGCCTTTTTATCTAAATGATTAATATTGGATTATTTGAATGGAGGAAAAAGTTAAACAAATAGCGGTTCAAGTGTAATTGAAGAGAAAATCTAATGATATTGTTTGAGATTATGGGGTGTTATATTCCAAAGAGAAACGGGATTGGATCACTTGTAAATTATGTAAGAAACTTATTAAAAGAGGTGTTCATAAAATGAAAACATTATATTGCTGGTATTGTTGAACAAGTTGAAGTATGTCATAAAACATCCGATTAAGACAAAAAAGAGTAAAAGATCATCTTGAAAATACTAAGAATAAAAAATGTGCAAATGTAGAAGAGCTAAAAGAAGAGAGAGCTGAAGTTAATATAGACGTTGAAGATGATTTGACAATGGAGACAATTTCTTTAAGGAAAAAGTCAAAGAACCTTAGAAGTACACAAAATCAATGTTCCCCCGTAACTGAAAGCAAGAAAGAACTCTATTTATCCGGAAAGACAGTAAAAAAAAATTCAATTACATCGAACCTTCCGTTTAGCTAGACTCCTCCTGAGCAATTCACCTATCACTTGAGTCGTTTCCATAAAGCTTTCTCAGATAGTTTCCTTTCTCTACCATCAAGAAGGCCCAACGTAAAGTAAAGGCAAAGGCAGACATACATAGATATTCAACCAATCATTGCAGAAACAATAGCTCGTCTTTCCCTTGTTGTGGAGTAGAGTTAGCCCTTTTAGACACAAGTTTCGATCTTTTCAAAGAGCAAAAGAGTTCTGAACTCAAAATGCAAGTATTAACAATTATTCAAAAATCAAATATCTAATTATTTAGGAGTAAGGACTGTCCGTTATAATAGGCGTGTGAGACATAGCGTTGATGACCCTTTTTCATTCATAACCGAGCATTGAACCCTTAAAATGAATACTTTGTTTTTTTTAGTTTAATTCAGAAGTAAACTAAACTAGAGACTCTAAAGTCAATTTTATCGGTTCGTCCGCAAACGGATCGATCTAAAATCTGTACGGACCAATAATTAAAAGTTATATACTAGATAACTCTATTTTTGGTTCTTCATCCCTTTTTATTTTTTACGGGATGAAATTAAGTCAAGAGGTTCTCTAATATGGCTAGTATAAATGACATCTAAAATGTTTTTTTTCTTAAAATAGTGCAAGGATCAAATGTATCATAAAAAACTCTTATCTTCTACCGCGAGAATACGTGAGGAATGTAACTATGTACTACATGAGATTTGACTAATTTCAAATCGCACAAACCATTAAAGACAATTCATCTTGGCTATCAATTTAGAGATTGAAGATTTTTTTTGGTAATTTTTCAATTGCTAGTGATTTTTTTTTTATTAAATGGCCTATTTGAAATGATATTTTATTAGAAGGTCTGTTTGAAATCAACACGAAGTAGAAATTTGAAATGAATTCGTCGTTACTTTGAATTTTCAATGGAGAAGATATTATTATTAAGTGTAAATAAGAGAGATGATTGGACAGAAACGATGGAGCAATATCAATTGGATGAAATTTCATTTATTTGTTTCAGTTTTAATTTATTTTAGTTATGTTTTTTTGTGGTAGCCCCTGAACTAATTCCTCTTTTATTTTAGCACCGTAAGAACTAATCAAAATAATTTGTAACTAATTGTTGTGGATTATCTGTGAATTTAAAGTTTTATTATAAGAGCTTAATTCATTTATCTTTCTCACATTTATTATGCAGTTTCTATCAGTTCTATCTGATCGACTTCGACTTCGTTTTTTCGAGCGAACCATTATGTCTTCTTCTCTAATCTTAACTTAACTCTAGTTTATATCATAATCTTAATAATTTCTTTAATTCAATAATAAAAAATTTATTTTATATTCAAATAAATATGTATTAAGGCATACACAACTAGATTATAATATATAATCCACTAAGACCCATTAACATACCTTAAATGACAAAATTTATAATTTTGATTTTCATTTATAACGTTTTAATTAGTTGAAATAAAATCATAATGTTAGTTTCTAATATTTAAAAAAACTTAAAATAATATACAATTATATCATTTTTATAAAATAATAATTAAATTAAATAGGCATGTTATATTTATGTTAATAATATATCACTATATAATAATACTGAAATATTTATGATTCATTTAAACTAGGGTCGACAATTTTAGACCTGACACGAAAACACAACTCGGACCGAACACGAAAAATTATATTAGGGTCCTGTATTTTTTTTCGTTCGGGTTAAAATAAGGTCGACCTATTTAACCTAAGTAATAAACATGTCAAAATCGGGTCGACCTGAAATGACCCAAAGTAGACTCGATAACCCATTTACAAGTTTCTTTTGTTGAGTTTTGTGTTATTCTTTCCTATTAACTCACTCATTTTCTTTTGTAAAATTTTTTATAAACGGATTTGTAATTTAATTATTTTTATCGGTGTTATTTTAATTTGAAATAGAGATATCTGAATTAATTGTATCGGGTTTGGTTCGAGTTGAGTTAGATAAATCAGGTCAAACGAGTTATGTTCGGTTCAATCACAAATAAACGGGTCAGATTTTATGTTAGAAATTTTGACCCAAATCAAGTTCAAGTTAGTATCGTTTAACCTGTCAACTCGAACTCATCCATCAACATGAAATTGACCCAAATTACTATCCCTAATTTAAACGATTTTAAAAATAAGCTAAAGAAACTTTTTTAAAATTAAAATAAACTAAAGTTTTTTTTTTTATATATATAAAAAATAAAATGACCGTCGTTATTAACTCTATTCCAACCTCCTAAATAATATAAACCCCATTTCAATTATTAACAAAGTATTGATAATAATGTTTAAATAACATAATATCACAATTACATTTAGTAAGAGTATTATAATAAATAGACTTAGAAATTAAACATTGATAATAAATATTTGATTTTCATCATATTGCGGCGGCGGTGGCAGCTGGTACAACAACGAGTGAATTACGGGATGCATGGCACCAACGAATATAACAAGAGTAAAGATCCGGCCAATCTGAAGAAGGACAATGAGTAAAATAATGAAGCCAAAGAGAAAGAACCTTCTCTTGTTCATCTTCTCCTTCCAATTTCTCAATCGTCTCTTCCAAAGATCTCTCCACCTCCATTCTTTCATTCACACTCAGAATCGGAGCATCTGTACCATTACTTGCTCGACACAGTAATGGCAACCATGACATCAACATCTTCATCTTACTTTCATTCAATTTCTCCTTCTTATCTTCGTCTATCCCCTTCATATCTTTCACTTGCTTAAACAAGAAAGCTATATATTCAAAAGGGCAAAGTTAGGATTTAAAATATTCTCGGACTAAAATGTTTTCATAAAACTTATCCGAACCAGAATATATAATAATAATATCAAGCAAACAAACCAAATATACCTAGTTTACTGTTTTTAACGACAGAAAACTATCAATAACGACGGCAATTTTCATTGTTATTGTTATTTCCCTACAAGATAGTTTGAACTACCCGGACTATAGACGAATAAACTTGTACATAGATCCGCCCTTTTATATTGAAATTTAGAGTTTATAAATCAATTATATAACTTACGTACCAGATATCTTAACAAGAGATCCTTGAAGTCGAGGTTGAACAGAAAGAGCCATTCGAGCAAGACGAGTAGCCGAACCCCAATTACTCACAGCTTTCTGTACACAACCACAAGCAGCCATTCTCTCCGCTAGCCAAAGCAATTCTGCCGCCACTTTCTCAGCCGAGGAAGCATTAAACCGATCTTGTTCCTCATTGATTAACTTCGCTCCATATTGTTTAACCGACTTCATAACACGGTTTAAACTCCAATAGTCCTCCCCGGCTTCTCCTACTTCGCCCCAAACCGCTGCATCAAGTAATCTAAGAGTTCTGGTGAACGCCATTGACAAGACACTGCCAAGTTTAAAGAAAATTCACTTCCAGTTGTTTTTCTTAACACTAAAAATTAATTAAGATGTTCTTCATTTAATTACTTACCTGCAGTTGACTTGACGAAGAGCTTCAGACCCTACCTGTAGATTCTCATCCAATAACCTATCGGTTAAAGACCTGACGACTTCGTATTTTCTTGAGTTAACGGGTAGATTGCTGACAATCGCTAATAGTTGAGTTAGTGCTCTGGCGATGCCGGAATTGAGGTCGGTGGTTTCAGGCGGTGGGATTGGTGGAGGATAATCGAGATGGGTTTGGGAAGAGGATGAAGATGAAGATGAAGGGTCTAGGCAAGGAAAAAGAGAAGGAAGGAGACGGAGGAAGAAAAGGAAGGATGAGATGAAGAGGGAACGAAGGATGTGAAGAAACTTAAACTTTGTTGTTAATGGAAGAAGGTATCTGTCGATGAAGATGAAGATGGATGTGATTATGTTTCTTAGTAACAGAGGACCTATGGTGGTCGGCGAGCTCCCCATTGATCTGATCTCTTTCTTTCTTTCTTGGGGAAGAAGAAGAAGAAGAAGAAGATGAAGATGAGTTCAAGTATGTATATCAATTATCTATGCATTTTTGTGGTGGTAAGTCATTTGGAAATATTCATCTCCATACACTTATTTTATTTGATTTTTTTTCTCTCTCATCATTTCATCTCTATCTCTCCAAACTTTTGGATTGCCATGAATGAAAGTAAGGAGTGGTTGGAAGGTCAAATTTTTGTTCTGCAAAATCTGCAAATTTGTTTGTTAGGGAAGAAAGAACACAATGTTTGTATGTTTTTCCAATAAAAAGTAAAAAAAAAGCTTTAGTTTGATTCAAAACTTATAAGATGAATTTAAGGTAAGAATTTGTTACACTAATTTTAATTAATATACAATTTTTTTATTAATTTATTTTTTCAACTTTATAAATTTTAATCTCAATATTATTTTTTAAAATATTAATTAATTATATATATATAATAATAAAACATGAATAATTACATACTCAACTACACTATATTATACTTAGTTCCATGTTCATAACAAACGTAATCTAAACACATATTCCAATTTCTAACTTCAAACCTTTTGAAGTATTTCTAAAGCGTCTTAATACTCTGAGTTGGGTTTGAGTAATTTTTTTTAACATATTAATTTAGATAAAATAATATTTAATTTTTTTTAAATTAAATATATATTAATAAATTTATTATATTTATTTAAGTCCATATCCAATTCATACTTCTATCCTTCTGTGTTTTAAAAAATTAATTAATTTAATATAATTTAAAATTTATATAAACTGATTTTTTATTATTAGATAATTTATTAATAACATAAGATTTTACATTTCAAACAAAATATAAAAAAAATACATCAAACAAATTTTTAGATGTAATATTTTTTTAAATAATAAAATATTTATATGAAGCTGAACTTTTAAAAATGAATATCCACTCCATTTGGATTATATATATATATATATATATTGTTAATAAGGATTTTCTTTTCTAATAATTTATTTATTTATTTTAATTATATATTAATAAAAACTAATATATTTATATAATTTATTTTAAAATAAATTATTTTTTGATTTACATAATTTATTAATATTTAAAATTAAGTTAATAATTTTTTTAAATAAAATATGTTAAGGGTTATTAATATACAATTAAGGAGTGTATATTATTAATAATAATAAAAAAAATTAAAAATATATTTTGTATTAATTATTAAATATTATTAAAAATAAATAAGTTAAACATTTAAACTTAATCAAATATACCCATAAATTTTCAATCTGATTTCACATTCCCATAAGAAAACTTGAAAAGGAAAATGTACTCATTATTATGATAAATTGAGAATGATGAAATTAACCATTACAAAATGAGATTTTTTCAACACAAATACTATTAATTCCCAGTTTAATCATATACAAACAAATTCATTATTACAAAATCCAATTCTATTGTCACGCAGCCGCAGGCAGCTCTTTTCACATGCAAGATAATAATAATTTCAACCATAACAAAAAAAAAAAATCATAAAACTAAAATATCAAATAAATCAAGCAATTACAAACCGCCCATAAATTTCTATATTACACAATCGAGATGATTTGTTGAAGAAATAATCCTTTTTCAATATCCAAAACGAATAACAATGCACGACATGTCGTCTTTACTCTCTCTATTCAACGCCTCCGCTACCAGCTGCTTGCTAGCCTTCTGTGGATCCTTTATCTTCTTAGCAATATCAACCGCATCTTGATTCGACATAACCTGCGAGAAGAATTGGATCGAATCAATTCATCAAATGGGTAAAATTTAAGATATAAAAAAAGGTTTATGGTACAATAATTTTCCCCCAACAACTGGTTTGCAATTAGAGATTTATGAACAAGAAGACAAAGACAAGTACCTTCTTCTACTCTAATGTTGTTTTATGAAAGAAAGGAACGAAATGTACTATTCTAAGATTGAAATGACATTAAAACAACCGAAATTGCACTCGTTGAGAAAGGTTGTCAATCCCTTCAGCAATTGCATTCTTTGTCAAGAATGGGGTATTGATGCCAACAAAGTCACTAAAACTACAAGGACCTGAGGCGAGAGAAGACTATTCACTTTGTTTCATTATAATGAAAAATTACTATCGTTTTTCAAAAGAGAAAGAATACAATAATCTTTGGGAGCAAAAAATAGAGGCAATGAAGAAAGAGGTCCAAGAATTCCTTATATTCAAAGTGAATTCCGGAGCAAATTAGTAAAATTGTTCATGATAGAGTTAATATTCCAGTAAGGAGAAATGATCATTTGAAATAATTTGAAGAACGAAGAAGTGAAAATGTAAATATAAATTCTTCTGAGGATAGGATGTAACTAAAGTTAATAGTTTTTTTATTGTATAGACGCTCATTTTGTTTCCATTGCATCAAAAATCGTTTTGCTTCCTCAATATCCATTAAGTTTGTTGCTTACTAAACTTTTAAAATGGCTCAAATTACATGTTACATCAAATCAAAAGCTCTTTTAACTTACTAAACTTTTAAAAACGGCTCAAATTACATGTTGTCATCAATTTTTTTGTGTTAAGTTTGTAAACTATCTATCTTAATCACAATTTTGACAAGTATTTTTTTCTTTCTAATATAATCGTATGAAAACAAGACAGAAAATAATTTGAGACATTTCTAGAAGTTCAGTAAACAAAACATGTCAAACCTATGTTGAAGAAGCAAAACAAGTTTTCATTGTAAGTTGAGAAAGCTAAATATTGGGTTTTTATTACTAATTTAACAAAATAAAATTTATTTTCTTAAAAAGAAAAGGAAGAAAGAAGATTTTTTCTTTACCTTCCATAAGCCATCGCTAGCCAGGATAAGGAGATCTATCTCGACATCGATGTCAGCAGTTGTAACATCGGGATCTGATCGTAAGTGCGTTTTGAGATTCTTGTCCCCAAAAGCCCGAGAAACAGCTAACTGTCCATTTACTCTTGGCACATCTCCTACAACAAGTTTTCATCGTACATTAAAACCACAAAACAAAGACAAAGACAAAGATCTCAGACTGTAAAAACATTCACATCCTAAGACAAATTAAAACCTGGCAAGTTTGAGACAAATCCTCCTCTGTCTTCAATGCTGTTTCGTTCTGCATTGGGATCGTGCTCTACGCTCAACTGAATTGCTTGTCCTCGTCTTGATAAGACCGCTCTCGAATCTCCGACATTTGCCACCCAAAGTTTTCGACCATCTATAAGAATAGCATTGACTGCAGTCGATCCACCTCTCCCCAAATCGGGTTTGTGCGATAGAATTGCTTGATCTGTCTTTTCGTACGCTTTTCCAAAGGCTCTGTTTGGATCACCCCAGAAATCCTCCTGAATTTTGATTATAGTATTGAATTTCAATTCTATTTAGCATGGAAAATGGACATTATAACAATTATATTGACAGCTTTACCTCTTCTAGGATGTTGGAAAACAAATTTTTCTGCAAATAGGCAGGAACCGTATCGCCTAAATGGCCGTCGTAGATTGCGAAAAGACCAACCTCATGTCCGTTAAGTGTAACAAATTTTGAAACATGAAAATCCTCCATAGGATGGCTTGCTTTTCCTTTCATTAAACTGTAACCGTATTTGACAGAACCACGACTACTTCTCCCTTTACCGGAGCATTGCGATGACTTTCCTCCAGAACTCTACAGAAAAAATCAAAGGATGGATTACTCATTTCAATTCTATTTACAGATATTCTATTTTCAATTCTAAAAAGAATGAATTGAATGGACAAATAATTGAAGTAATGAACTCTATGCATCTAGGTTAACATGGAATTTCAAACTGAAACCCTAAAAAGCTAAACCTGACATCAAACAAGTATCATCATATCTTCTCTTTCAAACCAACCAATCAAAATACAGAATTCATCTTAAAATCTAATGGATCATGATGTGAATATTCCATTAATAGAGCATGATAATGAACAAACAATATATATTAGAAAAGGGGAAACAAATTAAACAGATAAGGAAGAGGGAACTGAATAATCACCTGAGAACTGAAACAACACAGATTATCCATAGATTCAGCTAGTATTCAGTCTGGGTATGAATAAATTAGCATAAAAATATGACCTTGAAATCTCAAGAAACCTGTAGAGTTGAGCAACTGAATGAAATGATCCGATTTGTCAAAAGATCCTTTATTTATAATAAAAACTATGGATGGAATCAATCAATCAATCACCTCTTCACTTCCGTCGGCCGATCAACCAGTCTAAACAAAACTTGGGAACTAATAAACGATCAAAACCCTTGAGCAGAAAACAAGAGATGTAACAGACCCTTTATTAATAGTTGAAATAACAGAGAAAGAGAGGTGGGTATGCTGTGTGAAGAAGATAGGAGATGAAGATGAAGGAGATGATAAAGGAAGGAAGGAAGGATTCGAAGTCTTTTTCGAGGATGGAGAATTGTGAATCCGTTTTGGAAGAAAAGAAAGAGGTGGCTATCCATTGACTTTCTTCTCAATTATTTCGGGTCATCTGTTTACAGCCAGCGGGTCAAAGCTCTGTTTGTTTGTTTCATTCATTCATTGCTCTCATCCCAAAATCTTTATTTTAAATTTATTCTTTACAATATATATAATAATATAATAATACCCGTAGAATAAAACATTTAAAATATAAAAGTGGATTTAGTCAATTTTTCTTAGATAATTTGAAAATCTTTATTAGGGAAAATTTATTAATATGGTAGGATACAAGATTTTCAAAATTTATATGAAAATAATATTTATAAATTAAATATATATATATAATACTTATAAATTTTAATTTTGTTTCAAAATTAGATTTTCCAGCAAATCAATCAAGTCTTAATAATTTTTTAAATACATTTAAAACTCTAAATGTAATTTATTTATTTTTTACAAACTTTAATAGATATATATTATTTTTTAAATAAATTTTATATTAATTTGATTATAAATTTCTAAATTTTAAAAATAAATCAAAATATAATTAAACATTAATATTATTTGATATGAACAATATATTGTCAAAATTAGGTATGATCTGGTATATATATATCATACTCACCACGTAAGTTATATTATAAAAATCTTATAAATTATTGAATTAATTTTAATATTAATCAAATAATTATAAAAATATTAATATAATATTTTTAAACAAAATTTCTTATTAATATATTTCGAGTTTGATTGTATTGAATTATTTAAAATAGTCTTATATCCAAGTATATTATATCACCTTATTTTAAGTACTCAACTCATCAACTCATCTGGTAAACACACTTAATCCAAATATAGTTTGATCTGATTCAAATTTAAGACTTAGAGAAAAAAAATTTAAATCATGAAAGTCTATGTAAAAAGTTTTCATTCTTGCATTATGAGTGACAAATACATTACTATTTGTTATACAGGGCTAGATTTGCTGTACCCGATCATGTTTCATTTGTTAAACTATCCTTCAAAAACAAATAAATTATACATTATAAATAAATAAAAAAATAAATTTTATTATTGTTTTTAAAGGATGGTTCAGCAAATGAAACATGGACTGATATATATCGATCATATCTGATCCGGTTATATATTGATTAAAACTATGGTTAAAATAATATATTTTAATTATATTTATTAAATAATTTTAATGATTTAAAATATAATTTCAATACTTGAATAATATCATAAGGTCAAGTTATGAATGAATGAGTCATATTAGCTTTAAAATTTTAAAAGTAAGAAAATATTCAAATAATATCAAATATCACAAAATATGTATTATAATTAAATTTAATTTTATGTTAAATGAAATAAATAAATAAAGTACATTACTAATCTTAGGCTTTATTCGGTAATTTTTTTTATTTAATTTATACAAAATCAAATTTTCAATTAATCATTTATTATCTATTACATTTAATTAATTATAATACTAAAATACTCTTTATTTATTATTATTATTATTTATTTTATTTATATATATTAATACTCTTTAAATATTTTTACTAAAAATAATTATCACATTCTCAAAATTATAAACTATCATTATTTTTTTTTTCTCTCTAAATTATTCAAATTACCCAAATTCACAAACACAGCCTTAGTTTTCATTGAAAATAATTTGAATCATCCTAAAATAAATTTATATACCAAAAAAAATATTATAATTTTTTTTTTACATAAAAGAGATTAAATAAAAAGAAAAAGTCATTTATAAAATATTGAACTAGTTAAAAAGTAATATTTTGATCATAATTTTTATTATATTTGAAAACTTTATAAAATTAAAAAGAAGTATTATTTTATTATTATTTAATATATAAACGTGATTAGATTTTATTTATTGAAAAGTATGTAAAAAATAACATTTCTTTAATTGTGATAAAAATTTGATTTTTCATAATATATTATTACATATTCTCATTTTATCTTTAAATTATTAAATTTATTAATTAAAATATTTTAATTTTAATTTTATTAAATTTTATATAAGAATAATATTTTAATAAATTATCTTAAGCAAATTTTAAATAATTTTTTTTATTAAATAATAATTCTAATCTATTTTTTTTTTATTGAATAATGATTTTTGAAAAAACAAAAGATTAGAAAAACAAAATCAAACTAGCTCAACTTGTATACTTTATTCAACACGGTATATGTGAATGATGTGCTCTGCCATTGACTAATTTATTCCTTATAAAGTAATGCATGTTTGTTCATTTGATTCCCACAATCCTTGTTATATATATATATATATATTGTCTCTTAAACTTGTTTAAGATATTCAAATTACCTTCTAAACCTCATAAAGTATGAAAATACATTTGAACAATATTATTTTTGAGATCATCTATTTATTTATTGTAAACAGGGCTACCTAAAATTTAGGTTGCCTTCTTAAAAAAAATATATTTAATTTTTTATATTGTATGTTATATTTAAATATATAAATATAATTTTTTTATTATAATTAATAAAAATAAAATAATAATTTAGTTAAATATTATAATAATATTTATTATAGTGGTATCTTCAAACCTTGAAGAAAAAAAAAATTAAGTATTGTACAAATTATATAGTTCAAATATTTCAAATATTTGTATATAAATATTTTGAGAAAGGATAGAATGAGCGACTCTCCCATGTGGCGAGTTTTGGACTCTTTTCTTTTTTTTTTTAAATTACAAAATTAGTGTAAGCGCCTCCCTAAAAAATCAAACCTTAACATTCTCTCTTTATCTCATCACTTCCTATTCCCTTTCTCATTCCCCATTCTACATGCAGAATAAAAATGAAATATAATTATGGTTAGAAGAAAAGACGTAAGAGGAGGAGGAGAATATGCGACAAAATCAACATCGATGATGAGGAAGGTGTTGCTGGGGTTAAGGTTCTGGTGCCAAGGGCTTGTTGGGTTTTGCAACAGCAAAACTATGGATCTTCTTAGAAATCAAAACCTGTAGCAAATCAGATTCCAAATCGTCTATGACGATAAACAGATTACCAAGAACTGAAATAGCACAAAGCAATAAACGACAACACAATATACGTGGTTCGGTCAAAATCGACCTACGTCCACGGGAGGGATAAGTTTCACTAAATCAAACAAATGTCAATAGTAGAAACTTACAGCCCTGCTCTCAAATGAAAGAAGTGATTACACTAGGAATGATTGGACTACTCCACAATCAAAAGCTCCCCCAATCTCTCACTCTGGATCAGCCAAAGAACAAGAAGAAGAAGGAAACCAGAAAACCCTAGATCTGTAATTCACTCTCTCTTTATTTGCTCTGTTATGAGAAAAATACCCAAAAAAAGTATTTATACTCTAACCCGTTTTCTAAAAAGAAAACCCTGACCCGTTTACCCGAAATTTAAAAAAAAAACCCACCCGTAATGGCAAGGAACACCAACAATTCTCCCCCTTCCGAGCCATGGGAGAATGTTGCTATAAACATTCATCATCGTGACGCTTCTGCCAGAACCATTCCGGCTTTGGCACAACATATCTCATGCTTTCCTCTTGGCAAGCCCTTTGTCATCATATCTGACCCGTTCTCATTTGTGTGCACTTTCTCCAAGTATAACTCCTTCTTCTCGAACACTTCACGGATCCAATGGTACCTTCTTTGGATGTGTTTTGAACGTGAATGGAAACTTGGATTCTTGCTCACATGTATAGCACTCTGTGAGTCACTAAACACCACAAACCTGTCTTGTGCAATGCCAATTTCTTTCAACAATTCTTTCATCCATCTCATTTCTTTACAACATTCAGTAATGGTAATATATTCAGCTTCTGTAGTAGACAAAGCAACACATTTCTGTAGACGAGACTGCCATGATACAGCTCCTCCTCCAAAAGTAAACAAATACCCTGAAGTTGATCTCATTGTGTCAATATCACCACTCATATCTGAATCAGAAAACCCTTCAACATGTGACTTTCCAGTACCATAACACAAAGCGTATTTGGAGGTCCCTCGAAGATATCTCATTAGCCACTTAACCGCTTCCCAGTGTGTCTTACCAGGATTTGAAAGAAAACGACTAAGTACTCCAACCGCATGAGTTATATCCGGTCTTGTACAGACCATTGCATACATCAGACTGCCTATTGCTGAAGCATATGGAACACTGCACATTTCTTGTCTTTCCTCTTCATCCTTGGGAGACATTGTCTTGTTTATTTTCAGGTGTGTAGCCAATGGACAAGCAACCGACTTTGCCTTGTCCATACAGAATCGTTTTAGAATCTTCTCAATATATCTCTCTTGAGATAACCATAGTCTTTTCTTCACCCGATCACGAATGACCTGCATTCCAAGAATTTGTCTTGCTTGACCCAAGTCTTTCATCTCAAAAGACTTAGCCAAATCCTTTTTCAACTTGACAATCTTGAGCTTGTCTCTCCCAACAATCAGCATGTCATCAACATAAAGGATAAGTATAATAAAATCATTAGAAGCAAACTTTTGCAAAAGACACAGTGATCTGTAGACGTCTTTATGTACCCATGGATGGTCATGAACGACTCAAACTTAAGATACCACTGCCTTGGTGCTTGCTTCAAACCGTACAGACTTTTGACAAGTTTGCACACCTTGCTTTCCTCACCTTTCTTATTATAACCTTCAGGTTGCTCCATATAAACATCTTCATCCAAATCACCATGGAGAAATACAGTCTTGACATCAAGTTGTTCAACCTCAAGATCCATACAAGCAGCTAGACTTAACACCACCCGGATAGAAGTCATCTTCACTACCGATGAGAAAATCTCATCATAATCGATTCCATGCCTCTGGCCAAAACCTTTGACAACCAGCCTAGCCTTGTATCTTGTCTTGCTATCATCACCTTCTTGCTTGATCTTGTACACCCATTTATTTTGTAATATTTTTCTGTTCTCTGGTCTTTCAACTAGATCATATGTGCCATTTTTCAGCAATGACTTCATCTCTTCATCCATGGCAGCTAGCCATTCTTTCTTATGAGCATCCTCAAGAGCCTCCTTATAGCATATAGGCTCCCCACAATCTGTTAGAAGAACATACTCTGTAGCAGGATACTTAGAACTTGATCTTTTCTCCCTAGTAGACCTCCGAAGTACCTCTGTTTGTTGATTCTGTTGATTTCCATCTTCTTGTTGAACTTCAAAATCAACCTCAACATTATCACCAAGATCAGTTTCAGTATTAGTATCATTTCCATGGCCTACAACTTGACCCCGAGGAACATCATCATCACTATCTGAGTCTGAAGCTACATGTGGCTTTGTCTCCTCAACATCATGAGACAACTCAAGACCAGAAAGGTCACGTATGTATGCATCAAGCTTTTCACCATCTTCAAAATTCTCAATAGTCTGATCTTCAAGGAATACCACATCTCGGCTTCTCAAAACCTTCTTATCAACTGGGTCATAACACTTGTATCCCCACTTTTCATCACCATATCCCAAAAATATGCATTGTCTGGTTTTTACATCTAGCTTAGACCTTTCATCTTTTGGAACATGCACAAAAGCTCTGCAACCAAAAATACGTAAATAGTCATAATTAACATCTTTACCTGACCAGACGCTTTCTGCACACTTATTATTCAATGGCTTGGAGGGAGAACGGTTGATCACATACACTACAGTGCTCATGGCTTCAGCCCAGAAATGCTTAGCCAACCTGGCATGGGAGAGCATACTCCTCATCCGTTCCAATATTGTTATGTTCATCCTCTCTTCCACACCATTTTGTTGTGGAGTCTTGGGCACAGTCTGTTCATGTCGAATACCCTGCTCTTTGCAATAATCATCAAATGAGTCTATGTACTCTCCCCCATTATCTGACCGCACCCTCATCCGTTTTCTTCCTGTCTCTCTTTCAACCAGCTTGTGAAAGACCTCAAACCTTGTTGCAACCTCATCCTTGGACTTTATAGCATAGGCCCAAACCTTCCTAGATGCATCGTCTATGAAGGTTACAAAATAGGAAGCACCACCTATGGATTTAATCTTCATAGGACCACAAACATCTGTATGGACCAGTTCAAGGACATTCTTCTTCAGTTCCACTTTTGACTTACTGAAGGAGACTCTATTTTGCTTACCCTTCAAGCAATGCTCACAATTTTCAAGATGAGCATCCTTGAGATTCAGCAGCTCATTCCTCTTGATCAAAACATTCAGCCCCTTTTCACTAATGTGACCTAATCTCTTGTGCCACAACTCAGAGGATGATTCCATCAAAACAGAATATGCTGCATCATAGACAATTTTCAAATTTGTCTTGTATAAGGAACAACATTTCTTACCCCGTGCAACAACCAATGAACCCTTGCTTAGCTTCCATGCTCCACCACTGAAAACATTATGGTAGCCTCCATCATCAAGCATACCTGCTGAAATCAAATTCATTCTTAAATCAGGAACATGTCTTACATCTCTCAATGTCAGGAAACAACCCATGTTTGTCTTGATTCTAACATCACCAAGACCAACTATCTTGGACACACCACTGTTACCCATGCGAACCTCACCATAATCACCAGCTTTGTAAGACTGGAAGTAACCTTTGTGTGGAGTAATATGGAATGAGGCACCTGTGTCAACAATCCATGCTGTTTCATTTGAAGATGTGCTAAGACATGAGTCTTGACAGTTATAAGCATATGTCAGTTCACCATCTGAAGCATAAGCAGATGTATCTGCACTCTGTTCTTTCTTTTCTCTGGGCTTCACTATACCCTTAGCTTTATCATTTTTAAATTTCTAGCACTAATTTTTCCAGTGACCCATTTTGCCACAGTAATGGCAAGCACTATCCTTCTTTGGAGCTCTAGACTTGCTTCTAGACTTTCCCCTGCTCGAACCACTTCTATTATCTTTTGATCTTCCTCTATCAGCCACCAACATATCAGATTTAGAGGGTTTATCCCCCTTTCGATTCTCCTCATCAAGTAAGGAACTGGTGACAAATGCCATGCTGACTTTACCATTTGGTGCTGAGTTGCTGAGAGTGATAATAAGTGTCTCCCAACTTGCAGGCAAAGATCCAAGGACTAAAAGTGCTTGCACCTCATCATCAAAGTTTATCTTCATACTACTCAGTTGATTCAAAATATTTTGAAATTCATTCAAGTGCTCAGCAATTGATTTATTATCAATGTACTTCAGATTCACCAGCCTTCGTACCAGTGCTGCTTTATTCCCCACTGACCTCCCAGCATAGAGAGCTTCAAGTTTGCTCCACACACCATACGCTGTAGTCTCATTCTCAACATGGTGCACAACATTTACACCAACCCAGGAACGAATAAAGCTGCAGGCCTATCTATCTATCTTTTTCCAATCAGCCTCTTTTGTAGTCTCAGGTCTAACACCCTCATTTTCAATTGCTTCATTCAAATCATCTGAAACTAACAGATCACTGATCATCAGTTTCCATTGCCTGTAGTTTGTACCATTCAGACTCACCATATCAGGTCTAGATTTCCCCATTATTACTGCCTTAACAACTGACAAAAACACCAGCAGAGAAACCAATTGATCTCTTCTATGAATTTCGCCAAATAACCAGCAAAGCACTATGCCAGCCCTGCTCTAATGTTAAAACAAATAACCAATTAATACTGCTCTGATACCACTGTTGGGTTTTGCAACAGCAAAACTATGGATCTTCTTAGAAATCAAAACCTGTAGCAAATCAGATTCCAAATCGTCTATGACGATAAACAGATTACCAAGAACTGAAATAGCACAAAGCAATAAACGACAACACAATATACGTGGTTCGGTCAAAATCGACCTACGTCCACGGGAGGGATAAGTTTCACTAAATCAAACAAATGTCAATAGTAGAAACTTACAGCCCTGCTCTCAAATGAAAGAAGTGATTACACTAGGAATGATTGGACTACTCCACAATCAAAAGCTCCCCCAATCTCTCACTCTGGATCAGCCAAAGAACAAGAAGAAGAAGGAAACCAGAAAACCCTAGATCTGTAATTCACTCTCTCTTTATTTGCTCTGTTATGAGAAAAATACCCAAAAAAAGTATTTATACTCTAACCCGTTTTCTAAAAAGAAAACCCTGACCCGTTTACCCGGAATTTTAAAAAAAACCCGCCCGTAATGGCAAGGAACACCAACAGGGCTAAGGTGTTTTCCATAGATTAAACACTTTCAAATCTATCTTCATTGATTAAACTATAAGTTTCTTAGGGATTGATACGTTTTCTGCCACAATAGTGGAGTTTGAATGAATATCTGCATTGGTATGGCATGTATGTGGCTGATAATAGACTTTCGGTTAGACTTCTTATTTGTTTGACAATGGATGAACATGAGGGAAGTACTTTTTGGATATGATTCGGAATTTGGTTTTAGAAATAGAGAGTGTTTTCAAATGGGTAAAAGAGATTTGGTTATTTTGATTATAATTTTTATATCATTGCAGCTATTTTACAATATTTCGTTTTATCCGACAGAAGCATCATTCTCTACTATAACAATATGTCTACTATTGGAAAATATGGGTGCTTCAATTGTTATGAAAATAATATGCCATTGAAAAAGTTATGAATAATCAGATGCAAGGCTCAAAATAAATAAGGTTAGTTTATGCATGGTATGTTGTTTATACTTCATTGGCATGTTGTTTATACACCAGTAAAAAATGGCTTTTAACGAGGGCAAAAACTCTCGGTGAAAGCCTAATTGTCGTCGGTGATGGTTTTCACCGTGGACGACAAATGCTCTTAGAAGGTGTCCGTAATTCGACTGTCGGTGAAAGAAAAATTAGTATCACTGAGAGCATTTGGACCGTCAGAGATAATATGATTACCAAGAGCACTAATCACTCTTGGTCATAATTAATATTTTTTACTGAGCCAATACTCTCGATAATAATATCATTGATCTAAAAATATGATCAAATTTAACTTCCTTCATTGCTAGTGACTAAACAAGCAATAACAGGTCTAGTAACACCATAGGCTCTCCAAGTGCTTACTTTGAAAGAAACGTTAACACGTATGAAACATTCTATCAAATTAATAACAAGTTTAATATAACAATCCAATCAACAAACAACAAATGTGATAGACTTAGGTTATATTAGTTGATATTCTATTATTATATAGGATTAAATGGGCCGGAGATACGGCCTATTAGATTATAGAATATTCATTTATATATACTTTACATAAACCCTATTCAGGGTTAAAAATAAAATTGCATTTGATAGTTTGAAATAAACAGTAATCACGATCTATCAAACAAACCCTAGATCTATATCACTAAAACCAAAATCCTAACTAATTGCATATGCAATGATCATGTATTACCTTATCATCAGAAAGTAGAGGAAGATGGAGAAGAATCTCAAGTGACTCTGTGTCGGAAGCCATCACAACAAACTCGAAAATTCCTCTATTAAGTGTCTACGTTGCTAGGGTTTTCAAGAAGTCAATAAACGGAAGAAAATAGATTCAAATATGAAAAGAACTGAAAAACTACATTCGTTAGCCCCTTTCTTGAGTTGCTTGTAGTTCGCCGTCCGTTGAACACGATCCATTATAGTTATAGTAAGATGTGCATCGACCAAAGGATACGCTTTAACAGAAATCAAAGATCGAATAAGGATAATTGGAGAGAAAAGGAGAGAAGGAGCGGACGAGAGGAAAAAGAAAGAGGCGAATGCGAATGCGGAATTATGTCAAAATAAGAATACTTTTATCGAGGGCGTTGTCGGGTACTCTCGGTGATATTGTCGGGTACTCTCGGTGATAATATTAAATGAATATCGCCGAGTGCTGTATTTAATTGCTCTCGGTAATAATAATTATCACTGACGGCAACCCTTTGCTCTCAGTAATATTAACAACTATCTACGAGGGTAACTCTTTTCTCTCGGTGATATTAATATTCTCCAAAGCATTTTTATTTTATGTTTTCAATTATATTCCAATGTCAATTCTAATTCCACTGATCCAAACATACCCTAGGGATTTGATGGTTGCAGTACATAGTTTAATTCAGAACATTTTCATGACTATCTTGATTATGCATACAAATCGCACAAAAAGGAAGCTCACTGGTGGATGTTTTATGTCTTCATGTCTTATATATTTATTTTATGTTTTCAATTATATTTTTGGCTACAAAAGACTTTGTTTAGAAGGTTCCTTTAACTCATTGGTACAGCGCAAGCCACAAGGCTCATAACCACTAGGTTGTGAGTTCGAGTCTTCATGACCATTTTCAAAAAAAAGAAAGAAAGCTTTGCTTATAATATATTCATAACCATCTATTTCTTGGTCTTGTTAATCAAGTGACATTCATTTTACTTCTATATTTATGTGATTGAATTATTCTTTCAGCCATAATCAATTGGTATAAATGATCTTTCCTTGGATAGCTTCTGCAATGAATTACAAACATTTTGATTTTTGTCTTGCAGTTAACTGCATGTATTGGGAGAAAAGATTTCCTTGATTTCTGACCATTAAACAACTGCAAAATTTATCGAAGAAAATATGTCTCCTTATTGACATCTCTATATAACTTGTGATAATATTGGAGGCTCAATAGAGTTTGTAAACTATAGTACATTGATTGATTCACCATTTTCAGGTATCTCGAGTATGCACTTGTTACAGCCTTACATGGTTTAAAAAAAATACATTGCAACTTATTTTCTGTTCCACCTCCATCACAAGTTATGACCAATTAATGTATGATTGGAAAAATAATAGATTTTCATGTTACGGCGGAAGTCATGAATTGAAAGTTCTAAACAAATTTTTGTGACCAAATATTAAGCATGGATGAACAATCAATGAACTGTAATGATAATTTTTCTTTGAAATGTCAACTTTATATGATTAAAAAATTGTGAACACGAAGTGCGTTTACTTTTACAATTGAACTTTAGTAGTATTGGTTAGAATGATGTATGACTTAGGAAACAAATGCTACTCACATCAGATCGTTGTCATGTTCTTAAAACAACGTTGTCATGTTGTCAAAATTGTGTTGTCATGTTAAAAAAAACTAGCATCTCATGTTGTGAAAACTACAAACTATTTTGATTTTTCTAAAACATCAATATGGTGGTTAAATAAATTAAAATTTTAATTTATTTTCTTGCATTCTAAGTAGATCAACTTCTCTAAAGCTGCACAAAATGCCTATCTAAGGGGCGGTCATATCTTGGCACAACATCTTTCATTGAAGGCAAAAGAAGAATGGATGACAGTATGGCTCAAGATTCAAAACGTTGCAACATAGTCTTGATCGGTTCTAACAATAGAAGATAAAGTGTTGATGATGTAGCTAATGATGAACAAGAATGATTATTATACTCTTCAAAATTGATGTGTAAAATATGATTTTTAATGTATCTTAGAGGTAATTTCTCTTATGTTTTATAGCCATTGAATTGACAATAATGTATTAATATATGTTTAATGAAGTTATGTTTAATGTGTTTTAGGTAACTCGTATATGTTCTATTGTGCTAAATTCTCACTAAAACACAAGTTATATTAAACCTTAAGGTGTACATGGTTAGCGGGAGTTAGAATTGGTATGTTAGGCTTCAAATTTAAGTGTAACAACATCATAATTAAGTGATTATTACCTTTTAAGAAAAAAATGATAAAAAAGAAACCAATAACAGTTGATAATTATGAATTCTAGTTAAATAGTGTTCATTACTGAGTTATAAAGAATAACAATTGAGTAAATGTATAACTTATAAAAATACTTCATCTCATTAAAATATTCCCGATAGATTTTGTTCCATTAATCTTCTGTACAACATATTAATCGGTTATATTTTACATTTTTGTAATACTTGTCTTCACTGTATAATTTTTTTATACTTACACTAGATCAAGAAATGTATTGATTTTGTTTTTGGATTTTCCCTCTATTGAGTCCAAGACAGGAATGATGCATTATCATCTCCCTCAAAATCTGTTTTGTGCTCTTAACATCATTATCCCACAAGATAAACTAAATAATATCATAATCAATAACGAATATATAAGTTTAAAGGACAAGGAAGAAAATCAAACTATATCATTTCTAAAACATTCTCCATTTAAATATACATCACTTTTGGCACATACAATATAGAACTATTTTTATTTGTCATCTAATCCATTTCTTGCTCCTAACTTACACATGCCCCGAAATCCTTTATTTGGGCATAGACCTTAATACTTACTAAGCTCATTTTCGGAAGCAAACGAAATTCCAACAATGGGGATTTGAACATCAGGAGGGGATGAGAATGGTTTATCCATTAAATTGAAGAATAAGAAAGAAAACATCAAATATTTCTACATTTCTTATTTCAGTTTAATACAACATGATATTCTAGTTTAATAAAATGAAATTTCAATTTAAGAAACATGACATTTCAATTTAATACAACATGACATTCCAGTTTAATACAACATAACAACGTAATTTAATAAACATGACAACGATGTTATGAGAAAATGACATAAGTGTATCAAGCAAGTCCTTACTACGAATTCCTTGTAACATTTTGTATTCTTTAAAATGAAACTTACAAACTTACGAAAACAATTCAATACGTTCAATGCAAGACAATTGAACATAAAGATTGTCAATTTCTAAATTAAATGTTTCTACGTTTCTTATTTCAGTTTAATACTGTTGGAATTAATTAAAATAATTTCATAATAAACTTAAATCATAAACTATAATACCCTAAATTTTCATTTTTATTCCTGAGATATGAAAGACAAAAGCGAAATATATATACCAGGATCCTTAGACATGATTAGATGAGATGGTCTTCCAAAAGGGCAGAAATCATTTAGCCTTATTTCTCCGATGATGGGGATTCAGAGAGAGAGAGAGAGAAAGAGAGCGTGTGATAAAATTAAGTTCGTTCTTATTTTTTTATCAACCAACCTCCCTTTTATAATTTCTTCTGCCTTTTGGGGACCATAATCGTCATAACTGCCTCATTACACTAATTTCTAATTTGGCCCCTCATCAAATTAGAAATACCGCAAGGTATCCACAATTTAACATTCATAACAATAACGTCCTTAAGTCAAATCTCAAACATCCTTAGATCACATAATATTGACTTATTAGAATCAATGACCATATATATCCATTTAAATATATAAATGTCCCTTTAAATTCTAACAATCTCCCACTGGACATATATATTTAAAAAATGAATAATATATCCTTATTGTGCACAGTATTGTCATCGATTTCAAGAATATTAACAATCTCGTTCATTAATCATATTAACAAGGATCAAAGCGGTCTTCGTTGTATCAATCACAACTAAACCTTCAATGGTCACATATATCAATATGACTAAATGACATAGATTAATCATGAATTTGTGGCATGAAAAATTACATGCAAGGTGATCTATCCATGTCAATTTTTAAATGGTCCTACCTAAACTTTAGTGAGATCAAACTTTAACTTTATTGTACAAAATGCAATAAACCGTACAATACTTTATCTGATCAGAAACTGAATTACATAAATATCCATAAAACAAACTGAAAGACAACTGAATTTACAAACTCTCACTTAACCTAAAGATCATCCATCTCTAAAAACACCAATGTTAGTAGTGTGTTCATGAAAGGTATTAGGCGGCAGACCCTTTGTCAAGGGATCAACTATCATGGAGTTTGTACCTAAGTATTCTATAGAAATTTGACCACTTTGTACCATTTCCTTCACAACTAGGAACTTTATATCGATATGTTTTTACTTAGTCGAGCTCCTATTGTTATTCGAATATAACAGAACTGAATTATTGTCACAAAATAACCTAAGGGGACTTTCAATCCCTTTCAAAATACGTAGCTCAGTGACAAAGTTCTTTAGCCATATTGCTTTATTTTATGCCTCATAACATGCTACAAACTCTTCTTCCATGGTGGAGGAAGCTGTAAGTCCCTGTTTGGAGCACTTCCAAGAGATCGCTCCACCACCCAACAAGAATACATAGCTCGAAGTGGATCTTAAACTATCTTGGCATTCCGCAAAATTAGAGTCAGAATACCCAATGATCTCAAGATCATCCGACCTCCGATATGTGAGCATGTAACTTTTAGTTCTCTTTAGATATCTCATAACCCTTTTAGCTACCTTCTAGTGATCCAAACTTGGGTTGCTCAAATATGTTCCTAATACGCCAACTTTGTACGCAATATCTGGACGCGTACAAACTTGAGCATACATTAGACTTCCAACTGTCGAAGCATATGGAATCTTTTGCATTTCTTGAATTTCCAAATTTCCTTTGGGCATTGTTGAAGACTAAATTTGTTTCCCTTAGCGATCGGGGTATTTCCTAATTTACAATCTTGCATGCCATATCTTTTAAGTACTTTATCGATATAGCTCATCTATGACAATCCAAGAATTTCTCGAGAACGATCTCGATGTATTTGGATCCTTAATACAAATGAGGCCTCACCAAGATCTTTCATCTCGAAATTTCTCGACAGAAAAATCTTAGTTTTGTGCAATAAGCCTATATCATTTGAGGCAAGCAAAATGTCATCAACATATAAAATTAGATATATATGTTTACTCCCACTGAATTTGTGATACACACAATCATCAATTAAATTCCCTTCAAAACCAAATGATAGAATTACCTCATAAAATTTATGGTACCACTTAAAGACGCTTGTTTGAGCCCATAGATAGATTTCTTTAATTTTAAAACCATATTCCTTGAATCTCCTAACACAAAGTTTTCTGGTTGCAATGAGAAAGCAATGAAATAAGCTGGAAAATAGAAAGCAATGAGAAGTTTATTACAGGAAAGGCATGGGAAATTGTTAGAACAAGAGGACAAGAGGTAGATTGGCATAATGTGGTATGGTCTCCAAAGATTATTCCTCGTCACCAATTTATTCTCTGGTTGGTATACAGGAAAAGGTTGACAACAAAAGACAATTCGAAAATATATAAACATTCCTGATATCAACTGTGTCCTATGTTCGGGAGTTGAGGAAAGCATAAACCATTTATTTGGGGAATGCTCTTTTGTAATACAAATCTGGAGGATGTATGCTGCAAACATGAACATCATCAACTTTCCAAGAATATGGGAAGAAATCCAAGAGTGGATGAAGAATAAAGCAAAAGGAAGATCCTTCTATGTAAGTATGTTGAAATGCTACTTTGGAGCAGTAATCTACAATATCTGGAAAGAAAGAAATTCAAGAACTCACAGTGGAAGAAGTAGAACCGCTGAAGATATTTGGAGAGATATAACTTCAGATGTAAATGCACTCATTCAATCCTGGAGAGGAATCGAAAGGAATGAAGAGAATAGAAAGCTCTGCCATATATGGGATATTTCGTTTGAGAAGGTCACAAGTAGAATAAAAGTAAAAACGCTGTAGGCGCTAATTGATTATTGTTATTGTCTGTAATTCAATTATTGTTTCATTGTCAAATCTAGAAATTGTCTAGATCTGATCTTAAACTTTTGTATTTTTTCCCTCTTTTGGGTTTTTTTAATGAAATGGCACTAAGCTGTTTTCCAAAAAAAAAAAAAAAAAGTTTTCTGGTTGCACCATATAAATTGTTTCATCAATTTCTCCATTGAGAAATGTTGTCTTTACATCCATCTGATTTAGCTTCATATCAAAATGTGCAACAAGTGGCATGATTGTTCTAAAAGAGTCTTTAGTTGAAACCGGAGAAAAAGTCTCTTTATAATCAATCCCGTATTTTTTAGTAAAACCTTTAGCCATAAGACGTGCTTTATACTTTTCCACATTACCTTTAGAATCTCGTTTGGTTTTAAAAATCCATTTACAACCAATAAGCTTCACCTCTTCTAGTAATGGGACAAGTTCCCAAACTTTATTGTCTTGCATAGATTTATACTCTTCATTTATTGTATCAATACACTTTGCTGAATTAGAACTATCTATGGATTGATGAAAGTTTATTGGATCATCTTCCATAATGTCAAGATTATCCTCATGTTCTTGAAGAAATACATATTCATCCGACATAATACTTCTCCTTACTCTTGTGGATCGCCGTAATGGCACTTGTTCCTCAATAATACTTTCTTCTTGAGGTTGTTGAGTTTGTACCTCTGGGAGATCAACATTATCTTGATTTTCTGGAATTATTCCAATATTATCAATGATCAGATGAGAATCTTGATCATTATCCATACAAATCGGAATATGAGTCAACTTCTTGTTAACCAAATTAGAAGTTGACTCTTCCTCAAAGATAAAATCCTTTATTTGATTCTTCACCCCAAACTCAACATCCTCAAAGAATACAGTTGTTCCTGTCTCGAAAATTGACTTTAAGTTGGGATCATAAAATTTATAGCCCCTTGATCGTTCATAATAGCCAATAAAGTAACTACTAACTGTTTTGGGGTCCAATTTATCCATATGGGACTTATAAGGCTTTGCCTCTACTGGATATCTCCAAACATGAAAATGTTTTAGACTGGGTTTCGCCCTGACCAAAGCTCATAAGGGGATTTAGTAGTTGCTTTTGTTGGCACTCTATTCAAAATGTATGTTGCAGTCTTTAGTGCTTCACCCTAGAGTAACTTTGGTAAGGATGAATGGATAACCATACTCCTCACCATATCCTGTAAAGTACGGTTTCGTCTTTCTTCTACACCATTCATGCTTGGAGAGCCCAGCATGGTGTACTAAGGAACGATACCACACTCCTCTAGGTATTTAGCGAAAGGCCCTGAATGTTTTTCACCTGAACCGTCATACCAACTGTAGTATTCACCACCACGATCGGATTTAACTTTCTTTATCTTTCTGTTGAGTTGATTTTCAACTTCAACCTTAAATGACTTGAACACATCCAATGTTTGAGTCATTTCTTGAATAAGAAAATTGTGTGCATATCTAGAGAAATCGTCTATGAATGATACGAAATATCGCTGACCATTTCAAGACGGAGTCGGAAACGGCCCACAAACATCCGTATGTATCAACTCAAGTATTTCTGTAGCTCTATATGCATTCAATTTTTTTATCTTTGGTTTGTTTTCCTTTAATACATTCAATACAGACATTAAAGTCCGTAAAATCAATGGAATTTAGAATCCCATCTGACACAAGACGTTCAACTCTATTTCTAGAGATGTGACCTAAGCGTTTGTGTCATAATGTACCCAAATTATTATTATTTAGCTTTCGTTTAGTACCTCTTGATTCCACATTCAGGGTTTCATTATATAAAGTAATTGTATCAAGTAAATAAAGATTGTCATAATGTATTAATGAATCGGTTTCAACATCCTAAGTACCAATAAATAAATTAAATTAATTATTTCCAAACAAACTAGAATAACCATGTTTGTCCAAATAACGAATAGAAACCAAATTTCGTTTAAACGAATGTACAATAAAAGTACCCTTTAAGTCCAAATAGAAACCAGAACTAAGCAACAATCTAAAGTGTCCAATTGCTTCAACTTCTACCGATTTTCCATCGCCCACAAAGATACGTCTTTCAGCATCACTTGGCTTTCTGTAGCTCTGGCAACCCTGTATTGAAATACTGATGTTAGTAGTAGCACCGGAGTCTAACCACCAAGTATTTCCAAGTACTGCTGCTAAATTAACATCAGAACAAACTAGATTACGAAATATACCTTTCTTTTTGCGCCATGCACGATATTTAGTACAATCCTTCTTTAGATGTTCAACCTTATTGCAAGAGAAACAATCATTGTTAACCTTTTTCTTTACATTTGGACCCTGAGCAGCATCAACATTCTTCCTTTTCTTACCCTTATCCCTAGAGGTGCTTTCCAGATGAGCACATTCTGTCCTTTCTTGCTTTAATCTCTCTTCCTCTTGAACACAATGAGAAACTAGTTCATTCAAGTTCCACGTTTCTTTCTGACAGTTAAAACTGACCTTAAAGTGGTTGAATTGAACTAGAAGAGAAATCAGAATGAGATGCACAAGTAAATCCTCATGCAAATCAAGTTTTAGTGACTTAAGTTTTGACACAAGATTAAACATCTCTATGATGTACTCCCTTATATTACCATTGCTCTTATACTTCATTGAAATAAAGCTCTTAAGAATAGTGTTTGTTTCAGCCTTATCGCTTTTAACAAAGCGCTTTTCAATTTCTGCAAGGTAATCTTTAACATTGGTGGTGTCTTCAGACACATCACCCCTGAACACCTCCGGAATTGCACGCTTTATGATCATAAGACTCATGCGGTTAAAGCGTTCCAATTTCTCAAATTTAGCATTCTCTTCAGGAGAGCTAATAACCGTAATAGTAGTGGGTTGCTTTGTCCGTATCGCAAGGTCCATGTCCATGCAACTGAGAACTATCTGAATCTTCTCCTTCCAATCCTTAAAGTTAGAGCCATTAAAGACTGAGACTGAACTTAAGTTAGCATTAATATTTGCAACATTAACTGAAAACATAATTTAAACTGTAACTAACATGCTCAATTCTTTAATTTTCAATCAAATTTAAAATAATCAGCAAATTCCATCCAAAATATCTAGTGCACCATTAAATTCAAGTCTTTGGATAATGAAATTTAACTGCTAGTGATATTTTATTGCAATAATCAAACACTAACAATAATGCAATAATGCATGACAAATAATAAACTTTTCGTTGGAATGATTTGATATTCTCATGTAAAAATCTTTATAATTATTATGTGTTATTATCACAGGTAATTGTGAACTTCGGTCAACTAGTAACCTTCTTTTGGGCCAATTATTTAGTCACATTAAAATTCACCATAACAAACATTCAAAATTCGAACTTAAACAAACTAAATTAGAGAGGTCATAATTTAAATAAAGAACAAGTTGAATTATTTAATAAGATTAAAACTTAAATAAAATTAAAAGAGTTTGACTCTTTCTTATATTAATTTAAGTAATAAATAAATAATAATATTATTTAGAAACTTAACTGTGTTAAAATAATATCAAAATTTTATTTTTCTTAAAATTTTATTTTTTTTATAAAATTATTAAATAATATTATTTCTTAAAAATTCCTAAATTGAATAATATTATTTTATCCGAATATTATTTCTTAAAAAATTCTTAAGTAAAAATATTATTTTCTAATCAAATAATTATATAATATTATTTACTAATGATTCTCAATAATAATATTATTTCCCAAAAATAAAATATTTTACCGAATTTTCTTTTAATAAAAGATAATAAAATAAAATAATTTTATTTAAAATAGGAATTGAAATAATATTATTTCCAAAAAAAAAATATTCATCATACATTTCAACTTACGGTTTTCATGATTGCAGAACTTCAATTTGGTTTACCAATTAGGGTTTCTCTGTATAACAAGCTTCAAAATTATGAAACCGATGATTTATTTTTCCCTAAATTCATGACAAGAACAAGTCTCCTCCCTAAATTCATGTATAAGAATAAGTCTTTCTAATTCAAGAAAAAATTGGGCTTTGATACCAACAATTGTTGGAATTAATTAAAATAATTCTATAATAAACTTAAATCATAAACTATAACACCCTATATCTTCATTCTTGTTCCATTCTTGTTCCTGAGATATGAAAGACAAAAGTGGAATATATATTTCTTGATCCTTAGACATGATTAGATGATGGAGATTCAGATTCAGAGAGAGAGAGAGTGTGTGATAAAAATAAGTTCGTTCTTATTTTTTTATCAATGAACCTCCTTTTTATAATTTCTTCTGTCTTTGGGGACCATAACCGTCATAACTGCCTCATTACGCTAATTTCTAATTTGGCCCCTCATCAAATTAGAAATACCGCAAGGTATCCACAATTTAACATTCATAACAATAACGTCCTTAAGTCAAATCTCAAACATCTTTAGATCACATAATATTAACTTATTATAATCAATGACCATGTATATCCATTTAAATATATAAATGTCCCTTTAAATTCTAACAAATACATCATGACGACAACGTAGTTTAATAAACATGACAACGTTGTTTTAAAAACATGACAATACTATTTTGAAAATATGACATTTCAGTTTAAGAAACATGAAATGCACGTTTCAAGTTTAAGCAACCTAACAACTTACAGAAACACTTTCAAAACGTTTCCAAAAAGACATCTAATATTTCTAACACAGAGATTGTCAATTTTTAAATCAAATGTATAGGTTTTTAAAATTTTTGAACAACAAATGATTAGATTCTGACAAACCTATTAACTTTAAGTTTGTAACGATTTTGTTTTGTTGATTCTTCAGGAATGGTTAATTCGAAAGAGTTTGCATTTGGGATATTCAACGCTTTAGTGAGACGAAGACGTTAGAAGCTGAATAAGATCCACAAAGATGAACTCTATGATTTAAATTTTTTTTACTAGAGCTTTGACGCTCGCCTTCAGATCTTCTTTGATATGAGAGTCTTAAAAGTTCGTAAGTACTTGAGAAGAATCAACATTTCTTACCATCTTTGAAGCGAACAAAGCCTGAACTTTCGATCGAGATTGAAGAATGGAGAACGTGGAATGGAAATCGCAGGTGGCGGACGGGAAGGGGCAAGGTTTGAAAGTATGGAGGCGTAATTAGTTTTGAGAGGCGTAATGGGGCGCGCTACTAATTTTTTTTAAAAAAAAATAATTCCATTGTGACACGTGGAGAATCGTTGGGAGTCACTCATTCTATCCTTTTTCAAATATTTTTTTATCAAAACTATCATATTTTATTTACCTTTAGTACCAATAATATTTCAATTACCCCAAAGTTTAGATACAAGATGACAAAATAAATTTTGTAGTCTAAGTAAAAAAAAATTATATATATAAATATATAAGTAATATAAAATTATATATATTCAGGAACGGACCCATGATTTTAACTTAGGGTGGGATTGAATTTAATGTAATAAATAATATAAATATATGTGTTTTCTTTTTCCCGATCTTGTTCAATAGAATTATAAGATGAATTAAGTTTGTTGTTAAAAGAAAAAATTTGAAGACTTTCACTATATTAATTTTGGATAGTAGAGGCTGCATATGAAGAACTTTCACTAGTTTGACGACTTTTTTTTTTAAAGAATGAAGATATCAATGTATTTCCTTTCTTTGCAGCAGATTCATGTTCCATTTTTTATATACATATACACATTTTCAAGATAAAATATTTTATCAAACAATTATAATGTAAGATCAAAAAACATTAAAAAAATCCAAGTAAATATTTAATCGAATAGTTAAAGATTTAGAGTACAATGAAAAAGTAAAAAAAAATATACTAACATGATAAATTCTCAAAATTCTATAATAAATCAAACATACATAAATCAATTATAAATATAATATATATACTTAAATTGACGATTATATCAATTAAAAATATGAGAATTAGAAAAAAAATATTTTAAAAAATGAATTTTACCTCTAAGATAATAAGTTTGTTTGTAAACGAGTTGTGGAGGATATCTATATATATATAATGATGCTTAATTTTTAAAGTGTCCAAATTGCCGGGTCAAGAGTTGTGGTTAATTTGGATACTTGGGTCGGATTGTAGGTTGACCCGCCCATAAACTTAAAACGGTTAAAAATAAAATTAAAAATGCTAGAGGTATGTTTCGAACTTGCAATCTAACAAAACAAGTACAACCCTTTAACCAACTAGGCTATTAAAACTTTATATTTTAAATTCAACACCAAATTTGACGAATGCGGGACGTTATAACATTAATATAAGTTCAACTTTTTAACTAACTAATATATATAACGATGCTTAATTTTTAAAGTGTACGAATTGCCGGGTCGATAGTTGTTTTTAATTTAGATACTTTGGTCGGATTGTAGGTTGACCCGCCCATAAACTTAAAACAGTTAAAAATAAAATTAAAAAATCTAGAGGTATGTTTCGAACTTGCAACTTAACAAAACAAATACAACCCTTTAACTAACTAGGCTATTAAGACATTATATTTTAAATTCAACACCAAATTTGATGAACGCGGGACGTTTTAACATTAATATAAGTTCAACTTTTTAACTAACTAATCTATATATATAATGATGCTTAATTTTTAAAGTGTCCGGATTGCTGGGTCGAGAGCCGTGGTTAATTTGAATATTTGGGTCGGATTGTGGGTTGACACGCCCATAAACTTAAAACGGTTAAAAATAAAATTTAAAATGCTAGAGGTATGTTTCGAACTTTCAACCTAACAAAACAAGTACAACCCTTTAACCAACTAAACTACTAAGACTTTATATTTTAAATTCAACACCAAATTTGATGAACGCGGAACGTTTTAACATTAATATAAGTTCAAATTTTTAACTAACTAATCTATATATATAATGATGCTTTATTTTTAAAGTGTCCGGATTGCCGGGTCGAGAGCTATGGTTAATTTGGATACTTGGGTCGTATTGTGGGTTGACCCGCCATAAACTTAAAACGGTTAAAAATAAAATTAAAAATGCTAGAGGTATGTTTCGAACTTTCAACCTAACAAAATAAGTACAACTCTGTAACCAACTAAACTACTAAAACTTTATATTTTAAATTCAACACCAAATTTGATGAACGCGGGATGTTTAACATTAATATAAGTTCAACTTTTTAAGTAACTAATCTATATCTATATAATGATGCTTAATTTTTAAAATGTCTGGATTGCCGACTTTATATTTTAAATTTAACTCCAAATTTGATGAACGCGGGACGTTTTAACATTAATATAAGTTAAACTTTTTAACTAACTAATCTATAATTTTGAAAGTGTCCGGTTTGCTGGGTCGAGAGCTGTGGTTAATTTGGATATTTGGGTCAATTGTGGGTTGACCCACCAATAAATTTAAAACGGTTAAAAATAAAATTAAAAATGCTCTAGGTATGTTTCGAACTTTCAACCTAACAAAACAAGTACAACCCTTTAACCAACTAAACTACTAAGACTTTATATTTTAAATTCAACACCAAATTTGATGAACGCGGAACGTTTTAACATTAATATAAGTTCAACTTTTTAACTAACTAATCTATATATATAATGATGCTTAATTTTTAAAGTGTCCGGATTGTCGGGTCGAGAACTGTGGTTAATTTGGATATTTTGGTCGGATTGTGGATTAACCTAACAAAAAAAGTACAACCCTTTAACCAACTAGGCTACTAAGACTTTATAATTTAAATTCAACACTAAATTTGATGAACGCGGGACATTTTAACATTAATATAAGTTCATCTTTTTAACTAACTAATATATATATATATATATATTATATATATATATATATATATATAATGATGCTGAATAAATGGATACTTGGGTCGAGTTGTGGATTGTGGATTGACCCACCCATAAACTTAAAACGGTTAAAAATAAAATTAAAAATGTTATCCGTAATTTTTTTTCACAGTTTTTTATATTATTACTCGTGCAAATGCACAGACTAAATACTAGTTAAAAAGAAAATCAATAGTAAAATTATGAATGAATAAGAATATATATAGATGATGAATTTTTAATATAATATAATATAATATAATATAATAAGAAAAATCAATAATTAAGTTTCTTTTTTTAGAACTGCATGTCTTTCTAAAAACTAATAAAAGAATCATAACTAACTCTAAGAACATTAATTTATCTATAGTAGACATTCAATTGATATTGATATCCTTTCATAGACTAATTTCAAAAGAGTCGTGACATGTGTCATATCAAAAACTTAACTACTTATTTTCTTCCTTTGCTTTGGCCAAAGTTTATCATTTCATAATATAATCTCTAAAACCTTATAGAGAGAACAACATTATTAAATCTCAAAATGCCCCACATTTTCGAGGTTCACATTCACAACGTTTTACCTAAATAAGACAACATATGGAGATGATATCAATGGTTGCATAAAAGAAGCCACCAAATAATCTTAATAACTGTTGATGATAGGGGTGAGCAAATAAAACAAATCCGTTTTATTTTATTCGTATTAAAACCAAACTAAATTTATCTAATTCGTAATCCAAATTATTTTACTAATTAATACGGATATGGATTGGATCGAATATGGTGACAATCGAAACTAAAAAATATTTATATATTTGTAAGTGTCAACTTGAAATTATTCAATAATTTTAAATTAATTGGATTATTCAAATCAAATCTGAATTAAACTTAGTCCGAATTTAATTCAAACCGAAATAGTTAATCATATTTTGTAATTCGGATTCGATTCATATTAGTACGTCAAATGCTCACCAATTGGATTAAGAAAATCTAATTACTTAATTTATTTTATTATTTAATGTTTATTTATAAAAAAAATATAGTATTAAATTTTTAATGTTATAATTAATTTTGTTTATATTTGAATATAAAAAATAGAAAAATAAAAAACTTGTTGACTAAATAATGTAGAAATAAATAAAAGAATATATTATATTGAGGTGAAAGGTAATTTAAAGAAAATAAATTGAAAAATATATCTTTCTGTTTAAATAGTTTAGATAATCTGAACTAATTCAATCCACATAGTTTGGATAATCTGAATAATCCTAATTTAATCCGATTTTAATTCAATTCGGTCTCAATTCAATCCAAAATATTTAATCCGAATTAGTATTTTGGATTCAGATCTAATTGAATTTCAAATTATTTCATCTAATGCTCACCCCTCACCAATTTTATGCCTTTAGATACGATTCTACCTTTATACGAGACAAATGTGCTCCATTTTCTTAAGATACCGTTGAGAGAACCAATTTGAAAAGAATAATTTAATTCGATCATATTATTTTAGTCAACTACTTAAATTGTTCGTTCTAAAGAGAAATTAAAATTAAAATGCAGATGAATCCCTTAATGCTCAAATGACACAGGCTTTTGAAAGTCTTAGTTTTGATTAAGATAGATTCTTTATCCTCTTTTTAAATGGTCAAATATTATTGATTCTTTTCAACATGCGCACTAGTTTTTAACAAGATACCTTTTCGAAAAATATATTCTTACTTATTTTATTTTTATAATAGGTAAATAACAATGGTGTCAGTCCAGTTGTTTTGACTTTTTTAAGAATACATACTTATTTATTTATATTAAGATAGAAATAAAAAATTTGGATTGTTGTGAATCCTTTTGATATCTTATATATTAGCACTTTTGATATACATTTCTTTCATTGTTTTTTTTATTAAGATCCACGGTAAATAATTTGTTTTTGTCTGAATCATAATATATTTTGGTATGGTTTCATCCTTTAAAATAAATAATTTAAATAATTTTATTATTTTATTAAAAATTTATAATTATCTATAAAATAATTTACAAAATCAGAAATAAAAAAGAATAAAAGACCAAGAAAAAGGCTTGTATAAGTTGATTGATCATCTATATTTTCCTAAAAATAATTAATTGAAAATATTTTTAATAAAAATTGAATTTGAGACTTTTTATCTAAAAATAACTTTTATATATTATCCAAATTAAATTATTAAATATATATATTTAAAGTGAGGAAATGCATATTTCATTAATAAAAAATGATAAACTCAACGAAAGTAAGACCACGAATCCTACGTAGCCTTGCCACGTGGGTAGGAAAGAGAGACAGAAAAAATAAAATAAATTGAAACGTTTCATTTCCCCCCAAAACCAAAACCCTCTTTCTCTCTCTTTCTCTTTCGTTTCATTTCCCCTAGACCCACCGGCGATTCTCTTCTTTTATTTTTATCGACTTCTCTTTCGATCGATCGAAATGGTAAATCTTCTTCCGTTTATCTATCGTTCGTTATCTTCCGTTTATCTTCCGTTTCATACTTCTTCTTGTCTTCAGGCTGGTGTAGGTGCAGGTTCATCATCCGACAAAACAACACCAACTCTAAGGTAAAAACACCATGTATTGATCTTTTTATAATCGAACCTATTTAGCATTGATGGTTTAGTGCATGGGATTAGGGTTAAAATGATTAGGGTTTATATGATTGGTTTAGGGTTTAGGATTTAGCGATTAGGGTTTAACTGCATTTCAGGTTTAGCTGCAGAAACAATTTCAATTAGGGTTGTAAAAAAGAGCCATTTCTGGTCCTGAAACCACATTTTCTAATCTCGAAACTAGCATTTCTGATCCCAAAACTAGTATTTCTAGTCCCGAAACCAACATTTCTGGTCCCGAAACCAACATTTCTAGTCCCGAAACCAGCTTTTCTGGTCCCGAAACCAGCATTTTTGATCCCGAAACCAGCTTTTTCTAGTCCCGAAACCAACTTTTTCTGGTCCTAAAACCAACCTTTTCTAGTCCCAAAACCAGCTTTTCTGATCCCAAAACCAGCATTTCTAGTCCCGAAACCAGTTTTTTTGGATCCCGAAACCAGCATTTCTAGTCTCGAAATCACATTTTCTGGTCCCAAAATCAACATTTTTTGTCCCAAAATCACATTTTCTGGTTCCGAAACCAACATTTATGGTCCCAAAACTAGCATTTCTGGTCCCGAAACTAGTATTTTTGGTCCCGAAACCAGCTTTTCTAATCCCGAAACCAGCTTTTCTAGTCCTGAAACCAACTTTTCTAGTCCCAAAACCAACATTTCTGGTCACAAAATCACATTTTCTGGTCTTGAAACCAGTTTTTCTAGTCCTGAAACCAACGTTTCTGGTCCTGAAATCACATTTTCTAGTCCCCGAAACCAGCATTTGTGGTCCCAAAATCAGCATTTGTGGTCCCGAAACTAGCTTTTTTGGTCCCAAAACTAACATTTTTATCCCGAAATCACATTTTCTAGTTCTGAAACCACATTTTCTGGTCATGAAACCAGCATTTCTAATCCCAAAATCAGCATTTCTAGTCCCAAAACCAGTATTTTTAGTCCCGAAACCAGCATTTCTGGTTTCAAAACCAGCATTTCTAATCCCGAAATTAGCTTTTCTGGTCCAGAAACTAGCATTTTTGGTCCCGAAACTAGCATTTATAGTTCCCGAAACCACCATTTTAAGGTCATTTATGGTCCTAAAATCACCATTTTGGGATGATTTCAAGCCCCAAAATTAGGGTGATTTCGGGCCCCAAATTGGTTATTTCGGACCCCAAAATTGTTATTTCAGACTCCGAAATGGTTTATATACGATCTTTTATGGCTATTTTTTTAAACCAATAATCTTATTGTAATGTTAATTTGATTTGTAAGTCATGTATGAAAATTCAGATCTTTTTATTGATCAAGTTAATGAAGAAATGAAATTATTTGAGATCTCTCAAAATGTATAATAGGTTGTATTTTAAATGTGCTATAAAGGACAAATTGTAACATTGTAAATATAATTTTTAATTATGTAAATTTCTAGTATAACAACATTGTCTTCAATTATTTTTAATTTTCTAGTATTCGTTATAATGTTTCAGATTAAAAAATATTCAAAAAAGTGTTTCTACATATCATAATTCAAACAAATATATTTTTTTAAAACAATTCAAAATAATTCTACCTCAAACAAGTCTTTATAAAAAAAATTGATAAGTTTTCAATTAATGTGTATTGAAACTAAATTAACGTGTTTTTCAGGAAAGTAGGCGTTGACGCTTCTTTATATCACCCTTCTTTTTTATAAAGATCAATTTTTTTTTCTTTACTATCCATTAATGGACTCCTTATGATCTCTATAACCAGCAATGACATTTTTGTCCATATGATTCATTATTCATTCATTTGTATTAGAGATTTTGTATAGAAAAAAAGCAATTAATAGAGAATCAAGTTTACTGAAATTCTTTGAGCAAAAATTATATATATATATGACTGTTCTTTACAATAAACCAATAACACAACTCAAATATAATCTATTTTTTGACCTCTCCAATTTTCTAGACCTCTCCAATAGATCATTGTTATTCTTTAGTGTCTACGCTAGGGAAATGACAGTTAACTGCAAAGAAATAAAACAGACATAAAAGTTCTTATAGAAACCATTTCGGGGCCCAAAATCACCCCACAAAATTTAGGACCATAAATCACCCCAAAATGCTGGTTTCGAGATTAAAAATAGTAGTTTTGGGACCAGAAATGCTGGTTTCGGAACCATAAATAGTGGTTTCGGTACTCTTTTTTACAACCCTAATCCAAATCTATTCAGCAACTAAACCAAAAATGCAGCTAAAATAGAATATTGATATTCAAATCTTTTACAACTCTAATCTAAATCAATTCAGCAGCTAAATCATAAACGTTAAACATAAATATTGATATGACAATCATTTCGAACGGAAGATAAACGAAGGAAAGAAAAAAAGACTTACCATTTCGATCAATCGGAAGAGAAGAAGTCAATGAAACGTTTCAGTAAGATCGATAGTGGGTTGGGTTTTGGGAAAATGAAACGAAAGATAAAGAGAGATTGTCGTGGGGGTTTTGGTTTGGGGAAAAATGAAATGTTTCATAAACGGAAGAAGTCTTACCATTTCGATCAATCGGAAGAGAAGTCGATGAAAATGAAAGAAGAGAATCGCCAGTGGATTTAGAAAAAATGAAACAACAGAGAAAGAGAAAATGAAACAAAAGAGAGAGAAAGAATAGGGTTTTCGTTTTGGGGGAAATTAAAAATTTTAATTTAATTATTTTTTTTTCTCTCTCCTACCCACGTGAGATTCGTGGCTTAACTTTCGTTGAGAATATCATTTCTTTTCATTAATATGGTCAGAAATTTTCTTTTACTACTATGATATGTTTAAATATATAAAGTATAAATAATGATAGAAAGCATACTTCTGTTTAGGGACTTTGAATAAAGAATTCTCTTAAAACCGAGAATTTCATTAACCCTATAGAGGTCGGGTGAGAAAGGATCCCGTTGCCAATAAACTTTCCCACCTTTTCTTCCCCTTACTCATAAAGGTTTTACAGTTGGGAGAACTAACCGGGTGAGAAAGGATCCGGTTGCCAATAAACTTTCCCTACCTTTTTATTCTATTCATGAATGATGTATCAATACTTGAATGGACCAAAAAATTCTAACATTATTCATGATACACGAAATTCTTGTTTTCTATCATTACTCTATTGTCTAATAATGTTATGTATTTAATTTTATTTATTAATATTTGAGACATAATCTGGATAAAATTGAGACCGGACACAAACAATATCCCCGGTTGAAAGAAAAAAAAGCCCAAACAGGATAGTTCGGATAAGAAACCACTCAAGGAATTATAATTGCCATACTTATTTACTAGCTCTTGCTCAACTTAAACTGAACTTTGCTCTCTATAATAAGGTAAATATGACTCTGAGCTATCTATTGGTATGTTAATATTTGTATTTTTCTTTAAAGACAAGGATTTTTGAAATATAAGTGAATTATCCATGCTATTACAAAAACTATAGTCCTAGACCTTCCAATTGCGAGGGATAATTAACATAAGAGAGTCCCCCAAAACAACCCACACTTACTTAATCCCACCTTCAATTCTTGGTAAAACATTTAGTTGTCTTAGAAAATTCATAAGAAAAGGAGAAACCCTCAACAATATGTTTACATATTACTTACTTTAAGGAGGATTTCAATGCTTCCAGCACAAGAGCTGTCTTCTCACGCGTACAGTCGAGTCTTTGCAAGTAAACCTCCATCTCCTTCACTTCTATATGCTTCATCTTATTGTCTAATTCTATCTTCTTTTCCCCTGTTATCAATCCTGACCAGTATTTCAGCATTTTCTTTTCCAAACTTGAGTCTACTGTTTGTCTATTTGCAGGCGCAGCAGCAGCAGCTTGATCATGATCCATATCCTTTGTATTCGGCCTAGTGCTGTAACTTCTCCCCTTAGATTCAGTTCCCCATATCTTTTTAGACAAATTGTAACATGTCTGGTCGTGAGCTTTTGAGAAAATTCTATCATAACCATTGTTACTTTTCTTTAATTTTGAAAGATACTTCTTCTTCAGCCTCTTTATTTTTTCTTTCAATTGGCTCCTGCTAGCTTCAATATGAAGTGAGTTTCTGATAAATTCATAGAAATAACTCATATCACCTGAAGCAGGATCAATCCCTTGAGTTTCAGCATACTCGATCAATCCTTTCAGGATTGTAACTTCATCATCCTCACTCCATAATCTCTGAAACAGCTTCCTTTTGGTTTCACTGTTCAAGTTTTCATATTCAACACCCTCATCATCAACGTTCTGCCCCTTCTTCTTCTTCGCCCATTTGGTGTCATCTGAAGGACTCTTAGAAGGATCAACAGTAGTGGCTGATTTAGATTTGGGTTTCTTCCAAGTTAGTAAAGATACAGGATTGATTTCCGGAGCTAAGCTGCAAATAGGGTTAGAGTGTACAACAATTTCAGAAGTCGAATAGTGAGGAAGAGAGGTTAATTGTTTCTTTGATGGAGGCCCGTTATTCTTTTCTCCTTCTGATTCCGTATCAGAAGATTCTTCTGATAGATCCGTTGATTCTTCTTCTTCGTCGTCGGACGATGAACGTTCCATTGCTTCCTCCACCTCTGCCTCCGCCTCCGTCACCGATCTACGACGATTACGTGCTGCCATTTTTGGAATGACAAGCTAGGTTTCTAAGAGATGGGTTCACGCTGTTTCACAGGTCTAAAGAGTAAAGATGATGCTGCTGCTCTAAAACCCTAATTTCCCAGATTTTTTTTTTACATTGCACAAAAGTTATCCATTATGTATAAATAAAATAAATTTTAACTTTTGACAAAATATTTATTATTAATATTATTATTATAAGAATGTAAAATCTTTTATAAATAAATGACTAATTTAATTGGATACATTTATATGATAGAATATGGAACTTTCATGAATCATGATGACTAGTTATTATTTTTAATTATTTTCAATATTTTAATTTTACAAAAACAAATTGAGTTATGATTTATAAGCAAATCTCTAACCACTAAAAAAAACATATATTAAAATGTAGCACTGAAAACCACTTTTATATTTGTTTTTTTTATTTACTTGTTAAATATTATTATTTTATTATTAGTTAATCTGATTGTTTAAATTTTATTATTTTTATGTCTGATATTACAAAATAAATCATTTTTTTAATTAGAATTTGTTACAAGTAGAGAATTAGTACACAATCATGTTTTTTTTTTTCAAATATTTTAATTAAAAATCAAATATTTTGTAACGCATATATTTAAACCATTTTTATAATACATAATTATTATAATTTTAATCATAACCAAAAAATCTTTTGTCTTTCTCTCCCTTGTTATAACATTTTGTATAATAATATTTGATAGATAAAAATAAATAAAATAAAATTTTGTGATACTTTATTTTTTTCCTCGTATGTTGTTTATGAATTTGACATCTTATTTAACTCTAATAATATTACTTCAAATCTATTTCAGCGATGTCATAAAAAAAATATAGTGTTGTGATCGATCGAACAAAAATATATTATACTTCATACTCACCATCTTCAAAATTAAATATAATCTCAAAATAAAATAAAAATTAAAAAACTAAATCGTTTTGATACCAATTTTGTTGAGGGATATAGATCTAATAATATTCTATATAGATTAAAGATACACGTAATAACATGGCAAAAATATCAAAAATATGATTTTTTTAACTGTTCTCTCAAAACTCAAAAGTATATTACAATTTGGAAAAAGAAGAACCACTATTAATTTGATTGTATAAAAAATTATAACTAAAGCCATCTATTATATAATTGGACATATCGGTTCAAACCTTGAAATATTTAAGATGTGTGAGCCTAATTATGTTAAGATCACCGTAATATATTCAACATATGTTTAATTTAATTTAAATATTATTAATATATAGTATTAGGAGGTTTCATTATTAGTATAAATTTATATCCCTATACAATTTATATTTTATATTTAGTATAAAATTATAACTAATCTTCTTAGTTATAATATTTTTTTTATATTACTTTATTTTTATATTTTTTTATTAATATTATATATAACTTATTTATATAATATAATAAATATATTTTATTTAATTTTAATAATATTACTGTATATAATAATTTTAATATTATATATTTTTAAATAATCTAATATTATAATTAAAAATATATGTTTATGATAGTTTTATTAATTATTATTATTATTATAATAATTTTCTATACTAATTAATTAGATTATAAATAATATTTTTTTATTATATATATTATTTTATATTTTATTACAAGTATTAATAATAATTAAATTAAATAAATATAATTTAAATTTATATTATAAATAATTATAATTATAATAATAATAATAATACAATAATTTATAATATTAATTAAATATTAATTATATAAAAAAAATTAATTCATATTTTTACTTTAATCAATTAAAAGTATAAAATTGTCATTTTATTCGTATACTACATCCTACTTGTCATATAAAACAAAAAATTATAAATTATATATATATATATATATAATTTTTATATCTTATACAATTATATATTATTTATACTTCCTTCTCATTTATATTTTTTATAATTTATATATGTATAATTTGTGTCCAGCATTAAAATAAATATATTTATAATATTTTAACATTGTTTTAAGTGTTTGTGTGGAACAAAATAGAGTGGTGAATAGGATGTTGGTTCATGTAACATGGGTTAGTTCATGTTCATATAATTTAAAAATATATTTGTTTTCCCTTTTATCTTATCTATTATTATTGATATTGTTTATTTTGATTATTTAAATAATACAAAACTAATTAAATATCATTTCTCTCATTTCTTTATTTATTATATTGCTAAAATACTAAAATATATATTATATTTATAAAAGTTAGTAATATATGTATTGTTTTAACATTCATATAATATATTATATTTTAATATATAATATTTAAATTTATTTTAATAATTAATTATTATTAATTTTAATTATATTGAAAAAATTGTATCATAAAAGATAAAATATATTTATATAAAATTAATGATGAAAATTAATAATATATATATGTTAACTATATTTATAAAAATTTTGTTAATATAGTTTTTATGTAGTGTTATTATATATAAATATGTAATATTATATATATAAATTATAGATGAGAAAATATATATTATATATATATATATATATATATATATAATTAGTGATAGAAATAAATTAATTAGGAAATGTAGAAAATAAAATAATATATATATATATATAATGAGATAGAAAATAAAAAAATAGTTATTATTAATGATTTTATAAGGTGAGTGAATAGTAAAATATATATGGTATGAAAGAAAAAAAATGAATTAGTAAATTTTAAAAAATATATGAATATATATATATATATATATATATATATATATATATATATATATATATATATATATATATATATGATTAGTGATGAAAATTAAATAAGGAAGATAACAAATTATATAATATATATAAAAGAGAGAAAATAAAAAATAAATTAAGAGAGCAAAATTTAAATAATTATGGAGAAAAAATATTTTACCTCTCAAAATTTTTAGATTAAAGTGTTATAATATATATATATATATATATATATATATATATATATATATATATATATATATATATATAATAAGAGATAAAATAAAATAAAAAAATAATTAAGAAAGATAAAAAAAATTATACATAAGTGAGAAAATTAAAAAAAAAATTAAGAATAAAGTTAGAGGAGAGAATAATTCAATGAAAAATTAATATATAAAATTACCGTAATTTCAAAAGATATTTTTACAAAACTCTATTATGATTGTTATTCTGTTTTTAACTTTTAAATTGAGTAAAGGATAATGAATTCTTTTAGGATAAACTTAAGTCATATAACGGTGGTGAAAGTATTGATATGCACAAATGATTAACTAAAAAAAGAGAATAATTAAACTTATAAAAAGATTATACAAATAATGAATTTGCTTAAGGAAAATAAACAAATTAAAAAGAGAGCACTTTTTTTTGGTTAATTAGGAATAAATTAACTAATATTTATTATTATTATATAACCTGAATTATATTATTAATTTATAAAAAAATATTTTATTTTATTATAAATATTTTTAATTTTTAATTTTGTATAATATTTATGTATTAACAATATTAAGTTGATTTTTTTGTTTAAGTTAATATGTTTTTTAGGTATAAAATGTATAATAACGTATCAAAGTTAAAATATACATGTAATCCCTAAAAAAATTCAAGGTTCGAGAATTTTAATCTCAATTTATGTGTCAGGAATTTTATTTTAAAATAAAACGTTATTTTAAAAAAAAAATAATGATTTTTGAAAATTTTTGAAATTAATTAAAAATAATTAATTTGAGTTTCAATTTTAAATAATTTAGAGATTTACGATAATCAAATCACAATTTGATTTTTAGAAATATTTTAGTTTAAATTAATTAAACATAATTAGTTTAAAAGATGATTTATTTTGAAATAGTGTCATCAATTTAAAAATCAATAAAAGTTGACATGGGTATACAAACGTATTGACCAGAGTTTCTTTTTGTTCGTAGTTTGGTGATACTCGAGAAAGGGTTTTGTGTTTCATTTTTTATACTCGTTTTAAAAACAGCCTCTACTATAAAGTTGGATTTTGAAAATCGATTGTATTACATTTTATTTTTATCGATTATTCTTCTCGTCCTAGTCGTGATTCTAGGTTTTAGTATTATTTAAAATATCGAAATAACAATATTTAAATGCTGGTACATGTTGCTGACGATAACTAGAGAGGAGTATACTTGAAGAACATCATTTATTGTATGGGTGTTAGAGTTTAGAAATAAACACCAAACAGACCTTAGTCAAAATATTTTATGTGGAAATATCTCAAAAATATTTTGAAATCATTTTCTAATTACTTGGGATTTTTAGAAAATGGTTTGAGATTTGAAAAATACAAAATTAATTTTGGGTTTTGAAAAATGGAAACAAACATGCCTTAGGATCAGAGTCCTAGGCCTTGGGTTCTTTTTTGCCGATTGGGGTCTAAAAACCCTCGGTCCAAGTAGAGACTCGAAATCATCGGTCGAAGTGACGAAGTCCCTCGATCGAGGTGCTAAGAACTCTCGGTCCTTGGTTAAGATCAACGGTCAAGGTGTATAAACCCACCGGTCCTAGGTCAACATTGTGCTAAGTTCATTAGTCTTAGGTTTTAGAATTCTTGGCCAGGGTCAAGATTTATTAGTCTTAGGTTCAGTTTCTCAGTCCTAGGTTCAAGAATTCTCGATTTTAGGTTAGACCTCTCGGTCTTGGGTTGGATCTCTCGGTCTTGGGATAGACATCTCGGTTTTGTGTTAGACATCTCGGTCCTACCTCAAGTACATCAGTCGAAACTTCTCGATCCTAACTCAAGAACATTGGTCGGACCTCTCGATCCTATATGATTTCTCGGTCATAGGTCTCGATCAGTCGGACCTCTCGGTCCTCAAGAATACAAAAGCGCATAATTTGTAATTTTTGTTTTAAGCTTGGATTATTTGATCCAAGAGCTTGGATAGCTTCACAAAGCTCCCATGAACATATTGATCATCATCTCAATGTATCAATAAACCTAAATGATGGTAAAATCGTTCAAAATAGTTTGTGATAAAAAAAATGAATTTTTAGTTTTAAAGTTGTTTTGAGGAGAAATTAGATACCCAATAGTTTCCTTATATCTCATATACTTGATTGGTACCAAAACAAAAACAATGACGATTCGTTTTGACCAAATCAAGAACTCAAAAATTTTCAATTATTTTGAAATTTTTGATTTTGTCATGATCGAGATGGATCAAACATGATCTAAAAAGTTGCCCAACATAATTTCAATCATGTTGAGAAGCTTTTTAGGTTATGATTCAAGAGAATTAGCCCAAGAACAACAAATCCGTTTTTATTTTTAAAATTCAAATTTTGGTTTTTCTGTATAAGGTTGGTTGATTATTTCTAACATATACAGAAAGTTCATAAATGATCCTAAGATTGATTTCCAACCATAAAACAACATAAACAGAACACATACAAGCTTATGCAATTTGAAATATAAATTTTTTAATTTCAAACTGTAAATATGAATTAAAAGGTGATTGGAACTTGCCAAGAATTGGAGAACATTCTTATATCTTTAAGGAACCTTTTAGGATGCTTAGATCCAAGCTTTAATAGTTTAAACAAAATATTTGAAAAATTCAAAAGCTTGAAACTCTAATGTAATGACGGATTTCTGATTTTCTTCCATTCAGGGCTGAGATCTTATCTCTTTCCTTCAGAATAATTGAGGGGAGCTATTTATAGGTGCCTGAGGTCGGTTCGAGGAGTCAAGTGGACTAAATCAGCCAAAAGTCATTAATGGCATTTTGGCTATTCTTCTGCCCACTTACTGGAATAGGGATGATTCATCCATATTGATGTAGGGGAATCACTATGGTAGAGTGATTATTTCACCTTTTGAACGGAGTCAATTCGTTCAGAAACGACGGATTTGCATCTTTGAAAAATCAAAGATTGCTGCAGATGGTTATCCATTTAGCGATCGCATTGAAGATTACGGTGACACTTAAAACGATGTCATTTTATGCGCGTTAACGCGCTCCGTTAGCATTCCATCCAGCGCCATTGGCGTTTGGACGTTCCATTAGCGATTTAACTAACGGGGCGTTAACTGATCAGGTGTGGCGCATGCGCTTTCCCTCCTTTACAGCGGGCTACGCAGATAGCCCAAGAGATATGGGTGAGCAAATGGGTAAAACCAATCCGTTTTGCCCAATCCATATTAAATCCAAACTAAATTTATCCAATCCGTAATCCAAACCATTTTACTAATTAATACGGATCGGATACGGATTAATGGATTGAAAATGATTTGGATAATCCAAACTAAAAAATATTTAAATATATTAACTTGAAATTAGTCAACAATTTTTTTGTTTTTTTTTAAGTTTCGAATTTTTTATTATTATTAAATTTGAAACTGAAAAAAAATAAAAACAAATAATAATAAATAAATAATAAATAAATAATAAATAAATAATAAATAAATAAAAATAAATATTGTTGTTAAAGTGATGATAAGTAAAATATATATTATATTGAGATGAAATTTAATTTAAAAAAAAATAAATTGAATAATATGTTTTTATTTAGATAGTTTGGATAATTTGGATAATCCTAATCCAATCCGATTTAATTCAATCCGAACTCAATTCGATCCGATCTCAATCCAATCCGAAATATCCAATCCAAATTAGTATTTAGGATTCGGATTGGATTGGATTTCGGATTAATCCACCTAATGCTCACCCCTACCAAGAGCGTAGGATGACAATTCAACACTCATCCGATGACTCGTGTCTTTGTTGCAGCCGAATTTCACAATTTTGGCTACATAAGATTATAAATATTTTTTTTTATTAAATCCTTAAAGATTTGTTTGAAATTAATTTTTTTTCACCATTTTGTCTTTAATTTGAATGTTTTTATATACACAAAATATTAAAACAATTTTGACAAATATTTTATCAATTAATTATTAATTTTCTTTTTTTATATTTTAAGGTTAAATAAAAAATTTTGTGGATGAAATTCATTCTAAATTATTTATTTTATTTCCTTAATTTTTTCTAAAATTATTTTAAAATAAATGAGTAAAACATTTATTAAAATAATTTTATTTTTTATTTTGGTCATTTTCCTTAATTAATTAAATTTTAAATATCACAATAATTAATTATTTTAATTAAGTTTCGTATCCAAAGAGGATACTATATATATGATAAATTTTTATCATATATGATAAGCAAGAAAAAAAAAATATATATATATAAAATAAAATTAATTAAAAATATATATTTAGGAGAAGGAAAGATGTAGTGACTTTTGAGCCTTATATCAAATTTCTAATTTTATATTTTAAGCGCTCTTATAAAAATAATTATGAGTTATAAAAAATAGATAATATATATATATATATATATATATATATATATATATATATATATATATATATATATATATATATATATATATATATATATATATATATATATATATATATATATATATATATATATATATATATGATAATAGAGAAAATAAAAGAAAAAATAATATATAAAAAAATAATAATGGAATATATATTTGAGGAAGAGAATGAAAAAGAAATTAATTAATAATAGATTTTGAAGAGAAAATTAATGTGAACTTTAATCTTTTATTCTAATTGTTATTATTTATATATATTATATTTATTTTATATTTATAAAATAAAGTAATTAATGAATATAAAGAGAGAAATTAGTAGTTAATAAGTTTAGATTTTATCAAGAAAATGGTGATTAATAGGATTATTAATAAGTTTAGAAAGTGGATGTAGATATATTAGAAAAATAAATGAAAATGTATGTATTATGGAAAATTTTGTTTGAAACATGGTAGGGAAAGAATTGAGAACGAGGGTTTAATATTTATATATTTTAATAATTTAATTTTATTGTTCTTTTTGTTACAATCAATCAATAATGTTTAAATTAAATATAATTTATAAAAAAAAATTATATCATAATAAAAATTTATAATTTTATTAAACTTTTATTAGTTAATAATAATAATTAAATTGAACTTAAATTAAAGTTAATTTTTTACTATAAAATCGTGTTAACTTTTCAAATTAAAAAAAAATAATAACAATTTAAAAAATAATTTCATTCTCATATTTTCAGTTTAATTATTTCTCTTAAAATAAATTTTATTTTTATTAATTTTTACTAATAAAATAAAATTATATTATTATGCACTATTGTACCCTATACTAACTACAAAAATTATAAAATTTATATAGTTTCTTATAATTTAAATATTCAAATAAAAATAATATATACAATTTATATTATTCCATACTAGTTATATTATTTATATATTTATATTTTTTTAAACTCATTTAAATTAGGTACTTATAAAATTACTTCATTTAGACTTATAAAATATTAAAAATTTATCTAGATATATTTATTGTTAAAAAATGATTTAGTTAAGTTTACACTTATAATTTTTTATGTTGTCCTATAATAGTTATATATATTATTTTTAATTTTAAAAAATGTAATTTTTATAAATTACATGTGAATAAAAAATGTTATATTATAATAAATGTTTTGTATGTTTCCAAAAAGAGTTGAATAAATAACTAAATTGTCTACGGGTGACTATGATTAATTTTTTTTTGGTGAAGTATTACTGAATTAATTCACTTGGTGACTTACAATAAGTTTGAATTGATAACCTATTTTTCTTATCATTTTAATATATATAAATCATTTAAAAAAATAATTTAAACATAACTACTGGTATAATTTAGATATATAAAATATATAAAAAAAATTATCTTTTACTTAAAAAACATTAAATGACTGTAATTTTGAGATGTATAAAATATAAAAAAAATTATTTTGTACTTAAAAAACATTAGATGATTGTATTTTTTCATATAATTTGTACATCGTACTATACCACTTATAAATAAATCAACACTTATTTTACTACGTACAAACAATAATACTGCTAAAATTTTATGTTTAAAAATAAGGATAAACAAGAAATAATTAAAAGTAAAATTCATTTAATTAATTTTTACTAATTATTTTAAGTTATAAAATTTTATTATACAATTATATTTATAGGCCGCATTTGTTACATGGTATTAATTATATAGGTATTAATTGTAAGGGGTATAAGTTATAAATTGGTATTAAGAGGTATAAGTTATATATATTATTTATATTTGGTTGGAAATATAAGAGAGTTATAAATTGTATATATTTTATAATTTTGTGTTTGGTTTGTAGTATAAAAATGTTGTATAAAATATAAAAGACATTTTTGCCCTTTATATTTATATAAATTTAATTCAATTATTAAATTAATATTTATTTAATTTTACTTTTTTTATAATTTCTCTCCATACATGTGTTTTATTTTATTATTAATTTTAATTTATAAACACATTTTGTCTTATGTTATAAGATGTTGTTAACAAAAGTGCATTTAAATATTAAAATTTTGTTTTTTACCTATAGTTCTTTTACATATTTGTTCATAATAAAATTTTAAATTCTTTATATCTCATTTAAGAATCAAGTTTCTTACCACTATACTAAATTATTACTTTATTAATTAGTAATTTTTTTTACTTCATTTAAGAATATACATAGATAAAATAAAGAATGAAAATAAAACTGCTCACATAATTAATAAGATTGTCATAATATATTAATTTCCTTGAAAACCTAATTATAATTTATATAATTACAGAAAAAAATTATGTAATTAAAATAACATGCATGTTAAATAACGTTTTTAAAGAAAAAAATATAATCAAAATATAAGAATATATATGAAAACAGAGCTTTTAAGAAGAAAACAAACATAATCAGAACAAGGGTAAATGTGGAAATAAGAAAAAAACATTATCAAAATATAAGGATAATTATGGAAATAAATTTTTTATACATACTTGTAACTGATTCTACTAGGTACAAACTTGTACCTAATTTAAAGAATAATTTATATAACTTGTAAATACTGTTTATATAAAATAATTAACCAAATATTCAATCAAATTTACTATTAGTATAATTATGTTATACCTACAGTCTAATACTATGCAACAAACACCACCATATTATACTATTGTACTATATATTAAATAAAAATATTAAAAAACTGGCACAATTTCTTATCATTTAAATATTCAAATAATAGATATATACAATTTATATTGTCCTATAATAGTTATATATATTATTTATAATTTAAAAATATATAGAATTTAACAAATTTTTTGTAAATGATAAAATGTTATATTATAATATGTGTTTAGTATGTGTCAAAAAAAAATTAATAAATAATTAAATTGTGGGGTAACTAGTATTTGATTTTTTTTTTAAGTATTATTGAATTAATTCACTTGGTGACTTACAATAAGTTTGAATTGATAACCTATTTTTCTTATCATTTTAATATATATAAATTATTTAAATAAATAATTTAAACACAACTACTTGTATAATTTAGATGTATAAAATATAAAAAAATATTTATCTTGTACTTAAAAAACATTAAATGACTGTAATTTTTAGATATATAAAATATAAAAAATTATCTTGTACTTAAAAAACATTAAATGACTGTAATCTTTTCATATAATTTGTACATTGTAAATCGTACAAATAAATAAATCATCACTTGTTCTAATACGTACAAACAATAGTACTATTAAACTTTTATGTTTAAAAATAAGGATAAACAAGAACTAATTAAAAGTAAAAGTCATTTAATTAATTTTCATTAATTATTTAAAATTATAAAATTATATTATATTATTATACTTATACTGTACTATTGTACCATATATTAAATATATATTAAAAAACTTGAACAATTTCTTATCATTTAAATATTCAAATAAAAAATATATACAATTTAGGTTGTCCTATAATATTTATATATATATTATTTATAATTTAAAAACATGTTGAATTTTTATAAATTACATGGGAATAAAAAAAATATTATATTATAATAAGTGTTTCTATGTGTCACAAAAAAAAGATAAAAAAATTAGTATTTTAATTTTTTTTTTTATTTTGTGAAGTATTACTTTAATTCACTTGATGACTTGATAACTTATTAAGTAACATGTTTTTCTTATATTTTAATATATAAAAATTATTTTAAAATAAATAATTTAAACATAATTACTTGTATAACTAATTTATTTAGATGTATAAAATATAAAAAAAAATTATCTTGTACTTTAAAAACATTAAATGACTGTAATTTTGAAAAGCTATGATATTTATTTTTGATAAAAATCTATATATATATATTATATATGTATAATAATAATTAATAATTATAAATAAATAATATATTAAATAAGTAGAATTTTAATAATACAAATATAGAAACTATATCTCGTACTATACCACTCGATAGTAAATCATAATTTATTCTAGTACAACAATAGTACAAAACTTTAAAGTTAAAAAATAAGGGCAAAATTATTTACGTTTCCAAACAGTACCACCCGTTTTCTTGGAGAGAAAGCAGTAATAATAGGTATTAATAAAGGGTATAATCGTCAATCTTTGAGACTTGTTGATCAAGAAATGTTCCTCTACACCTCATCCACACACGCATCACGTTATACATCAAAAACCGACAAATGTAACTGGTCCACGTGTCACTTGCATCTCTTTTCGTTAATACATGTTCGGTCAATATTTAATTGAAGAACATAGATCGTGAAAGCTGCTCACGTCAGGGAGACGAACTAACTCCATTACTGCTCTTCTCAGTTCTCACTCAAGCTTTCGAACAAGGAATTAATTACCAGTCAGTCGGCAAGATGAATCAGATGATTTCAAAGTCTGCTTTTCGAGCTTTCACTTCCGGTCGTAATCGACTGGCTGTTCTCTCAACTGATCATGGATCGTCGGCGTTTCTCAATCGGTCATGTTTGAAAAGGTCGATCAGCACCGCGACAGGCACGCCACCGACTGAGAACGAAAGGAATCAGAAACCGTCGGCGGACAACAACAAGGGAGAAGGCGGCGGTGGTGGTTTGGTTGAGTCAAGCTATTGGGGGATTTCGCGACCGAAGATTAGTAGGGAAGACGGCACCGAGTGGCCTTGGAATTGCTTCATGGTAATTAATCTATTAAACCTGATCTGATATTCTGATATTCTGATATTTTGATATTGAACTTTTTCTGTTGTTGATTTTATTGTAGCCATGGGAGACTTACCATTCGAATCTATCAATAGATCTGACTAAACATCATGAACCGAAGTTATTTCTTGATAAATTTGCTTACAGAACAGTGAAAATCCTTAGAATCCCTACCGATATATTTTTCCAGGTTTGATTCAATATTTGAGTTTAGCAATATATATATATATATATAGCAAATCAACATAGAATAATAACCTGTAGTCTTTTTTTATATGTAGAGACGATATGGTTGTCGTGCAATGATGTTAGAAACAGTAGCTGCAGTTCCTGGTATGGTGGGAGGGATGTTACTTCATCTTAGATCTCTGCGTAAGTTTGAACAGAGTGGTGGTTGGATTAAAGCTCTTTTGGAAGAAGCTGAAAATGAGAGAATGCATCTAATGACTATGGTTGAACTTGTTAAGCCAAAATGGCATGAGAGATTACTTGTTCTTGCTGTGCAAGGAGTATTCTTTAATGCTTTTTTTGTGTTATATCTGATGTCTCCTAAACTAGCTCATAGAGTTGTTGGGTATCTGGAAGAGGAAGCTGTACATTCATATACTGAGTTTTTGAAGGATATTGATGATGGTAAAATTGAAAACATAGATGCACCTGCAATTGCTATTGATTATTGGAGATTGCCAAAAGATGCAACCTTGAAGGATGTCATTACTGTTATTCGTGCAGATGAGGCACATCATCGAGATGTCAACCATTTTGCATCTGTATGTTGTTAGCTTTGGATAATTTGTGTTTGATTTTTTGATTTCATTACTTGAATTGGGTGGTGGGTTATTTGTTTTGCAGGATATTCATTTTCAGGGGAAGGAATTGAGAGATTCACCAGCTCCTCTTGGCTACCATTAAATTCAATTGCCTAAGTTCAAAGCTTTTGAGAAAAAAAAAGAAAACATTGATCGAATTTTCGATGTAATCTGTTCTAATGTCTGGTATTCTTGCTTAATGTGTGTGAGTATAAGTTTGGTTTGATAAAATTCTAGCAACTATGTCTTTCTAATCAAATGTACTGTTGGGATTTTTGCAAGAGGATTCGTGTTTTTCCTCCTTTTATGTACATAGTGTGTATTCATTTTATATTTTATCTTTGTAAATAATTCGCGAAGTTGAAAGCATACTATGATTCCAATAAGACAGATCGAGGCTAAGACAGATCGAGGCGGAGAGACCATCGAGGAGACTATTTATCATCATATCATGTTTTATTTGGAGATTTTTGTACAAGGATTTGTGTTTTTTTTCCAACTTTTTATGTAGGTAATTGATGCACAAGTTTATAAGTCATCCATCCAAGAATTACAACTATGAATGTCAATATGGTCAATATGACAGATGGAGTTGTGAGTGTACTTATCATACATCTTCATGCATTCTATTATGAGATCTATATATATCTAATAACGCTTAATTTGAAATATTGAGAGTGTATTTCACGCTTTTTTCAAAATAATTCTAATATCAAAAAGTATTTTTTCATATTTCTCTCTCTTCATTTATGAATTGTTTTTCTTTCCCTTTAAATATATTAATTAATTTTAATTTATATATATATATTAATGTTATAATTATTATTAAAATATATTAAAATTTAATATTTTACCTATACACATTAAACTAAATATTTATCTATATTAATTGAGTTTAGCATTAAATACTAATTATAAAACATTAAAACCTTCAATAAAAATCAAGAATTTCAAATATATATTATATTAATTATAAAATGTAACTTTTAGTTATTCCATTATATTAATTATAAAATAGAAAAAAAAGTTATCATGTTTAACATTAAATACTAACTACAAAATATTAAAACCTACAATAAAATTAATAATTTCAATTATATATTATATTAATTATAAAATTTAACTTTCAGTTATCATATTATATTAATTATAATATAAAACTTAACCTGCAATAAAATCAAGAATTTCAAATATATATTATATTAATTATAAAATATAATTTTCCGTTATCCCATTATATTAATTATAAAATAAGAAAAAAAATGTACTTATTATGTTTAGCATTAAATACTAATTATAAAACATTAAAACTTACAATAAAATTAAGAATTTCAATTATATATTATATTAATTATAAAATTTAACTTTCAGTTATTATATTATATTAATTATAATATAAAACTTAACTTTCAGTTATCATATTATAATAATTATAAAATTTAACACAAAAACAATAATTATGAAAAACATAAACCGTGTAACAGCAATTAAATCAATATAATAAATCAACCAAACTTTTCATCTTCTTTTTCATCTAAATATTTGTTTTCCAATAAATAATTTTATTTAGGTTCAATTTAAGAGAGAAGAGTGATATTTTGCCTATTCGGTCTCCTTGCGGCTTTCACTGTTTTGCTTTTTTTTTCCAGGAATGTTATCATTTTAGGCAACTACAACAACATTCTATCTTTTGAATTCCATCTTGGTTAAAATGAGTAATAATTAAATTATATTAACATCAATTTCTCTATCAACATCATTATTTCATTCAATAATTAAATTGGTAATATGTTATGTTTCACCAATCTATTGTTCATTGTTTTTTTCCAGGAATTTGATCATTTCAGGCCGCTGCAACAACGTCCTATATTTTGAATTCCATCTTGGTTAAAGTGAGTAATAATTAAATTATATTAACATCAATTTTTCTATCAACATCATTATTTCATTCAATAATTAAATTGGTAATATGTTATGTTTCACCAATCTATTGTTCATTGTTTTTTTTTCCAGGAATTTGATTATTTCAGGCTGCTTCAACAACGTCCTATCTTTTCATTAAATTTTATGACTAATTAATAAATTAAAATATTTAAATACATATAATCTCTTTATTCTTAGCATAATATTTTTTTTTCTATTCTTCAATTTTTTAAAAATATTATTATTACTTATTATAACGTTTAATTAATTAATTTATTACTCATATTATTTTATAGTATTTGTCATATTTAATATATTTATATTATATTAATAATCTTTTTATTATTATTCAATCTAAATATTTTTAAAATTACTTTAGTTGAAGTTATCCAATATGATATTCATTTTTCTTTTGAGTCAAAGTAGGAGTAATGACTATATTTTATGATTTAATAAAATAAAAATAATTTTTTAGGTTAAATATATTTAATTTTTTTAAATACATATAGTTTTATTAGTTGAAAAAAAAGATGATCTCTATCTTTTGAGTATGAGATTTTTTTTCTATTCCAAACAATTTCACATAATAAAGTTTAATGTATTTAATAATATTTATTTTTAATCATAAAAGAAATAAATAATTTTTTTTGAGATATTATTATAACATTCAATTAATTATTTATTATTTCCCATTATTTTTTAATATTTATCTTTATTCTCATTTTTAATATATTCATATTATATTAATAATTTATTATTATTATTAACATGTGATATATGAATACTTTTTCTTATAATAAATATGTTTGTTATGTCCATAACATCTAATTTTTAAATATTTAGTCATTTTTTCACATATATTTTCATTAATTATAACAATCCAATTATTCACTTAAATATTCTTAATATTTTTATATAAAAAATGTTTTGCATAATATATTAAATTTTCATAAAAATAAATAACTATTTTTACAGAAGATGGTGAATCTATTAAAAGCTAATACACGATATTTATTTTTAATCATAAAAGAATTTTTTTAAATATATTATATTTATTATTTCTCATTATTTTATAATATTTGTCTTTATTCTCATATTTAATATATTATATTATTTAAGTTTTTATTATTATTCAATTTATATTTACATATAAATATTTTTAAAGTTTTTTTATTTTTACTTTTTTTTTTTTATTTTAAATTTTATTTTTATGTTTATATTTTATACTAACTATTATAATTATTATAATGTCAATTCATATCAAAATATCAGAAAATGGACACACAAGCCTCCATTGGATTGAAATTCTAGATTTGACTACGGATGACAACTACAAACATTTAGTTGCAAGAGTTATGTACATGTGGGATGCAATAAATACTAAAAAAAAAAATAATGAATTGCTAAATGTTGATTTCTTATTAATAGACAAGGAGGTAAGTGTGTTTAATATTTTGTTATATATTAATGTATGTTAGTGCAAACTAACATGTAATTTATAGGGTGCGGTTATTCACGTCAGCATCGATCGTCAATTTGTTCCAAGACATCGAAACTTATTAAAGGAGGGTAACATGTACATATTTCAAAATTTTCGAGTTGTCAAGTTAAACGCTCAGTACAAACCAGTTCTAAACTCTGTAAAATTTTTGTTTAGCTACTTTCTGAGATTCTAAATATTCCGAGATATAAATTTAATTTTTCTGATTACAATGAGGTTATTTCTAGAAGTGACAATTGCTCACAACTAACAGGTAGTGTTTTGATTAACTATTGTCTTTCATTTAATTTTTAACTTACATTTTCCTTTTTTATGTTATAGTTATTATAGCTCGTCTTATCAGTTTGGGCTCTAAGACTTTTAGCAAAACTGGATATAACACAGTTGCAAAACGTGGTTTAAACCTTCAATTTGATAGGTTGGTCATTTATAAATCTATAAGTTAAATGAGTTCTTTTGTTTTTTTACTCTATTAAATATTTTACTTTATTAAATATTTTAATTTTTACCTTTTCTATGTGTTATTTTATAGTGGAGAAGATATTAATCTAACTTTATGGGGAAACATAGCCGAAAAATTTGAATTTGTTGAAGGATCTAACAACCAAGATCCTATCGTAATAGTTGTGACCGACTTTCTTGTCAAGTTATACCAAGGTATGAATTGTAAAAAAAATATGTTTATGTCTTAATATGTTTGTGTTAACCATTTTTATGTGTGCTTTCAATAGGTCATCATGTCCTTTCTTCAACAACGGCCACACAAGTTTTTCAAAATCTAATGATTCCAGAGGTGGTGACTATGCGAGAAAGGTTGATATTGTCTTTCTTTAAACAATACTCTTTGATTAAATATTTGTTGTTTTAATGACTATTATTTTTGTGCCACCTTTACTCAACTAATTGTAGATTTACTGTCCATCCATCTCAAGTATGTTTGTTGGATGATACTGTTGAAAGTTCGAAGTCTTTACAAGATGAGATGATGAAAGATCGACACACAATTGAGGAATTATACAACCTATTGTCAAATGAGGAAAGCAAGATTGGTAAAATTGGTATTTCAATATTTTTATAGTTATCTTACTGGTTTATTGGTTAACAGGAATGTATACGAACCGTTGAAGCGACAATCAATAATGTATGCAACTACAATGGTTGGTTTTACTACTCTTGTGATGATTGTCGCAGAAAAGTAACGCTCGAGGGCGATGTTTTTTTATTTGCAACTCATGTGTTAAAGTTACAAAAAATCCTACTCCAAGGTGTTTATTTTTGTCTCTTTGATCATTAACAAACTATATTCATATATTTAATTATAACTATTTTGTTTTTTCATTAATTATTTTGTATCTATTTTAGATATAAATTAGAGATTGAGGTTGGTGACGAGTCAGGAGCTGCACTATTTGTGCTTTTTGATAGAGTTGTAAATAAGTTAGTTAATCTAACTGTTTCAGATTTGTTACAATTACATCCGAGTTGTGACAAAGATTTACCATTGCCGTTATCATCAATGTCATCGCGAAAACTTGTGTTCCAAGTTAAAATTACTGATTACAACCTCAAGAAAAAATCACACAATTTTACAACTATAAAAGTGTTTGATCCAAGTCAATCACTCATTACTCAACAGGTAAACATATTTTGGATATCTTTATGCTCAATTTTGAAACGTGTTTTATATATTAAATTAAATTTTGTTAAGGGAGGAGCATCAATTTCAGACAAAATTGTTAAAGAGGTACTTATTCAATTTTTTTATCAAATAAATTGTTTTTTTAATCTATTTTAATGTCTTATTTAGATATTTGAAAAGTTTATATATATTTGATTAAATTTTATTAAGGAGGATCATCAATTTCAAACAAAGCTGTTAAAGAGGTACTTTTTCAATTTTTTGTGATCAAATAAATTATTTTTTTTATTATCTATTTTAATATCTTATTTAAGTTTTTGAAATGTGTTTTATATGTTAATTAAATTTTATTAGGGAGGAGCAACAGACAAAGTTGTTGAAGAGATAGGAAAAAAAGACAAAAAATTTAGTTTTTATTTTTTATTTTACAATTTTTTAATTTCATTTTATGAAGTTGTTTTTTTATTAGTATACATTATTAACTATTATTATAATATAGGATATCTTAAATTATACTAGAGTTATACATATTTTTTTATGAGTGTTTGTTTAATATTGTGTTAACTTAAATTTTATTTTGCTTTCAATAGTTTAAATTAAATCAAGTCTTTTGGTTTGTATTGTATTATTATTATTTTCAGTTTTAATCAATCATTCTTTTTTCTCACATCATGTATATATTCCATAATTAATTTTATATAAATATATTTTTCCTTACATAATTTTTCCACAATTATTTATATATTATTTGTTTATTATATATTTTTATACAATTTACTTATATTATGAAATAATTAATAATAATTATTTTTTCTATTTTTTTCTCTAATTATATATATATATATATATATATATTATATTTTCTCTTTTTATAAATATATTCTCTTTTATTAAATTAAATATTTTATAAAAATTTCGTTTATATTTTTCCCGACAACGTAGGGTTTCATACTAGTTTATTTAATAAAGGATTTCACCCATTTTATGAGAATTTATTTATTAAATGTTTATAGTTCATATTATATTCTCAAAATTATTTTTTATATAGTATAAGATATTAAAAATTCATACTATTAAAATAAATATTTTATATATATATATATAAAATAAAAATTAATATATTGATAATATTATATATTTATTTTATTATTGTTACATAGATACAATGAGCAAAATAGATTTTTTTACTAAAGTTAGTTAATTTTGTTGATGATAGTTTAATTTTGATGAAAAATTATAACGTTGAGTGAATCTAATTTTTAAAATATAAATTTAATTTTAATTATTTCTAATTTTATTAATCATTATCTAATATATATTATATTTATAAATTTTGTATCGATATCTTAACTTATATTTTTTTATACCGAAAAAATCAGAACATTGATATACAAATATTATCTATATTTTTTTTTCACAATTAGTATTTATTGAATATTTTTTTATTAAGATACAAAAATAAATAAGAGAAATTATATAATTAATTGAAAAAAAAACCTCTATCCTCAAGCTTTTTTTTTTCCAGCTAACACACGACTTCATTCGCTCTCTATTTTCTTTCACAATTTCTCTTCCCGATCACTAAACTCCACTAGTTAAGAGATTAAAATGTCAAACTAGTTTTTCTTAGTAAGAAAAAATAATAATAATAAAATAGTTAGGCTTGTTTAAAATACCGCCTTAAAGATTGGGATGCTCTAAGCAAAAAAAATTCTTAATTTTTAGTTATTCTTATTTTAAATTTTTTATAATTATATAATTATAAAAATTAAAATAATATTCATATAATATAAATATTTTATTTCATCGTCATTTTATATATGCATATATATAAAATTATGAAATTTTTTATTATTTTTTTTTCATATTTTTTTAACTAGAAAAAGAAAAATAATAAATAATATGATAAATACTTTTTTTTCTTCATTATATATTATTTCTCATTATATATATATATAATATTTATAAGTCTTTTTATTATTTTTTATTTATATATATTGTATATATATTGTTGTCTCTAATTAGTATGTATAGTAGGACCATGGGTACCCGTAAGTTCGATACCCGATGGTCCGGTTCGGGGTCAGAGTCAGGGTAGGGTATGGAAAGAGGAGAAGGTACCCGATCGAGTACGGGGTCGGGGAGTGTGCGAAACTCAAACTTGATATTTGATACCCGACTATATTAATATATATATTTATTTATTTATTGCTAAATATTAATGTGACTTTTCACATCCCATCATTATCTTTATAATAATTACATCATTTAATTTGATTTTATTCACACTACAATCTTACCCACACTTCATCATTTCTCATACTTCCTTTTTTATTATAAAAAACTTATTTCCTCATCACTCTTTTATCTTCTCTCTTCATCCTCATTTATCAAAAATTATCTCTCTCATCCTTATTCATTTTCATCTCTCAATATTTTTCAATCTTTTTTCTTCAATTATATTAACAACAAAGTTGTTAGGTTCTTCAACATCTATAACATCTTATATAGATAAATAATGTTTTTATTTTTTATATTTCGATACTATTAATTTAAAATTATTTATTGTGTAGTTATTCATCAATATTTTTTATAGTAAAATATATAAATTTAGACTTTATTCGGGTAATTGAGTACCTGGCGAATCGGGAATGAAAAAGATATAGAGATACATGTCAGGGGTTTGGAGTCAAGTAGTAAAATGAAAATCGGGTACGAAAATAGGTATTTTACTGCCCGACAAGAAGGGTACCCGTTACCATGCCTAATTTGTTGGTCAACATAGTGATTAAGAAATTAATCAAAATCGTATATACAATATATCAAATTAATTTAATAACTAAAAATAATCTAACTTTAAATACTTAAGATTATCTTAGTAAAAATTGAAGAAAGGGTGGTTCCAATTATATTTAAAAGAAATGATAAACTCAGCGAAAAAAAGTGTACAAATCTGACGTGGCTTGCCATGTTGTCTTCACGTCCCGAAAATGCTCATTTTGGACAATTTTTTTTATCCTAAAGGTCCGTCCGAAGACTAGTAATTTCTTTTTATCCCGAAATGACCGTTTCGGGATCCAAAATGAGCGTTTAGGAACATTTTTAATTTTCTCTCTCTTACCTACTTACTTGCATTTCAGGACATTTTTAAAATTCTCTCTTCTACCCACACGTCATGCTGTCGATTTGTGAACTTGCTTTTTCTAAAATTTTAGTTGAGTTTATACTTTTTTTTATTTTTTATATTTCAATATGGCTGCAAAGATCTAACCCAATCTCATAATAAAATTTTATATTTATATACTAATCTTTCTCATAATTTATTCTCTTTTATACATAAAATAATACCATAAATTATAGAAAAAACAACTTTAATATATACATATTCTCTTTTATATTTATTTTTCACTTAATTTTATTATAAACAAAAATCTATTATATATAATAATTTTTTTAAATAATATAAACAAATATTATATATACTATTTTTTCAATTATTTTTATTTATACACTTCAAGAAATTTAATACTTTTATATATAATTGTAAAGTAAAAAATCTACCCTTTCTAAGAGGAGGTTTTCGTTGCTTTTATCTTGCCTCATAACTTATATTCTATTGTGTTTTATATTTTTTATATTTTTTAAAAATTAATTAAACTATTTTAAATAAGGAAATACGAAAAAAAGACCAGACTAGTTGACCGCTGATATGAGTAGGGGTGTAAATGAGTCGAATTGCTCGTGAGCTGCTCGGTTAAAGTTTGATTTGAGCTCGGTCAAAATCGAATTCTAGACGAGCTCAAACCAGCTCGTTTAAGATATTTTGAGCCGAATTCGAGTTTAGGTAAGACTCGTTTGATGGCTCGTCGAGCTTTTTCGAGCCTAATCATATAATTTTTTTAGTTATTATATTTTACTTTTTAATCAAAAATTGAAACATACTCATGAGACTATCCATGGACTTATTATTTACTTGCCTCCCCAAAATATACTTATAAATTAAAAAAAAATATATATGTTATATAATACTTATAAGGAAATAAATATATTTGATATTAATTTATTTACAGAAATATAATTTTTAAAAATTAAATCAAAATATAATTATATTGTAAATATTATTTAATATATGTCATCCATGTATTATATTTTACGTGTATTCTTACGCGAACCAATACGTCAATTCTTACGTGAACCAAGTCCTGACCGAGGAAGACTTATTTCGTAAAACAAAAAATACGCAAAGGATTATACGGTCCGTTGAATGGAATCTCGATTTCCATTATGTTTTTTTAATATAAGAAATTAATATATAAATATATTTAAATTCAAGCCTTTTGAGTTGAACTCGAGCCTATGGTTATAAGATCGAGCCGAGTTCAAGCTTAATATTGAAAGCTCGATCGAGCTCGAACTCGAGCCGAGCCCATAAAAAACGAGTCGAGCCGAACTTGAGCCAGGGTTAGTTCAAACTCGGCTCGGCTTGTGTACTCCCCTAGATATGACGAGTGGCTTGGGAGGTGGGTTTGGGTCAAGGTGGACCGGATTCGTTAGGTATTATTAGAATCTGCGAGTTTGGACACCAAAAACAGGGACCTGGTCAATTTGGTACAGATGGTCGGATATTGGTGATGGAGAGGCTGAAATCTAGGGTGGGTTGAATGGATACATGTGAGCTCCTCTTTTCTTCTTTCCCTTTTCAAACCCACATAGGTGCGTCAATTAATTCTCAAATCAAATAACTTATTTTCATATCAAAATATTTTAGCATCAATATAAACTAGAATAATATTTCAAAACATAACAACAGTTTGACTTATAATTAATTCAATCCAAGTCAAATTCTGAAAATGTTCCATTCTTAATATCTTTAGCACCATACAAACATGAACGGATAGAAAATGTTCCATTCTTAATTATCAAATATTTAAAAAAAAAAATCAACTTAATGAATCTTCACATTTTCAAATATCATTTACAAAAGATCAAGAACCAAATATCAGAATTGCTAAAGTAATAAATCTTCCCAAATTAAAAACTCATCTCAAATCCTATGCATGATTTTCTAACTTATCCTAGCATTGACTTTTCAAGAATTAAACCTAGCTAGGAATTAAAAATCTTACAAAAAAATCAATTAAAAATTAGATTTAGCTGATATTTTAGAGATAAAAGATCTCAATTGTTGCTGCGACTGGAGGACTAGAGCGAAGCCACAAGAATTGAAGGGAAGGTCCTATTGTGGCATAACGTGAACTCGAATAGCGTTAGCGTGAGCCGAGAGGAGAAGAGAGATTGTTTTTCGTCTTCTGCTCCACCTTCTCTTTTTTTTTTTTTTTTTCAGCTTTCGATCTCTTTTATCTAATACTTCTTGGTTGGCCTTGCGATCATCATGTTCCATAGATTGTTTGACCTTTTGTTTCAGACAATTTCGTCCAACGATTCAACCGTCGGATCTTTCCTTACACTAAGAGCATTTTTTTTAAGTGAAAAACGAAACCTTGGCATGAATGTTAGTTGATTTATAAAAAAAAAGAGTTTTTAGACTCCTCTAAGATTAAGATTCTATTAATGGTAAGCTCTAGAGTTCATGGGGTCTGTCATTGTAAAATTAAGACAATGATGATCTTCTTAGACCTTTTAACTTAGGGTCAAAACTAACCCGTAGTTGGGGGTAAAAAGCCAAGTTTTCTCAGACCTTTTAACTTAGGGTCAAAGTTAACTTGTAGTTGGGTAAAAAGCCAAACTTTCTCAAACCTTTTAGATTATGAAGATATCTAATCCTTCGCTGGGATAAAGGCCAATAAAATAAAAAAAGAAAATCAAAGGGTACATGTAAGACGTCAGATGCAGTCCTGAAAGGGTTCGTGTCAGACATCGCCAAATATAGTTCCCCGAGAAAAAAAATCAAAAGGTACACGTAAGACGTCTATGTATGCAGTTCTTGAAAGGGTTTGTGTTAGACATCGCCAGATGTTGTTCCCTGAAAAAAATAATGGCTTGTGAGATTTGACATCTACCACAATATGCTTTGTAAGCATCGCATGTTAGATTTATTGGACTAATATATATAAATAATGTGTTTGGGCTATTGTCTATTCAGAACCCAATTGATAAAGTGATCCACTAAAGTATTTTGGTTATTGGGCTAAGTCATGTTTGGTTATTAGTATGGTACGATTTATTATGTGTAGAAACCGTCAATTTATTTATTATTTATGATGGTTAAATAATAAATAAATAAATAAATATAAAAGGGTTGTGGTTCCCCGATTCACAAGTAGCCAGTTTTCATTTTCTCATTAACCTCCATCGTAAGAGAGAAGAAGGGAGAAAACCGCTTGTAGAATTGGAAGAGCAAACCCAAACTCAAAGATCTTCATCATGAATTCAGGAAATATATAACCGATATATATTATTGAACTCTAATTAATGATATAAATATTATTAAATATATGTATTTACAGAAAACTACAGAAAACTGTAACCGATATATATTATTGAATATATATAAAATAGTTAATTATTTTATAACCTCTAATTAATAATATATATATTATTAAATATATGTATTTATTAAATATATGTATTTACAGAAAACTGTAACCGATATATATTATTGAACTCTAATTAAGGATATATATATTATTAAATATATATTTACATAAAACTGTAACCGATATATATTATTGAATATATATAAAATAGTTAATCATTATGTGATATATATTTATTTATTTGGAACATAAAAAAAATATAATTAAAGAATTATATATATATATATATATTTTTAAAAGAATTATATTTAAAATATATATACGGGTTATATACCTTTTTCATAATAATATTAAGAAAATAATTAAGAATTTAAGGAATTAAGAATTTAATTAATAAATTCAATTCGTCTTTTGAGATTTAAGGAGTTTATTATTCTAACTAATCAATTGAAACAACATATTACCAAAGTAATCTATCTTGTGAATGTTGATTCAGTATATAGATTTTAAATGATAAATACGTCAGTAATTCATGCGGATATTATATCGGTCCAAAGATAGATTAATATTGTCGGGCCGAATTACAGAAGTACTTGTGATGATGAATATGTGACGATTATTCGGTTCCATGTGAACAATAATTCAATCCAAAGATAGAATCATTGTTTGACAGGATTTATTGTCAGTATTTGATCATTGCACAAAATATCACTTACAAGTTAATATTTCTGTCCAAAGACTAAATATTAATGTTGTGCTATATATTTTTTTTTTGTTGATGGAAAAATCTCAATGTGAATTTATTAATCAAGATGTGAAAAAATGTGTTCATAGTATTTTTTGTTTAATTTCAGTTAATGCTTCCGCACCTACAATATCTGCCAATGTCAATTCTATTCCTATACTGAATGGAAATAACTTTAAGGATTGGAAGGATAATATTTTGATTATCCTCGGGTGTTTGGATCTAGACCTTGCGCTTAGGATTGATCGACCCATTATTACGGATCAAGGTTCCCTTGTTGAAAAACAGGACCTTGAAAAATGGGAAAGATCAAATCGCATGTGTCTAATGATCATTAAGCGAGGAATTCCAGAAACGTTTAGGGGTGATATCTCTAAAGTCACTAATGCTAAGGAATTCATTGAGGAAATTGAGAAACGTTTTGCAAAAAACGATAAGGCTGAAACAAGCACGCTTCTTGCGAGTTTGACCTCAATGAAGTATAAGGGAAAAGGAAACATAAGGGAGTACATAATGGAAATGTCTCACCTTGCTTCAAAACTAAAAGCACTAAAGTTAGAGCTTTCTGATGAATTGCTCGTGCATTTGGTTTTGATCTCTCTTCCTACACAATTTAATCAGTTTAAGGTCAGTTATAACTGTCAGAAGGAGAAATGGACTCTTAATGAGTTAATTTCATATTGTGTGCAAGAAGAAGAGAGATTGAAGCAAGATCGGACTGAAAGTGCTCATTTGGCTTCAGGAAGTAATTTCAGAGATAAAAAGAATAAAAGGAAGAACCCTAAAGAAGCTGCAGGTGGTCCCGTGCAAAAGAAACAACAAATTAAAGAAAATGAGGAATTTAGTTGTTTCTTTTGTCGGCAATCCACACACTTGAAGAGGGACTGCACTAAATATCACGCATGGCGTGCAAAGAAAGGTGAATCTCTTACTTTAGTTTGCTCTGAGGTTAATTTAACTTCAGTACCGAGTCACACTTGGTGGGTAGATTCTGGTGCTACTACTCACATTAGTGTTTCTATGCAGGGTTGCCTGAGCTGCCGAAAGCCAAGTGATGATGAAAGATTCATTTTTGTGGGCAATGGCAAATTAGTTGAAGTTGAGGCTATTGGGAATTTTAGATTATTATTAAGAACTGGTTTTTATTTGGATTTGAAAGACACTTTTGTTGTACCGTCTTTTAGACGGAATTTGGTTTCTATTTCCGTTTTGGACAAATTTGGCTATTATTGTTCATTTGGAAATGGTCAGTTTAGTCTTTCTTTAAATTCAAATATTATTGCAAATGGTTCTTTGTCAGTTTATGATAATCTATATTTACTTGATACAATTGCCTTATATAATGAAACTTTGCATACAAGTAATCGCAGTACTAAAAGAAAATTAACAACTGAAAATTCTGCATCAATTTGGCACAAGCGTTTAGGTCATATATCTAAACACAGAATTGAAAGGCTTGTAAATGATGGAATTCTTGATTCTCTTGATTTTTCCAATTTTGAGATTTGTATTGGATGTATTAAGGGAAAGCAAACAAACGTAAGGAAATTGGGTGCCAACAGAACTACAGACGTCTTAGAACTCATTCATACTGATATTTGTGGGCCATTCCCTACGGCTTCTTGGAATGGTCAACGATATTTTATTTTGTTCATAGATGATTATTCAAGATATGGCTACCTTTATCTCATTAGTGAGAAGTCCCAAGCACTGGACGTGTTTAAGGCATACAAAGCTGAAGTAGAAAATCAGCTTGGTAAAAGAATTAAAGCTATCAGATCCGACCGTGGTGGTGAATACTATGGTCGATATGATGGATCAGGAGAACAATGTCCAGGACCATTTGCTAAATTCCTAGAGGAATGTGGAATTATACCTCAATACACTATGCCAGGTTCTCCTCGCATGAATGGTGTATCTGAGAGACGAAACAGAACTCTTAAAGATATGGTAAGAAGCATGATTTCTCATTCTACTTTACCGGAATCTCTCTGGGGAGAAGCAATAAAGACTGCATCATATATTCTCAATAGAGTTCCAACTAAAGCAACAACTAAAACTCCTTATGAGCTTTGGACCGGTAAAAAGCCAGTCCTAAAGCATTTTCATATTTGGGGATGTCCAGCAGAAGCAAGGCCTTATAAGCCTCATGAAAAGAAATTGGACTCCAAAACAGTTAGTTGTTACTTTATTGGATATTCTGAGAAATCAAGGGGTTATAAGTTTTTTGTTCCCACGAACAGAACTATTTTTGAGACGGGAAATGCAGTGTTCTTTGAGGATATTGAGTTTGAGGGGAGAAATACTAAGGAATTTGTATTTGAAGAGGAATTTGTTCAAATTCCTATAATTGCTACTGATGATAATCATGAATTTATTTATGATATTAATCAAGAAGCAATTCCAGAACTTCAAGACAATAATACAAATCTTCCCATTGAAAATGAGGTAAACATTCCTGAAGAACAAACTCAACAACCTCAAGAACAAATGCCATTACGGAGATCCACGAGAGAAAGGAGAAATGCTATTTCGGATGACTATATTGTATTTCTCCAAGAACATGAGGATAGCGTTGAAATGATGGAAGATGATCCTATCAACTTACATCAAGCAATGCATAGTTCTAATTCTCATAAATGGATTATTGCCATGAATGAAGAAATTAAGTCTATGGAAGACAATGACGTTTGGGATCTAGTCTCATTACCTGAAGGTGCGAAACCTATTGGTTGTAAATGGATATTTAAAACCAAAAAGGATTCAAAGGGTGATGTAAAAAGATATAAGGCACGTCTTGTTGCAAAGGGTTTCACTCAGAGGGAAGGTATTGATTTTACAGAAACCTTTTCCCCTGTTTCGACAAAGGACTCTTTTAGGACGATCATGGCATTAGTGGCGCATTTTGATCTTGAGCTACACCAAATGGATGTTAAGACTGCGTTTCTAAATGGAAACATTGATGAAACAATTTTTATGAACCAACCAGAAAATTTTGTGGTGGGAGATCCAAACAAAATGGTTTGTAAACTACAGAAATCCATATATGGTCTCAAGCAAGCTTCTCGTCAATGGTATCACAAATTTCATGAAATTATTATCTCGTTTGGTTTTGAGAGTAATTTAATTGATGATTGTGTATACCACAAATTTAGTGGGAGCAGACATATTTTTCTGATTTTATATGTTGATGATATATTGCTCGCTAGCAATGATACATGCTTACTGCATGAAACTAAAAGATTTCTTTCAACTAAGTTTGAAATGAAAGATCTTGGTGATGCCTCTTTTGTATTAGGAATTCAGATACATCGAGATCGTTCTCGAGGTATACTTGGATTGTCACAAAAGAGTTACATTAAAAATGTACTAAAGAGATATGGCATGCAGGATTGTAAATCAGGAAACACCCCCGTTATTAAAGGAGACAAATTTTGTCTTCAACAATGTCCTAAGAATGATCTTGAAGTTAAAGAAATGCAGAAAATTCCTTATGCATCTGCAGTAGGAAGTTTGATGTATGCACAAGTCTGTACTCGACCAGATTTGGCATACATTGTCGGAATGTTAGGCAGATATCTGAGTAACCCTGGTATGAATCACTGGGTAGCAGTCAAGCGGGTTATGCGTTATTTGAAAAGAACTAAAGACTACATGCTCACATATAAGAAATCGGACCAACTGGAGATCGTTGGATATTCAGATTCGGATTTTGCTGGATGCCAAGACAGTCGGAGATCCACTTCAGGTTATATCTTCATGCTTGCTGGAGGAGCAATCTCATGGAAAAGTGTTAAACAAACACTCATTGCTTCTTCCACTATGGCCGCTGAATTTATAGCATGTCATGAGGCATCCAATCATGGAATGTGGCTGCAGAATTTTGTCACTAGGCTAAAGATTGTGAAAGGAATTGAAAGACCACTAAAGTTATTCTGTGACAATAAATCAGCAGTCATGTATTCGAACAATAATAGGAGTTCAACTAAGTCAAAGCACATTGACATCAAGTTCCTAGTTGTTAAAGAAAGAGTTCAAAGTGGTCATTTATATATAGAACATATTGGTACAAACTCTATGATTGCGGATCCGCTAACTAAGGGATTACCACCCAAGGTCTTTTTGGAGCATACTGCTCAAATGGGTGTTATGTTATTTGAAGATATTCAGATTTAGTGGGAGTTTGTTTCTATATATATGTATGTTATAAAGACTTATTGATTACTGCAGTTTATGGATAATAAAGAATTTTGTTACACTCTGTTTATAGAAAATTTTGATCTCATTAGGGACCAGTTAGAAGTTGACATGATGGATCACACTGGATGTCATTTCTATGCTACACATCCGTACTATGATCTATGTCATTTAATTATATTGATATTCGTGATCATTGATGGGTTGAATTACGAACTAATGTAATTAAACCGCTTTGGTTCAATGTTGATATGATTAATGGACGAGATTGATTTGGAGTGACTTTAAATTATGATAGCCACATTATTTGCGCATAAAGATGAACACATGTAATTATATATATTGTCCAAGTGGGAGATTGTTAGATTTATTGGACTAATATATATAAATAATGTGTTTGGGCTATTGTCTATTCAGAACCCAATTGATAAAGTGATCCACTAAAGTATTTTGGTTATTGGGCTAAGTCATGTTTGGTTATTAGTATGGTACGATTTATTATGTGTAGAAACCGTCAATTTATTTATTATTTATGATGGTTAAATAATAAATAAATAAATAAATATAAAAGGGTTGTGGTTCCCCGATTCACAAGTAGCCAGTTTTCATTTTCTCATTAACCTCCATCGTAAGAGAGAAGAAGGGAGAAAACCGCTTGTAGAATTGGAAGAGCAAACCCAAACTCAAAGATCTTCATCATGAATTCAGATACGCTTCCGCTTGTTTAATCAACTTATGGACATAGAGAAATTTATGTATTAGGATTGTGATTCATCCATGTTAGATATTATCGATCTATAAGATTATAGATTAAAGCCTGAAAGAAAAGAAATCTAATATGTATTTGTTTAGAATCATGAATTTAGGACTAAAGAAAATTCCTACATCGCAAGTAAGAATTGTCATGGAAAATAGTCAAATCATTGGTGGCGGTGAACCCATATAATATATTTTCCCGAGAGAGATTAATGTTAAGTTTTATTATCTCTTCCATAATATACTTTGTAAGCATCACAAGGAAGAATCGTCATCAAAAGTAAGTCGAACCATTTGTGGCAGTGAACCCATGTAATATTCGTTCCTAAGAGGGATTTAGGTTGTAGACACTCATTTTTATTCCCCAAATTTATTATTTTTAAAAATTCCGAGTCTATAAACATATATTTCTAAAATTATTTAGGGACAATGTCGTATCGATTGAATCATAAAATAAAATAAATTAGTAAAATATTTACCATATTTATTTTAACAATTTATGTATTTAAAAAGATCAAAATTAAAACCAAAAGGGTGAAAGAAAAATCAATTTCAAATAAACCCTTATGGATTTAATAAAAAAAAAATATATCTGTAATCGGGTGTAGCTGAAACAAGAAGCTACAACCACAACCGCGCGCGTTGGATTTTCATCCATGCTCCAAGCGCTTCCACCCAGCCCGCTATAGCCGAAGATGCTCACATCCAGGACACACTAGAGCATCAAACGACCGTTAGCTGGAATGCTAACATACTGCTCAAACGCCACAGCGTCAAGATGCAATTGCGCACGTTGATTTTTCATCCACGCTCCAGACGCTTCCATCCAGCCCACTGCAGCCGAAGACGCGCACATCCGGGACATACTAGAGCATTAAACGACTGTTAGATGGAACACTAACAGACCGCTCAAACGCCTTGGCATCAAGACAGGATGCCAAGACGCCATCAAAACAATGTCGTTTTTTGCTCTGATCACCTTCTTCATCGCGACACCGTTTGGATAAGCATGAAGAACCCATGAAGATTTTGTCTTTTTGGAACTCGGTCATTAGTCGATGGTTTTGACTGATTTAAAACCCAGAATGATCACCCTACGATGATGATCATTCTCCCCTATAAAATAGGGATGGATCACCCTATTCCGACGACTACAAGCCAATAACAATCAAAAGTCATTAATGGTTTTGACCGATTCAGCCCACTTGACTTCCCCAACCGACTTATGAAAAGTATAAATATCCCCTCAAGTCATTCCGAAGCTAAGGAACCAACACACAATTCTTAAATCGAAGAAAATCAAAATTCGCGATTAAAGATTCAAAGCTTTAGATTTTTTGAATTTTCTGTTTAAGGCCTTCAAGCTTTGATCTGAGCATCCATAAAACTTTTTTAAGGATAAGGAGTGTTCTCCAAAATTTGGTAAGGTTCCAATCAACCTCTAATTCATATTTACAGTTTGAATTTGAAATTTTTATATTTCAAACTACATAAACTTGTATGGTTGCTGTTTATGGTGTTTTATGATTGAGAATTTATCCTTAGATGGTTTATAAACTATCTGGATATGATATAATTGATCAATCGATCTGAATAACAAAAATCCAAATTTGAATTTCAAAAATAAAAAACGGATTTGCTGTTTTGGGGCTAATTCGATCGAATCACAACTTAGAAAACTTCCCAACATGATTGTAAACATGTTGGGCAACCTTTTTGATCATGTTTGATCTATCCCGATCATGTTTGATCAAAATCAAAATTTCAAAATAAAATGAAAATTTTGAGTTCTTGAATTGGTTAAAACAAAAGATAATGTTCTTGTTTTGGTATCAATCAAGTATATGTGATATAAGGAAGCTATTGGATAACTCCTTTAACTTCAAAACTGCTTTATAATCAAAAACCCAATTTTGATCACAAACTATTTTGAAAAAATTGATCATCATCCAGGCCGATCCAGACCTTGAGATGATGATTAACATGTTTTTAGGAGCTTTGTGTTACCTAAGCTCTTAGATCAAAGAATCAGAGCTAAAAAACCTAATTTAAAAAAAAATTGAACTTTGGTGTTCTCAAGGATCGAGACTCTTAGCCTAGGACCAAAAAAATCGACCTAGGACCGAGAGGTCCAACTGATGTTCTTAAGCTAGGGCCGAGAAATTCGACCGATGATTTTCACATAGGATCGAGAGTTCTAACCCTTGAACCGAGACTCTTAGACCCAAGACCGAGAGTCCTAACATTGAGACCGAGCCTCCCAAGCTTGAGACCGAGTGCTCCTAAACTTAGGACCGAGGAACTTAGCCTAGAGCAAACCCTGGACCGAGAGGTTTATACACCTTGATCGAGAAACCTAGCCCTAGGCTAGTCCAAGTCCGATAGGTTTTTATACCTAGACAGGTAAGATCAGCCAAGGACCGAGAGTCCTTAGCATCCTGACCGAGGGACTCTAGTACTCAAACCGAGAGCTCTCAAACCTAGACCGAGGGTCTTCGGACCCCGACCGATAAAATCGAACCCGAGCCTTAGGACTCTGGTCTTAAGGCATGTTTGGTTCCACTTTTCAAAATCCAAAATTACTTTTATAATTTTGGGACTCTAAATCATTTTCTAAAATTCCCCAAAAATTTGAAAATGCATTTTAAATATTTTTGGGATATTTCCACAAAAATATTTCAACAAAGGCTTGTTTGGTGTTTATTTCTAAATCTTAATGACTTTAAAAATGAATAATAATCTTCATGTGTCTCCTCCTTAGTTATCATCCGCAACATGTTTCAACATTTTAAATATTGTTGTTTCAATATTTTAAATAACGCTAAAACTTAGAAGCATGACTAGGACTGAAAGAATAATTGATTAAAACTAAAACGTTATACAACCGATTTTAAAAAAAATCAACTTTATAAGTAGAGACCATTTTTAAAACGGGTACGAAGGATATATCGCGAAATTCCTTTCCCGAGTATGACCAAACTTCGAACCAAAACAAAACTCTGGTGTAAAATACGTTTGTACACGTAAACTCTTTTTTAATTGATTTTTCTAAAATAAATTGGCGACTCTGTCTTCAAATAAATCATATTTTCTTAAATTAATTATGTTTAATTAATTTAAATCACATTTCATAAAAAATCAAATCGTCATTTGATTAAAAATAAATCCCCACTTTATTAAAATTTGAATAAAATTAATTATTTTTATATAATTGATTTTAAAAGCTGTCATGTACTATCAAAATCTTTTAAAAATAACATTTTATTTTAAAAAGATATCTGACACACAAACTGAGGTTGAAACCATCGAACTCCGAGCCACCCCGGACTCGCATGCCACGTCTCCACGACACACGCCGCTGCGGGATTCTCGGTTTACAATTATTGTTTTAAATCAATTTTGAGTTATTAATTTTATTTATTTAGATTAATTATTCAAATAAAAAATAAAGAAATTTGTAATTTTTTTTCATAATGAACTAAATTCTCTTTTTCACTATTAAGATTTATTATTATTATATATATATAATAATAATATGAATGAATTAAAGAGTTGCAACTTCAAGTTCAAAACATACATATATAATTTTTAATTTTATTTTTAATCGTTTTAAGTTTATGGGCGAGTCAACTCACAATTCGACTTAAGTATCCATTTTGTTACGCCCTAAAATCCTAATTTCCTGCACCTAATTCAACGTAAATTCGATCATAAATGCGGAAGCGCTAGGGTGTCTTTCTAGGGTTGGTGTTGAAATGGTTGATCTAAAAGTCGGTCCTACGGTCTCGGTCCCTCCTTCCACACGCATCTCCGGCACCATGCTCGACTCTAAATCTTCCTTCACCTGTCATAAAAACTCGTGGCTGGGTTCCTACACCACACAAGCATAGTGAGTCGATAGACCCAGCAAGCATATAAAAGTAATACATAAAAAAACATTTTACTACATTGCATCCATGAGGGTTTTTAAAGGAATATCATTATCCGTGTTTTACAGTTGCATACTTGAGCACATTTTTCGACCCTAGACATTCAGAGCTGATCCTGAATGTGAGGAATCTATAACCTTTTGAGCACATATTTGGAGGGCACTCTTCGGAATCTATCCCTAAAGTCCACAACTTGGTTAGACACATTCTGTGTGGGTAGATATTCTGATAGCTCATGTTCAGAAGTCAGTCCCATATCATACAGCTAGATCTGTGGAATCAGACTACCAAAGCTCATCTTAGTTAGTCCTCCTCCCGTATTCGTCAATTCCTTTATCATAATCACTTTGAATCCATATCCCTTATATGAAATCATCATTCTTTAGAAATCATGGACGTGCAATGAAAACATGTTTTGAAACCATATGCATCGTTTATATAAAATACATAAATAAATAGCATTGTGTGGATTTAGAAAATGTAAAGAAAGAGTACTTGTCTTTGAATCCTTCATCTGCAGGATCATCGGTTGGACCACTCGGTCCTGGGTGTCATCATCCACGGTCCTAGATCTCTATCAGGACCGTAGATTTTTCGATATGAAAAAGTGTGATTTTTGGATGTGACACATTTACTCTCACATATATATTCAAATTAACCACAATTCTACATTAGATAATTCGACACTTTGAAATTAAACATTATTATATATATATATATATATATATAAATATTAATTTCTTAATATCATATATTTAAATATAAAAATGAAACTTTAAATTTAAATTATTAGTATTAAATAATTTAATATAAAAATAAAAAATAAATTTACAAACTCATATAAATTAAAAGTTGAGATAATAACTTTCTTCTAATAATCTCACCTACTTGAAAAATAAAAGGACATTCTTGTTTTAATTATTAGCTTTCGGATTGAGCAGCCGAAAAAGAAAAAGTACTATTTGAATTAGAAGATAAGAATGTTGCCGTCCAAATAAATAATTAAATAAAATGGAATTTATTTATTTAAAGTTTTGTGAACAAAATTATTATAGAAGAAATCACTTCAACACAACCGTCAGAAACAATAAACAATAGACAAACTTACCTCAACAAAAGAAAGAATGAGCTTGGTGTTTCTATTTGTACGCATGGACTTAATTCGCTCCCTGTATGCTTGTTTGACACCCATATATATTCATCAATGATTGATTGTGACTGTTTTTTTTTTTTTTTTTTTTTTCCTGGCGAATCAAAAATTTGATTTGTCCTCTCCTCTGCTCCCTCCGCCAATTAATAAGCCGTTCGATGTAATGGGAACCAAACTTTTGTGTATTACGTAAGTGTTGACGTTTGGAGCAGATGAAACTGTACCACGAGGTAATCAAGCTCCACCGTTTGATTTCTAATCTCTAATGAACAGGAAGGAATTTCTCTCTTTTTAAGCTCGAAATTAGTGTATACATTTTCATTGACTAGTGTCTCCAATCTCCATACATAGCTGCCATGGGAAGAAACGGAGAAGAAACCATCCCTGATCAAATGGAAGCGATCCCTCTTCTCACTCCCTACAAGATGGCCAATTTCCAGCTCTCACATAGGTATCTTGGATATGCATGATAAAACGGTTTCTTTGTACTTTTAGAGCTTGAATAATGTTTGAGAAGTGAACATTTTGTCCATTTATTTTCATGTTTTTCCTGTGGCAGAGTTGTTTTGGCACCATTGACAAGGCAAAGATCTTATAACAATGTTCCTCAACAACATGCCATCTTGTATTACTCACAAAGAACTACAAACGGGGGCCTTCTCATATCAGAGGCTACTGGAGTATCAAACACTGCACAAGGGTATAAAAGAATAGCAAGATCATTTTCAAGTTGTGACATTGATTCAGTTTCTTTTTTTCTACTTTAAGGTATGCAGAAACACCTGGTATTTGGACAAAGGAGCAAACTGAAGCATGGAAACCCATTGTGGATGCTGTCCATGAAAAAGGTGGAATCTTCTTTTGTCAAATTTGGCATGTCGGAAGAGTTTCAAATTCAGGTAATTTTTAGGCTGTAGTTAGTTTCGGCCTAGACTGTGTAAGATTAACTTACGTGTTCTTGCTTGAACATTAACCAATCTAATACGATGTTGTTGAGAAGTTCTTGGATCTTGTAATCTTTGATTGTGTGTTGACTTCTGAAAATGGTTTTAGCATACAGTTTTTTTTTGAAGTTTCTCAAAAGACTGTTATAAATCTCTTCAGGTTTTCAGCCAAAAGGACAATCTCCAATTTCCAGCACCGACAAGGCAATGACTCCACAGATTCGGAGCAATGTTATCGACGATGTTGCACAATTTACACCTCCCCGAAGGTTGAGTATTGAAGAGATTCCTGAAATTGTTAATGACTTTAGACTTGCAGCCAGAAACGCTATAGATGCTGGTAAGTTTATTCCTGGATAGATTAGTCTAATTATGATTTGAACAGGAACCCACATAGGTAAGGTAGCTGATCATGTGTGTTGATTGATTGAATGTGTGTAGGATTTGATGGTGTTGAGATCCATGGAGCTCATGGTTACCTAATAGACCAATTCCTGAAAGACCAAATCAACGACAGAACCGACGCATATGGAGGATCTTTAGAGAACCGTTGTCGATTTGCATTGGAAGTAGTTGAAGCTGTAGTAAATGAAATAGGAGCAGACAGAGTTGGTATAAGGCTTTCTCCCTTTGCTTGCTACATGGAATCAGGTGACTCGAATCCTACAGCTTTAGGTCTCTACTTGGTTGAAGCCTTAAACAAGTATGGTATAGCATATTGCCACATGATTGAACCTAGAATGAAAACTCTCGGAGAAAAAAGCGAATGCTCCCATAGTCTTGTTACCATGAGGAAGGCTTTCAATGGGACTTTTATTTCGGCTGGAGGATATGTAAGAGAGGATGGGAATGAAGCCATAAGTGAGAATAATACTGATCTTGTTGCCTATGGTCGTTGGTTCATTTCAAATCCAGATTTACCACTCAGGTTTAAGCTTAATGCACCTCTCAACAAGTATAATCGAGAAACATTTTACATACTCGACCCGATTGTTGGCTACACTGATTATCCATTTCTAGATATTGAAGCTTAATAATATACTAACAACATTATCTGATATTTTTCTTTGAAGCTTTGGTTTAATTGGACGTCAGTTTGAATGATTGCAATTGAAATAAAATGCACTTGCTTATTAATTATAATTGTTACTAAATTTTGTCTCATTTTTCTTACCAATAAATTATGCTCCCTTAAATAGCAGTTACAGATTCGTATACCCTTTTGGGTAAAGTCAAATTCTTGCAAAAATGAAAAATCAAATATATTTATATATTGTGGTTTGTGTTTGAATAGATGAAACCATGACATATAAAACTGATCTTATTTATATGTTATTGTTTGTTGTTACATCAAATAAGGAATGAGGATAGAAATGATATTGTACAAAAATGGTAGAATACTTTTATATCAACTTTGTATAAGTAATGTTTGGATACAAAGAGAATGAAAAAGAAAGAGGTCAAATTCTTGCAAGTAGTCATTAGAAAAGTTAGGTAAGTTAGTTTTATGTTTAAAGCTTAAAATATCATTGTTATAACTTTTTTATTTATTTAATAAGTGCATGCAAAATCGGTCACGAAAATTTGAGATATAATGCAAATTCAAATTTTGGAATCATTAAAATAGTAAAAAAAATTAAAATTAAATTTTAATAATCTAAAATTATATATAAATATTAATATATTATAATACGGAAATAAGAAATTAAAAAGAGATAAAAAAATTATTTATATATATTGTATAATATATATTTAATATTAAAGGAGAAAAAAAAAGATTAATCGTATAATATTATTAAATATTATAAAATAGGGTCCTATAAAAATAAGGATCCTATGCAACTGCATAGAGGACCACAAATAAAACAAAATACTAAGAAAAAACATTAATCTTATAAGCAGAGATTTCTTCATTTAAATATGAAAATGATTTAGAAGTTAAGAAATAAACAAACTTAATTATATATAATATATAGTTCTGATTTTACATCAGATAATAATCTTTCTTAAAAATCATATAATTGATCTGTACAAAATTTTACACATCTATGAATGACTTGGGACGTGTTATTATTTAAATAATTTGAAAAGAGAAAATAATGATTATGAGTTATGATTTTAAAAAATAATAATATTTTTTTTATTAAAAAAAACTTAAAAGGTATTTATATATATAAATAAAATAAATAATAATAATTTAAAATAAAATATATTTTAGTATTTTGGTTAATAAATTTATTGATTCGATGGATGAGAGGGAATGATGTGATAATTGATTTTGTTGAATTATTTAAAAAAATTAAATAGCTTTGGTTTTATGGTTTTACCCAAAGCCCGTGAATCATATAATTAAGCTCTCTAAAAGCGTCTTTAATATTAATATTAATTGAATTTTAAATTTAGAACACAACTATCTTGTTTCAAAACTACTAGATGCATTTTATAACCTCCCTCTTACACTATTTCTGCAAGCTGTTAAATTTCGGTAAAATAATCTCTAAAAATTCAACCCTTGTACAAGAATGAAGAAAAAAATAATCTTATTTTATTTTGTTTTTCAAAATTTTATAAAATAATCTCAAATGTCAAATAATTATAATAACTCAAACCAAATCAGACCTTATGATATGAATTAATTATTCTAAAGAAAAAAATCTATTTAGTAACATTTTTTTTAACAATAACATATTTTCTTACAAAGTCGACTCGAAATCTCATATAGAGGATTTGATAAGGGTAACGAATGGTAGTGAAAGCAAGAACACGAATTCGATGTGGCCTACCACATATGCAGGAAAGAGAGAAAAAAGTATTTGGTATAAATTTAATCCCAAACGTTAAAACTCAAATGATTTCTCTCTCTCAACTCCCTAAAACAAAAATCTTCTCCCAACTCAAAACTCTAACTCATGGTATGTTTTTAATATCCAGTTATATAAAATATTTATTTATTTTTTATTTGTATAATAACGAAATTATTTATCTTTAATGTTCAGAAACCATCAAAGGCAACATTGTAGTAGATGAAGTTCAATCTCCCATTGAGCCCAAAATGTACTGATTTCTTTGCCAAAAATAAAATCACACAAATGTTGGTATCTAGTGCAAATGTTTGGAGAGATTTTTCTGGGCGGTTGAAATTGTGTATATTTGGGAGAAAATGTCCTAAACATGCAAATTATCAAGAGAAAAGGTCCCGAAAATGTGTAAGTTCGGAACATAAACGTTTTGAATGTTAGGATTTGGATCCCAAAATCTAACATGCTTGAAACGATCTGTAAAAACGCAAGAAAAAATATCACAAGAAGATACAGATCTATAGTGGTTCATTCAAATGAGTAACATCCACTTCAACCGTCACCAGATTTCACTATAAAGAAGAAGAAATATAGAGTTTTTGCCTCACAATTTATCTCTCTAGAATTTTGTCTTTTCAATATAAAATCTTAATAATAACATATTTATAGGATAAACATTAAGTTAATAAAACCTAAACAACTCTTGGTTAGACCTAAGCCCAAACCCAAATACAAACCCACTAAACTCTAATTAACTATTGTAGAGTTTATTATAAGTGTAGGCTCCATAACTCAACAATCTCTTACTTGGAGACTAACTTCATCATTTCTCGATCGGTATTGACTTTCTATTTGGTGTCTTAACAAATAAGACCATCTGAAGTTGCACACAACTTCAGTTTCTCATTTGTCACAGCTTTTGTCAACATATCAGCTGGATTCTCACTCCCGGGAATCTTCTCAAGAGCTAATACTCATCCTTCTAAAGTTGATCGAATGAAATGATAACGAACCTGTATATGCTTCGTCCTGCCATGATAAACAGGATTCTTTGCCAAATGAATGACACTTTGACTGTCGCATCGCAACACACTTCCCTCGTAGTCTTGACCCAATTCTCGCAAAAACGGTTGTAACCACATCATTTCCTTAGCAGCTTCTGTCACAGCAACATACTCTGCCTCACAACTAGAAAGAGCAACAATCTTCTGCAATTTTGAAACCCAACTGATTGCAGTACCTCCAAGAGTATAAATGTACCCTGTTGTGCTCTTCCTACTATCAACATCACCACCATTGTCATCATCAACATATCTTTCCAAACCCATATTAGACTTTCGAAAACACAAAGCAAGACCCGTACTTCCTCTTAAGTATCGTAGTATCCACTTTACTGCTTCCCAATGTTGTCTACCCGGATTGTTCATGAATCTGCTAACAACTCCCACTGCATGTGCTATGTCTTGTCTTGTGCAAACCATCGCATACATAATACAACCAATGGTAGATGCATACGGAACAGTGGCCATGTAATTTTTCTCCTCCTCTGTTGAAGGTGACTGATCTTTAGATAGTCTGAAGTGACTAGCTAAGGGGGTAGTAACTGGTTTTGCATCATACAAGTTGAACCTGCTAAGAACTTTCTTCACATATTTTTCTTGTGAAAGCTTGAGAACTTCTTCATCCCTGAAAATTCTCATCCCAATGATTTGTTTAGCAGCACCCAAATCCTTCATTGCAAACTTTTCAGACAACTCTTTCTTGAGCATGTTAATCTCATATAAACTTGCTACAGCAATCAACATGTCATTAACATAGATGAGCAGAATAATGTACGATTTATCAAACCTCTTAATATAGCAGCAATGATCAACTTCACACCTTAGAAAATTGTTACTTTTCATTAAGCTATCGAACTTCTTGTACCATTGCCTTGGAGCCTGTTTCAAACCATACAGACTCTTCTGAAGCTTACACACAAGCTCATCTTTTCCTTTGATTTCAAATCCTTCTAGTTGTCGCATGTAAATCTCTTCATCTAAATTACCATGAAGAAAATCAGTTTTGACATCCATTTGTTGAAGATGAAGGTCTTCTTTCACAACCAAACTCAAAATAGTTCTGATTGTCATCAATTTAACTACTGGAGAGAAGATCTCATTGTAGTCGATACCTTCTTTCTGTTGAAATCCTTTCACAATCAATCTTGCCTTGTACCTCATTGTTTTATCATGTTCTTCTTTAATCCTGAAGATCCATTTGTTGTGAAGTGCTTTCTTTCCATTTGGTAGCTCAGTGAGCTCCCAAGTCTGATTCAACATCAAAGAGTCCATCTCATCTTTCATAGCAGACTCCCACTTAATCGATTCAACAGATTGTATTGCTTCCTCATAACATTCAGGTTCACCTTTATCTGTCAACAAGATATAGTTTAGAGATGGAGACCACCTCTCAACTGATTTTCGATTCCTTGACGATCTTCTCAACTGTATAACCGGTGTTTGCTGATTTACCTCTGGGGCCACGTTCTCAACGATTTCATCTTTAACAACACATTGTTCTTCTTCGACAACCGGTATATATTCAGCTGAAAATTGTCTCAAATCGACTGTACCAGTCTCTTCCAACTTGGAATCACCATCTGATGTCTTCCCAACACAATCTTTGTAGAGAACCTGTTCATTGAAGATAACATTTCTGCTACAAATGATCTTCCGATTTTGATTATCCCAGAAACGATAACCAAACTCGATATCACCATAACCAATGAAAAAACATTTATTAGACTTTGGATCAAGCTTGCTCCTATCACATTCATTAATATGAACATATGATAAACATCCAAACACTTTCAAATAAGAAAGGTTTACCTTTTTATTGCTCCAAGCTTCTTCAGGAATTCTGAATTCAAGAGGAACAGAGGGTCCCCTGTTTATCAAATAGGCAGCAGTATTTATAGCTTCTGCCCAGAAGGTTTTAGGCAGCCCTGCATGCAATCTCATGCTTCTAGCACGCTCGTTCAATGTTCGATTCATTCTTTCAGCTACTCCATTCTCTTGAGCCGTTCGGGGAACAGTCTTCACCATACTGATCCCATTCTCAGCACAATACTCTTTAAAATCTGAATTGATATATTCACCTCCGTTGTCGGATCTCAAGCACTTAACTTTTTGATTTGTTTAATTTTCAACCAAAGCCTTCCACTTCTTGAAAATAACAAATATTTCAGACTTGTGCTTCATAAAATAAACCCATACTTTTCTTGTTGAATCATCTATAAAAGTCACATAGTAGTATGATCCGCCAATAGAAGAAACAGGTGCAGGTCCCCACACATCAGTTTGTACCAACTCTAGTTTTTCTTTCTTGAGCTCCTTCCCAATCTTTAAGAAACTCACACGTTTCTGTTTTCCAAGAATGTAGGTTTCACATAACTGATGTTCAACAGACTTCAGTTCTAGAATCTGCCCATTCTTCAAAAGAATTTTCATCCCTTTTTCGCTCATATGGCCCAACCTACAATGCCACAGCTCACTGTTCTTCGACTCATCAACTACAGCAACAACTGATTCTCTGCAAGTTGAAGTCGTGTATAACGTTCCAGTTTTGTGACCACGAGCAACAACAATTGCTCCTTTAGTCACCTTCCACGCACCATTTCCACAACTGAAATTGTGACATTCTTTATCAAGTTGTGTAACAGAAATCAGATTGCGCATTAAACCTAGAATGTGTCTCACCTTATTAATCTTCCAAACAGAACCATTTGCCATCTTCAATTTGATGTCACCAATGCCAACAATATCCAGTGGCTCACCATCTGCGAGATAAACTTTCCCACAGTTTCCAGCCACATAATTCTCCATTAATTCTTTGTGAGCAATGGTGTGGAAAGACGCTCCTAAGTCCAAAACCCATTAATCTATTGGGCTATCAACAGATAGAAGTAACGCATCAGTGACAGATTCTGTAACAACGTTGGCTGCATCATTTTTATCATCACCGTTTTTCTTCGGTGCTTTGCAGTTCCTCTTCAGATGACCCTGTTTACCACAATTCCAGCATTCAAATGTCCTCCCAAACTTGGACTGACTCCTCCTGCTCCTTGACATAGATCTGCTCTTACCTCGGTTGAAATTTCTATCATTACCTCTTCCCATGTTTTCCACATTCAGAGTAGAACCTTTGAATGTTTCACCAGAATCAATTTTACGAACCTCTTCAGCAAGAATACGATCTCTAACTTCAACAAATTTCAGTTTAGCATTTCTAACTGAATTACTAATTGCTGCCCTCATAGGTTCCCAGCTATTTGGTAGAGATGCTAACAAAATCAGGGCACTAACTTCATCCCCAAAATCAATCTACAGATAGCAATGGATTCACAATTTTATTGAATTCATTCAAATGAGTAGTGACAGAAGTATCATCAACCATTCTTAAGTAAAAAAGTCTTTTCATTAAGTGTACCTTGTTGTTAGCAGATGGTTTCTCATACATATCAGAAAGAGCTTTCATCAGACCCATGGTGGTCTTTTCCTTTGCTACATTGTGAGCAACTGTCTTGGCTAGCGTCAATCGGACAACTCCCAAAACGTGTCTATCAAGGAGTTTCCATTCAGCTTCATCCATCTTCTCTGGTTTCTCACTCAAAGGAACATGAAGCTTCTTTCCATAGAGATAATCTTCAATCTGCATTCTCTAGAAGGCATAATCTGTCCCATCAAATCTTCCAATTCCATGTCCTATACTGTTCTCACTTGCCATTGTTTCCAATGCTCAGATTTAGACCAGCTGCTCTGATACCAGTTGTTAGGATTTGTATCTCCCAAATCTGACCATCTTAAAACAATCTGTAAAAACACAAGAACACACAGATTTATAGTGGTTCACTCAAATTAAGCTACATCCACTTTAGCCACCACCAGATTTCACTATGAAGAAAAAGAAGGAATACAGAGTTTTGCCTCACACTTTATCTCTCTAGAATTCTGTCTACCTAATGTAAACCCTTAATAATCACATATTTATAGGGTAAACATTCAGGTAATAAACCTAAATAACTTTGGTCAGGCCCAAGCCCAAACCAAAAAAAAAAAAACCCAATAAACTCTAATTAACAATGTAGAGTTTATTATAAGTGTAGGCTCCATAACTCAACATTTAGAATTCGAATTTTTTTTATTTTCTTGAGAGTTCTTCACTCAACTAAGTGTTCTTCGAGTTTTTCAATTAACCGAGTGTTCTTTGAGTTTTGACTCGTCGTATTTTTGTTGAAATCTGGTGATCGATTCAGGTATTTTGTCAAGTTCGTTGCGTAGTGATTTCAATGCTGACTCATTACTAGATTCGTTATATACTGGGAGACATGCATCTGTGATAAGATTCAACACAAATGGAGACGATAAAACTGTTTTATTCTAAGTTATTTAGTAGCTTGTGCCTTTTAAATTTTTATCTTTGATGTTTCCGAAATATGAGTTGTGATGTTGTAAAACAAATGATGATTTATTTTGACAAGATAAACTTATTCATCTAAAGAAATAGAAGAATCGACTAATAAAGATAAGTCTTTATTGTATAACTATAATGTTAAATCTTCCAACAAGGTGCTCCCAAGCGACATGAGGATCTAATATAGCTCACTACTTGCCATTACCTTATCCATTCCTACCTATTTTTTATCTGAAAATCTATTTTTAATTATTAATAACATTGTTTTTGTGAAAGCTTAATTTTATAAGCTAATATATCTTGATGCAGATATATATTCTATAAAGAAAATTATGTATATTCATTCTATAAACATTATATAGAAAATAAATTAGAAAACAATCATTTGTTTTCTTTTTAATTAAAGATTTATTGGTTACTAAAATCTATATATATATATATATAATGATGCTTAATTTCAAAGTGTTCGGATTGTCGGGTCGAGAGTTGTGGTTAATTTGGATATATACGTGAGAGTAAATGAATAACTGGATCGAATTGTGGATTGATCCGTCTATAAACTTAAAACGGTTAAAAATAAAATTAAAAATGCTATAGGTATGTTTCGAACTTGCAACCTAACAAAATAAGAACAACCATTTAATCAATTAGGCTAATAAGACTTTATATTTTAAATTTAACACCAAATTTGATAAAGGCGGGACATTTTAACAATATAAGTTCAACTTTTTAACTAATTAATATTTATCTCTCTATATATAATGATGCTTAATTTCAAAGTGTTCGGATTGTCGGGTCGAGAGCTGTGGTTAATTTGGATATATATGTGAGAGTAAATGAATATTTGGGTCGGATTATGGGTTGACCCGCCTATAAACTTAAAATGGTTAAAAATAAAATTAAACATTCTATATTTATATTTTGAACTTTCAACCTAACAAAAATAGTTAAAAATAAATTAATCTTGTTGATTATTTATCTACATTTTATATTTAATACAAAATGATAAATAATATTTTTTATATTGAAAATATAGTTTTAGTTTATTAATAAAAAGAGTCTAATGTTATTTGTGAAATTTATCAAAAAAACAAAAAAAACAAAAAGTCTAAAAAAAAATTTGAAAATTTGAAATTCGATTATTTATAAAATATATATACAACAACATGCATACACAAAATTATAAATAAAACACATCAATCATAAGTGGCTTGATGGTTAAAGTAATCATCTTCCCCACTCGAGACAAAAGTTCGAATGAGGACGATAATAAATGATATGCGGTTAATTTGACAAGGGATAAGAGGTTTGTAACATTGAGATTTAGATGATTAAAATTAATGTTGGTTTGCGGTTGGTTTACTAAGTTATAAGAGATGTCGATATTATTTGTTTGCTAAAAGGATAAGAGATTTGTGAAACAATGAAAGTGTGATTGAAATTTGTGGTTGATTTTCTAATGGATAAAAGGATGATATAGATTTTGTGGTTGGTTTTCTAAGAGGGAGGGAATAGAGGCGTGTGAAAGTATTACTGAGATTGGTGGGTTGGTTTGCCGAGGGATAAAATGAATGAAAGTGTGATTAAGATTTGTGGTTGGTTTACCAATGGATAAGAGGTCGGTAACATTGGTTTGTCAATGATAAGAGATTTCTTGTTGGTTTGCTGATGAATAAAATGAGAGATTAGTAATATGAGAGACTAATTGGAAAACAAAAAATAATGGTGGTTAAATATATAAATGAGTTTGTTGGTAATATGATATGTTTATTATGCATGAAATGATACTTTTTGTTTCTCGATAAATGATGGTAAAATTGGTAAACTAATGAGAAAAAAATTAAATGAATATCTCATTATAAAATTTGTTATCATGTTTCTCTTTTTTGATGAATAACTAAAACAAAGTTGAATGAGAGGAGTAAGCCAACCACTAAATTATCTCAACCATTGAAGTCCCTCATGTTCATACCATAGGTATTATCGACGAAAAAGATGATGAAGACGATGAAAACGATAATGATGATGGTGACGACAAAGATGTAAGAATTGTCTATTTCAATTTTGTAAATGTGAATTTTATTTATCCTTTGCAACGCAAGGACATTAGGCCATTTATTATTAATAATAAATGAAAATAAAAGTAACTAAATAGTTAGTTTTTAATTTACAGAAAACTAATGATTATATTTGTTAATAGTAATTAAAATTAATTTTAATTGAAACATATTTGTTTCAGTTTTAAAATAATTAATTATAATATATACATTCATAAATTTATTAAGCGTCGATAATTAATAAAAATGTGGTAGGATAATTTTTAACTGAATAGAGATGATTTGTTTAGCCTAACAAAAAAAAGAGGTGAATACTAACTCTAAGTTCCCGGGTTCGAGCCCATCAAGACTCAGGCGACAAGTTTTGCGCCTGGTTAAATAGTTAAGTGTGTTTGCGGGCTACATACTTGATTTTTTGTTCCATTTTATTGTCCCATTTTATATATATATATATATATATATTATTTTATATACTACATTTATATTATGGTATTTAGATATAATTTTTTTTTGAAACTCATTTCCCTCTTTTGGGGTGTTTTAATGAAATTGAACTAAGCCGTTTTCTCAAAAAAATAATAATATCATTTTTAAATTGTGTATATATTTGTTTGTGTACAAAGTTGAGTTAAATAAAATAAATAAATTCTCTTAAGTTAAAAGAAATGAAAAGTCGTAATAGAGGTAAAGTTGAAGACCAAGAAATTGAAGGGTTGTGTATTATTGTGCAAATATTTTTATTGATAATAACACAAAGTATTATTGTGTATATTATGATAAATAAAGTAATGATCTATTGTTATAGAAATATATGTTCTTTACAAAAGATAAAGTTGCGCAACTTAACATAATAAAAAATTGTCTGTTTATATTTGCTTAGTTGGTGCTCAATTTGATTTTTTGAGGGAATAAAAATTAAGAGACGCGTTTTTCTTTGATACTATTTTCATACAAATCTGAAGAACAAATATCTTCAAAATAGATTTTATGAAATAAATTAATAAAGAAAATTTGGTTTGTAAAGTTTTGTATGACTTCTAACAATGTTATAATAATGATATGAAAATTTTGATCATATTTTGATTTTAACTAAAAAGTCAATAAATGTGACATTTGTGTATATCATGAAGACAATGAAATTGGTTATTTCATTACATGTCTTTATACGATATTTTGATCGATGAAAATTACGATAAAAACGATTAAATCTACTAAGGATGTGAGTTGCACTAAACAAGGTATCATGTTATTTTCAAATGATAAAGTGATATGAAAAACTTTACGTCTACAAGTGAATATGTTTACACTTGAAAGTACAACTATATGGGTGAAAATCTCCTAACAAAAAATATATTTTTTTTGTGAAATATGTGATCGTTTACATGAAAGAATAATAGTTAAAAAATATTTTGTCTACTAGTTAGCCAAGTAAATAATATTTTTCAAAAAAGAATGTTTAAATGATAAGTATGTATGAATGACTATGCTTATTAGAAGATATTCCAAGACTGTCTAAAAGAAAATTTCTAACTATTGTGATAGTAATATGAAATTGGACAAGCTTAGAGTAAATGACAAATCTAGACATAGACGTCTTAGACATAATGTCATTAGACAATACTCTAATAGAGTTATCACATTTGACCATGTTAGTCAAACATAACATTGTGGATCCAGTAATCAAACTACTAAATAGAGAGTTAGTTTGAAAGTCTTTTAAAGACATGAGTCTACTAGAAGTTGGTATGAAAGAAAACCCTACATATATAGACTAGAGATCCCAAGAAGTAGGTTTAATGGGACAACCTAATTGTACTGACTTAGAAAATTATTGTTAAGGATCAATCCTATAATAAATAATATATAATTTGACGAGGATCATCATATTGTTTTTAATGATTCTTTGTGAACAAAGAGATCACCTATGTGAGGGAGAAGTGGGGTCGCTTCGAAAAAATTACACGGCTCAATTCTAGACCTTCTCACAGAACTAGGTGTGTGTTCCATGGCTAAAACAGACACAACCATGAGAGCTTTACATTTATCAAGAAGATTTATATGTGAAAGTATGTAACCGTTTACACAAATGACATAATAGTTCAAGGATATCGAGTGTTAAAATAAGTTAAATAAAGAAAAAGAAAAATTAATTAAACGAGAAATAATTAATTAAGGAAAAATGATTTAATAAACTTAAGAGAATAAAATTAAATCAATACGATATAGTCTGAACAAATCTAAATTGGGTAATTTGCCTTTATGCAGGTACAAATCTAAAGAAGTACTCCCTCTGTCCCTTTCTTAGCTACTCAGGTGCCCAAATGGAACAAGAATTAAGAAAATTGAACATAAGCTGATAAATGAACACTGCAGTACAGACTTAAATTGATTTGATGGCATCTAGTGGAGCAAACAGTTCGCTACAGTACATAATTTAGCAACTAACATCAGTTTTAATTAACATTTTAGTCTGAAACTACAAATTTCCCTCCAAATGTCCAAAACATTTCCCTCCAAATGTCCAAAACATTTCCCTCCAAATGTCCAAAACATTTCCCTCCAATACATAAATTACAGATCATTGAAATTTCCCACCTAAATTACATTTATATAAACAGATGCCTACATTCAGCATTCATTACAAAAGGCAAAAACACATTTTGGAGTTTCAGATTACATATTACAGCATTCAATTCTCTTCACTATCTTTCTTTGCATTCGATTTCTCATCATTGACTCCAAGTTCCTACACAAATATGACAAACAAAAAACCAAATTTAAGTGATTGTGTAAGGAACAATATTTTTCAGTTTATTTTAAGCCACTACAAGGAAGGCTCTTTGAAGTTGGGTACACTTACAAAGGCAACAACACAATTTGGAGTTCATAGAAGAACCATCACCACAATTTGGACTCAAGCTAAAGAACAAATGGAGATGGGGTTGCCACTGTTGTTTCTCTTCCTGAGTTTCTAATGGCTTACACTTCCTCACGTAGTTCCTCGAAAGCCTCCTCCTTTTGGGATTCCCAACGTTCATGGAGTAATCCTCGTCTTCGTCAAGTGGTGGTGACTGGATAAGTTTTCCGTCGCCTATTTGGACTTTTTTCCATCCAATTCACCACTGACACACAGATCGAGTGGCGGAGGAAGCAACGACGTTGTTTTGGTGTATGATTTAGGTGGAGGAGATGGCGGATCGGTCGCCATTTTAGAGAAACAGTAAAGGGGGCGAGTTTGAGAGAGAGAGAGAGACGGAGTATTGTTTTGGAGGCTGATGAATGAAGATAGTTTAGGAATGTTCGAGATTAGGTTAAAACGTTAGGGATTTTTTTCACATTTTGTTTGTTTTTTTTTTATGTTTGGATTTTGGGTTTGTAAAGTTTTGGGTTGGGTTTAGTTAATTAGGTTTGGGTTTGGTTAGTGTTTTGGGTTTAGTTTTGGGTTGGGTTTTTATTGGGTTTGTTTTGGGTTGGTTTTTTTTAATTAATTTGTTAATTTTGTTAATTAATTTGGTAATTTTGTTAATTAATTTGTTAATTTCTTAATATTGTGTTAAAGTTTAAAATTTTGAAGTGTAAAGTTAGTAATGATTGGAAAGTTAAAAATGTGTAAGAAAAGTAGAATAAAGTGAAAGGTAATAATTGAGTGAGTAGCTTGTAACGGGACTAAAATTGGAGTGAGTTGAGTAGCTTTGAGTGGGACGGAGGGAGTATGTCTCTTCGGACGCAGTCTGAAGCAATCGCATATAAACAAAGTCAGAACTTCTTAGACGTTCCAGTCAGAAGAAGAGCGCAATCAGATGTTGTCTGAACTTCTTAGACGTGTCATTCTAAAGAAGAGCGCAATCAGATGTCGTCTAAACTTCTTAGACGTGCCAGTTTGAAGAAAAGCGCAATCAGACGTCGTCTAAACTTCTTAGACGTTCCGGTCTGAAGAAGAGCGCAATCAAACTCCATTTTAACTTCTTAGATGTGCCAGTTGAAGAAGTCCGCAATCAGACGTTGTCCGACTTTATCAGACATGTAGTCTGAAGAAGTGCGCAATCGGATGTCGCCCAACTTCATCAGACATTTAGTCTGAAGAAGAGCGCAATCGGATGTCGTCCGACTTCATCAGACGTGTAGTCTAAAGAAGAGCGCAATCGGACGTCGTCCCACTTCATCAAGCGTGTAGTTTGAAGGAGGACGCAATCAGACGTCGTCCGACTTCATCAGACGTGTAGTCTGAAGAAGCATCTGATATCGTGCTTCAATAGTCGTTTGAAGAGGCATCTGATTATCTACTCAGCAGCTTGGCAATCAACAATATTCTATTTTAGCCGTCTTCCCAGACATCTTAACACGCTTTTATTTCCTAAGTGCCACGTACTCAATATTACATCTCACATTCGAAACTATCCTGTACACCACGTTCTTGAGAATATTTTATAGTACAATCTGATACGCCATGATCAAACGCATATACTCTATTGTACTATCTCGTACACCTGACATACATCAACCAGATAGCTGACACGTGTTAAAGTAGAAGATTCGGCCGTTGGTGCACTTCAAGTATAAAAGGTGATCCAAGGACAATAGACGAATCTGTCGGTTCTTGAATTCTTAATTACTTGTTGAACACTCTATACGAATTAAGAATCACTAAGCGTTGTACTCACTCTCCTTGAGATTATTCTGTAATTCATCTACTGTTTCTTTCTGTGTGAAATTTCAGCATTGTAAGTTGAACAAAGGTTGTTCTATTCAACAGAGAGTAATTAGCTAGAATTTCAGAAACAAGCAGCTGTTAAGTCTTGTGTTTTCTGACCGGATTTGTGTAGCGTTATATACCAATCAAAGTCTTCTAGTGAATATTCTTATGAAAATAGAAGAAGGGGTGATGTAATAGTTTTTATCTCCGAACATCCATAAAAACTCTCTGTGTTATTTCCTTCCCGTTCCTTGCATTCATTCATCTGACGCTTCAACTCCAGCAAGTTGTTCCACACTTGAATTCGTTAGCTTGCAAAAATTTGTGAAGAATAGAAACAGATCTTAATCCTTCACATGATTAACATCGAATTGAAAGTCAAAAGTTGTCCTGTTTCATAATTTTTAACTTTTAATATTTTTTTTTCAACCAACATATGTGTTGTTGAAGAAGTGAAACAACAAGAGTTATTTAAAGATAAGTTGTCGTTGTTAGTTACCGGAGCATTTAGATCTGAAGTACTTACAATATTGGTTGGAGTGAGTGGTGCAAAACGGTTCGCATGATGTTTTAGTGGATTGGTAGACAATGCGAAGTCCATTGGTAGACAATGTGTAATTTGTGTTTATCATATAAATTGATGCTTATTATTATTATTATTATTATTATTATTATATATTAAATTGGGAACAATTTGAAAATAAATTATTTTAGTAATATTATTTTTGTAGATAATACTAAGAAAATTGTAGAAATTAAACTTTGTAATATTAAAAATAATTATTATATAAAATTTTGCAATTAGTGTTGTAGAAGAAAATTTTAATTTAATAAAAGTAAAATAATAATATCTTATTTAATTAGAGCAGTGATTTAATAGTTATAATGATAATAATATAACACTATAGAATGAGACTTTTTAAATAATTAATTTCATAAAATCCCAAAATATCTTTAAAAAAATCCACACCAAAACGAATTAAAATATTTTATAATTCGGCTGAATTGATAGAATTAGAATTTTAAATAATTTGGTAAAGTCCAAAATATCTTAAAAACAATTCCACATGAAAGAGTTCTAAACGCTTGATATTTTGACAAATAGTTAGGCTGAATTGAAGTTGACAATTATATATATATATATATATATATATATATATATATATATTTACTTGTTTTATGTATCATTTACTTACATATTTATTAAAATCTTAACATCTTTTATATATCATTTTATTAATAACAACATTTACTTCATTAAATTTTACAAAAATATAATAATTTAAGATACTTATTAAAAATTTATTTTTTTTTAAAGTTTTTATCAAATAAATTCAATCCGAACAAAATTAGTTTTACTGGACTTACAAGGAGTAATAAAATGTTTAGATGTCACTATTATTGTACTAGAGCTGTAAATGAGCTGAGTCGAGCTCGAATTTGCTTGAGCTCGAGCTCGACTCGTTTAAGTATTTATTAGCTCGACTCGAGCTCGAATGAGTTTATAAATTTAAGCTCGAGTTCGACTCGACTATTTACCTATAAGTTTGGCTCGACTTAAAAAGCTCCAAATCTAGCTCGAGCTCAAACTCAAGCTCAAATTCAAACCAAAATTTATTTTCAAAATGAAAATATCAAATTTTCAAACATATTCAACATTTAAAATATAATATTTTAAAATAAAAATATGAAACAATCATAACTATTTAAAATTTCAATAACACGATAATCCTAAAAGTATCAATTCATCATTACTAATCAAAATTCTAAAATATAAAATTCCAAAATCAAAGTACAAAACTATATAAACTGTTTGAACATTCAATATATTAATATTTTTTAAATCACGTTCTTCGAGCATAACACCAATACAATTACCTGCATTTAATAATATTAAATGTTTAAATTTAAAAAATAATTAATATAAAAATACATATTAAAATAAATAACTAAAATTTAACTTATACAAACCAAAATAAATTCAACCTGTTTTTTATTAAATATTATTATATATATTTAAATTATTTAAGTACAAATATAAAAGAATTTATTAATTTATTTATAGTAAGAATCTATTAATTTTTTTATATATTATTAATCTTGTAAATTCATTTTTTCTATCAACCTATTATATATAATATATACTAACATTTTTTTTTATCTTTTTATAATATATACAAAATATATATAAACATTTTTTTTATCTTTTATTATATATAATTAATCTTTTTATTTATTTCAATATTATATATAATATATTATTGTCTACTTTTTCTATCTAATCATAATATAAATTATAAACCATTATATATAATAATTTTTACTTTAATGTTCTTAAATTTATTTTGTTCCTGACTAATTGATCAATATATATAATAGTGTTTATATATATATATATATATATATATATATATATATATATATATATATATATATATATATATATATATAATAGTGTTTTTCTATATAGATCTAAATATATAATTTTTTATACAGATTTATTGACGGTCTATATAAACACAAATTTCTTGTAATACAAAAAAATTAAGGTTATCTAAAAGTATGAGTAATAGCTATTAGTATAAATGAAAATAAAATTTAATATATATGTAGGCTTCTTATGAATGAATGAGAGAAATAGCGTAAATTAGAGATAACATAAAAAAAATGTATTAACCTATTATGAATGAGTGAAAGTAATGATGAAGACAAATAAGAAGAAATGGTGAAGACAAAATAAGAAATGATGAAGACGGAGAAAGAAGAAGAAATGGTAAAAACGGAAAAAAGAAAAAGAGATGAAGAGTCACTTATGATTGATAAGTTAGAAATTTGGATTTTGTTTTATAACAATATGTTAGACTTTTAAATTATGACCGAGCCTTTCATGTTCTTTAATTCAAGAAACGGGTTCTTGATGGTGGAATTCAACACTCTAGCGCAGCGGACATAGAATTAGAGGAGAATTCGAGGTTAGGGAGAGAAGAGCCGAGGGGGAGGAGAGAAATACCACTAGATTACACCTAGCGGTCCAAGAAGGGGGAGGAGGGCCGAGAGATAACTTAAACACCAAGTTCCAAAATATCAATTCATAGCCCCAAAAAGTGGGGTGGGCATCACCATTTAAAGAGGCTGATTTACCCAAGAGTATTCGGTTACAACAAACTTTCAAAATAACAGAATTTAGTTTAAGAGAAATAAGAGAGAAAGTAAACAAAACAGAATTATTCCTTAAAAAACATAAACTGGCCCATATGGACAGTTGGGCCAAGAGACGGATGCACAAAATATTTTAGGACCGAGGTTTTTGATGAGAAGCCCGTAACATAATCTCCCCCTTCGAGGTTCGTCGCCCTCGACGAAAAGAACGTGGACTGGTCAGCCTCTAATACCCATCTTCAACTTCAAAACTATTGCTTCGGCCGGGCTTCGGCACATTCAGCAAAGGACGCAGCATAAGACCGTATTTTCACAAAAAACTTTCGGCAGAATCGCTTCAGTAGTGGAACTGGCCGGGTCCTTGCGGTCTTTTGCGCTGCCGGGTCGCTTGCCACTCCGCCCCTTTCTGGAATTTCTGTGCACCCAAGGTCGAGTTTTTCAGTGTTTAGAGCTGGCCTTGGTTGCTGCAATGGCCCCAGCGCCTGGTGCAAAAATACTTTCTTCCAACTTCGATTAAACTCCATACTTGGCTCAAAAATCTAGGCCAAGTCTTTTTCCCGAACCATCATAACAACAACATCGAACGAGCCATAGCTTCTAATTAGATCATTAGGAATATCTTCCAAAGTCATTGCAGCTAGTGAAACAGTTTGGCCTTCGGGCTTACTCTTTACTTGCATTTTGGCAGCAACAATATATTCATCTAAGGTCTTTTCCAACTGGTTTCCATGCATCAAACTGGCCCGCGACCGAGGAATCCCTTTAAGGACCGTGATTCTGTCTTGCTTATCATAGGATAGGGTCAGCTTTTCAAAATCCCAAGAAGACGGGACTAGAGTAATCAACCATTCAATTCCCAACACAATATCATAACCATCCATGGAAATTACCTTCATTTCTGTTTGGTATTCAATGCCTTCCATCGACCACTTCAAGTCCTTGCAAACACTAGAACATAACACATTAGACCCATCAACCACTCTAACCGATTGCACCTGGGTTGCTATGCTTTTATGGTCTATTTTCTCCAAAATCCTGCTATTGATAAAATTGTGGGTGCTGCCTGTATCGATCAAGATCACCACCGGCAGGTTCCCAATTTTGCCAAGAATCTGGAGCGTTTGGAAAGCTTTAGACCCGGTCAAGGCATGTAAAGATATGGCTGGTTCATCCCTTGAGCCGAGCAATAGAGGTGGATCATCCAAAACAGGTTCTTGATCAGGTTCTTGATCTTCTTGATTGGCCGAGACCATGAATAACTTTGATTTACACCTATGGTTTGGTTGCCATTTTTCATTGCAAGAATAGCATAGACCCTTCTTTCGCTTTTCATCCATTGAGACTGAGTCTAATTGCTTAACATGGCCCTGGTTTGCATTTGAAGTGGATCCATATGATGAATTCTTGAAGTCAGTATTGGTGCTCGGCCCGGCTGTGTTGGTATTAGATGGCGTGGGCAGCAACGATGCTTCAGCGCTGTACAAGTTACCACTGCTCATTAAGGACCGATATGTTGCTTCTTGGACTTTAGCCATGGCCATGGCTTCATTTAAAGAATCTGGGAATCGCAGCCTGATGCAGTTTGCAATTTTTTCCCTTAGACCGGACAAGTAACAATCAATGACGTAGTCCCTTGGCATATGTAACAACTTTTGAGAGATCGACATGTACCAGAGGTTATATTCTTGAACCGACGCAACCTGTTTTAAATTCATTAGCTGTCTCATTGGTGTATCATGTATAGATGGCCCGAATTGAGTCATAAGGTCTCTTTTGAACACGTCCCAAGATAAGGCTTCCATATGATTTCGGTTTTGAAGGTATGACCCGTACCACATTCTTGCTTCTCCAGAAAAATGAATGGGGGCAATTTCTAATTTAGTGGCATCCTTAGTTTTGTCCACTCTGAAAAATTGCTCGGCAGAAATTAGCCAGCCCTCGACATCCGACCCATCAAACCGAGGAAAATCGACCTTGGTTAGCCAAGTAGGAGGAGCATAGTGTTGGTCGCGGTTCTGGCCAGGGTGCGGGGGCCTAAATGGTGAAGGACCGTGGCAATAATTATCATCATAGGGTCTGTGGCGGGGTTCTTGCACATTTCCGGATGCCCCGCTCTCAAAGGCTGCCAATCTTTCTTCAGCCGCATCAAATCTTCGGTCTATGGCAGCTTGCATCGCGGCTGTTTGTTGGGACAGGTTTTCAATGAGGGCCTTGAGCGCATCCATTTCCGATGGCTGGCGAGTTTCTACCATGTTGAGAATCGGCCAGCTCTGATACCAAGATGTTAGACTTTTAAATTATGACCGAGCCTTTCATGTTCTTTAATTCAAGAAACGGGTTTTTGATGGTGGAATTCAACACTCTAGCGCAGCGGACATAGAATTAGAGGAGAATCCGAGGTTAGGGAGAGAAGAGCCGATGGGGAGGAGAGAAATACCACTAGATTACACCTAGCGGTCCAAAAAGGGGGAGGAGGGCCGAGAGATAACTTAAACACCAAGTTCCAAAATATCAATTCATAGCCCCAAAAAGTGGGGTGGGCATCACCATTTAAAGAGGCTGATTTACCCAAGAGTATTCGGTTACAACAAACTTTCAAAATAACAGAATTCAGTTTAAGAGAAATAAGAGAGAAAGTAAACAAAACAGAATTATTCCTTAAAAAACATAAACTGACCCATATGGACAGTTGGGCCGAGAGACGGATGCACAAAATATTTTAGGACCGAGGTTTTTGATGAGAAGCCCGTAACATACGTAACACAATATAATATAATAATTGGATTGTGGCCCTTCTATATGGACTTTGAAAGGAAAGAAAAATGAAAAAAAACATTGCTTTAAATTTTAAGTTTTAATATTAAAAAAATATATTATATATTATCATGCTCGAAAAAGCTCGACAAGCTTTCGAGCAAGCATTATATAAGCTCGAGCTCGGCTCGAACTCGATCAAAGTCAAGCTCAAAGTCGAGCTTTTACCGAGCGGCTCGCGAGCAGCTCATTAGCGGCTTGACTCATTTGCACCTCTAAGTAGAAATATGAAGTATTTATTCCATCACTCGTTATTTAGGATCTTTCAAAAAAAAAAACATATTTCAATAGTATAATTTATTGTTAATAGGACTTGATCATTTTGGTTAGGAAAATATTTAAAATAAAATCAAACTCGATCTCATACTTTATTTTGTTTCTTGAGTTGGATGCTCTTGTTGCAAAGGACTAGCTAATTAATTATTTTAGAGAAACTGGTGACTAACAAACATTATTAATTCAAGTTATTAAGAATTAATTAAGAAGAAAATTTAAATGATATTTTTTTTAAAATAAATAAAAATATATATTTAAAAATTTAGAGACTTGATTGATGAGACAGTCAATTATTTAGATCATTTTCAAATAACCCAAAACAACTGGCCTATTTGATTATGAAGTTAGTAATAATTAAGAAACTTATTAAAAATCTAAAAACTAAGTGCAATTAAAAATTATAGAGAGTGATCAGTTCGATATATGCGTGGCCGAATAATGTGAACAATTAATTATAAGTGATATATTACGAATAAAAATGGTTCTATTTAATTGTGTTATTAGGCGGTTGGATGTGTTTTTTTTCACAAACTTAGATGATCATGATGGTGTATGTTTGTTTGATTTGGAATTTAATTTCTAATTTATCCACAAAATTGATACTTTCTCAAGATGCGTAGTAAAAAGTTTTATCTGTAAAAAAAAGTATTAATAAATTGTGAACTAATAAAAAAAAATACAAATAATATTATGTTCAATTTGTTATTCTAAACAAAATAGTATTGTTATTAAAATGGAAAAAAAAAATCTAATATATAAACTAGTAAAAAATGATGTACTATATTATCATATTGTAAGTAAAAAAAAACCTTAAAAAGAAATTATAATTTATTTTTGTAAATAACTAGAATAATTCGAGTGACTAACCAAATGTCACGAATTCGATTTTTACCATTCTACTATAAATGTAAGTTAAAATTATTGGCATAATTATAGAATTGTGGTTAATTCTTATGTTAGAATATAAAATAATATATGTAAGATAATATTGTGATAATTCTTATCACAATATTATATTATTATACTATATTATATTAGTTTTCTTATAATAGGTGAAATTTATAATATCATTCAATACAATCTCCTAGATTCAACATGGTATTTGAGCCAAACTTTTATTCTTGAGCTACAAATTTAATCTTTAGCTGCCTACATCAATGGTTACCTTAGCCATTGATGGAGGGCTCTAATCATTATTATTATATTTTTTAATAATATTTTTTTTCTTTCAAATAATTTTGTTGATGTTTTTATTTTTTTCGACAATCATATTCTTTGAGTTTGTTTTTAGTTGTTACTTTATCTCATCAGTTAATGTCATATTTTTATTGGTGTTAATTCAATCATATGTGCTCTTTTACTGGTTATTTAGTCAACACACTATCATTCTCTCTTTAAAATGAGTTTTTCAAGTGTTGTTTCACCCAGCATTCTATTTTCATGGGATTCTACATTCTTCGCTGGTTTTTTCTTTAATGTAACACACTTTCATCCCGTCATTGGATGAATTTCGAGACTCGTGAGTAACTTTGGAGTTCATTCGTTTGTTGTTTCATTCCAGTATTCAACGCCTATGTGATTCTACATGGTTTATCATTCAACACACTGCCATCATGTAACTAGATGGAGCTCGAGAGTTTATGAAGCTTGAAGAATACACCATCAACATTTCAACATCTCGTCTTCAACCTCAAGTTATTCAAACATTTTCCATCTTGAGTTTGAGGAGGGATGTTAGAATATAAAATAATATATATGTAAGATATTATCACAATATTATATAAATTGTAATAATATCATTAATATATTGTATTATATTATATTATATCATTATTATATTATATTATATTAGTTTCCTTATAATTTATGAAATTTAATATATTATTCAATATAATCTCATTCTAGATTTTAACTTTCTAAATTCTATCCTTTTTTTTCTCTTTTTTTTTTCTTCCATATGGGACTATTAGTTAATTTATTTTTGTCAGCATGACTAGATAAGAATGAACATACATGCGTAACATGTATTATTATTATTATTATTATTATTATTATTATTATTATTATTATTATTATGTCGGCCCCTTAACCTCTTTAATTTTGACGACTTAATTGTACGATTAATGAGATTTTGACCCACCAAGAGCTTATTATTTTTTTAAAATCTAATATAAATAAGTGTGATGAGAGTAAGACTCAAGCTCTATTGAGATAGGGTTGTAAAAGTAAAATTTAGGTTTAAAAAAAATAATTTGATGTTTTATTTATAAAATAAAATATGTTGTTTGAAATTTTATTAAAAATATTTAAAAATATATATATGTTATTTGAGTTTAATATTATTTAAATCATACATATTTTTTACTGCAGCCAATAAAAACAAGCTTGGAAGGATATGCTTCCCCAACTAGTGGATCAGAGAGAATGTTCAATCATCTCTTAACATGTGCTTCACCCAACTAGTGGATAGGAGAGAATGAACAATAAGTTCATCTAAGGCTAGTTTGATTCTTATTAGAATCTTAAATAATTATAACAAGATGTTAAAGTAGTTTTGATGTATAATCTACAGTAAATAATTAAAATCAAATTAAAATATTTGAGTGTTTAACGAATAAGTTAAGAACAAATAAATGATATAAGTTAGAGCGATTAAATATATATAAACACACTCAGTATTACGTACATATTTGAATGAGCAAACATTAAAATGAATTGAATGAGCTGAATTAAAATAGCTCTTAGTAAACATTCAGTTGATTTTCTAACATTGTTTATAAAAGGTAAAAAAATTCACTATTGGTGAAATTGTAATCAAATTTAGGAGAAAAAAATCTCTTTTACCATAAAGAAACGAGTTTATTTGTAGTTAGAGATGGACATAGGTACACGTAAACTCAATATTTGTGGGCATTAGATGATCAAGTTTGATAATTTAAAATTGAGTTAAGAGGAAAGGAGAAGGTTACCTCTAATCAGGTAAGAAAATAAGAAGGGTACGAAATTAAAATCTCACTAATTAATATTAAAAAAAATTAAGACTTTGAATGACTTTTTTACATGTCACATCATAATAATCATTACAATAAACATTTAATTTTAGTAACAAAAATATATTTATTTCTTAACTTTTTATATTACATCTTTTAACAACAGAATATTATTTTTCTCTATTATCTGTCTATAATTTTTATTCTCTTTAATTATTTTTTCAACTCTACTAACAACATTGTTATATTTTTAACATATGTAATATAAGTATTTAGGTAAGTAATGTTTTTATTTGTCTTTTAAAATTTCGATATTAATAATTTTAAAATTTATTTATATTTAATAAATTTATGTTTCACATTTAATCGGGTACATGTTTTTCCGAGTACCCTGAGTAAAATAAAAATCGAGTTCAGAGATAGATAATTCGCTACTCGGTGGGTACAATACCAATGTCATTTCTAGTTGTGGCCACTAAGTGTGCTAATATGGGGTTCATCAGCCTTAGACTAAATGATCTATGAGTCTTGTCCTTCAACCCTGAAAGATGTACCGGTTCTACTACTTCTATATCGTCCAAATTAATAACTAAGGCAAAAAATGTCACTTTGAGCTTACGATCTCAACTGATGAGCTTAGAAAAACTCATTCAATATTTGGACTTGCATAGACAATTGGTGTTTTCTTTTATTAAGCACGGTAATATTCTCGTTCCTATATAAATGAATATGAAGGACAAATGGTGAAAGGGGACCTTGCCTCGTATTGAAGTCTTCAAGAATAGTACCCTCACCTTCTTATAATCCAAATTTACCATTTAATTAAATGAATATTGAGAACAACTTCATATTTTCTCTTTTAAATGAATACATTGTAGATGTATGAATAAATACAACTGCACACACTAGTAAAAAAGGGTCTTTACCGACAGATGTTACCGAGATTTTATAAAACTCTCGATATTAGTCCCGAGAGAGAAAAAACTGTCGTGATTAAAAATAGATTTCGAGAGGTGTATAAAACCTTCGGTCTTTCGGGTTTGACTCTTTCAAAAAAACAGAAAAAATTCTAAGTGTTTGTGTTGGAGGTAATTGCGAAGGTTATTCAAAGATCCCTCGGTTTTGACTCTGCCCAATTGGGTAATTGCGAAGGTTTATTGGAAATCTTCGGTTTTAACTTTTCCAAAAATAAAATGGAAAAAATTCTAAGTGTTGGGAAGGGGTAATTGCGAAGGTTTATTGAAAAACCTTCGGTTTTGACTCTACCCAAAAAAACTGGGAAAACTCTAAGTGTTGGGAAGGGGTAATTGCGAAGGTTTATTGGAAAACATTCACTTTTGACTCTTCCCAAAAGTAATTATCGAGAGTTTTAGAAAAACTCTTGGTAAAAACCTTACTAATTAAAAGCATATCCCCTTTTCTTTTCCCGATTATTCCAGACGCCTCTCTCTCTCCCCTCTCTCTCGCCGCTACAGATTCTTCAACTTAAGGTTAGTATATGTTAGATTTATATATAAAAATGTTAGATTTAGATGATTTTGTTTTCATTTTAGTTAGTATATGTTAGGTTTAGGGTAATTTTGTTTTAATTTTGGTTAGTATATGTTAGATTTAGAGTTTTTTGTTATAATTTTGGTTAGTATATGTTAGATTTAGGGTTGATTTTTGTTTGAATTTTGGTTAGATTCATATGTATTTATGGTTGTTTTTGTTTGAAATTTTGGTTAGATTCAAATATGTCTTAAGTCGTTGTATTAATTAGGATTTCATTTTTATTTTGGTTAGATTCATATATGTTATATATATAAAGAATATGGAAATGGAATCCCAATTTATTAATGATATGCATTTAGGATGATTGAATGGTCGCGTATGCGAAAAATACCAAAGAGACTACACAAGTCATTCCAGAACCTGCTAGCACAATCAAATGACCTTACGATTTGAGTAGAGACTTCTAGAGTTGACACAGTGTCTGTCGTGGCGGACCCGATGGCTACTACTGACGTTAAACATGAGGAGGATGCGAGACACCTGACGTTGGCATTGAAGCAAATTCAATTGAGGGATATGGAAAGAGCGCAAATGCTTATTGAAATTAAAACGAAGAGGGTGCAAATGACACAAAGATTGAAAAAATATGAATAACAAATTGAATTTTTCATGAAGCAGAATCAACCCCCAGCTACTTAGTACATTAAAGTTTTTGAATAATTATAAACGTTTTGGTTCGACTGATAACATGTTTTAGGATAATTGGGTACATTTTGTTTCAACTGATAATAGGTTGTTTGGATAATTGACTTTGGTTTAGAATTTTGGAATTATAATTATCTTTTAGTTGATGAATGTTATTGTATATGTATTGGTTTGCCTTATTTGAGAAATTTATTGACAATTTTCGGTTTTGACTCTTCCCAAAAAAAAACTAGAAAATTATTTTAAGTGTTAGGGAGGGGTAATCGTAAATGTTTTTCAATAAACCTTCGCTTTTGACTCTTCTATAAAAAACTAGAAAATAATTTTTTTTAAGTGTTGGGAAGGGATAATCGCGAAGGTTTTTCAATAAACCTTCGCTTTTGACTCTTCCCAAAAAAACGGAAAAATTCTAAGTGTTGGGAATGTGTAATTGCGAAGGTTTATTAAAAAAATCATTGTTTTTTACTCTTCCCAAAAAAACTTGAAAAATTATAAGTGTTGGGAATGGGTAATTGCGAAAGTTTATTGAAAAACCTTCGCTTTTGACTCTTCCCAAAAAAATGGAAAAAATTCTAAGTGTTGAGAATGGGTAATTGGGAAGGTTTATTAGAAAAACCTTTGCTTTTGACTCTTCCCAAAAAAACTGGAAAATTTTCTAAGTATTGAGAATGGGTAATTGCAAATGTTTATTGAAAAACCTTCGCTTTTGACTCTTCTAAAAAAATTGGAAAAAATTTGAAGTGTTGGGAATGGGTAATTGCGAAGGTTTAGTCGTGGACCCGTTAGTTATTGTTGACCCAGCACATGATACACATGTGGGGGATTAGGCTGAGGCGAAAGAGTTTATTGAGAGTACGTTTGTTGAGATGGAGGATTAGATGGAGGGTCACAAGGAGGATCATGAGCACCATTCCACTCCCGATCCATTATCGACAAGTAACATGTTTACACTTATTTATTGTTTGTATTGATTAACATCTAATTTTGAATTTGATAATTTTGAAGAATCTTCCGCCCGCAAGAGACGGGGGAAGAACAATAATATCGCTCTATCTAGGAGGACACTAGGGACGAAGATTGTTCTGACTTTCATAGAGGTAGATAGGAGGCCCAACGGCAACGATGGAAGACGCATGTGGTCTAGACATGTGGGGTTGGTAGTGCGGGACCCCTCAGCCATCTCACACCGTTCGCTGAAATGGAAGACATTTAGTGCTGACCAATTAGATTCACTTTGGCTTGCTATTAAGGTGATAATTATTTAATTATATATTAATCATTCAATACTTTTTTATAACATTTGAATGTTTTATTTTTCAAGATCCGTTCGAGAGTATTAATGGTTCTATTGATCAACAATGAACGACCGGATTGGCACTCGCCAGACAGATATAGGATAGGTGACGCTCTGATTTGAATAGAGATTATATATGGGTTCATCAAGGAGCTGAGATAACGGTACTTGCCAATCCCCCACGAGACTACTATCTAGCTTATTGGGAGTTCGTGTGTCGGAACCATTACTTCACAGATAATTTTAAGGTAAGGTTTCACAATTCAAATAAAATATGATATCAATTATTATAACTTCATTTTTTATTTTAAATGTAGAAAAACAGTCGTACTAATATTGTTAACAGGAATAAACTAAAATTCTCGCATCATACTAGAAGTAGACCATTTATACAAGTGGAAGAAGAGTTGGTATGTACATTATTTCTAATAACTTAATATAAAGAATGTTATTAATATTATAAATCATTTATTTTAACAGACGCTTGAAATAGGACGGACCCCCTTTGTCGTTGAAGTTTTCAAGAGGACCCATACCCTGAAACCTACAAAATAAAACCTCAACCCGATCCCGGACGAACGAGCGCAAGAGAAAATTGTAAGTTAATTGAATTTAAATAAATTATATATAGCTAGCTTATTTATTATATAAATGAAAATTTATTTCAAATGTGCAGACAGAGATGGAGGAAATAAGAAGCAACGAACTGGATATCTCTGACTTCGACTTGACAGAGAGAGTGTTCGGATGTCAAATGCATGGGATAGTGATAGGTATGGGAGTCGGCGTCCGGCCCACACAATTTCGAGAGGATCGTCAAAGTGGCAACAATTCTTAACGATCCATTGATCGGTTGTTGGAGGAGAATGAAAAAATAAAAGAAGATGTGAGAACTATGGCAATGACAATGGAGGAAATTCAAAGTAGGGAGATGGAAAGAGTGGAAAGGGAGATGGAAAAAGCGGAAAGGGAGGGTGAAATGGAAGCGGAGAGGGTGCAAATGAAGAAAAAATGGAGAGATATGAAGAACAAATTGAGTTCTTAATGAGGCGGTATCAACCTCCTCCTCCTCCCCCAACTAATTAGTACATTATAGTTTTTGAAAAAATGTTTTGATTACATGTTATTTGGATGATTGAGTTTGGTTTAGAATTTTGGAACTATGAATGTTATTGTATTAGTTTGGCTGAACAGATTTTGGTTTATGAATGTATTGACTTTGGCTGAATAGGTTTTGGTTTATGGATGTATTGGTTTGGCTGAACAAGTTTGGATTGCGGAAAACAGTAGGCCTATTTAAGACATTTATAGGGGAGATACCGAGAGTAATTAGGAAAACTCTCAATTTTTTTCTTTCACACAAAACTGAGAGTTATTAGGACAACTCTCGATTTTTCCTATCAAGAAAAACCGAGAGTTATTTGAAAAACTCTCGATTTTCTTGAAAAGGGAAAAACCGAGAGTTATCTAAATAACTCTTGGTTTTTCTTGAAAGGGAAAACCCGAGAGTTGTCCTAATAACTCTCAGGTTTATTTGAAAAGGGAAAACCGAGAGTTTTCTAAATATCTCTCGGTTTTTCTTGAAAAAGAAAAACCGAGAGTCTTACTAATAACTTTCGGGTTTATTTGAAAGGGAAAAACCGAGAGTTTTCTAAACAACCCTTAGTTTTTCCCTTTCAAGAAAAACCGAGAGTTTTTCAAATAACCCTCGGTTTTCCCCTATCAAGAAAAACTCAGAGTTTTCCAAATACCTTTCATTTTCTCTCTCTTGTATCTAAATCGGGAGATTTACGAAATCTCTCGGTAAACACTCAATTATATTTACTAAGAGTGGCAATACCGACGAACGTCGAGAGTTACTCAAACTATTGGTATTATGTCTTTACCAAGAGATATATGGCCATTATCGAGAGATTGTACTCTCTATAATGACCCTTTTTTTACTAGTGTAAGTTGAATTTAGGTAATGTAATTTGAGCTTATTTTTAAATTGTCAAATAAATTGAAGATAGTTTAAACTTTTAAAATTTAATTTTACAGAAATAAAATGAATTTATCACATTTAAAAGAACATGTTATTAAATAAATAAAATTTTAAAAACAAGATTTATATATATTTATATGCATGCGGATCCAGAATTTAGAGTTGGGGTGAGTTTGAAAAACATTTGGTGTATACTTACAAAAATAACGAGAAAATTTTGGATAAAACAAGTGAAAAATGTAAATATTACCATTTTTTACAATAATTTTAAATAAATAAAATTTTAAAAATAAGATATATATATATATATGCACGCGGATCCAGGAATCAGAGTTCGGGTGGGTTTGAAAAAAATTTGGGGTGGGCTTATAAAAATAACGGAAAATTTTTGGATAAAACGAGTGAATAAAGGTAAGTATTATCATTTTTTAATAATTAAATTAACAAACCGTGAATTATATTGAATTATTTTTTAAAAAAAATTAGGAGGTAAAATCGGGATGGGCGAGTCCATACATAGATCTGCCCCTACACGCGGAACCGATTTCAGTCGTCCTCGTCCAAGGCATGCACCAAAACACACCACAATACTCTCTCACAATCACCCCGCGCTAGAAAATGATCCAACATTGTGTTTCACGCTTGTTAATCCGTGTTATTTTAATTGAAATAATAGGTGTCGTTGATTCAATTAATAACCAAGATTAAGAGTGTGTTTGGTACGTAGTTTTTTTACTCCGGAATAGGAAAGAGATTAAAAATAGATGTTTAGTACGTGGTTTTAATTGATGAACAGTAAAATAATTCTCATATACTTGGGAATCATCCAATCCCTCAATATTATGAATATTATGGGAATGAAACACATTCTAGACTCTCTCCTATATATATATATAATTCTCTATCTACTCTTCTTTAACTCCACATCCACTCAATTCTTCTTTTTTTTTCTGCTTCTCATTTTCTTAGTTCTCATCTCTATTCTTTTTCTCTTCTCCATGTTTTTTTTTGATGCTTCTCATTTTCTCAATTCTCATGCTAATACAAATAATTTTGAATTTCTTATTTGAATAGATATATTTTGATTTTTCTTTATTTGAATAGATATATTTTGATTTTCTTTATTTGAGTAGATATATTTTGATTTTCTTTTATTTGAGTAGATATATTTTGATTTTCTTTTACTTGATTAGAGATATATAAATTATGTTGGTTATGTGTGATTTAAACAAGAGCCAAAGAAATTAATAGATATAAAGGTATTTATAAAAAAATAGTTTTTACATCATATTTATTGTTTTTTTATTTATCATGATATTTTACAATTTTAATGATTCTCGTTTAATTAATTTTAGTATAAAATAATAAATTTTTACTTAATTTAAGTATAAGATAATAATTTTTTACGTATCAAAATCAACTACTCTAATTAACTTTATTCAAATAAATACGTTAAAATTTATAATATAAATCAATCAAACTACATCAATCATCGTATCATGATAATAATTAATAAAAATATAATAAAAGGAATAATTTTTTTAATATAAAACTTATTAATAATTTATTTTACTTTGACTAATTTTTTTTATATTTATTTATTTTGACATCTATATATTAGATTAATTAATTTATTTATATAATTTTTAATTGAGTAATAATAGGAAGAGAATAAACAAACTTAATAAATTTATAAGTATATTAAATTATAAATTTATAAAAATTAAGTATAAAAATTAATTATTGTGCAAATAAAATACTATCAATAATAATCATCAAACCAAACTAAACATTATCAATGGTAATGGTAATGGTAATTAATACCTGTCTTAACCAAACATTACATTTTTATCAATCATACTCATTCTCATCCCACACATCTATCAATCACATTCATATTTTCATTCTCGCTCCACACATCTATCAATCACATTCATATTCCCATTAACATCTTTTAAAATCAAATATTTATTTAATCTGAATTGTTCATATAATTACCGATCCAACGGCTAAGATCAGCTCATCGAGATAGATAAGAAAATAATAAATTAATAACTATATAAAAACATTTTAGCCAAGGAACATGAATAATTTCTTCGTCCCAGGCACCTTCTAACCCACTCAAGATTAATATTATCCAAAATTATAAAAAAAAAATATCAAAGTATTTAATATACTAGACAACAAGATAAAATAAAAAACAGCCCTAATAATAAAGTTTAGACAGCCTATAATAATAATAATCAATTAACATACATATCATTAGGACTTAACATATCATTAGGGGCAAGTGGTTGGTCGTTTTTATCGAAAAAATCATCTAAATTGTTTTGTCGGTTTTTAAAATCTTCATCCATCGATTAGCGGTTAAACGTTGGTTCGATTTGATCGGTTATAAAATTGGTTCGATCAGTTTATTGTGGATCATTACAACTAGTCTAGAAAGAGATACGTATAAAAATATATCAAAAGATATATATATACATTCGATCGGTTAAACCGTTGATTTTAGCTTTTATTTTTTTAACCGTCAACCCTGTTCGGTTCTAGTTTGCGGTTTTTTTGGTTTTGCTTACACCCCCTACTATAAATATTATGCAGCTATTAGTAGGGACAATGTAAATGTCCACTCATTAGGTTAACTACTCACTAATTAATTTAACTGCCACTTTGTATTCCCTATATATATAGATGCAATTGCAATATAGATGTGGTGAGAAATATATCAAGACTTTCTTTCTGATTTCAACTAATCAAATTCTCACATGGTATAGAGCAGTAACTGCTCCTAACTGTTCTGTCACCGACCATCTTCTTCCCGGTTCTCGATCGTCCTCGTCCTCTTCCTCATATTCTTCTCTAGATGGCGAATTCAAAGAATGAGTCCTCTTCTGCTAAAGGGCCTTCTCCAATTTCTCCCTCGTCGTCTAATCTTGTCTCTTATGTCTTTCTTCTTGTCAATGTATCATACCAAATTATTGAAAATTCAGACAACAATCAATTGACAATCTGCTAGACCCTAAGCATCAAGGCCTCGGTCGTAGAATAATTCCAGCAACCTTTCTCGGCACTCGGTCTCGGTCCTATGGTGCACATGGGCCAGATTTCTGTTTTGTTGTATTAATATTTTGTTTTGCTTTCCTGTTCTGTTTTTACAAACCGAATTCTATTATTTTCTAGTATTTGTTGTAACCGAATATTATGGGGCAAGACATCACCTATATAAGGCTGGTCTTTATTCCCCAGGGACCCATGAATGGAATAATGAAGATATGAACTTCGGCAATATTCATCTATTATTATTTACTATGGAATGTTTGGTATAAACCAACAGTATTTCTCTTCGCACACTTGGTTCTTCTATCCCCTCCCCCAAATTCTCTATCGAAAACCTTCCGCTGCCCTTTGATTGTAGAATTTCCATCGGTCTTAGAGATCAAGACTTGATTCTTGAACCCAAAACATACCTTACGAAACAAGTCGTAACATTCTTGGTATCAGAGCCCTACGATCCTCAAAAGAAAGAAACCCGATAGCAACAAAGATGGATGATCTTCAGACCTTACTCGAAGGGCTGACCCAACAATATGCATCCATGAATACTGCCCTACAGCAAAAACACATGACCGAACAGGCTGCCTTGCACAATGTCTTTCAGCAAAATATGGACAAAATGTATACTACTGGAAAAACCTTGAGAGCCATTGAAAGAGGTGCGTTTAATAATGACCAAGATCCCCGCACCCGACCCTATGATATTGCTTCTTGCTACCTTCCTCCAACCCGGCTCACAAATGTTAATATTCCTGAATTTGATGGGACTGATTTGGAGGGCTAGCTCTTATTTGTCGAGCAAGTCTTTAGGGAGAGGAAGACAAATGATGCCACAAAGCTAGACATTGTCCGCACTCACTTCTCAAAAGAGGCAAGAGTGTGGCATGAATCATATTTGCAGAATCGCAACCAAAAGGTATCATTGACGTGGGATGCATTCAAGAGGCATCTCTTGCTGCGATTCGGTCGCAGGCCCTTGTACAGCTCCAAACCGCCGCTGCTGCCCAAACCATGCATTATTATCACGGTCTGGACGGGCACAAACCGGACGACCGATCCCAAGGAAGACCGACGCTATACTTGCAATGATAATTGGGAGCCCAGTCATAGGTGCAAATCCAGATTGTTCATGGCCCCGGCTAATCAACAAGAAGTCCAAGAACTCGTTCAAGAACCCGTGCAAGAATCAGGTTTTTATGACCCACTTTTGCTGCCTGAGACAAGGGACGGATGTGTCATTATTTTGCACACTTTCACGGTCCATCAGGATACCCCTCGGTCGCGGGCTAACATAATACAAGGCGACCAGCTGCACAAGGCCTTTGAAAATTATAATGTTGCTGCCACGGTACAAATAAAGAGAAAGAATGAATGTCAAAGTGTTTCACTTGTTTTGGAAGACGCTCCTGAAATTTTCCAAAAAATAATCAAAGGGCTCACCCAGCAACCCCACAACCGACTACCAGCCAGGAAGGTAGTCGGAAGACATGGCTATGTTGTTGCGCATGTGTTGCTGGTTTGGATAAATGACTGGGATTGGTTGTTTGAAGATATTATAGAGTATGCCCGGAAGAAAAATGGCCCTTTTGCTGCACCTGGCGTGCTGGACCGAAGGAAGGATTGGTCGTGGAGCAAGAAGACCGAAGGCTTCTGAGAAATGCGGTCCTCGACTCCGACACTTGCTGGACTTGCTGAAATCCGACCGAATTCTTTGAAATATTGAGCATGCGCATTAAAGGCTCGGCAAACCACGGTCTTTTTCGTCGAGGGCGACGAATTTTGAAGGGGGAGATAATGCTAGACCCTAAGCATTAAGGCCTCGGTCATAGAATAATTCCAGCAACCTTTCTCGGCACCCGGTCTCGGTCCTATGGTGCACATGGGCCAGATTTCTGTTTTGTTGTATTAATATTTTGTTTTGCTTTCTTTTATATTTTACAAACTGAATTCTGTTATTTTCTAGTATTTGTTGTAACCGAATATTCTGGGGCAAGACACACCTATATAAGTCTGGTCTTTCTTCCCCAAGGACCCATGAATGGAATAATGAAGATATGAACTTCGGCCATATTCATCTATTAATATTTACTATGGAGTGTTTGGTATAAACCAACAGTATTTCTCTTCGCACACTTGGTTCTTCTATCCCCCCCCCAAATTCTCTATCGAAAACCTTCCGCTGCCCTTTGATTGTAGAATTTCCACCAGTCTTAGAGATCAAGAACTTGATTCTTGAACCCAAAACATACCTTACGAAACAAGTCGTAACATTCTTGGTATTAGAGCCCTACGATCCTCAAATGAAAGAAACCTGATAGCAACAAAGATTGGTAATGGTTATCTCCTACTGAAGACAGCAAAGGAGATATAGAATGCTGCCTACTCGAAGGGCTGACCCAATAATATGCATACATGAATACTTCCCTGCAGCAACAACACATGACCGAATAGGCTGTCTTGCACAATGTCTTTCATAAAAATATGGATAGAATGTATGCTACTGGAAAAAAGCTTGACAACCATTGAAAGAGGTGCGTTTAATAATGGCCAAGATCCCCGCACCCGACCCTATGATATTGCTTCTTGTTACCTTCCTCCAACCCGACTCACAAATATTAATATTCCTGAATTTGATGGGACTGATTTGGAGGGCTGACTCTTATTTGACGAGCAAGTCTTTAGGGAGAAGAAGACGAATGATGCCACAAAGCTAGACATTGTCCGCACTCATTTCTCAAAAGAGGCAAGAGCGTGGCATGAATCATATTTACAGAATCGCAACCAAAAGGTATCATTGACGTGGGATGCATTCAAGAGGGATCTCTTGCTGCGATTCGGTCGCAGGCCCTTGTAAAGCGCCAAGCCGCCGCTGCTGCCCAAACCATGCATTGTTAACACGGTCTGGCCGAGCACAAATCGGACGACCGATCCCAAGGAAGACCAACGATATACTTGCAATGATAATTGGGAGCCCAATCATAGGTGCAAATCCAGATTGTTCATGGCCCCGGCTAATCAACAAGAAGTCCAAGAACTCGTTCAAGAACCCGTCCAAGAATTAGGTTTTTATGACCCACTTTTGCTGCATGAGACAAGGGACGAACGTGTCATTATTTTGCACACTTTCACGGTCAAGTAGGGTACCCCTCGGTCGCGTGCCAACATAATACAAGGCGATCAGCTGCACAAGGCCTTTGAAAATTATAATGTTGCTGCCACGGTACAAATAAAGAGAAAGAACGAATGTCAAAATGTTTCACTTGTTTTGAAGACGCTCCTGAAATTTTCCAAAAAATAATCAAAGGGCTCACCCAGCAACCCAACAACCGACTACCAGTCAGGAAGGTAGTCGGAAGACATGGCTATGTTGTTGCGCATGTGTTGTTGGTCTGGATAAAGGACTGGGTTTGGTTGTTTGAAGACATTATAGAGTATGCCCGGAAGAAAAATGGCCCTTTTATTGCACCTGGTGTGCTGGGCCGAAGGAAGGATTGGTCGTGGAGCAAGAAGACTGAAGGCTTCTGAGAAATGCGGTCATGGACTCCGACACTTGCTGGACTTGCTGAAGTCCGACCGAATTCTTTGAAATATTGAGCATGCGCATTAGAGGCTCGGAAGACCTCGGTCTTTTTTGTCGAGGGCGATGAATTTTGAAGGGAGAGATAATGCTAGACCCTAAGCATCAAGACCTCGGTCGTAGAATAATTTCAGTAACCTTTCTCGGCACCCGGTCTCGGTCCTATGGTGCACATGGGCCAGATTTCTATTTGTTGTATAAATATTTTGTTTTGCTTTCTTTTTCTATTTTACAAACCGAATTCTGTTATTTTCTAGTATTTGCTGTAACCGAATATTCTGGGGCAAGACATTACCTATATAAGGCTGGTCTTTCTTCCCCAAGGACCCATGAATGGAATAATGAAGATATGAACTTCGGCCCTATTCATCTATTATTATTTACTATGGACTGTTTGGTATAAACCAACAGTATTTCTCTTCACACCCTTGGTTCTTCTATCCCCTCCCCCAAATTCTCTATCGAAAACCTTCCGATGCCCTTTGATTGTAGAATTTCCACCGGTCTTAGAGATCAAGAACTTGATTCTTGAACCCAAAACATACCTTACGAAACAAGTCGTAACACAATCACATGAAATGCAAAAAACTCATTCATAACTTCTTACAAACTCAATGGTAAGAACCACATGGCCTAGGTAAACTCTGTTAGAATCTACATATATATGGGAAATGAAAAGAAAGATTCATTAATTCACCTACTCCAGCCACCACATGCCAAAAGTTTGAAGCGTGGAATAGAGAGAATCATCAAGTGATGTTGTGGCTCTTGAATTCCATGTCCACTACTATTGGAGAGAACTATCTCAATCATACTACATCAAAGTCAATTTGGGACACTCTCAAAACACGATATTCCTGCATTGACAATAGCTCCAAACTATTCCAAGTCGAACTCATACTTCATAGATTAGAACAAGGAGATAAAATGGATGTCGAACAGTTCTCTAGCGTCCTAGATAAAAATTGGCAATTGGTCGACTGTTATTAAGACAATCATTGACGATGCCCTGAAGACTATGAACTTCACTAAAAGAACACTGAGATACGTCATATTTATAAATTTCTCTTTGGATTAAATCCCAACTTCAAACTAGTATGATCGAGAATCATGGCGATGAAACATACGTCAAGCATCGACGAAGTGTTCTTCGAGGTACGTCAAGAGGAAATTCGACTCCAAGTGATAGTGAAACTTAAAGCATCAATTGTTATTGTCGAACTTTTCGCCCTCTACTCTGAAAATCCAGACGAATCTATTGCTCTTGTAAGTCAGAAACTTAATTCTGATTTGAGGAAAGGAACTTGTCCGTACTGCAATCACTATCAAAACCTCGAACACCTTAAAGATCGTTGTTGAATTCTACATGGGAAGCCCACTAATTGTAAACGCTCTCATCGGAAGTTGAAAGAAAATTTTACTTCCTCAAAAGTGTTTAGTCGAGAGAAAAGCGCACAGCTCAAGACGATGTTTAGAGATTTATACGCGAACTCAGCTCAGCGACCGACTCTTATCTCTTTTGGCTCTCTCACTTCTACTACTTTATTTGGTGCACACTCTGGAACATTAACTAATGTTGAGGGTGGGGTTCGTTTGGAAACTTCCCTAAAGGTATGAAATTTAATGTCTTGAATAAAAATTATGCCAATTGGATAATTGACTCAGGTTCGTCTGATCACATGACTATAAATAAATCAAATTTGGTAAATTATCATTCATGTAACAAAGATCTCAGAATTAAAATTGATAATGGATCATCGATTAAAATATTTGGATTCAGGTCAGTTTATATTTCGAACAAATTATTTCTCAAGTCGGTTCTCTTTGTACCTCAACTCGAGTGTAATTTATTATCAATAAGAAGACTAATTATGGATCTAAATTGTCGTACTAATTTTCACCAAATCGTTGTGATTTTCAGGCCACGGGTTAGGGGACGAAGATTGGTAGTGTTGAGCTATGTTGGGTCTTTATATCATCCGTGGAAATTCTCCACATATTTCCAATGCCCCATTTTATTCAATTTTTAGTTATGTCTATGATAGAAATACAAAAGTCATGTTGTGGCATTATAGATTAGGTCATCCTAACTTCATTTACCTCGCTAAACTTTTTACTAATTTATTTATTAATGCAAAGTTTGGTGCATTTCAATGTGAAGTTTGCGAATATGCTAAATATTCTCGTACTCACTTTCCTCGATAGTTTTATAAAGCTTCCAAACTGTTTGTATTGTTCCATAGTGATATTCGGGGTCCTTCAAAAGTTAAAACATTGAATGGAAAACGTTGGTTTGTTATTTTATATGATGATCATACACGGCTAACATGATTTTTTTCACATGAAGTATAAGTCTGAAGTCAATGAAATCTTTCAACAATTCTATTCAATGATCTATACTTAATTTTAAAGTCCGATTTTTGCTATCAAAATAGACAATACAAAGAAATTTTTCTCACAATCCCACAAGATTCCTCTCGACAAAAGGGATTATTTATCTTAGTTCATGTGTCGACACTCCACAATAGAATGGAGTCGCCGAACGTAAAACCGACATCTTCTTGAGGTTACTCTTTTCTTCCAATGTTCCTAAATATTTTTGGGGAGATGTCGTATCTACCGCTACCTATCTCATAAATTGCATGCCTTCGAAGGTCCTAAAATTTTAAACTCTCATTCAATGTTTTCTACAATCTTTTCCATATACTAAGACAACTCTTCTAGTCTTCCTCCTAAAGTCTTTGGTTGCTCTTGTTTCGTACACATCCATTCCTACGACTGAAGTACGCTTGATCCAAAATCAGTCAAATGCATTTTTATTGGATATTCAGCCTTTTAAAATGGATGTTGATGTTATTCTCCCATCAAAGAGAATTTACACCACAATGGATGTTACATTTTTTTAAAATCAACCTTATTGTCGTGTGTCTTATATTCAGGAGGAGTTTTTTTATGAATATCAATATCACTCTCTATCTCTATCTCCATCACAATCTAATCCTCCATCAAAATATGATCTTTCATCATAGTTAGATCCTCAAATTCCAAATTACAATCGAGTTCACTCTTAGTCTTTATCTCCATCTCTACCTCAATCACCATCACCCCAATCACCATCACCTCAATCACCACCACTTCAATCATCTAAAGATCAATTCTCTAAAGACCGAACATCATCACAACATACATTTAATCCATTGTCATAACCGAACCTAGAGGGTCACTTAGGTAAGTTACTTGATCCTAGTTATATTGATGGTGATATTATTGATTTACCCATTGCGTAGAGAAAAGGAAGAAGGAAATGTACTCAACATCCAATAGGTAACTTTGTTTCATATTAAAGTTTGTCATCACATTATCGAGCATGTCTTGTAGCTCATGATAACATACAAGTTCCCAAGGATGTTGATGAAGCTTTACAATATCCTCATTGGAAAGAAGCAGTTTTTGAAGAATTACAAACTCTTCGGAAAAATGGTACTTGGACCGTCTATGATCTACTAGAACAACAAGAAAGCTATTGGGTGTAAGTAAATTTTCAAAGTAAAACAATTTTGATGGGTCTGTTGAAAGATTCAAAGCTCACTTAGTAGCAAAATGTTATTCTCAGTCATATGATATTAATTACCAATAAACTTTTGCTCTAGTGGCCAAACTAAATACCATCAGAATACTATTCTCTTTAGCTGTGAGTAAGGATTGGTCATTATACTAACTCTATTATGGGAAGAAGTCTCTATAATGTTTAATTTTCTTCTATATCTAATTCGGTTAGGGAAACCACTAGACTAATGATCAAACATGTCCTTAACTATGACACTTCTACATATAACAATGGAAGCAAGATCAAGATAAATTGTAGCTAGACTTTTGACACTTAATCAAATGTCGTCACAAACTGTTCATAAAAGATTTTCCATATAGAATAAATTTCACTCCAAATGTTACACCCCGCTGGATAATTAGAAATTTTGGTGAACTAAATAGACCAATAATGACCATACTTACATCTAATTATCGATGTCCAAAGACTATACGGCTTAGTTAAAAATCTACTACACCATTTTGATAGAAGAGCCTTATTAGAAGAAATAAGATATCGAATATTCAGACCATCTTGATCTTTAAAACATTTAATCTTATCTCAACTAACTTGATGACAAAACAATAAGTTAGAAGATCCCCAATTAAATTTACACATTATTCTCCCCATTTTCACCAACACACTCTTGGGGAAAATGAATAATGACATCATATATGTGGGCATAAATGACCACACTCTTAACGAGGATTAGCCGACCCACTTTTGAGATTATTGTACTTTTCAATCTAGATAGTTTACATTCCATTTTAATGATAATCGGGTCCCAATAGACCTTGGATCATAATTTAGCAACTGATGGCATTCCAAGATATATTCACGGAACACCATCAATTATAAACTCCATCATTCTTCTATTCAAAACAGAATCTGAGAAAAAGATGTTTGTCTTATTAAGCTTAACTCGAAGATCGAAACATGCACTAAATAACCATTAAAAATCCGAAAGTGTTTAAAATTCCTATAAGTAGTCTGAATTATATAGAGCGTGTCATCAATGGAAAACAAATTGATATGGCAAATGGATATCTTCTTGACCCACAACTCACTCCACATATGAGTTTTGAGTTTTTCTACGAAAGTCATCATTTTTTAGAGAGCTTCCATAAGAATGACAAACAATAAATGAGAGAGTGGATCGGCCTATTTGATCCCTATAGAGCTCTTGAAAAATCCCTGAGAATTCTCATTAACAATGATAGAAAACTTAATCGTCGAGAGGTAAAATCTAATTCAACCAATCCATTTCACACCCATTCTCATTTTGTCCATTACATCAAACAAAAACTCCCAATTGACATGATCATAAGCTTTTTCAATGTCTAACTTGAAAAAAATATATTTTCACCTCTTGAATTAGTTAAGTCAATTCACTCATTGACTATTAATACGGCATCATAGATTTGACGATATTTAATGAACGTCATCTTATTATTATATATGACCGTCTCTAACACCCTCCGTAACCTGTTGCCAAAACATTTTGCGACAATCTTATAGAAAGATGAAACAAGATTAATAAGCCCAAAGTTCTACACATCAATAGTCCATGGAGCTTTATGAATGAGACATATCAAAGTAGAGTTCAAACTCTTATCAAATGATGAAAATTGATAAAAAAAAATGATCAATTGTTTCCATAATTCTAGTCTTAAGGAAAGACCACACCTTCTTACAAAAAATCCAAAGTAAACTCGTCGCATCCGATGCTTTATCACTTTCACACCCCTTAATGGTCTCCTCAACCTCCTCTAATATAAAATGAGCCTCCAAGATATATTTTGCGTTATTTATACTAATTGAATCAAAAGTTATACCATTCAATTTAGGTTTGACTTTAAATTACTCCTTAAACAAACCCTTATATAATTTGATAATACTCTTAGAGATTTTAGGTTCACTATAATGAACTTCCCTTTGATCGAGATCAAATTAATCACATTATTTTTTGTGTGCGTCAGAGATCTAATGGAAAACTTGGTCTTATCTCCAACTCTTAATCATGTACCTTTACTTCACTGGTGTGCCCCATTTTCTTCCTCACACATATCGAGTAAATTGCTAACAATGTGAATCCGAGAAATAAAAAATGGGACAATTAAAAATGAGACAGCGGATTAAGTATGTAGTCCACAAACACACTTAACCGTTTAATAAGGCGCAAAACTTGTCGTCCGACGGGCTCGAACCCAGGAAGTTAAAGTTAGTATTCACTTCTTATTTCCGCTAGGCTAGAAGAAAGGATAAAACAAGTATTTCTTCCTCCTTACACATGTCGAGTAAATTGCTAACAATGTGAATCCGAGAACTAACAGTATCATCAGCGGAGAGTTCACGAATCTCTTCATCCCTGTCAATGACATTAATTTCATTATACAAGTCATTGATTTTAACACAAAATATAGCATGACCTCCCACGAACCAACTTTTGAGAAGTTTTCGTAGATTCCTTAAGTTCACAAAGAGGTTACTTGACGGAGAACCAACCAATGTCTGATTCACCCACTATGATATATTATTATAAAATATGCGATTAAATTAGATAAATTAAAACTTAGTTAAAATCATTTAGTGAAGAATCATACCTTAATGGTAAAACACAACATTCATATTCTAACACCCTGATTGAGATAATTATGAGTTGTTATTGATTGTAATATTTAGTTTGTAACATTTGTTATATGACTGTGTGAATGTTACTAATCAGATACTTTATGCTATGTTGATGTCATCCTTCAATCATAGATAGGGCTTGTCTAACTATGATTCTTGACCATTCAACTTTTGAGATTTTTAATAAAATGGTATTAACCGTTTTAAAAAAAATCACTTTCTTAAAATCATATTTTTGAGTACTTCCATTGGAGACTATTTAAAAAAAATTATGATCCCTTTCCAAAAAAAAAATTATATTCATAGACTTCAAGAATAATTTTACTAGACACGTGGTTTGTCTTATTAGAATAACTCATTTTATCCAATGAATAGTTTTCGGGTTTCCGTTCACCGAATTTATTGCATTAAATCGTTGAAGGAGAAAAAAGAAAAGTACCCACCACCTATTTCTATAAATACAATGCTTTTTCCATGCATGTCTTCTCCACATAGCAATTTGCATCTTTTAAGCAATGACCATCATCATCTTTCAAGCTATCATTTTATTTATGGCTTTAACATTGTCTATTTTCCTTTACAACAAAATAATAAGTACCCCAATGTTACCTTCTAAAGCTTGTTTACCACCCGGTCCTAAACCATGGCCATTTATCGGCAGTCTTTTCATAATTATGAGAAATAGACCTTTTTTTCGTTGGGTGCATGACACCATGTCGAAAATGGGCTACGAGATCTTTTGCATTCGCCTAGGGCGATTGCATGTGATTGTTGTTTCCTCTCCAGAGATTGCATGCGAGTTCCTGAAGAAACAGGATGCAATTTTTGCGTCACGTCCGACATTCCTATCGGCAGAGCTACTGAGCAATGGATTTTCCATGATGATCTTTCCGACTAATGGTGACCAATGGAAAAAGATGAGGCGTTTATTGGTTTATCACATCCTCTCTCCAGATACTCTCAAAAGAGCTGAGGGGACTGACCACCTCATTCACTATGTCTACAATGTTATCAAAAGCAATGACGGTGCGGTGAACATCAGGATTGCAGCACAACACTTTTGCGCAAATATGATGCGAAATATGATTTTTAGTAAGAGGTTTTTCGGGAAAGGGACTGAAAATGGGGGGCCAGGAATTGAGGAGGAGGAGCATATGGCTGGGATTTTTAATATACTTAAGTCTTTGTACAATTTCTGCATTTCTGACTATTTTCCGTTCCTTCAACATCGAATAGATCTCGATGGTAATGAGAAATTCATGAGGCAAGCTGTTGAGAGTGTGAGAAAGTAGAGAATTAAGCAATGGAAAAATGGAACAAAAAGAGAGAAAAATATCTCAAGTTTTGACATCGGAAGAAATTAAAGCTCAAGTTTTGGTAATAAAAACATAATTTCTTCTTATTGATTAATTGATTATGTAGACTTATACATATTAGACAATGTTCATGACTCTATGAAAGATAATAAAAAATCAAGATAAAAAATAAAACATATTTGTTTAAATAATTTTTAAACCTAAAGATGTGCATTTACAAAATAATTTCTATAAATGTGTGCAGGAAATGATGGTAGAAGCAATTGACAACCCATCAAATGCTATTGAATGGGCAATTGGTGAGATGATAAACCAACCTGAGACATTGGTAAAAGCTGTTCAAGAACTAGACCGGGTTGTCGGAAAGAACCGGCTTGTCCAAGAATCGGATTTGAATAATCTCAATTATATTAAAGCTTGCGTTAAAGAATCTTTTCGGCTCCATCCTATAGCAGCCTTCAATGTCCCACATGTGTCCATGTGTGACACCATTGTGGCTGGTTACTTCATACCTAAGGGTAGCCATGTTCTCTTGAGCAGTCTAGGTCTAGGGCGTAACTTTAAGATATGGGATGAACCGTTGCGATTCAATCCTGAGCGTCACCTTAAACATGATGGCTCAAATGTGATATTGTCTTATCCAGACCTCCACCTATTGTCATTTAGTATAGGTCGGCGTGGTTGTCCAGCTGTTAACCTAGGATCCACCATGTCAGTTATGTTATTGGTGTACGTGTTATCATTTTATGATTAATAGTTAATCATAGACAACTAATACAGCTACAAACTTGATGAAATTGTACCAATATTATGTTAATGAAAGCCTTGAACAATACATGTTTTCAAGTTATTCAATAAATGTCTTGATCTAAGTTGTCAAATTTGTTGCAATAAAAGTTCGAGAATAAAATAATATATTCTGACTATGTTTTTGTTAACGTTAAATTCCACTAATTTAAATATGTATATTTTTTCAAATTTGTAACAACCAGGAGTAATTCTGTGGACTAAGTTGTACCAATTTTACTCTCATGTCAAAATACAATTTTTATTTTTATTTTTTAGTAAAATAATTAATAATCAATTTACGAGATTAAGTATGAGAACTCAATATAATTTATATTTAAATATTTATGATAAATTATTAAAAAATAATTTAAAATTCACAATTTGATAAGACTATAGGACAAGTCCTAAGATCAATCACATCACGCATCCTCACATTCTTCTCTTGTTAGCTTTAATTTGTGGTCCTATTTATTTTGAAATATTTTAAAGGCTCGATTGCTTGATGTTTAAACTATTTGCATTGGCTGAAATATTTTAAGTTTTAAAATAAGAATAGGAAGTTTAGCAGGACTCCCAACAATTATGACATATTTTCAAATTTTATGTAGAAATTGAATTTGTAACTTTGATCTATTATATTCAACTCCAGTCATTTCATCTATGTTAGTCGGTTGACAATGTTACAAACTACGGAAGAGAATAAGTGTAATTAAAGTTTTTGATAAAACCATGTTTCACTTGTCATTTTCTGAAAGGCGCAGGTTAATTTGGATCATCAAAATCGTTTAAGGACAATCACAAATTACTAATCTTGAATATTATCTATACCATTTTTAATATAATTTTTAATTAATTATTTAAAATATTTATATTTTATAAAATTAAAACTTTAAATATAAAATATATTATATTAATTTAATCGAGTAGAAACTAACCTAACATTTTTTTAAATGAATTAACATTTTATTTTTTATTTTTGAAAACGGTCCATACATATTAAAAATAAGAATAAAAATTATTTAAGCAAAACGAAAAAGTATAACATGAAAATAACAAATAAAAATAAGAAAAAAAATACTTAATAAGTTATCGAGCTCGTAAATCTTCGAGAAGAACGATTAACTCCCCTAACAGACTCTATTGCCTTTCCTGAACGAATCTCGGAAAGAATCATAATAATAGTATTATGAATTATACGCATCGGACGACTAATATCATTTAAAGTTCGACAATTTATCTCCAACCAGATAGTCCACCAAAGAATAATTAGGATGGTAACACAAATATGTAGGCATGCATCAATTCAAACTTTCTAGCAACTACCTAAAGACTCGAGCATCACTTAATGAATCTCAATAATACTCCAAAAAAACTTCAAATACTAGTCACCCATCGACAATGCAAAAGTAAGTGAGTTGCCGATTCAACTTCTTTTGACACATACGACTAGCAATAATACAACGTTTTTCATGCACATATCATCTGTTAGAATTCCACCATAAATAACGCTTTAACCAAAGAACGAGATCTTAGGTGGAATCTTTGACTCCCAAAGTTTTTCCTAGTAAAAGATATATAGAATCATCTTAGTGAACAACTTATAGCAATGTCCCACATGGAAACTATCAATATCTTGCCAACGCATAATGTCTTATTCAGACGGTGACACTTGTTTACGTTCTGCCAAAAGTAAAATTCGACTATGGGACGAAGTCTCCATAATGTTTAATCTCCTTCTATATCTAATTCGGCTAGCGAAACCACTAGACCGAAGATCAAACATGTCTTTAATTGTGGCATTTCTACATATAGCAATGGAAGAAAGCTCAGGATACATCGTAGATAGACTTTTGACACTATACCAAATATCGTTCCAAAATTTAATTGAAAAAACATCCCCCACATTGAATCTAGACTACTCACGAAAATCTTTCCCCATAGGATAAATTCCCCTCTAAATGCTACACCCCGTTGGATAATTAGAGATTTTAGTGAACCAATCAGACCAATCATTATCATACTTACATCGGATTATTAATGCTCAAAGACTATTCGGCTCTATTGCAAATCTACTACACCATTTTGATAGAAGAGATTTATTAAAAGAAATAAGATCTCGAATATATATACCTCATTGATCCTTAAAACATTTAACCTTATCTCAACTAACTAGATGAAAAACGGTGAATTAGAAGATCCCCATAGAAATTTACACATTATTCTCTCCATTTTACCGCCACACTCTTTGGGAGAATGAATAACGACATCATATATGTGGGCATAGATGACAACACACTCTTAATGAGGATTAATCGACCCCCTTTCAAGATTATTTTACTTTTCTATCTAGACAATTACATTCTATTATAGTGATAATTGGGTCTTGAGAGACCTTGGATCGTAATTTAGCACATAATGACATACCAATATATGTTGACGGAAGATCACCAATTTAAACTCCAACACATTTTTCTAACCTTATCCTTCTTCTATTCAAAACAGAATTTGAAAAAAGATGTCTTACTTATTAAGAATAACTCGAAGACCAGAACATGCACCGAATAATCATAAAATATTTCGAAAGTGTTTAAAGTATCATAAATTATGCAGAGCATGTCATCAACGAAAAGCAAATGAATATCTTCTTGACCCACAACTCACTCCACGTATGAGTCTCGAGTTTTTTCTACAAAATTCATCATTTTTTAGAGAGCTTCCATAAGAATGACAAACAATAAAGGGGAGAGTGGATCAACATGTCTGATCTCTCTAGAGCTCTCGAAAAATCCCTGAGAACTTTCATTAACAATGACAGAGAAACTTAACCGTCGATAGACAAAATCTAATACAACCAATCTATTTAGCACTTATTCTCATTTTGTCCATCACATCAAATAAAAACTCTCAATTGACACGATCATAAGCTTTTTTGATGTCTAACATAGAAAAATTACATTTTTCACCTCTTGAATTAGCTGAGTCAATGCATTTATTGAGTATTAATACGGCATCATAAATTTGACGACCTTTGATGAACGCTATCTGATTACTAGATATGACCGTCTCTAACACCATCTGCAACCTGTTGGCTAAATATTTTGCGATAAAATATAAAATTACAAAACGAGACTGATAGGCCTAAAATTCTTCACATCAATAGTTCTTGGAGCTTTACGAACGAGATATATAAAATTAATTAACATTTAAAAAATAATAATAATAATAACAACATATTTCCCTTATTCCTTTTGACTATAGAGGATCACATGAAAAAATCTTATAAAAAACAATTATTTGTAGGCAATCATATCAAATTAGTTGTATATTAAGTTAAGATACAATTTTTATTATTATTTTGATGGACATGCCCCCGAACATAAGACCTCATGGAATCTCATATTACCACTAAGCTACAATAGGGTATGAGTTATCCTATTTGTACACATGGAGAACGATGTATTCTCTTTTCATATGATTATGACTCAGGCTTATTTGGAATTACTTGACTTGAATGTTCATTGGGTGATGCTAAATACCATTGTTGAATTGTAGGAGGTTGGATTTTGATAAATAAATAAATAAAAAAGTTGATTCCTTTGTCGGTCTATATATGTTGAATTATTTGGTTAAAAAAAAGATTGAAGAGTGTTCAACATCAAAGTTTGTCTCATTAGATTTCATCACTAGATTTCATTAATAGAGTTATTTTATTACCAAGTACTTTGATTGAGATGCAAAGTTAACATCAAAGTTGGTCTCATTAGATTTCATTAGAGTTATTTTATTACCACATACTTTGATTGAGTTACAAAGTTTACTAACAGCAGAGTGCATCGAACTTTGATTTGATAATTCAGATCCGTTACTAGTGAAAGATTTGTAATTCTTAGAAGTGAGACCAATGTAGATCGCCATAACACAATAGAGATAGATGATGACCCATTTCTGCGTACTGGCAAAAGAAGCACATCATCAGTAACACATGGCATGACCTAGTGAATCAAAGTAAAACCATATGCTAGTAACATCAAAAGTGGCATTGGAGCTAAGTCACACGTCTCCATTGTTATTTTTATTATTATTATTTTTGGTTAGATTCAGCTTAGTGAGATTAATACCGCATAACGGATTAGAACCCAAGTACCTCAATGAGGTTGGGTCTCATTTATTATTTAGTACATATCACAACAGCTAAAATAATAAATGTCATTTTATAAATGGAACAATATGATTAAATATGTAGCCCGCAAACAAATATAAATACATTTGGTCTAAACCTAACCTGGTCTTATAATTTATTTAAAAAATGTTATAATTAGTTTTAATTGTCAAAGTAAAATTTATTATGTAATATAAGAATATTGTTTTAATCCTAATTTAAATATTATAATGTTATTCAAGTTGACTTAACATTTATTACCTTATTGATTTATTTATTTTTAGTTTCAAAAATAATAATATACTCATTTTGAAATTTTTGTTTCATTTATTAATAATTAAATATATTTAAAATTAATTCTTATACAACATTTTAATCAAATTTGTATGTCTAGCTACAATTAATTTTACAAGAATGTGTGCTTTTTAATCTTAATAATAATCATAATACCTTATAAGAGAATATAAATATCTATATGTTAAAAGAAATATAAGATGTTATTTAATTGGTCCTTAGAGAAAAAAATATTTGAACGTAAACAATATTAACTCTAGGTAAAATGAGTACACTCTCGATTCATGAATCGGGAAACAAGTATTTGGACGAGCAAAATGAAGAAGGAAAAGGACTTTTAGTTAAAGAAAAATTTAAAACTCAATAGCAGCATTACTTCAATATTTGACATTTAGGGGACGGTCGGGCACGCTATTTTGGCATGACCCGTGGTTCGAAAACTATCCAATCATACTCAAATTATTTTATTTTGAAAAAAAATTGCTTACTTACCATTTTTATTAAAATCCCAAAAAGAAAAGAAAATCCAACATGGGTTTGGGTTTATTTTAAAATGATGCTTTGTTAGATTCATCTCTCTCTTCAAGCTTCTGCCTCCTTTCACGACGATTCGAATCCGGCGCCCCGTCTACCAGAAAGATATTTGCTCTAAAGATCTTTAGCTCAGTCACGAAAATGGTACGTACAACAAAATCGTTAAATTTTATTTATATTTATGAAACCACACACCCTAAACATTAAACCATAATCCTACGTACGCACAATGAGGTCGTTATTTCGTTCATATTTAATAAACCCTACTCTAAAAATGTTACGTTTAATGAAATCGTTTGTATTTAGGAGACCCTACTTAGGGTTTTGTATATTATTTTCACGAAAGCCTAGTTACTGATATAGGAAAAAGTTATTTGTGTAAATAACAAAGCATCTTTTTTGAATATGCATGCAACAAATAACGAATTCGTCCCAAACATTGTAGGAAAGAATGTATTTTTTTGCCCCAATCAATTATCTAGTGAAGATAATGTACTATTACTGACCCATGTCCATATTGTCCATATTATGTAAGTTTTCAATGTAATGACCATAGTCTTCTAAGAGATAATATTATTGTTTTGACACAGATATTGATGGTACAATTTCCTCGCACTTGTGGTGCAAGGGTGTCTATGAGGTAGAGAGATGATGTTACTCATGGTATAGCTTACACTGATGTTAATGGTGCATGCGGCCGAACACTTAAAGTGTTGAAGGCAATATTGAACGAGAAATGGGTTCTTAGAATTGACTGTGAGTCTCTCTTAACACGATTGGTTTATTTTATTTTCACATACAGAAAACTAAATAAAAATTATTTTTGTACAGGAATAAAATCATCAATGAAAGCAAAAAGTTATGTTGACGAGGAACCGTATGAGGTTAAGCAAGATAATCATGAGGCCTAGAGCTGGCAGACTTCGATATTTGAACAATGTAAGTTTTGTATGATTCCTCCTTTGTGTACCTTCATTAACTGAGTTGAAAACTGAAGTTGTTTTTGTTTGTTTTTCAGTTGTTGAAACTATTCGACAGTTACACTTTTATTTTTGTAGGGGAATTCATCCCAGCTTACAAACTGGATCTCATATGGTAGGTAATTGCTGGAGGAGGTAGCACTAAAGAAATAGATAAACCATTTGTTGAACCAAGGAAAGACAAAACTATTATAGTATACCTGGAAATAGATAGCACGAATCAACCAAGGACTTTAGAAGATGATGTTTTCCCGACAATTGGTTATTTCAAACACTGGTTGCTCTGTCATAAATATTTGATGAACATGTTGTTTCTCACACAAAGTTGCTTGAATCATTGTTGTTTGTGATTTGCAGCCTATGTTTACTTAATTTCGTTTCTTATTGTTGAGACTTGTTTTGAACAATACTGAATATTTAAATTCCTAAATTGGTGATTTCATATTTAATTTTTTTTATTCTTAGTATTGTAGTTTGTTTGTTTCATAGTATTCATTTAATAGATGAACAATGGAATGAGTTTTGAATATGAAAATATTTATCAAATTTGGAGATAACAGAGTTTAGACAACCTGAAATCTGTGAAAATGAATTATATGTCTGAAAAAATCATGTAAAGTTATTTATACATAAAATTAAAATTAGAGGAGTGATAGGGGAATGGAATTTGGAAAAGAGAATGAGGTGTCATTATATCCCTGGTTAGAAAAAAGGATAAAGGGTGAGGAGAGAGAATAGAGAGAAATTTTGTTGTTTTTTCGGCCAATCAGATTGTGTCACTTCATTCCCTTTAAATTCTCCCTCCCTCAATCATTTTTCTTAAAATTATTTCTACTATTAAGTATAAGCTTGTATAGACACTTTAGAAGACTTGTGAATAACATGTGAGAAATCTTCACTATGTAGCGCTTCAACTGTATTTACAATGTGAATAAAATGTGAATAAAATGTGAAGTATTAAGCGTTGTACATGTTTTTTGAACTGTTAATATTTGTGAAGCAATCTTCACTATCAAACTTTTTACTTGTATATACACTGGTGAAACAGTCTTCACTATGAAGAGATTTACATTAATATTAATTTTTAATTATGTTATTAATTTAATTATAATAAAAATAATTTTCGTTAAGTCACCTCACCTCAGCTATCTTTATCATTATCACTTTCATGCTAGCTGTTGATTCGTACGATTTAATTTCTCTCTCTAAATATTTACCAAAAATTTCGGTGAAATAAAACTTGACTTATCTTCGCCATGCATTAGTGGTTTTACATGAACGTTTTAATGTGTTATATAATTAATTATTAATAAAATAAATGAAGCGCGATTAAGCGAAGCAAGTTTTACATCACCTCACCTCAGCTATCTTCATCATTATCACTGCCATGTTAGCTGTTGATTCGTACGATTTAATTTCTCTTTCTAAATATTTACCAAAAATTCTGGTGAAACAAAACTTGACTTATCTTCGCCATGCATTAGTGATTTTACATTAACGTTTTAATGTGTTATATAATTAATTATTTATTAATAAAATAAATGAAGCGCGATTAAGCGAAGCAAGTTTCACGTGTTTTCATGTGTTATATATTTTTTATTAAAAAATGAAAGAAGCGCGATGTTGTTTCACTTGTTAGCGATTTTTTAACTCATTTTATAAAGCGGGGGCTTAATTGAGATCTCCTTTCTCACAAAATATCATGAGTTGCCTTTCCCAACCCAAAATAGCATGAATATGGTGTGTGTGTGTTTTAGATCTTTTATTCAGATCTACTCTTTGGGAGATTTCAAGTGGTGGAAAACGTCTTCAATGAAGATGTAGAGTGTCCAGTTGTGGTGGAAAATATCTTCAGTGACTACGCAGAATTTATACCTGAAGTCGAAACTATCGACCAAATGAAGATGATCCATGTCCACCTCTGATGGGAAGAGACAACTTTGGGAGATTCCCTGTGCTGGAAAGGATTTTTCTGTAATATGAATGTCACCGGCTCATCGTCAGCTGTGCGAATCTACCTAAGTGCTTAGGACACTCCGTCGGTTGGGAGATTCATTGTAGTTTCTTCAATGCAGATGTAGATGAATATTGTTATAATGTAACTGTTTATCAAACGTTATAATGGAATGGAATGTAGTTCATCCAAATTGCGATTGATAATAATAATAATAATAATAATAATAATAATAATAATAATAATAATAATAATAATAATTTCACAATAATATAAGAGGAATGTGTGCTAATTTCAAAATATTAATCTGTGTTTTACATTGATGTGTGTAGACATGAATCGAATCCTTATAAACTTAATTGTTATATATATTTTAATTTCATATATAATTATGTAAATTATAAAATAATGAATAAAAATGAATTGAAATATATATTAAATTGATGGATAGTAGCAGTTGGAAAAGAGATAAGGTCGTATGTTATAGATTGCAGACTCGTCCTACGAATTGAAATACATGATAGCTGAAGTGACAAGACGTAAAAACAAATTTGGCGCTTCATATACACAATAAAGCAATCTTAATTCTCTAGTACGTGTAGTAACTAGTGAAGCAAACTTCATTCTTTACGGCTTGTTTGAACTTTTGAAAGCACTGTGACTAACTAACTAGTGAAGTAATCTTCATTCTCTAACGTGTGTTCACTATAACTAACTAACTAGTGAAGAAATCTTCATTCTCTAGCACTTGTTCACTATAACTACGTAACTAGTGAAGCAAACGTCATTCTGTAGCACTAGTTACAACATCATTAGTGAAACAAGCCTCATTCGATAGCACTTGTTTCACCCTTTCCAACTATAGAGTAGGATTTACATGAAGCCGTGATTAATTTTTCATGAAGCCGTTAATGTTTTTACATGAATGCATTAGTAGTTTTACATGAACGTTTTAATGTTTTATATAAATTTTTATTAATAAAATAATTAAAGAAGCAATCAGTGAAGCAAGTGAAACTCGATTTAATGTGTTATATAATTAATTAACGATAGGTGTAAAACAAACTTATATTTAATGAATAAAAAGTAATTGAAATATATAATAAATTAATTAATGCAGACTGACCATTGATGGTGGGATGGTAGCAGTTGGAAAAGTGATTAGTCTTATCATAAAGACTCGTCCTCCGATGTGAAAATTATCATGATAGCTGGAGTGACTAGTGAAGCAATCTTCATTCGCTAGCGTTTGTTCATTGTAAATAACTAGTGAAGCAATCTTCATTCGCTAACGTTTGTTCACTCTAACTAACTAATAGTAAGCAATCTTTATTCGCTAGCGTTTGTTCACTATAACTAACTAACTAGTGAAGCAATTGCATTCGCTAGCGTTTGTTCACTATAACTAACTAACTAGTGAAGCAATCTTCATTCGATAGCGCTTGTTTAATCTTTTTTGTAGTGTAACATAATTTACATGAAAGCATAATTACTTTTACATGAAAATGACAAACATATATTTTAATTGATAATGATAATGAATCTCATACTTTATAAAATTTGATTTCATTTGTGTACACAAAAACAGTTCATACACATCTAGTAAAGCAGTTGTACATAAATAAATTAATCAACCAAATTCTTATCAGACCTACTTTGTATCAGAGCTTGACTCGGCATACGGTCCTGTCATCGCTACGACTTCTTGTTCGACGATAGGTGGAAGATAGAGCTACTTGGCTACGTTTACAGCATTGATCCATCGAGCGGTGAATTGAACTGTACGATCAAGTACCATTCTTGATGGGTACGTCAAGTAAAGAGTATGAGAAATAAGACTCATATACGGAGGAGGAATGAGTTCTTTCTAAGGAAGGGCGTTGCGCAGGCCAAATTGTCAAAATATGACTACGGTACAGTAGGAGGTAGATTCATCTAGTCCCAACACAATGATGAATGGAGCACCCCCATCTCGTACATCATGGTAATAAAGAGATACCATGGGACAATGAAGCGAATTGGGTGATCATCAAGAATTGTATTGCCATATCTGACTCCAGCCATCCTTTGCAACTAAAGATTCGCAAAGAAAGAGTAAGTAGTTGAAGGGGCAACATATGCAATTTGTCCAACAACTAGAGGTATAAGACCAAAGGTGATCCTCGGCATGAATAGGAAGTTGGGTCTGGAACAAAGTCGCGGAGACCAATGAGTGTCTTAGAGAGTACAAGGTCAACCAACCCGTAGACATTTCCCATTAGATCAAGAATACCCCGAGGAGACTATCCAAAGGTTGTCGACCTTCAGCCGGACACAAAAAATGATCCAAAACCACCAGCGTGAATAGTTTGCTTTGTATGTGGTTGATGGTCCTATCTACTCCTTATACACGCCAAATGAAATCGTCTAGGTGTCTCATATTGATAAATCTATCATCAATGGTGAACAATGCAGCGTCATACATTGTACAACCATAGAAGTTATAGAGAATCTCGAATGGAAATTGAGGTAGAGGATCGTTAGAGAATAGAACCATGAGTTGATCAGATCGACACCTAAGGATTGCTTGAAAGTTCTCAATCGTCGGGCAGATGTGCATGTCCCCAATGATAAAAGAACAAATTTCTGGGTTTACATTTGCTCTTCATGCGGGCCATCAGCGCTCCGTCAAGATTTATGCGAATAAGCGGTAGAATCTCATCTACATCATAGGCACCAAATGTGTTAGGGTCCTCTATGATCAGACTTACGTATCACTCCAACTGTTGTTCTAATAAAACAGACATCTCTTGCTCCTATATTACTATGATTCACTCACTAAATGAAAAGAATAAGGTAGCAGATCAACATGTTTGGTTTGTTTTCCGGTAGAGACTTGAGAGGGAATGAGTCCAAAGAGAGAGACTATTTAATGATAGTGAGAGGGGCGAGAGGGAAGATGAAGAGACGAGTTTGTTTGCTTGTTCACTATTTCATATAAATATAAGTGAAGCAAGTTTCTTTAGGTAGCGCATGTTCATGAAGGAATAAATAATTTTAAATTAATGTATTAATTTTTTTACCTTAGTCCGGTAGTGGTGTTACATGAAAGGAATAAATGATTTTACATTAATGTATTAATGTTTTTACCTCAGTTCGGTAGTAGCGTTACATGAAATGTACACTCTTATATTATTATCATATAAGTGAATCATAAGAAAACAAACAACAACAATATGAAAAACTATTATCACCATAAAAAATGAGTGCATAATTTGAAATATAATTATTCAAATTCATTTATACAACTCTTATCTTAATCTAAGTGAATTCTTTAAGTTGCTCTTATTGGCATTCAGGTCTGACATAAGAATTATGTACAAATAGTTTATCCTGAGTGTGCTCAAAGCTTCTTCGGCTTTCAAAACAACAAGAGAAAGTATAAGCAAATCAATAAAAAAAAGTGTGAATGAAGAACATATGTTTAACACTTACATTGGAATTAGTGATGTCAATATCCCAGTTAGTTCAGTCTCCTCTATAAGTTTCCATATGCCTCGTACAATAAATACCACAACAGGTTAAGCTTAACAGAAGTCAACCTCATTGATTCTAATTTATTAGCTAATTCTAGTAGGCCTAAATCTCTCAAAAAAGAAACAAAATTTGTCATATGTGTTCTTATACCGGTATACTTACTCATAAATGTAATACCACGCGGAATTCCGGTGTTGTCTAGTATTTCGATTTTCGAAACAGACATATTGTACATACAACATAGTAATGCCCGCTATGGAGGATCGGTAAGAATATTTGTAAAAAGAATACAAAGAAGAATTGTTGGATATTATTGTATATAAGCATAAACGAAATTCCTTAATTTGAATGGTTTACATACCAGGTCAGCATTTTTTATGTCTTCTTCTGTTATTCCTTAAGTGTAGATGCAAATAATGTGTAATCAAATTGCATATTAACCTGCAAATAAATTCTAAATTATCAATGTTATGAACATTGAGCAATACATAGCACAAAACCAAGTGAAGCACCTACATATGATGATGTAGAAAAACAAATTATTCGTTTTTCATTCTTTATAAACCTCCTAAATTTTGAGTGCAATATACGGGCCCATGCGTCCACTACTTCACTCACAACTTCTTTTTTTTCTTTCATTTTTTGAAATAGGGCACGGGCTATATTGGGAAACCCATTGAAGAGTACCTCCCTACAAAGCACATTAATTTAGAACATAACTACTTTGTTATTTTTAATTGAGAAAAACTTGCTTTACTTACCTTTCATCTAGGTCTTCAGAAAAAACAAAATGGGCCAATCTCTGTTTCTTGTTTGTTATTTTTCCCAACTTATTGGACACGACTTTCATGTAGGGGGATTGAAGGCGCACTGGGATTTTGGTGATCTTCCTCTTCGGATAGTCTCTAATATTGACGCATCCCTCCTCATCTTCATCTTCAGAAGATTCATTATAGCTTCAGAAGCTTAACAAGTTTCAAATTCCTCGTCCGAATCATTCCATTTAACAGAGTGTGCTGGACTATCTTCATTGTCTGCATTTGAATCCTCATAGGGGTCTTAAATCAGAAGACTATTAATTTTCACGCCTTCACTATCTAAAGTGTTCCCAATTGCCTTCTTTGGAGGATCTTCCCTATTTACACAATCCTCTGCATTCACTTTCAAGTGTTTATTGAACATTTTTGACTCTATCAGATTCAGGAAACCGGACTAAAAAAAGTCTTAGGATCGATGTTGTGTTTCTCCAACTCGCCCAAAAGATATAACAGTTTGTGTGCCATATCTTTAAAAGTTTGGTAGACTTTGAATGTTAACATCTGTAGATTATAAATACAATACTTTATTAGTCTCAAAAACATGAAAGTATAGACAAATGTAAGTAAATTTGTTCATTCAATACCTTTATCTCGTGTTCAGGTAATTCCAATAAATAAACTGGAATCTCAGGTTCGTTTCGTTAACTAGTAGACGTGTCCTTGCCCTCCCACATCCAAAACCACCTGCTCGAGATTCTAACATGCTAATATCTAATATTGTGGTGGCATCCCAGCAAGAGATGATTGGAAAAGGCCTTTGATAAGGATGTCGTACACCATTTACAAAAACAACATCTAGGTAGCGCATCTGAAAGAAAAGGGAAACATGTTAGTGAATATTTCATATATATATATAACATATATAAGAGAGTAATTATTAGTGAATAGAATATTTACCAATAAAAATGTTAGAGGTCCTTCAAAATATGATTTTTTTCCTTTTGTATCATTTACTTTCCATCTTCGAACAGTGTCAACCAATCCTTCTAGTGTGAATTTGCACCAGTTCGGGTTCTTTATGTTCTTAACATCCATTAAGGATTTGAGAATTTTAAACCTGAATTAATATAATACATGTGTAAGTATTCACATACAAATACAAATAGATATACAATAGATTTTTAAAAAATGTTTACCTGGCTCGTGAATTTTGAACTAGACATAAAAAACTTGAGACAACAAAGACAACGAGGTCGATTTTGAAATCGTTGCTTGTACTTGTGTTACTTAATATGTTGGGTATCATAACATTTATTTCAGGAGCTGAAGTTGATTCCTTTACGCTCTATCTAACCCTCCAAGCCCTCAAAAATGAATCATAGTTAGGGTCATGTATGCCGATCCCAATGAACTCAACTATATTTATTGGCCCTCTAGGGAGGTTCAGCACGAACTGGACAAAGTCTTCATCGATAAGGATGTGATCACCATTGGCCAATACCAGAGAACTCTTCTCGTGGTCGAAAATTCTGACTACGTGTTTTGAAAAATGAACAGGGCACTTGGAGACACCCAATATAAGAAGAGAACCAAACCCGATTTCCTTCACAGCTTCCTTATCTTCTATACTAAGTTTTTGAATAATGTTGAAAAGGCCATTAAGGGATGATCTTGTTTGAAATACTAGTTTCATTTTACTGGTTTTGGGAGAAAGTGGTCATTCTTGATCGAGGGGTGTAGCTATAGCAGTATCAGTAGTTGTAGAAGCAACAATAGAAACTAATTTATCAGTCGATGACTTCGTCTTCCTCTTTTTTTCATATTGATTCATAATAACCCTACAACACAAAATTTTCAGCGAGAGAACAAAAATCAGTATTTTACAAAATAAATGGAACAAACTGGTGTAATAGTAATGAAAATACTAGAAACAAAATATGAATCAAAATAAACTGCATCTACAATTTATCATCGACGTTGTCGTTGGATATAGAGACGGTTTCATTTATGCTGTTACACACCGCCAAGACGAGCTCTCGGGCGTTGTAAGTATCCATTGGCATGTTGTTGCCTTTGTTTTGTGACATTTTTATAAGAAATCTTTGTAGCGTAGAAGAATAACACTAGGGTTTCAAAGTTTAAAGATGATCAGAGAGAGAGAGAGTGGGATTGCAACAGGAAAATTTTATTTTAATCCTTCATTCAGTGATTTTAGCTTTACATAAATTAAAACTGAAAAAAGATAACTTTACTAGGTTGCACTTGTAAATTAAAAAAGAAGATAACTTCACTAAGTTGCGCTTGTAAAATCATAAAAGCATATAGTTTCACTAGGTTGCGCTTGTAAAATCAGAAAAGAAGAAAGTTTCACTAGGTTGCGCTTGCAAAATCAGAAAAGCAGATAGCTTCACTAGGTTGCGCTTGTAAAAACAGAAATGAAGACAGCTTCACTAGTTAGCGCGCTTGTTTTAATTCTCCAATAGGGTTTACATACATGCATGAATAATTTTTTTTATACGAACGCTTAAAGGTATTTACATTATTGTGTTGGAGGTTTTACATTAACTTATAGGCATATAAACTGAGTGAAGCGAAGGACGCTTCACTCAATAGCGTTTCTTTTCAGTCCGTTTTACATGGCGAGTGGTGAAGCGAATGACGCTTCACTCAATAGCGTCTCTCTTCATTCTGTTTTACATGGTGATTGAAGTGAAAGATGTTTCACTTAATAGCGCATCTCTTCATTTTGTTTTACATGGCGAGTGAAGTGAAGGACGCTTCACTCAATAGCGTCTCTTTATTCCGTTTTACATGGCGAGTGAAGCGAAGGATGCTTCACTCAATAGCGCCTCTCTTTAGTTCGTTTTATATGGCGCTTCGTTTGAACCCGGAATGAAATCCAGATTTCAGTTCTCTCTCTTCTTTTCAACCCGACCATTGATTTATTAATATAATAATGTTGCTGAAATCTGATTGGTCCGCAATAGAGGAACACCATGTTCGGTAACAGAAGCTTTGAATTGATCATTAAAATAAAATAAACACATCAATTAAATTTTTGTATTTTTGAGTTAAAAACTTAATTTATCTGATTAATGATCCTCGATTAATGTGAATCTTACCTAAAGTATTTATAAAATTCAATCATACAATAAAACCAAATTTTAAATTATTTATAGAATATTCTAAATAAGTTAAATAGAGATTGAATCTACAAAATAATTAAAAATTTATCTTCTGAGTTATGAATATTATATATTTTTATTTTTTAAAAAAATAATTATAAGATTTAATTTATTAAATATAAGAAATTATATATCTAGTTCTACCTAGAAAATAAAAATAAAGTAAGAAATAATATAAAACAAGTCCATAAATTTGATGGAATCACCTTAATAATAATAATTGACTTTAATGCGGAGATGACCAACGCCTAATAAAAATTTTGCAAATGACCATTTTCTATTTTTCAGACAAAAATACTCATGTCGCATGGCATAACGTGACGGAACCCTAATTCGTCGAGTGTGCTGTCGCGTTACGCGACGGGGTATTTTTATTCGAAAAATAGGAAGTGGTCATTTGCGCAACTTTTATTAGGCGTTGATCATTTGCGCAATTAAGGCAATTATTAGAGTCATTTCATCCAATTCCCCCAACAAGTCTAATTGTATTAAAAATATATTTTTCTATTATATTATTATTGGTGGTAATTACCGATTAGGGCTGAAAATGAACAGAGTATTTCGTGAGCTACTCGCGAGTAGCTCAGTCAACGCTCGACTCAAACTCGGTCAAACTCGAGTTTGAGCGTTGACTGAGCTCAACTCATTATATAATCGAGCCGAGTTCGAGTATTTATATAACTCGTTCGAGTACTCGTCGAGCTACTCGAAAATAAATATTATATTTTCAAATTTATATTTTATAATATTATTAAAATTTTAAATTATCTCAATTTTCCGAGTTCGAAGCTCGAAACGAGTCGAACCCTTGAGCTAATCGAAATCGAGCTTGAACTCGAGCTCGGTTAAATATTAGACTAATCGAGTTGAGCTCGAGCGTTACTTATATATTTGAGTTCGAGTATTAATTTTAGTACTCGATTGAGTTTGAGTTCGAGCTATTTAATATTTTTTAATATTTAATATTTTTTAAGCTCAAGTTCGAGTAGACCACTCAATTCGACTCGTTTTTAGCCCTAAACTCTAGTGGTGACCACAAGTATTTAACATTAAATACACTAGGGTGGTTCTCATGCGTTGCATGATTGAATCGATAAAATAAATCAAACAAATAATTTTATTATTGATAATTCATTCCAAACATTTAAGTTAAGATAAATATATCTAATAAAATATATAAAAATCGTTGACTAATATTAACTTTATATTAATTATTTTTCTTAAATTATTTTATAACCACCAACTCAATCAACTAAATAAAATATGACACAATTGCTAGAAATATTATTTAAAGTGTAAAGAGTAAAACATATAAAAAATTCGACTAATATTTTTCTTACTTAAAATAAAAATAACAAAATTCATTTTGAATTCCTATACAAATATCATCGATATTTTATAACTTTATTTTGAGTTCTCCCAATAAATTCAAATTTTAGCATAACTAATCCTTATACATTTTGGTGAAGGCTATTTCATTCGGATAACCATAATTTTAGGTTACGTGAACTTCCATTTTATTATTAATTGTTAAGTTAGATTTTAATGTAAACTTCCATTTTATTATTAATTGTTAAGTTAGATTTTAATGTTCAACGTATGAATCACCTTAATTTCTTTAGAGTTAAGATTTTTACCATATATATTATGTTAGTTAATAATAAATAAAATATTATTTTATCTTAAATAATTAGTAGTTATTAGTTGATAATTGTGATTAGTATCTTAATTAAAAATATTATGGTAATATATCACAAATCTTTGAATATATAATAAATTATTGACTTTAATTATGGAATATAAATTAATTAAAAAAAACTATAATTTTAATTAAACTAAATTGAAATCGATTTATATAGCAATCTAACTAAAACAAAATATAAAATAAAATAAACTACCTTATCTTTACATTATACTTAATTAATAATTTTTAAAATTTATATGAAATATTTTAAACATTTTTTATAGTAATAAACTTTATATTTTATTATGATATATTTTAAATATTCTTTATAATAAATTAAACAATATAAAGTTAAACCTTTTAAAGGTAAAATAAAAATAAAGCAAAACTCTATATAAAAAATATCATTGTCCCAATATATTAACTTTTAATTTATAATTATGACAAAAAAAAAAAAAAACTTAGACAAGACAAAATCCTAATATATTAACTTTTAATTTATAATTCTGACCCAAAAAAAATTAGACAAGACAACAAATAGAATATAATCCTAGTAACATAATTAAACACATAACAAAATTTCCAAGATAACTTACATCAAATAATAACTATCAAGCCATTATTCCTTCCAAGTTTCTGTTGATTTACCATTCTTAATCACCATCTTCAAGACTTTATTGTTGATATAACATTATTTTTATTTGTATCTGCATTTTCCTAAAAAAACAATTTTAATTGTTTTTTTTATTGTGTTTCAGATGAGAAAAGTTGGAAAAGTTGCAAGAGCAATATGCATAATAATGAATCACCCAATCACATTCGAGGATTATAACTATTATCTACATTATCATCCTCTTTTTGTGAATATATCTTTTTGTGCAATCAATTAAACCCAATAAACATCCCAATAACATTGCTGAATAGACTTGTAAAATAAATGAATCTATATCATCAACAACAAATAAAAACTTAAGCTTCTATGTAATGAGAGATGATTCAAGGTAATTATTGTCGTCACAGCACTTGAAGACTGTCTTATTTGAAGCATATATGGTTGTTTGTGCTTTGCACTTATTATTCTCGCAATATTTTTCCAAACATCATTTACAGACTATCTCATTTAAAGCATATGTGGTTGCTTGTGTAGGTATCTGTTTTGCAGTTCTTATTCTCACAATGTTGTCCAAAGGGGAAGTTTATTGTATTTGTATCAACAGATGCAGAGACTGACAATCCTGAAATTGAAGTAAGTCTAATTAATTTGCAGTTCTTATTCTCACAATGTTACTCCAAAGGAAAGTTTATTGTATTTGTATCAACAGAGACTGAGAACCCTGAAATTGAATTAACCCAAAAATTGGCATTTTTCTTCTCTCATTCATTCCCAATGTTTGATAATTAGCAAAAATGTTATTGTATATTCAGCATTGAAACCTTCCAATAGACTTGTAAACATTAAGAAAAACCTAAACTACTATGTAAAGAGAAAGGATTCAAACCTAACTTAAGCCCAGTTTTTCGTTCTGAGATGGACATCCGCTGCCAATGTCATTTGCATGTTGGCTTCTTTGGCCGTCAATGTTCTGGTCATGTTTGCTTCTCTCACTCTCAAGCATCTGGAAATGCGTCGAACAACTAATTAAACCCTAGCCTTCATCAAAGAAGATGGAGAAAGGAGGCAGGGAAAGAAACAAATCTACATCAACAACAACAAATAAAGACCTAAGCTCTCCATCTGGAAATTTTCGAGTGGCAGCTAATCAAACCCTAGCTTTCATCTACGAAGATGAAGAAATCAGCTTCTTTGGTTGTCAATGTTCTGGTACCGTTAGCAACCACGATTGCTTCTCTCACTCTCAAGCATCTGAAAATGCGTCGAACAACTAATCAAACCCTAGCCTTCATCAAAGAAGATGGAGAAAAAGGCAAGAAAAGAAACGAATTTGCATCAACAATAAACAATAAAGACCTCTGTAGTCGGCTTCTCCTTGAGGATGGTTGCCGTTTTCTTCCCTCTGAAAATTAACCCTAACCCAAGAAACAGGCAGAGAAAAAAACAAATAATTATATTTATACTAAAATGATAATGGAGCTCCACGACCCGCGAGATTCAGAAAAAAAACCGAAGCACTGTGGTGAGCGCGTGGAAGGTACCTCCCATCATTTTTTTAAACATTATTATATATGTATAGATATCCTCCTATCATTTTAAATTTATTTTGTTTTAATCTATGTTTGTGTGCATAGTAACATAAGGGTAGACAAAAATAAAATTAGAATTAAGATTTGATAAAAGTAATTGGGAAATTTGAGGAAATGACCCCAAAATAGGGCCAAATAGCCGATGGTGCGGGCCACTAATTTTTATAGCGCTGGTGACCCCCAAATTTTTTAATGACCATTTTACACATGCGTCACGCACCCTCCAGGTGCGTGACGCACCCTGAACCCTATAAAGACTTAATTTTTTTCATTTTCGTTTCAGTTTCTCTCTCATCCAGCCCCTTTCTTCCCGTCTTCTCCGCCGTGAAACTCTAATGGTGGCGGAGAAGATTTTCTCTTCTTTTTCAACGATGAAGAACGAATCGAAGAGGCACCGTCGACCATGGCAACATATTCAACGGCCTATAGCTTCGAAGAACATCCAATGGAGACGAGTTTGCACAGCGCTGAGGATTTCGAACAAATTGACATTTCATTCGACCATTCCACTATATTTTGTGTTTATTTCGTTATTGTTTGTTTCGATTTCCTATTCAGTTCGTGTATATTTCATTTACATAACGTTCCTCATTGATTCGCTGATTCGTTGAATGCAGGTTGTTTGTTTGGTAGGATGCGTCACGTAGGATGCGTCAACATGGATGCGTCAACTCAGATGCGTCAAGTAGGATACGATGCGTCACATTTATTTTTATTTTATATAAAAACTCAAATAAGCCTCGACCACTATTCATGCTCTCTCTCTCTCTCGCACCCGACGACGCACCTGCCTCGACGTCTCTTCCTGCTCGTCTTCGTCTTCATCTTCTCGTTCATTCATTGACTTCATGAGGTTAGTTTTAGTTATGTTTGTTTATGTTCATGTTAGGTTTTAGGGTTGGTTGCTTCTTGTTTGCAAATGGTTCATTCATGGTTTATGTTAGGGTTTAGGGTTGCTTCATGCTTGCAAATGGTTCATGCATGTTTTATGTTATGTTTTTAGGGTTGCTTCTTGCTTTCAAATAGTTCATGCATGTTTTATGTTAGGGTTTTAGGGTAGGTTGCTTCCTGCTTTCAAACGGTTCATGCATGTTTTATGTTAGGAATTAGGGTAGGATGCTTCTTGATTTCAAATGGTTCATGCACGGTTTATGGGTTGGGTTGCGTCAAGCAGCGGCGTCAAACAGCTACTTGACGCATCTGACAGTTGTTTCTAGCTATTTTGACGGTTGCTTTTCTTCTCGTTTGTTTATATTTGTTGTGAAATGTTTTCACAAACATTGTTGTTTTTCTTTTCCCTTTTGTAGATGGCAGACTTCACGGTTTATGATTTTCCTGGTAGGATTTCATTGAAATCTGTCCTAGCCTTGAAAAAAGTATCTGATAGGTTTGAAGCGCTGGGTCTTATGGAGAGGGCTCTAAATTCCCAATTTCAGTATTTATTGAGAGGAGTCCCAGACTTGTTGTTCTCAGGGACTATTTTACATCAGTTGCTGGTTCGGAAGGTGAAGGCCAATTTGAATAGGATGATTTTCAACTTCAATGGGGAGGAATATACTTTTGGTCTGAAAGAGTACGCATTGATTACAGGCCTCAACTTCGACAGATTGCCTAAATACAAAGATGAATGCCGAGGTTGTCCACCCTTGCTGATAAAATATTTCAAAAGGAATACGTCAATTCGAATGATGGATTTGGAATCTATTTTCATGAAATGCACCGATAAGGAAGACGCATGGAAGATCGGGTTGATTTGCTTGATTAACCAGTACCTCTTCTCATATGACCTAAAACGGCTTTTAAATCTCAAAATCATCCATATGGTTGAAGATGTTGAAGATTTCCTCCGATTTCCATGGGGGAAGGTGTCCTTTAGATTCACCATGAGGGGTCTTGACCAGGACATGAAACACCACAGGTCCGTATATATGTCCAGGAAAGGGAGTGGAGTTACTAATTCTTTTGCTTATAACGTGTATGGGTTTGTACTAGCACTACAAGTGTGGAGCTATGAGATCATTCAAAACTTGGTCCCTAAATTCGCCACAAGGAAAGACGTTGATGGCCCTTTTCGCCCAAGGATACTGTTGTATCAATCCAAAAGGAAGAATACATTTCAAGAGATGCAATCTGCCTTTAACAGCGCTATGTTTTCTAAGATGGAAGAGTCCTCCGAGGAGACGAGTTTGTAAAGTGGGGAGGATTTTGAACACATTAACAATTCATACGATGATTTGTTTGAGGGAGTTACTGATGGGGGAAAAAAGAGAAAGGCTGATGAAGATGTTGCTGAAGATGATGATGATGAAGATGTTGATGAAGAACCTACTACTGTCCAACCTTCCAAGAGGAAGAGGAATGTTGAATATGATGATATATCCCCCCCCCCAGCAAAGCAGCCATCAAGCGTCGTAGCCTGCGTAACATGAGTCCCCCATCCGCAACTTCAACACCTCCATCATCACCTACACGTGAACCGGCACCGGCATCTCATGTTCAGATAAAGGATGCCGAAGTGATAAAGAAGGATGTCGAAGAGATAAAGAAAGATGTCGAAGAGATCAAGAGAGACATAAGAGACATCAAATTGAATCAACAAAACTACTTTACGAGGTTTGAAAAGATGATTCTCAGTCTAAGCAACCAGTTCGCCAGCCATGTCACCAACCAGGTAATTCTGTTAGAGCTTTCTGTTTTTTAATGTCTTGATGCAGCTGCTTGACGCAGCTGCTTGACGCATCCTGTATATAAATTCTTTTCACTTTTGTAGCAGGAGCAGAAGGAGAATGACATCGGTCTGAATGACATTCGTGACGAAGAAGAGGAAGAAAAGCAGAATGACATTCGTGAGGAAGAAGAGGAAGAAAAGCAGAATGACATTCTTGACGAAGAAGAGGAAGAAAAGCAGAATGACATTGGTCTGAATGACATTCTCGATGAAGAAGAGGAGCAAAAGGAGAATGTTTTTCTCTTGTGTAGGAAATCGATGCAGGTTGCTTCATTCTGAGAAGAAGAGCTTGGGTATATCCAAAGACATATAAGAAGAACTTCTTTATTGGAGATTGTTGGCTCCACACCAGGTTCACTGCTGAGTACGCTGCGTTTAAGAAAAGTCGTATTGAGTTTGACATTGAAAACTTTTTCGAATACTTCTTGGGCGATGAAAGCAACTATAGGAATAGTTGGAAAGTATGCGATGATATATATATTCCTTTGAACATCAAAGACGTCCACTGGATACTTTGTGTTGTCCGTCTACAGCAATGGCGCGTAGACGTATATGACTGCGATCCTGGATGTTATGCTAATCTTGATGAGTTTGTGCTACCGATGTGCCAAATGATTCCGGTTATATTTGACAAGGCATTGCCTCTTGAAGATAAACAAAGATTTCTTCTGCTCAACCCTGATTCCGTTTTGCCATACACAAGACTTCCAGAGTCAGAAGTTCCCAAAGCAACTAAGAGTGGAGATTGTGGTGTATTTGTACTAATGTATATTGAGTACTTGACTGCAGGTCTGAATCTAGCAGAAGTGACCTCAAATGAGATGAAAGCTTGGAGAGAAAAGTGGGCAGTGAGGTTATTTCATGGACTTGTAGATCCATAGGTTATTTATGAAACTTTTGTACTGATATCAAATTTTTGTAATGTTAATCTCAAACCTTTGTAATATGATTGATTTAATGATATCAAATGTTTTTAATGATATATATGTTATTGTAATTAATTTAATGCCTGAAGTACACAGTTATATAAACCATGTCTAATGTAATAGGTTCTGCACTAATGTAAACCATGTTTCATCAAGCAGCTGCGTCAAGCAGCTGCGTCAAGCAGTTTCGTCAAGCAGCTGCGTCAAGCAGCTGCGTCAAGCAGCTGCGTCAAGCAGCTGCGTCAAGCAGCTGCGTCTACAAAAACACTTGGTACAAAAACCCTGTCCCTGTATTACATTCACCAGAAAACTACAAAAACACCATAAAACAACATTCAATGAATCTTTGTTACAATACAATACACTTTACTGAATCCTTGAATCCTTGATGCAAAAACAACATTAACACCTCCACACAAGACATTTGGTAATAAGTCTACAAAAACAACATTAACACCACAACACAACACTAACAAGTTCATTCTAAGCTAATGGCTCGTAAGATTGAGATGATGGCTCGTAGAGCTGAGATGAGGGTTCGTACAGTTGAGATGATGATGGCTCATTCTGCTGAGATGATGAGGGCACATGCTGCTGAGATGATGAGGGCTCATGCTGCTGAGATGATGCTCTTGCTCTTGCGGTAGACGGTGCAGGCATCACTGCTTTGCATGTTGCTCTATTATGTCCTAGACCTGCACATGAACTGCATCGTCTCGGGACCTTACGGACCTCACCTTGGGATGTCCTACGTTTAGTTTGTGGCCGACCTTTCTTAACCTTCACAGGTGGTTTTAGACACACGCGTTGTTTGATAATATCGGGAAGATCCCAATTCTCTTCATCACCAACCGGATAACATGTCTCCGCATATGCATTCAACCAAGATACAGTTGTATAATACCTATGAGAAGGAAAATAAAACGATTAAAAATAGGTTAAATAAATAGGTTCAAAACGATTAAATACCTTGAGCATAAGTCGTAAGGAACCACATTCCTGTGACGGGCAGCAGCCAGTGCATGTGTACAAGGAAGACCGGAGACTTCAAATACCCTACAAGTGCAGTCCTTGTCCTTCAAATTGACTTTATAATGTGCCTCATTATCATGCACATACAACTCAAATCGGTTAAGGGATGATACGGTATAGAATCTTGCTTTCTCAAAACCATCACATAATAACTTTTCATACGTTGGAGATAAAAATTCTTGGTGGTTGGACGCTTTTTCTCTTCTATCATTAAACCACCCTTGTAATGTTGTTCTTAAAGACTCAAGCATTGCTGAAATTGGATACTTTCTGGCTTCCCTGCACTGACTATTCAAACTCTCTGCATAATTGCTTGTGAGTTGATTGTATCGCTTACCGGGGAAATATGCTCTACTCCATCTTTGAAACCCAATCTCTTCCAAATAGGCAGCAATCCTATGATCTTTAACCCTGATCTTGTCAAAAAACCGATTAAATTGGGGGATAGTGTACGCACGAGAAGCCAAATCAAACTCGACATGACAATTATCAGTTTTGAATTTGGCATTAATATTCATCTTTATGTGATATGTGCACGCACCGTGGTCTGCTTCTGGAAAAACAGCACACAAGGCATTGGCTATACTTGGGTGTCTATCAGATACGAAGACGAGATCATCAACTAATCCAATTGCTTCTCTAAGTTTTTGCATAAAATAAGTCCACGGGTTATTATTCTCTGAATCAACAACGCCGAATGCAACAGGATATAGTTGCTCATTGGCATCCAATGCAACAGCCACCAATAGTTGACCTCCCACCTTGTGCTTGAGAAAACTTGCATCAACACACAATACGGGACGACAAAAGGCTTTGAAACCCCTAATTGAGAGGCCTAGAGACATGAACATATATTTGAAGTGGTCGTGCTCGTCTGTCTGAATATCTGTTATGGTACCCGGATTATTCTTCTCTAACATGTATAGGTATGAAGGCAATTTTTCATAGGAATCCTCTACCGTTCCTCGCACCGCCGTTAAAGTCGTTTCCCTTGCCCTCCAAGCCTTATTATAAGTCAAAAACATCCCATAAGCTGACTGCATGTCTTCAATTATTTTTTTAGGCAAGTGGTTATGGTGATGGTCCATGTACTTACCCTTCATGCACTGCCCAATAACCCATGCCGGTGTTTGCATTTTTTTTCCGGCCTCGACAAAACTGAGCATGAGTGTTGTCGATTGAATTTCCGAATCTCAAACATCTCGGAAAACTTACCTTTCACAGCACGTAAGCTCCACTTACATGTCTCATCCATACATTTCACATACCAAAGATGTTTTCGAGACTTTTTCACTTTGAATTCAAAATGATAAGTCATCGCATATTTATATAGCGTCAGTTGAAGTTCTTTTTTAGTATCAAATAACGTACCGACTTCCAATACGGTTTCACTAGTTAACGCCAATGCAAATGAAGGGTCTGTCGGTGATACGTCTGTAGGGTCTGTCGATGGTGTACCCATTGACGCTCTTGCACTAGATGGTGTACCCATTGACGCTCTTGCACTAGATGGTGTACCCATTGACGCTCTTGCACTAGATGGTGTACCCATTGGTGTAGGTATTGACCGGTGCGGCGTGCGTGCAACTGCTGATGCAGGACTAGTAGTAGCTTGGAAATCACTAACCCGTTCGTAATTAAAGTCAATAACGCGTTCATGATTAATCAGTTCATGATGAGCCCGTTCATCTTCTACTCCTCCTCCTTCATTATCACTTTCAAATAAAATCTGTTGAGAAACAACTCGAGAAACAACGCCGGGTATAGTTTTTTGAGTAATGATTGGTAGTGTAGTATCTTGACTTGGGTACTTCTCTACTAATGAGACACAAAGTGGTGACGAAGATGACGAACTTCGACCCCATATCAACCGTGATAAATACATGCCCACATCTTTATCTCCCTCAATAACAACAGGGGGAAGTTTTGCAGAAGGATCATACATGACTTTAATCACTAAATCATATGCAGACTTTTGCACGTTAATCGTCTCATAGATTGTATCAACTAATTCAGCAAATGTAGTACATTGAGGTATATCCATGGTTTTGCATGATTGTGCAGAGAAAGACCTGGTACCATTGGCTGCAATTTGCCACTCTCCATTGTACACAACAAATACGTCAGCAAATACTTCAGCTGCAATTGAAAAAATGATAGTATCAATCGAGAGACACCGTAACAATGAAATGCAAGTAAAGTGTATGGGGTGCGTTACGCATCTGCGTAACGCAACTACGTGACGCAACTGCGTTACGCAACTACGTGACGCAACTGCGTTACGCACCCAGTTTCCGCCGCGACGGTGGCATTCCACCTACTCATTCCCTAATCACTACACCCTAACAAACAAAGCGTGGAAAGAGAGAAATGAAGAAGGAGAAGAATACCTGTAGCAGCAGAAAGAGACATTGTGAAGGAAGAGAATGGATTCCGCCGTCGTCTTCGTCGGTCGGTGGTTGGGTTTTTTAGAGAGAAGGAGGAGAAGGGAAGTGAAGAAAGAGAAGAAGAAAGAAAGAATGAAAAGAACTGAGATTTTTTTTATTATATAGTAAGGGCATTGTGGACTTTTCACAATGCCCTCAGGTGCGTCACGCAACGGGAGGGTGCGTGACGCAACGGGGGTATTTTCGGCAGAAAATTGTTTGGGGGTCACCAGCGCTATAAAAATTAGTGGCCCGCACCAAACATAATTAGCCCCTTTTTTGGGTCATTTCCTCAAATTCGCCCAGTAATTTTACTATTATGATTTTCGATTACTTCCTAAGCTACGCCTTTGAAAGAAAGGTGGGGAATTGAGAAGAGTAGGAGAGATAAAGAGTTAGAAGAGACGGTTCGGTTCAGTTCAGTTAACAGCAGAAGAAGAAGAAGTTGTCTGCGCAAGTGACAGTGAGAAAGGAAATTTAAAGAGAGCGTCAATGGAGGAGGAGTCAATGCTCTGTTAGATTCAGCTATGGTTCCTTCATCCAAACTCTCTTCAATGGTGGACCTTTCAACTCCATCCATAACTACCACAGCTCTCTACGTCTTATGCAAAACACTATCTCCCACACATTTCGCATCAATTTCTCGCTTCCATCGTCATCTAGACTCCAGAAACTGCCTCCGCAGCCGACTCATTTCTCTTCAGCTCAAACGAGTCTTCAGCAACGGATTTCACCGATCTATACCACTCGCCTCGTTCCCTCCTTGCTCCTCGCATCCTACTTGCTTTAATACAGTTCGTTTCAATTCTATTCGCCGTTCTGCAGCTTTCATTTCCACGTCCTCAACTGGCGGAGATGGCGGAGAGGGATTTGGAGGCCGTCCTGGTAGTGGAGGCGGTGATTCTAAATCAGGCGGGGAAGGTGCGAAGAGTTCTGTTGTTGGAGGGACTGAAGAAGCCTCTACTCTCTCCTCTGATGTGATCATTCTTGACGTGAAGGTAAGCATTCTTTATTTCTCTTTCTGTGGAATATCTACTTATTATAATGAGTTATTGGATTGTTTTTGTACAGGATATGACATGCGGGGGATGCGCAGCTAGTGTGAAGAGAATTTTGGAAAGCCAGGTGAGTTGTCTGTGTGACATTATATCTTTTCTTACTGAGTATGACACTTGAAGCATGTGTAAGTTAAACTTTACACATTCGCAGCACAACAGGTTTATGTGTATTGATTGAAACATGCATTTCATATTCCAAATTTTGTGTTTAAACTGGATTCTCAGGTTATTTCAATGGTTTTATTTGAGCATTTAGGTCAAACTGGCGCATTCATCTATTTTATTTCTATGATTTGATGAATCCTATTTTCTCAATCTGTTTTGTGATTTTGTAAACTTTTGGACAGCCACAAGTGTCTTCAGCTAGTGTCAATCTTGCCACAGAAACAGCAATCGTGTGGCCTATTTCTGAAGCCAAGGTTGAGCCAAATTGGCAAAGGCACTTAGGAGAGTCCCTTGCATCTTATTTAACTAGTTGTGGCTTTGAGTCTAATCTTCGAGGTGAGCATTTATGCTTTGGTGCTTATGTTTCCGTACTCATTATTAGTATCTCGTGCATTTATGGTATCATAGGAGAGCCAATTTTCTTGAATGTATACATATTTTTATATTAAGCATCATCAGTCAACTCTAATTATTTTCATGTCTGTTTCTTTTTTTTCTCCTAAGTTCCTAAATATGTGTTTAGATGTTGATTATCAACAAAAAGCAAATGTTTGCCTTTTTTTTCTCCTAAGTTCCTAACTATGTGTTTAGATGTTGATTATCAACAAAAAGAAAAAGTTTGTTGAATTCATATACATATACATAGGCAGTAGTGTGCTGAATACACATCAAGACAAAACAGGGAAACAGCTGTATCGGTCATTAAGTTTTCAGTTAAAACTTAAATGTTTTCAATCTCTCAAGAACCTCTAGTCATGAGAAAACAATGAAGAAATTTTGGACCTCTGATCTGGATATGGCATAGCTCTTAACATTGTACACTTGTTCACTTCTTACAACTTTGGTTGTTCCCTCTGTTTTCAGATTCAGCAAAAGACAACTTTTTTGAAGTACTTGGAAGGAAAGTGGATGAAAAGCGTACTCTATTGAAAGAAAGTGGTATAATTTCATCCTAAATACATGAAATACATATCTATTCTCTTTAATTATTGCAAGACAATTAACATTTCTCACATAAATGTGGCACTTTCACCTTCAAGTTAATGATATGAATCTGCTATCACTAGGTCGTGGCCTTGCTGTATCCTGGGCTCTGTGCGCTGTTTGTCTCTTTGGTCATTTCTCTCATGTTTTTGGAGCTAAAGCAGCTTGGATCCATGCCTTCCACTCAACAGGATTTCATATGTCCTTATCATTGTTTACATTGCTTGGTCCTGGACGGCAACTTATTGTTGATGGACTTAAAAGCCTTATTAAGGGTGCTCCAAATATGAATACATTGGTTGGTCTTGGTGCATTATCATCCTTCACAGTCAGCACTCTAGCTGTATTGGTGCCAAAACTAGTAAGCTACTATAATACTGATTCCTGTTATTAATCTGCATATTTTGTCCTTGGACTATTTTTATCTGAAAATGTTACGTTATTGTTTTCAGTTTGTTAACCACACCTGAGATAGAGAGACCATTTAGTTACCTCCTTACCTCATGTTTGACTAACAAGTAACAACAGATTAATTTGAGTTTTACATGTGTGCAAACTTTAGCTCACAAAAGAAAGATGCAGCTTTCTGCCTATCTAAAATTTAAAATATTTAATATTATTATCTTTTGCATTGCTCTTCAAATCAAGCGATACATGAGTTGGATCTTTTCTGTTAGAGGTGTCCTAGAACAATACGTTGAGGGTTTTTCCTTGAGCTAGTTTGAAGTGGGATTTTTTAGATTTTTTTGGAATTTACCCGATTTTCTATACTCTCTCTATCACATCACTATCATTCTAACTATCAAATCACTCATTTCATCAACTAAAATACGTTTTATCTTTATAAAATTTAAATTTTAAATACAAAAGGCATTATAGTAATTCAATAAATTAAAAACCCAAATAACCTATTTTTTCATCAAACAAGGTTTTTTGGACAAACCCTCAAATAACCAATATGGAACAAGCTCCTACTGTACTATCAATTGTGATCCTTGTTTATGCATAATAATGATGATTTATTCTCACTCTAATTTGCATTCAATGTATAACCTTTGTTTTAATAAAACTAACATTTGATATAAAGAGCTTAAGCAAAAAAGAGTCGGCTTAAGAGACCAAAAGGTCACGGGTTCGATTCCATATGGAAGCGCTTTGAGTTTAAGCGGGAGGCCATGGCTGTGGGGTGTCATGCTAGTTCTCCTTCATTCAAAAAAAAACATTTGATATAAAGAGCTTAAGCAAAAAACAGGCCGCTGAATTAATGAGGCATGTAAACTACCCATCAACAACCTGAGCAAGATGTGATTGTTCAATGATTGTGCTGAAATTAAGGAAAAACCTTGTTTCATAAATAGTTGGAGATGATTTTTGATGACTTAACTTGTACAATAGTGTATCTTCTAAAAGACTTGGTTCCTGTGCAGGGTTGGAAAGCTTTCTTTGACGAGCCAATTATGCTGATAGCATTTGTTTTACTGGGAAGGAATCTTGAACAAAGAGCTAAAATCAAAGCTGCCAGTGACATGACAAGCCTTCTGACTGTCTTACCATCTAAAGCTCGTCTTGTGGTCAAAGATGGCATAGAAGAATTGAACTCAACAGTCGAAGTTCCTAGTAACAATCTTTCACTTGGAGATGAAATTGTTATACTACCTGGAGTGAGTAACTGTCACATGTTATTTAGAATTACAGCTTATTACTACAGACTTACTTGTAGTGGATATATTCTATTGTAAAAGTGATAACAATCTTCTGCACAGTTGGCCCTAATTCCTAATTCTGTTAGATGATGACCTGGCTTTGTTGTTAGAGCCAGGGTATATAGGAGGAGGTGCAGTCACTACGCATTGTTAAATGCATGGTGTAAAGTCTGGATTCTCCTTTCAGTCTATCAGCTACTCTTCTATGAGTCTCTTCCTCTCAGTCTTGTATATTTCGGCAACTTTCATCTCTATTCTACTCGTTACGATAACACTGATGCCTGTCTTTGTCTTAGACAGAATCCAGCATTTCTTTTGGGTGAGTTTTTTCTTATAGTTTAGAGTGAAAGGGCACGAGTTGGTAACTTGCTCCTGATAATATCCATGAGTAAAATATTCATGTTTTAGTTAACTATTTCATTGGAACCTTGGGGTCTCAATTGCAATTGACAAACCTTATTTTCCCTAATTTTTCTTATTCAATTCTCAGGATCGGATTCCAGCTGACGGTATAGTAAGAGCAGGTAGAAGTGCTGTTGATGAGTCAAGTTTAACAGGAGAACCTCTCCCTGTAACAAAATTACCTGGGGTAAATGGCAACATTTATCTCTATTTCAGTTATATATTTTTTAATTGGTAGGGCGGTACAGTAATGCCAATACTTTCATCTGATTATGATTTATGACCCTCTTATGCATGGTTGAGTTAATTTCATGAATAATTTTTATTATTATTTTGCTTTCTCTCTGTTTGCATATCCCTACAGGAGACATTACTCTATTTCTGCTTTTTTTTTCTCTTTTCTATGTGTGAATTCTTGCTAATTTCTTTTGGGGAAGGGAAGGGGAGGGGAGGGGTGGAATTTGTTATTTCCCCTTTCTTAGGGGATGTTAATTTTTGTTGAATTTTGTCTCATGTAGTTTTTTGTTTTCCTTCTAGGCTGAAGTTGCTGCAGGAACTATAAACTTAAATGGTGTGCTTACCGTTGAAGTGCGAAGGCCGGGAGGTGAGACTGTCATTGGTGACATTATTCGTTTGGTGGAAGAAGCTCAGAGCAGAGAAGCTCCTGTCCAACGGTTGGCTGACAAGGTCATTATCATGATCTATAGCCGAGTCTAGGCCCTTAAAAAGTAACAGCAAGTTATTCCCACTGCTAATCACTAAGCACATTAGAACATGGAGAGGGTTTTTCCAATGACAAGCAATTTGAATCTCAACTCCAATAATCAAATTACAAAGAAACATTATTGTTTTGCATGTACTTTCAGTGCGATCTGAATTATACTGAGTGGAAGAAAGCTGTGCAAAGAAACTGTTCTAAATTGTGTTTTTATTTGTCTGTTCTCTTGGTTTTGTAGGTGGCAGGACACTTTGCTTATGGAGTAATGGCATTCTCTGCAGCTACATTTCTATACTGGAGCATTTTTGGTGCCAATATTCTGCCAGTAGCTCTTCAACAAGGAAGTCCAATTTCTCTTGCACTGCAGTTATCTTGCAGTGTTCTGGTATGAACTATGAACGAATAGTCCATAGACTCAAGTGTGATTTCTTGGCTTGCTTGGATTTTGTTGGCATATATATTCATTAATTACCTAGTTAGTTGGAAATCATGTTTATTATTATTGTTATCTTTGTAAGCTTATAAATAGGCATTATTTTCTTTAACTAAATATCAATAAGGTGTTGTAGCAAGATTGAAGTGTTATATCCCATTGTCTGTTAACATTGTGTTTTACTTTTATCCACGGGTCTACTCCAACTATGTTATAATTTCAGGTGGTGGCTTGTCCCTGTGCACTTGGATTGGCAACACCAACTGCTGTCCTGGTAAATTCTCCATGAACAACGCACTAGCTATTTGTACAAAATAGAAAATATGATTTCATGGATTTTTTATTGATTATATATATTTACAGGTTGGAACTTCTTTAGGGGCCAAAAAGGGCTTGCTTTTGAGAGGTGGAAACATCTTAGAGAAATTTTCCATGGTGGACACTGTAGTATTTGACAAAACAGGGACGCTTACAATTGGAAGACCTGTTGTGACAAATTTGGTGACTTTTGGATGTGGAGAGGATACAGACTCAAGGTACAGTTTTTAACATAGTTTTTGTTCTCTATTTAGCTGGATTTAGAGCACTATTGTCTAATAATAGCACTGCTTGATTGTAAGTTGTTTTGATATGTAGTTTCTGGATCTCGTTCTAATCTACTCTGATATGTAGGTATATGCTGGGAATCTAGTTTATGTATATATTATACCAACAAGGAAATTTAATGTTGATACTTTCGGTGTGAACACCATTCTTTGCTTGCTAATGATTAAATTTAGTCTCATATCAAAATTAAAGAAAACTGTCATAGAACATTGCTGGAAGCATAAGAACATAAAACACGACTATTTATAGTTGAGCAAATCATTCAAAAGCTATAAAGTTATGCTGTGAATTTGAATACATATGAAGTTGAAATGCTACATATGTAATGGTTGTGGCTTCTTATACTTGTGAATTATTTTCCATCTAAATTTCTCCAAGTGTTTTCATTTTAAGTTTAGCTATGTAGATACATTTGTAATTGATCAGAATTGAATTTTCTTTTAGATGGCCCGAAATGGATGTTCTGACATTGGCTGCCGGAGTTGAAGCAAACACAATTCATCCGATTGGAAAAGCAATTCTGGATGCTGCTCGTGCTGCTAACTGTAAGAATGTGAAGGTGGAAGAAGGAACATTTCTCGAAGAACCTGGATCTGGAGCTGTGGCAACTATTGGAAATAAAAGGGTATCTGTTGGGACACTCGAATGGGTTCAAAGACATGGAATCACTCAAAAAGTGGAAGAGGATAATAATCAATCAGTTGTGTATGTGGGAATTGATGATGTCTTAGCTGGTCTTATTTATGTTGAGGATCAGATAAGAGAAGATGCTACATTTGTTGTAGAAAATCTGCAGAAGCAAGGAATTAGTGTGTATATGCTATCAGGAGACAAACGGAGCACTGCAGAGCATGTTGCATCCAGTGTTGGTATTCCAACAGAACATGTAAGAATTTAAACGTGTCATTTCCTTAGTTTGGACCAATCGAGCAATGCCTTAATCTATAACTCAGATAATAATAATTAAATAAAAGGAGATGGGCAGAATGAGTCAAGGAATAAACTATGTTTGAATGTTGAAATAGTCAGTCAACTTAAGTGTGGTCTCAATGTTGCCTGTTATGCTGCATCTGGTAAAGATTTTCTGCTCTGATTAAAAAATATATTCTCTTTTTTTTCATTAGTTAAGTCAAAAGTGCAGTTCTGTTCTGATTTTGTACCGATCTGATAGAGTCCTGCAGATAACTCTATATTTATATTCCAATAAGGTTATTTCTCCTAATCATGATAACATTTGGTATTCTCCTGTGTGTTGGATGATTACAGCCATCTATTTGTATGGTAGTAAAGGTCTATAGACTTCAATTGATAGAAAGATGAATTTAATTATTCAGCCAGTTATCTGTTTCTACCCAGAAAATTTCCTCTGCTTCAAAAGCTTTTCTTAAATTGACATTTGACATACTTCCAGCTCACAACTTCTTAACCTGCATATTGTCTGATATGAGTTTCGATTGCCCTCATCCCCCACCATATGCAAATAGAAGATTGATACACATTGCCTTGTTAAGCTTCAGTTAGATAGGTTCAAGGCATTTTGGTGATAATTTATACATATTTCTGAGCCCAGGTGATGTGGGGAGTAAAACCAGCATCTAAGGAGAAATTCATAAGGGAGCTACAGAAGGACGGCAACATTGTGGCTATGATTGGAGATGGGATCAATGATGCTGCTGCTCTAGCTGCTTCACATGTCGGAGTTGCTATGGGTGGAGGTGTTGGAGCTGCTAGTGAGGTGTCCTCTATTGTTTTGATGGGCAATAAACTGTCTCAGGTATGTACATGCCTCTAATTCTATTCTATTCTATTCGGAATCCTGATTCTGGTTTTTAAAATTTTACACTTCCTCTATAATTGTTAGCAGTTTGGACCTTCTTAGATTCTTATTTTCTAGATGGTAAATGAAACACATATTGAGAATTTGTGGGTTTGTTAATTTTCTTCCAAAAATCTTCTTAGATGTTCCTAAAAAAACGATCTATTGGTGAAGTTACAGGTTAATTTTATTTAATTAATAACCATGAATTTTATAACACACATTTAAGATGTTCTTATATTTCTTATTACCATGGATTTTAGGCTTTAATTATTTGTCTATTTAATCCACATTTAAGGAAAGCATGGGAGAAGGAATCTGACTTACTTGGAAACGCTTGTTTCTAAAATCTGGATCCTAATCTGAACGAGAAATCGTCAATAAATTTTATTAATTTGAGAGTCAGGCAAAATTCAAGTTCACACCCTCTATTTCCAAAATGTGATTCCATCTGAATTGAAGAGAAATTGTGTTTCTAAAGAAATAGTGTTTTCTGAATGAAGACCTTAAAAGTTAGAAACTAGCTCTCTATAGTGAATTTGTTTGAGGGGGGAAAGGTTATGAAATAAATGGGTTAAATAACCCAAGATCAAACAGGCTATTGTTGTTCACTTATATCATAAATTCCACTTTCATATGAACATAAATTTTGATTAGACAATTGGAAAGTGTGACTCGTGCATAACTTTAATGTAGGTGGTCGATGCTCTAGAACTCAGTAAACTGACGATGAGAACGGTAAGACAAAACCTCTGGTGGGCTTTTACCTACAACTTGGTAAGTCATAATTTTCTTTCCTACATATTTAAGTCATATATTACTGTTTACCTAGGTTCAACAATATATAGGCCGAAGTGGAAGATTGTAAATTGTATAAGAATACGATATTAATTGTTCATTCTCTAATAACATGAAACAATTTCCCATTCTTATTTGGAAACATTTTTTCTTCCAGACTATATATCATATTCAAAAACTTATTCAGATCCAAAAAAGTTTGTTTAGAAATAGGATTTTTTTTTTAAAATTTATTGGTGGTGCAAGTATTTATAAATGGATGATGTTGAACAGGTTGGAATCCCAATTGCTGCCGGAGCATTGCTTCCAACGACGGGAATAATGTTGACGCCATCAATTGCAGGAGCCCTAATGGGGTTGAGCTCAATAGGCGTGATGGCAAATTCTTTGCTTTTGAGACTCAAATTTGCTTCAAATCATAAGATTAATAATGCCACCATTGATGACTTGCTGAACATCCAGATCGATTCTAACTCGCAAGATCTTGTTGATCTTAAAGATAAATTTCAGCAACAAACAGGTCGGTAAATACGATTATTATCATTAATCATTCTTTGGAGATATTAATTAATTACAAAGGTTATAATAATATAAATTAAGAAAGTGAAATTGATTCTATTTGATTTTGACCAAACTGTTGTCATTGGATTATTACAAGCCTATATATATATATATATATATATATATATATATATATATATGTGTTAATTTTCTATTTTCCAATGTCTTTCCTTCTTTTCTTTTTTTTTTTAAGTATGATGTTTGCTAACTAAAGAATTCCAGTTAACTCTATATTATATGCTACTATTATAAATTTGTATTACTTAAATTTAATATATTAAATATATGAAGTACTTCATTTGACGAATATTTATAATTACTTATTATTATTATATATATATATATATATATATATAAATATGTTTAAAATAATAAGAGAAAATATAAAGTTTATTTTAAAACACATCACACGCAAATAAAAAAATACTAAAAAGATTATTTTATTCTTTTAAATTTAATAAAATTATTATTATGTATAAAATTATACTAAATTTTTTATTTTTTATCTTTATAAATATAATGAAAAAAAAGAGAGAAAAGAAAGAAGTATATATATATATATATATAATTAACATATTATAATTTAATATACAAGTTAAAATAGTATTAAAATTCATTATTTAATATTCAATAATCTATTTATGTGACAATTTTCAACATCTCTTTCTATAAGTTAACAAGTAAAATACATCATATCTATTCAATTTTTCTTCTTCATAAAAAAAGGGAAAATGCAATACATTTAGAGAGATCCCCTGCTTGCCTAAAAAGGCTGACATCCTTTGTGCATGTTTAACTCTTACTAACACCAAAATTTAATAAATGACACTGTTAGTAGATCCCACAAACAGACTATAAAAAAAACGAGGATCAAACATCATCAAGTTTGGCAGCAGCAGCAGCTTCTTCTTGAATCTCATCATATGCACCTGTCTCCTCATTATAAGAGCACCTGACAATCGATTCTTTTGTAAATTAAAAACGGAAAAAAACAGGAAATGCAGCAAGCCAAAATAATTTTACCATTTCCCCGTTGCAGCAGAGCAGTAAAACCCTGAAGACGAATCATAATAGTATCCCAATGAACTGCTGTAGTAGTAACTGGGAAAATTAAAAACACCACATTATTAGTCATTCTCTCAACTATACCATTACAAAAGAGGAACACTTGTTTTTAAGTCAAATATTAAACTTACCCAGATGACTCGTCATACACATAGTCATTCTGCAATTCTCCGCCTGAAATTTCAAAGTAATGCTGAAAATTATGTGTTTGAATCTTAAAAATTAAATGAAAATATATAAATTAAAGAATTTGAGTTATCAAACATTGCCTAATCTATACTGAATAATAATATATATGTTTTGAGTGAATACCGGTACTTACTTTGAGAAGGCTGACCAGAAATTACACCATCCCCAGTTGAGGATTCATTGGCGGTGACATTTTCATCATCTTCACCAAACATGTCAAAATCGTCATCATTCCCTTTAGTTTCTGAAACAGATGCATTAGTATTTGAAGATCCTTCCTCTCTTCTTGCTACTGCTAACAATTCATATCCCTCTGCCTCTCTCTGAAACACTTCTCTCTTCTCATTATAGACATCGTAGTCCCCATTCTCCAACAACTTCATCGCATCTTCAGTTAGTTGATCAAATATAACTTTAGTTTCAGCTGACATTTTTTCCTTCTTGTTTTGTGAGTTCCCTTTCAACCTTCTCAGAGCTTTCAGAACCTGCAAAAGTATATATCCCTATATGTTAAACGACTCGGAAGTAAATGACATGCTATTTAATAGCAAAAGAAGAACATCTAAGAGTTAAAAATCAATGTAGAGTCCAAAGAAGTTTACAAAGTCGTGGGTTTGAGACTTCGTGACCATTTTCAAAAGAAAAGTCCAAGGAAGACGTACAGTTATGTGGAATATATTGTTGCAACCATTGCATGCCCACAAAAAGGGAGACCTCTAAACAATGTATTGCATCAAATGTACACCAACTGTTCAAGATATGCATGATTACCGTTTCTCCAGGTTCAAGAACATTTGCGATACGCCTCTTCATCTTTCCAATTTCACTAGAAGAAAGCTCCGTCACATCCTCAACATCCGTCATCGTAGAAGAACTCTTCTTATAGATATTTTGATTAATGTCAACGCTATCAAGCCAAGCATCCTGTTAATGCAACAATTTCAAAAATAAAACAAAATACAACTGGTAAAACAGTTAAGAGTATTGAAAACAAAAAAGTAAAACAATTGTACCTTTATTTCGTTTTCTATTACATATTCAACATAATTCCCTTGCTCATCAAAATACCCTTCCTCCCTCTCCTTTTCAAGATTAAATGGCTCTATATGAACTCCATCATCAACAAATGTGTCATCAACCTGCAAAATAATAGCCAATATTGTCATCTGCTCACTCATGTTACAAATAAAACCAGATAACTTGAAAGAGAGAGATCATAATCCAAGACAGAAAAATAAGCAATAAGAAAAGTAAAAACAGGAAACCAAAATTGTGACAGGACTTAACCCCCAATAGGGTAGTTAAGAGGACAAAAGTCTCATATTCGATTTCACTAAGAATGCCCTAAATTGAAGTGGGGGCTTGTGCTAGCTTTCTCCAGAGAACAAAATCTGGTTGATACTGTAATGCAATTTGGTTGGAAACTGCAAAGCTCCTTTTTCTTTTCTTTTTGCATAGATAGGCAGTAATTGCTTGAATAAAGAATCATACAAGAGGCAACTTGCAAATAGATACATCTCCAGGAAGAAACAACATCCAACCCCTAGGTACTCCAAACAACATATTTAAAAAAGAACTAGAACTATAATATATGCAAAAAGGGGTTTTCAGTTCAAGTGCCAGAAGCAGATAATATGCAATATCAGAAAAACAAAACTTGAAAAACAAAAGGTAACAAACCTACCTCATAGCGCACTTCTGCAGCAGATATGTCAGGAAGTTGATCGCCTTCATCAATTAGGAGATCAGTAGTCATTTGATTCCTCTGCCTAGATCGTTCTTTCGCAGCCAAATGAGCCTCATTCTGTGGACCGGCATTTTCACTATTCTTCCGCAAATCCACAACATCATTCCCAGGTTTCACTTTCTTACCCTTTGGAAACCTCACTCTCTTTGCACTAAGCAAGCAAAGAATCATATTGTCAATAACAGGTTAAATGAGAAACAACATACAGTCTTTCTTTTATTAAACTGGCTAGAGATATTCTATGAAATAGCCAAATTTCATTATAATGGAAGCATTCAGAAAACATATAGGAATTAATTACATCTTAGCTAGATGGGAGCTGCAAATAAAGTTTGGTGAAAACAATTACAGATGCAATTGAAGCAACAATTTAGTGAAACCCATTACAGGATTCATCCATACAATAGAAAGCTAACATTTATTATGTATAAATATACATATGTTGAGCCAGGGAAAGAGAGATTACGCTGGAGGTTTGTTTGAATCGCCATCATCTTCATTCATCGGGCGCTTCTGGTTAAGATTCAGTTGGTGATTAACCATAGCGACTACCGAATCTCAGTGTTGTTAGTAATCGTCTTCGCCGGGGAGATAACGTAGAGATAGAGAATGAGCAATGAAAGCCGGTGGCCGGTGAATTGAATTAAGCAGACTTTTGCGGCGGTCCTATTGGTTCTTCTTAGTCGTTCAATCTCTAAACCGACACGGATCTGACCAAAAAAAATAACAATACGGAAAAGGAAAAGAGTCAGGCCCATTTTCATAGGGCTTATTATTCAAACTCAAATTTGTTGTAAAACTATAATTTGGTCCTTTAGTTTTATATGTTTAACTTTTTATATAATTTATGTATTTAGTTAATTTTTTATATAATTATCTTATATATTTTATTAATATGAGTTGATAATTTTAATCTTGATTTAGCATGTTAAAAATTTTCTTTTAAAATAAAATATTTTTTTAAAAGATTTGATTAATTTCTGACCGTTTTTTGAAATTAATTAAAAATAATTAATTTTGGGTTTAATTTTAAATAGTCGGGGAATTTTTGATAATTAAATCACAATTTAATTTTTTAGAAAAAATTTTAGTTTAAATTAATTAAACATAATTATTTTAAAATATTATTTATTTTAAAATAAAATCGTCAATTGATTTTTAAAAATCAATAAAAGTTGGCATACAAACGTATTGATCAGATTGTTCTTTTAGTTCGTAGTTTGGTGATACTCGAGAAAAGTCTTTCGCGTTATGTTCTTCGTTCTTATTTTTAAAACGGTCTTTACTTATAAAGTTGGCTTTGAAAATCGGTTGTATAACGTTTGAGTTTTAACCGATTATTCTTCTGGTCCTAGTCATGCTTCTAAGTTTGCGTTATTTAAAATATTGAAACAACAATATTTAAATGTTAGTATTTTTTTATGATAACTAGGGAGGATTATACATGAAGGACATTAGTCATTCTAAGGGTGATAAGGTTTAGAAAATAAACACCAAACAAACCTTAGTCAAAACATTTTTTTTTTTGAAACATCCCAAAAATATTTTGAAATTATTTTCTAACATTTTGGAATTTTTAGAAAATAATTTAGGGTCCAAAAATTACAAAAATAAGTTTGAGTTTTGAAAAGTAGAACCAAACATGCCTTAGGACCAGAACCATAAGCCTTGGGTTTGTTTTTATCGATCGGGGTCCGGAGACCCTCGATTTGAGTGGTAAAGACTCTCGGTCCTAGGCTGAGATTACTAGTTTAGATGTATAAACCCATCGGCCCTAGGTTAGCTTAGGGCTAAGCTTCTCGATTGAGATGTATAAACATCACTGTCCTAGGTTAACTCTGGGTTAAGTCCCTCAGTCCTAGGTTCAGGAGCTCTTGGTCCCAAGTTTGGGATTCTCGGTCCCAAGGTCAGATTTCTAAGTCCTAGGTTAAACCTCTCAATCCTAGATGAGAATTCTCGGTCGGATCTTTCGATCCTAGCTTAAGAACATCGATCCGACCTCTTAGTCCTGTTGAAATTCTCGGTCCGGACCGAGAGATTCGACCATCCTTAAGAACACCTAAGTTCATTTTTTTAATTTATTTTTTTTTATCTTGGATTCTATGATCCAAGGGGTTGTGTAGCTTCACAAAGCTCATAGGAACATGTTGATCATCATCTCAAAATATCAATCGACCTGGATGATGATCAATTTGTTCAAAACAATTTGTGATCAAAAATTGAGTTCTTGATTTTAAGACTGTTTGGAATGTAAAGGAGCTACCCAATAACTTCCTTATATCACATATACTTAATTGGAATCAAAATAAGAACACTCTTTGTTTATTTTGACTTAATCAAGAACTCAAAATTTTCAATTATTTTGAAAATTTTGATTTTGATCAAACATGATCAAGATGGATCAAACATTATCCAAATAGTTGTCCAACATGATTACAATCATGATGAGATATTTTCTAGGTTGTGATTCAATAGAATTAGCTCAAGAACAGCAAATCCGATTTTGGATTTTAAAAATACAAATTTGAGTTTTTGTTTTTATGACCGATTGATTAATTCTATCTTATCTAAATAGTTTCTGAATGATCCTAATATCAAGATTCGACCATAAGACACCATAAACAACAAACATACAAGCTTATGCAATTTCAAATAAAAAAATTTCAAATTCAAACTATTAATATGAATTAGAGAGTGATTGGATCATTACTAATGATTAGAGAACATTCCTTAAACCTTAGAGAAGTTGTTGGGAAGCAAAGATCCAAGCTTCAAGGCCTTATCCAAAGTTTTCAAAAAATTCGAAAGTTTGAAGTTTTAATGGCGGATTTCTGAAAATTAAAAATTGGAAGGCGGGGAGTGGATCTTTTGTCTTCGAAATGACTCAAGAGAAGTATTTATACTATCCCTAAGTCGGTGGAGTCTCCAAGTGGGCTGAATCGGCCAAAACGCAATTCATTTTGCTGTTTTCCTCAAGTTGGCTAGAATATGGATGAATTATCCCTATTCTTGTAGGATAAATTATCATCATTGTAGGGTTATCATTTTAGGCTTTAAATCAGTCGAAATTGTTGACTAACGAGGGAGTTTCAAAAAGAGAAGATCAATGATGGGTCTTTGATCTTATGTCTCCAGAGTCGCGTTGGAGACGAAGGTGGTGCTCAAAATGTCATCGTTTTGAGAGAATTTGGGTGTTACGTTGGCGTTCTGTCAAGGTGTTGTTGCATCTAGGCGTTCCGTTAGCGGTCTGGCTAGCAGGCGTTAGCCAGTCCAGTGCCTCGCGAGCGCATGCTCCTTAGTCCTTCCAATACAATGGGCTATGCGGGCGCGCCTAAAGCGTCGGATGGAGATCTGATGCTCATCTGATGACTTTGGTTACGGCTGTAGCTTTATCTCCCGATTTCGGCTACACTCGATTACGTTTTTATTTACTTATTAAATCTCTGAGGATTTTTTTGAAATTTAGTTTTCTTTCACCATTTTGGCTTTAATTTTAATCTTTTTAAATACATAAATTTTTAAAATAAATATGGAATATATTTTACAATTTTATTTTATTTTATTTTATATTTTTAAGGTTAAATAAATAATTTTTTTAAATGAAATGTATACAACAATTAATCTTAAATTATTTAATTTTGTTCTTTAATTTTTTCTAAAATTATTTTGAGATAATATGGGTAAAACATTTATCCCTAATAATTTTTTGTTTTGTTTTGGTCTTAACCCTTAATTATTTTGATTAATTGTCACAATAATTAATCATAATTAATTGTTTTAATTGGGCTTTTGACTATGGGGTTAATTATTTTAATTTTATTTATTCAAAAATAAATTAAAATAATTATTTTAATTTTATAAATTAGTATGTAGATTTTTAGTATTTACAATATTTTAAATTTTAAATAATAAAAATAATTGATAAAAATATAAAAATAAACAAAATTAATTTTGTTAAAATAAAATATGAAAAATAAAAAATTATAATCGATTACAGTCTACGAAATTGAAAAAAAAAATATATTAAAAAATGAACTTAGGTTAAAAAAAGTATTAGAATTTAATTTATAAAGTTGATAAATATATATTATTAAAAAAAGTTATATAATTGATATAAAAAAGAATATTGTGAAAATATTGTTTTGAGTTGAATTTTTAGAGTTTAATGTAACATTTACCGTTACTGCTGCTGCATTATTATGTATCAATGCCTTAAATGATTAAATTTATCAAATATATAGTATATTTAATAATAATTTTAAAATCATTTTCACCGCATGCACTTCCTATTGTGCTAACATCACCGATTTTAAAACGAAAAGTGTGACGGTTTAGGTTGTTGATTTTCAAAATACACTATCTTTGAACAATACATCTTTTAGTTATTATAATCATTCTAAGGCGTTGAGCTTTAATCCTTACAATTATATTTTTATTGCGGATACAAGTGTCTACAATTTCTCTAATAAGCATCTCAAAGAAAAGCAGTATGAGGAGTGACTGATCATGCTAGAATGGTCTATAAGTAATAAGATGTGCAATGAGTTGGTAAAAAATATTCAAACATTTACTTGTAATGGTCAAAACATGGAACCAATTCTTGTCCTACCCACCTTTCAAACAATTTTTCTCAAACTATACACATTTTTATTCACTTTCTCAAACTACCCACCTTTCTCTTTCTAAATCATTAATTATTCTTTTAATTACACATCCTCAACACTAATCCACTAATTACTCTATTTTATAAATATAAATATAAATATATATAATTAAATTAATAATACATTTATTAAATAAAATATATTACATAAATATTAAAATAACACATATATATATATAAATATAACATATAATTAAAATTATAAATTATAAATTAAATAATTTAAATAAATATTATACACTAAAATAAAATATATTACATAAACTTCTAATATTATATATATTAAAATAACACATATATTACATAAATATTAAAATAACACACCTATTTTATTTTTACTTAATTTTATAAATATAATATATATAATTAATATTAAACATTATAAATTAAATAATTCAAATAAATATTATAAATTAAAATAAAATATTATATACTAAATAAAATACATTATATAAAATTTTAATATTATATATTAAAATAAATATATTATATTATATAAATATTAAAATAATACATATATTACATAAATATTAAAATAAGAATTATATTGTACGTAAATGTGTAAAATATTGTAAATATTTTAAAATTTATATAATTTATTTTATTTTAAGATTTTTTAAATTGATTACTTTTATAAATATTTTAAAGTTTAGTTAATTTATTTTTTTTTTTATTTTAGGTTTATGTTATACATTTTATTTTAGTTTATAATATTTATTTTAATTATTTAATTTAGTATATTTAATTTTAATTATATATATTATATTTATAAAATCAAGTACTATGTATTATTTTTAATTATATATTATATTTATAAATAAGTAAAAATAATATATATATATATATATATTATTTTAATATTAATGTAATATAGTTTATTTAATATATGTATTATTAATTTTAATTATATATATTTATAAAATATAGTAATTAGTGGATTAATGTAGAAGATGTGTAATTAAAAGGATAATTAATGATTTAAAGAGAGAAAGGTGGGTAGTTTGGGAAAGTGAATGAAAAGGTGGATAGTTTGGGAAAAGTTGTTTAAAACATGGATTGTTTAAAGGGAAGAATGTCAATTTTATGTATTAAGTTGGATGCAAGTGTCAAATTTGTTATTTAAGTTGTAAAATTTTATTTATGTATACAAACTTGACAAAATTTATCAAATTTGTTAACTTAACCGAATAAAAATTAACGGAGTTAATTTTAACATGTGTAATTGATGACTCATAATTTATATTATTTTTTAAATCCAAGTCATCCTACACATGTGTATATAAATTAAAGTAAAAATTATGAGTTAATTTTTTTAAATTAGTCTTTTCTATTTTAAATTTCAAAACCCTAAATCTAAAAATTGACTGCAGCTAAATCTCTCATCTCCGATCAACAGATCCGTAAATCTCTACCGCCAAGAAACACCCTAACCAGCCCTCCGATTAGCAGCAATCACAAGCCTAAACCAGAATGGAACGAGTTCATCTCCTTCCTTATTCGAACAAGGAGAATCATTGTCAACCGACGATCTACAGCAGTAAACCAATCATCATCGTCAAATCTATAAATCCGTCACAAATTTGCAGACTCCATTTCACACACCATCTGTTTGATAAAATTCCTAACATATCTCACTGTATACTGCAAAATTATAACAAAATCGCTTGGATTTGAATTGGATAATTTAGACAATTTCAGCAATTTCTTTCTTTAGATATAAGATTTGATCGTTTTTTTTGTAGGTTAACTCCGACTGTATTTCTAAACAGTGAGTTCATACATCTCCATCATGTTCTTATGCTCTTGAATTCCCGCCAACAAAATAGTAATTTGAGGTGGAATAGAATTAATATCAAGATGTTCATTGAGATAACTCTATTTAAGTTGAGAAATTTGATTGAGTTCTCTTACTAAAGCTTTATGGGTGGTCTGAATCGCCTCCAAGTTGTAAGGAAATTAACCGCCTGAAGTTCAGCGGAAGCAGATTTAACCGACGAAATGGTAGCGAGGAGTTTCGCTGCAAAAGCTTCCATGAAAACCTTATTGTGGCCTTGGATCCATGGAAATCGTAAGAATTATGGGATTAGGGTTTTGTTTGATCTTGCTGACGGCTTTGAAATTGAAAAGTTATTTTTGAAAGGGATGAACTGAGTTTATTGGAATCCATGGATGAAATCACGAACATATGAATCCATAGTTCTTCTCTGTAGAGAAGACTAACACGACAAGTCATAATTTTTTCTTTAATTTATAAAAAATAATAATATAAAATCCTAGTCATCAATTTGACATGGCAAACGGTTAACTCCGTTTAATTTTGTTCCGTTAAGTTAACAAATTTGACAAATTTTGTCAAGTTTGTATACATAAATAAAATTTTACAACTTCAATAACAAATTTGACACATACATCCAACTTGATATATAAAATTGACATTCTTTCCATTGTTTAAACGTTCAATATACGGAAGGTTATAGATGCCTAGGATACTAGAGTTAGATTATGCAAATGCCTTACGACTAAAATAATGCATATAAATTAGTTTCACTTAATTAATAATATTATATAAATGATCTGAACGACTCTCTAATTACTTTGATCGTTCAATTTTAGCTCTAAAATTAATTTTTGAAATAAATCACCCCTTCAACTTTTAAAAAGGTCGCCAATAGTCCTTCCGTCAATTTTTTTTTTAAACATAACGGTTAAGCTTAAAATATTATTTTTTATATATATATTAACCTTAATATTATTTTTTATATTTATATATATAATCATTAAATCGATTATATATATATATATATAAGATTTATTTTTATATTTATATAATTATTAAATCTTTTATATAAATATATATATATATATATATATATATAAATTTATATAATATATATTTTAAAAAATAATTTGAAGGTTAAAAGTAATGGTAACTTTCGAATTACTGAATTATTTTTAATTCTCAAATTAACTTTTAAAATATATATTATATAAATATTATATATAAATTAATGATTAAAGATAATATATATAAATTAAATATATGTGTTATATAAATTATTTTAAATTTTATTTTATATAAATATAGATATAGATAAAAATAAATAATATATATATTACCTATATATTATATAAAAAAATTTAATAATATATATATATGTATAATTTTATATATAAGCGATTTAATAATTATATATAAATATAAAAAATAAGATTAAAGATAATATATAAAATATAATATTTTAAGTTTAAGCCGTTATGTTTAACCAAAAACTTGATAGACAGAAGGACTATTGGTGACCTTTTTAAAATTTGAAAGGGCGATGTGTTAAAAATTAATTTAAGAATTAAAAGTGAGCGATTGAAATAATTAGAGTGTTGTCTAGGTAATTTTCCTTATAATTTATGTATAACACTGCTCACTCTTTCATTGTGTTTGAATGATACATTCATTCTAGGGTGTTAGGTTTTAAACCTTGTGATTATAATTTTATTGAGGATTCTGTAACGAGCATCTCGAGGAAAGAAAGTGTGGAGGATCGATCCATTGTTCTACAATGGAGAACAATGGGCCATAAGTAATATATAAGATGTGCAATGAAATAGTAAAATATACTCGTGTTTGGACGTTCAAAATAAGGAAAAATATAAATAATAAGTGATAGGAAAAGGAAATTTGGAGGAGGGAATAAGAAAATGAATGACATGGCACAATCTCATTTGCTGAAAAAATCTCTCTTCTCTCTCCTACATTTTTTCAGCAAATGAGTGATGTCAAGTCATTCTCTCACAATCCCTCTCCCAAATTTCTTCCTCTATCATTCCTCTAGTTTTATTACAAATATTAATATATTATATTTATTTAGACAACACAATTATATAAAATAATTTAAATAAATATAAACAAACTCATTTTCATAAAAAAACATCCAATTTTATATTTAAAAACTTTAAAGTTGATAAAATTGCAAAATCAATTCTTATGAGTTATTACTTGTTTATTTCTTGTGTTAATATATAAATAAAATATATTATATAATGAAAATAAAAATTTATTTTAGATGAGTATTTTTATATCTATTTTAATCTTTACACTAATCTATTAAGTTAGTATATATACAAGTTTATTTGTAATTAACTATCTTTACATCTAATTTTATATTTTATATCAATTTTAATTATTGAATTTTTACAAGAAACATTAAAATATGATATGTTTCATTAAATGAATAGATTATTTTATAATAAGCTAATTTTTTAGATTAGTTAGAAGATCAATTAGACTAGTTGGGTTGGCCTGCCCCGCCAAATTATTTAGACAGGTTGGGTTGAAACATTAGCAACCCATTTGAAAAAGGGCCTACACGAGTCAGTCCGCTCGGATCGCGGGCCTAGGCGAGTCGGGCTTTGATTGGCAAAAAAAATATAATCTGGTAGCCTTATAGGCATATGCCACGTAACCCTAATTTTTTTTCTCTCATAGTCAGTCATCAATACTCAATATTTTAATGAGATGTTCTAGAGAAATACACCACTACAACATTCAATACTCAATATTTTAATTTTACTTTTACTGAAATATATTCTAGAAGATACTGATACATATGAGACATTGAAGAGAAAGACGATGAAGGAGAATGATTTGACATTGATTATGTCTTGATTTATGATATTTAAAGAATATTGACTTTACTGAAATTTCTATTTTATGAATTTTTAAATTTAGTTAATTTGTTGAACTAAACTCTTATTCTGTGTGTATTATGACTATTTAATTATGTTCTTGAACTCTTATATTTTAGAACTATTGATGATTTTTATTTGTAGTGAGACAACTCGCGAGCTGGCCTACCTAATCCGCAACCCACCTTGAACTTGGGCGTCGATAATGGATACCATACGTTGTAGGTCGTCATTCCCCCATATTTTTGGGGGTGGTGGGGCACGATTTGCTTCCTCTCGACCCCTATCACTTGCCTTTTTCATTCCTATTTTTATTTATTCTTTTTTTCCTTGTTCTTAGATGAGGGACGATCTATATATATATAATTTTACTCGTGTTTTTGATCCATTTCGTACGATTAATTTTTATTAGATCTCTACTAAAAAAGTTATTTTGAATGCGATTCAATTTCGAATTTATTCCCCTTATTTGAAGCACCCGATTAAGGTGGGTTGAGTTAAGAATTTTCAACCCGCCAAGATGGGGGCAAGCCCACCGTCAAACGATGAATTTTGATAGATAGGTCTGTCCCGCTATATGTTGACCCGTCTGACCGCTCTAATAATAGTCTGACCGCCCTAATAATAGCTAATTGTTTATAATAAATAATTGCTAAATCTTAACCAACTCTTTTTAATTTCTAATAACTAATTCCTAAATTTTATCTTCTAAATTTTTATCTCCATGAGTTTATCAAGAAATAAGACAATATGTAAATTTTTAGTAAAGCCACATAAAAAAACTGAATAGATTCACTAAAAAATTACTAGGATTGGAGAAGAAGTTCACTTAATAGATGGAAAGATAGAAAATTGTAAGCCAATTCATATTCCTAAGTAGAGTAACCAACTACCTGTTTTAATAATTCCAAGAAATAAGATTGTAATTTAAAGAAATATAGAACAACTTAAGATGAATTTCAAAAATTTGACAAAAAACAAGTGCACAAGACAATCGATACACCCAATATTAAGGCAACCATTTAAAGCAAATGGGTAATCACAACGAGTGAAAAAAATCATTATAAATTGATGGAATTGCTAGCGAATATAGCGAATTGTTACTTGTCATATATGAGTAGTGGAAAATCAAAAACATCTAAAACAAAACAATGAAGTTTTTCCTAGAGAACTCACATGATAAGTTACAAAATACAACAGCACACAAACATATATATATATACTTACAAAAGCATAAACTTTACCCCTTCTATGAATGAGATTCTTTTCCACCAAGTGTCTGAATTATAGCTTCAAGTAGCTTAATTTCTTCGTCTCTCTTGTTAATCTCTTCTTGCTTTGCTCGTAATTCTTCCAGGTGCAGTTCAAACACTCCTGCATTTCAGAGATAAACGCAAAAGATTTTAAAAAACCATGGCTGTCCTAAAGCAGATCACTGAATTTCCTGGCATTTCTTCTCCAATTAATAACCAAATGTAATTGCAAGATGCAATTTATCTCAGAAGCTTGTAATCAAACCAGATATAGAAATTATTAAATGCTATAAAACATCTCAACTTGTTATCTATCCCTAATTCATCTGTGATTCAACATTAACAAGAAAACTATACAATACTATAATTTATAACATACTTGTGGTATTCTCAAGCTCTCTTGTAATTTCTAATGCTCGAAGTTCAGCAGATCTTTGTGCTGCTTCAGCCTGCCTTTTCTCCGATCGAGCATGTGCAGCAGACGTAATTGCTGCATCAAGTTCGCGTTCTAAACCTTCTACTCTCTGCTCCAAAACCTGTAATTTCCAGATTACGTTTTAAAATAACTATTTCAAACCAAATAGGAAACTATGCTATAGTAGATTCAATCAATATCAACTCTTAAAACCTAGAGAGTTAGATCTTATGCAATAAAAACAGATTACTAACTCTTTCATCAAAATTTAAGCAAATCGCAGTCAACGAATCCGTCTAAACAATGGAAAATAACTGAAAAGGAGAGAAAAATCTATGTAAACCTTGATAGTGCGGGATTGTTCGGAGCTGAGAGAAGCCTTGGCGAAGGTTTCTTCATCAACATAAACGGCCTTCTTGATGAGTAGCTTCTGGAGAGAATCTAAATTGACGGTTAATTCCGATAGGTTTCCGATCGCTGCGTTCCATCTCTCGCTTCCTTTCCCCGTTTCCGTCCCAATCTCCGCCATTACCTTTTCCGGCCGAGAACTTTTGTTTATATACAGATTTTTATTGGACCAGTCAAAGTTACGGGCCTTATCATTTCAGCCCAATATAAACACAAGTCCGGCAATGGCAAATAATAAAACAAAATTAATGGGCTTATTAGCTATACTTTTTAATTTTTATTATTATTAGCCAAACTAAATATGAACTAGTTAATTTAAAAATGTTAGAATTTTACAATTTGAAAAATAGTCTTACCATTTTAAATCTACTGAGTTTATACAATTTTACACAATAAAATGAATTTATATATATATAAATTCAAGAAGAAATTCATATTGATTTAAATAGATGAACTCATGTTATTATTGTACGTGTAATATGATTTTATTTTAGTGTAAATTTTATTTACTGTTTATAAGTGATTAAGGTAAATTATTCTTTTAATTTTAACTATATTAAGTTTACCATGTAAAGATATAAGAAACCAAAATAAATAAATTTTGTTTTATATTATTTATTTGTTTGAAAATTGTCCATATATATTAAAAATGATAAAGAAATAATTTAAATACATGATAAAACATAATATGAGAAAAAAAAAACATTAAAATAAGAAAAGAATACAAGTATGCATGATACCCAATCAATTATCGGGTTTTTGTAGATTCTTAATAAGAATGAATAACTACCCGATTTAATTCACCATTTTTTTTAAACGAATATCAGAAAATGTCATAATAATAACATTATTAATTATTTGAATTGGACAACTACGATTATGAAAGTGTATACGATTTATCTCCAACTAGATAGTCTATCATAAAATATTTAGAATGATAACACAAATATGTATTCATTTCATATCATTTGAATCAATTCAAACCTCACAACAACTACCTAAAGACTCAGACTTTACAATGCAAAATTAAATGAGTCATCGATTTCACATCTTTAAGATAATGCAAATTTTTTCACATCTGTAAGATAATGCAAATTTTTACCATAATGACACAAAAATCACACGAGACGCCCTATAGAATCACGATACTCTCAACCACATAATCGTCAATTGCATATATTCCTTACAATCCACTTATTCATCTTTCAAATTTTAATAATATATGCCACAACTAAGAGTTCTCAATAATAACTTAAATGACGTCTCTCACAATCCACACCATTATTGATTTTTCATAAATATTTCAAATAATAATTTTTCTAAACATTGATGACATTTAATTGGAATAACTCATTCTCGGTTTTGAGACACTTTTTCTGTTGTATATAACCCTTTGATAGATTATTTAATTTTTTCAACCAATAACATTGATATTTGTTCGATAAATAAGAGTTTGGATTAAAAGTAAATTGAAGGGTGAGATCTCGTACACATTTTACTATTTTACCATATTTTACTCTTCAATTGACATCTTAAAAATAATTTAATTAACTAATAGTTAGGTTGTTAATTTTTGTTTGTTGTGAAATTTTTATATAAAAGAGATGTAATTGTTTCATAAGAATAATAAACTATCACTTTACATATTTTCTTTAAAAAAAGTTATTTTTCAATTATTTTTTCAATTAAACACATGCTATCAGAATCCTGGAAAGAAACTAGTATATTTTAATGCCTCTATACTTTTGAAGAAAGAGTATCCAGTGGAAAAAAAGTTTGAGACTCATATTGAGAAATTGGGTTCAATTCAAATTTAAATGGAATTTGAGTGACATCTAAATTATTAAATTTTTAAATAATATTTATATAACCTAAAATGAATAATATATTATAATAAGGAGAGATAAAAATATAGAAAAGTTATATATATTAAATATTAAAAGAAAAAAAATAAGATTAATAATATAATATAAAATTAATAATACTATGAAAATTTTGGACATACAAGCAAGGGTGGAGCTATTCAGCGAGCAGACCTCGGGGTAAATTTTTAAAATTATATATATATTGAGTTTAAACATGTAACATGTTTAATTGCTCTCCTTCTTAATTTTATACATAAATTTTAATTTATATAATTGAAAATATAATGAATTATAAATAAAATGATATATTAGTATTATTTATTTTAAAACTATATTTATATATATTTTTTTATTAACTTCGGTTTAATTTATAATACAAATTAATTTTAATATAAAAATTAAAATAATAATTTATTGTAAGAGTAAAATAGTCTTTTATATTGATTTGTTTCAATTATTTAAATAAATAATATATTATTCTTTAACCGTTTACATTAATATTTTATAATCATCTTCTCCATTTATTTTTATATTCTTACCAAATATGTCGAAATTCACTAAATTATATTTTCATATTTTTTTTTATCTATATATTTAATTTTTACTTATTTAAAATTTAATTAATTTAATTTTTCACGTTTTCTTAACTTAATTTTTCTTCTACAGGTATAATTTTATTTTTTAAATCGAGCATTCTAATCACTCTTAAGATTTTGTATATTTATTTTATTTTAGTAAGGATTGACCTTCATCGTTGGGGCCGAAGATATATTTTAGTAAGGGTATTTGTAGAAAAATTGGATTAATATGCACTTATTACACGTAATAATATAATACCTAAAATCTTAGGTCCCAATGGGAAAAAGTTCCTGAATTCGCCCTTGCATACAGTGTTTGTTATGCAACTGATATGTTATCTTACCCCTAGAAGAGATTATGGCAATTTGAGGAATTAAAGAAGGTGACATGGGAATGGTCAAACGCATCTTCGATGCCGACGGGCAACGACTTTCTTGTTGACGATTTCGCACCCAATTAATTGAAGTTTAAGTGTTTTGATGAGTCGGGTGAATCACTTTTAGACATATTATGTGTTCTATCTCGAATTTAGATTCATTTAATGATAACCCACGTCGATTATGGATGAATTCCTTGGTCCATATGTTGCCTCTAGAACCACGAGTTCAAATTAAGAGGCTACCATCTCTCTGGCAATGGTGGACCTTTAATTGTTTTTTCATGGGTGCCAAATACATAGTAACGTAGCATTTTTTTGACGATAAAATAAATTCATTTTCTAATTAAAATTTTACTCGGTAATTACATAAAAATACTAACAAACACAATTATAAAATACTAATAAGCACAATTACTAAATTATTCTTGTCCATGATTCGGTACAAAAGAAGACAAACTTATTCTACGATATTCCATTTGTTGAAAATATTGCAATATTGGCTCATTTTCAATTGTTGAGAAAATATATTTCTCAACATATACAACTAAACTATCATTCATCAATTCATCTCTCATTCGATTATACAAATCAATCTTCACGGTCTTCATTACAGGAAAAAACTCTTTCAACAGATGCAGTTGCAACTGGTAATACTAAAACCAACTCTATCAATCGATAAACCAATGGAAAGACTATATATTTTTCTGTTGCAACCAATTTTTGAGCAAGAATTCTCAAGTCTTCAATTGAAGAAAATTGAGGATCATCCCTCAAATTAAATAAGTAAGCCCGAAGTTGTTGTTCCAAAAATAAATAATCACTGCTTGTGAAATCTCCGGGATAAAGTTTGGCAAGACGAATGAGTTTACGAATATCAAATTGGGAGAATGAATTTCGGGGATGAAGACATGATATGCAACCAAGTAATTCTGTATTAACTTCTGAAAAACGATTATTCATTTCTTGCATAATCAAGTCAACAACCTAGCATTAAATAATAAATAATAACTATTAATAGATAAAAAATAATTTTATTATACCTGACAAAAGATTTTCACACGATAATGACGAAGACTAGTGATGAGTTCCCCTTTTACTCTCCGTCTATCATTGCTATCAATTATCATATGTCCATTCATATCAAGTATTGAGATCGAGTGTAATTGACAAAAATTGTTAACTTGGTCCAAAATATCATGTCATCCATCTTCTCTAAATTTTTGTAATTGATTTTTAGAACTCGCAATCAATGACATGACTTGAACTATATTTTGATCTCCTCTTTGTAGGCAAAGTGACATCTCACTTGTAATTCCCAATAAATTTTTCATCAAATGCAACACAAAAACAAATTCATAAAAAACTAACTATATAAAAAATATGAAAATATAATTTAATAGATTTCAGCCTAATTTTATGAGAATATAAAAAAAATAAAAAATAAGAACAAAAATACAAAAACGTGATAAACACATATTATCAAGTGAATAGACACTCAAGATTACAATTATAAAATATTAATGCATATAAAAATAATATATCAAATTCTTTATTTAAATACCGAACTAAACCAATGTAATTATTTTAACTTGTTTATTAATATTAATTTATATTTTCTTATAAATTTTTAAAATAGTTTAAAAGTAAGAAATATAAAACACTATTATTATTTTAATTTTTATATTTTACCCTTATAAGTAATTTGTATTATTAATTATATTGAAATAAATAAAAAATAATGTATAATTATAATATAAATATAATTTTAAAATAAATAATATTATTATATAATTTACATTATTTTATATATAATTTTTTATAGTGTATTTATATGTTTCACATATAACTCTTAGTTTAATTACAAAGTCATACTAAGAGTTATATATATATATATATATATATATATATATATATATATATATATAATTTTTTTTTAAGGTGGCGAGGCCCGAGCCTCAAGGTTGAGGCCCCTAAGGCCCAAGGTTGAGGCCCGAGCCTCAAGGTTGAGGCCCCTAAAGTCCAAGGTTGAGGCCCCTAGTAAGTCCGCCACACCACTAATCTATCTCTGGTTTTAATAGAGGTGAAAATAAGAATAATGGAAAGAGGATATAATTAAATTCTTGGTTCTCTACCATTCTTGGGTTATTTTATTTTTATTAGCTAGAAGAGTGAATGTAAATTCTGGCCAAGATGGGTTATGATTATTATTACCATCTCTTTTCAGATTGAATCTTGTTATGCATATTGTGACTATTTTCTCCGTATTACAAGTTTTTTTCCAGGTAAAAACCTAGTTGTATCTCCAATGAGGAGAGCGGAGAAGGACCGTTCAGGTCTTCATAATTTGGTTTTAGTTGACTCACAAATGGAATGAAGACGATGAAAATAAAATTGATGGACTTGGGATGTGAAGACAACTTTGTCGAATCAAATTGGGATTTTGAAACTTATTCTTTGATTCTTGATCTCAAGCAAGTAACAAAGAAAGATTATTTTGTAATCGCCTAAATAATGAGTTTGTTGAAATGATTCGTCAAGACAAAAAAATTGACTGTTTTGAAAATAAAAATTTTAAGTGGCAAAAGTTGAAAACTAACAACTAAATGAAGTTGTCTAACTGTTGACTGAATTGAACTTGAGGAAGACAATATGGCTGCATGATTGCACGTTTATGTTTTATCGACTTATTTTTGTTAATGTAAAACTTTGACTACTTTAACTAAGGGAAGAGGTAAAATAATAAAAACAGTTTAATTAACTATTATTTAGTTAAGTTAAAAACTTTTAATTAATTTTAATAGTTAGTTTTTTTTTTTTAATTTTTATTTGTTTTAAAACTCTTTTATAAACGAGAGAAATGTATTTGTTTGGATAATTAATTTTCAGTTTACATATTCTTTTTAAGAAAATTTAATATTCCTTTAAGAGAAATTTGTTTTCAGCGTCATATTATGTGTCGAGAATTCCATTAAGATATTCTTATTAATATCATAATATGGTTCAAAATCCATCGATTCCTCATCGGACACATCATGAATAAAAATTTGATAATTCATTATTTTTAATTTCAGGATAAAGTTTTCTAATAGGGTGACTTAGATTATGTCTTCCACATGCGACAATCATTCATTTTCTACCTTATTAATCGCTTTTTGTTTAGACAATAAATTCAAAATAGAATGAGTGATTGATGACCTCAACTTTTGATACTCCACCACTTTTTGCACTCACTCTCGTTTTTGACATCTGGGATGACATTGCAACTCGAGGATTGTGAGTGAATACTCGATCTCAACTTCACGAAAAACCTGTTGGCTAATTTAATCCCTACTTAGTCTACACGACATCCCTCTCGCCCATATCAAATCTTTCTGAATTTGTCATTTCAACAACTAGATTTTCAACATTCGCAATACTAGTCATACGAATCCGGTCAATGTAAAATGGGGTTATCACCGACTCTCTCGTTTACCTAAACAAATCGGTGACTCTAATATATGCGGATTCAATATGTTTGTTCCCGATAAATGAGACACGACAATAAAACGTTTAGGTTATACCGTCACCTTATATCTAATATTAACCGATTGACCATCATCGAGTCATCAAATATTTTCCTCTGACTAACGGGTGTAATACACTTATCAATTTATATGATAAATGTTGTTTTAAATCCATTTCATATATCTAACCTATCTTTTTCATAATGGAAGTATATATACTATTTAATTATATATATATTTTTTATAATTAAACAAGTATAAAATTCATTCCTCACAAATTAAAAAAATTAATATTATTATTATTAGTTATATATACACATTTTTTAAATTTTAATATTTGTTATTAATATTTTTTTTTTATCTTTTTAAATGATTTTAATTGAATATATATATTACTTTGAGTCAAGTCTAAGTTCGAATTTTTTTATGACATGACATTAGAAATTGTGCATGGTCCATATATTTTGGATTTTGTTAAGGATAGAGAAATATTGTTGGCAACATGTTTGACAAGTCTAACTGGTTTGTTTGCAGTTAGTTATTTGAAGATTTTTAATTAAATATATATATATATTATTTGGATTTTTAATTGATTAAAATTATTATAATATTATATTTTATATTTAAATTTAAATCTTAAAATAATAAAATAAAAATATTTTTAATATTTTAATTCATAAAATGAGTGATTTAACCATTGAATATATATATATATAATGAGATGGTAATATTTTAAACAAAAATCCTATAAAAGTGACATCAAACAAGTTCTAAGATTATCTAGATTCATTAATTGATGGGTTAGTTTAAATATAAAATTAGAAATTAAGTAATAAAATTTTGAAAGATTAAGCAAAGTTTTATTAATTAATTAATTAAGAAAATGAAAGGACCTAAGTTGCCACCGGACACAAACCACTATGGATTGTGGACCATTCTGTCCACTATCATATCAACACAAAATTATAAAAAATAAAATAAAATAAAATATTCTTAATGGAATACTCGACACGCGTCGATCATCTAACAAGCATTCAAATACGTGGACCAATCGCAGCGGCGAAATGGATCTTTCTCTCGTCCACAAATTTTGATACACAAGCCGTCCTTAAATTGATCTCTTCGCCACGTGTCACTCTATTGCTCTGAGCACTTCCCACTTGCTTGAATAATTTAATAATAAAATTAAAAATTAAATTAATATTTGCAACTTGTATCGCCATCCATCTTCAGTTCAGTTTGCAGCTTTGCAATAACACTCTTCTCTCTGTCTCTCTCCACTACTCGCCGCTGATTTAGATTTTCTCGCCGCTGTTTTGTGATTACGATTTGATTCGTATCTGGAAAGAGCTCATCATTTCACACATACTGATGTTTTCCGGTGAGTTTTCCGTCTAGATTTCAACTTGTTATAGCTGTTCTCACCTTGAAACGGAGTTTGTATTGTTTTCTTGTAATAATTGTTTGATTTTCAATATATAGTTCTCCACTAATTAGAATTTGATAATACAATGGATGCTAACTGATCAGTCAACTTCTTAGAGTTTCAATTTCCATTAGTAAGTAAACAAGCTTGATTTATTGATGTTGTGATAATGACTATATTGTAGGAGTATAAAACACTATTCTAATTATTTAGTTGGTTTGTTGCACTTGGTTGTTGATCCTGCAATCGGAGTGAGGAAGAAGGTGTTTCTTGTATAGATATGATTGTAGACCTGGCTTTTGTTACTGCTTTGAGTGTTGTATAAAGAAAACTGGAGGAATGTCTGACTGTTGCATGAATGAGGTATTATGCTCTTTTTTCTTCTTTAAGTCTCCTTAGAAATGAATTTTTACTAGAAATTTCATAATCCACTTGTCTTGACTTCGAAGTATTTGATTGGATTATGAATATTGTCATTATTATGATAGCTATATCGATTTATAGTGTAAGATAGTGGTAAGGGACTTTTAGCTAAACCAATCATTATGAATGCAATGTATTATTATTTATTAGGATGTTTTTGCTAATAGTTAAGTCATGTTCAATTTATTTGTTATGATATAAATTGTGTGTTTAAAGGACTTGTCTTACTTAGTGGCTCTATTGACTATTGTGCTTCTTCTTTTTCATTCATTTGTTTTAATTATTTTCTTCCATGGCCTCTCTTTTGTTATCAATTGTTAATTCAAAATTAAAATTTTGGATAAATATAGGTTGTCTTCCAGATATCGCTAATCGATCTTTTTCCGGTTTAAATTTTTTAAAATATCCCTGTTCAATTATGTTTAAGTTGTAATTCTGTAGAATCATGTTTAAGTTGTAATTCTGTAGTATAGGACAAATTTCATTGTCTGAAATTTTCTTGGGTTTTAAGGTGAAAAAATCCAGCTTGAAGTTGAGTGAAAAAACCCATATTTTTTGCTACTAACAGTTCGGTCCTATTATTATGTCATTTTCTCTATATTGGTGATTTTTGTTTAAATGTCTCTTCAGAAGACATTTAAACTGGGTCATTCACACTACAATTTTTCTGTTGTCTCCTTGCTATTGGGCAACCTGCTGATTGATTCAGGCATAGTAGTTCATTCTTCTTTTATCTGATCCAACACAAAGTCCTTACTACAGTGTTCAAATGATGTTTTACCAATGTGTCTTTTCAGGTTCTCAAGGCATGGAAGATAAATGGTGGAGGTATGGTTAAGATGACCTCCACTATATTGATTGCAATTTAATTAGTTGAAACTGCCATTAAATTATCCTCGTTCAATCATTGCTTTAATCCTAGAGTTTTTCCTCAGCATTGTAGTTCCATATATGAGCATCACAAATATCTTATTCCTTTAATTAGCATACATTGGTAATCTTGATTACATTGTGTTGAACGGAAAAACTCTCTTGTTAACGCCACGTCTTGTTTGACATACCTCAGTGTTTGATTCTACTTGAATAGGACATGAGCAATGTCTATACTCATAATCTCAGACTTGTGATAAGAAGTGATATGATTTGGTTGATATTGCTAAATAGTCTTATCTCAAGAATGACTTGGGGAAATATTTACTGGTATTTCTTAATCTGTAAGAATCTATATCCATGTTGCTGTATATTGTTAAATGCTTTCAATAACTTCTATAGAAAAGTCAGATATATTTCCATACTTCCCTACATGAGCAAATTGGCATGTTTAGCTATTGTTGGTTGAGAAGATTGTCTGCGTGGGTCCTTTGCTACACTAAGCTAGAGTTGTTTTCCATTGACTGCCAGTTCCTTAATAGTCTTGTTTTGTTAGTCTGTATGAATCTTGAATAGCTTCTTATTGATGAGGAAACAACTTACAACTTTTTATGTTACGACAACATTATTGCAGGTCACTTGAGGCAGTATTATGATTGATTTTTTCCTATTATTCTGTTGTACGATATCTTGCTTTTGTGTTTTTGTTACAATTTTATACTAGTTGTTCTTTTGTTTACAAAATATAAATTATTATGATTTATTACTTATTTAGAACTGCAGTAATTGCCGCCACATTTTCTATCTGGTGTTTCAGCTTGAATATACCTTCTGGAATGAGTTTGACCAGACTGAAGATCACATACTGTCACCTCCTGGTCATGAACATGAAACTGATCCTCAACTAGAGAGTAGTAGCAACAAAAGACCTCGACGTGAAGTGACTGGTATTTCAAGTCTCAGTGGAGAAATTTTTTCTGTCAAATATAAGAGTCAGCAAAAGGACGCCAAAAGCTTTCAATATCTAGAGAACATTAAGAATACTATGTTGGAGAATGAAAGCTGGTCTCAAGCACCTGAAGGTGTGTTATCAGCTTCACGTGATAATACCACAGCCAATCAAATGACTCCCTTAGCATTTAATGATGCAAGGATGCCTACTCATTGTTTAAAAAGTAGCAATGGATTTGATAGTGATTTTTCTGCTCATGATCAAATAACTGCAGTTGAGAGTGACACATATAACTACCCACTTGCTGGAATTTCTCCAACAGAAAATGAACCAAGTTTTCTTGACAATGATCATGATTATGGATGGCCTGAGATTGGAAATTTTGAGGATGTCGATCACATGTTTAGGTACCATATAATTCTCTCTTCATTTGATCTGTCTCAGTCTTGTTTTTGTTTTTCCTTTAGCTCATGTAAAAACGTGCTCACTTGTTCGTACTGGCAGAAGTTGTGATTCAACATTTGGGATCGGCAATGGAAATGAGTTAAGTTGGTTTTCATCTGTTGAAGGATCTGAAGATGTACTTAATTCAGATTTTAAGTTCTATTCTGAATCAAGTCCTTTTAATGATGCACCAAAACAAAATGAAGTTTGTAATTTGCATTCAGTTGACAACTCAAATGCAGAAAGTGGTTCTGTTCCTCACTCATTAGTTGTTAATAAACCTAATGTTTTCCATCACTTGAGTTTCTTGAACGGTTGTGATGATAATACTGCTAGCGATGATGAACTTAAGCCAAAGGTGCAATAGTTGACAGTAATCTTCAGTGCCCTTTTTTTGTTCCTCAACCAGTATCGCATTTTATCTTTGATAACATTCTATTATCAACAATTCCACAGGAACTTGAGTCAAATGGCAGCATACAGCTCAAGAATTCCAAATTTAACTTTGTTAAAAAGGTACAGTAAAAATGGATAATGTGAAATATATAAATACTTGTTGCTTCACATATTAATTTTCTCTTATTTCTGACTTTATGATAAAATTTATCAATATTGTCGGGACATCTTTTCCACGCACCAATTCTCAATCAATTAACACATATCGGAATTTGAAAGTGCAATTCTACCACTTAACACTCAGTGATCTTTGACTAGCTTGCTGCACATGAGCCTATTCGGAAACAAGTATTTCTTCACAATCTCGATCTCACTAGAAAATCGTCAAAGTTAAAATTGAAAGTTAATTGTTTTTAGTTTGCTATAAGATTTTTTTGCACCTCGAGATCATTTTCTGATTATCATCCTGATTATAGTGTTATTCTCATTGCTTCATTTGGTATACAAATTATTTTCTTGATGATGATCCAAATTATAGTGTATTTTTTTTGCTTTCTTTTGGTATTGATAATTTTTTCTCGATCCTGATCAGAATTATTTAGATTATTATGAGTTTTGACAAACATAACAAATGTAGATTTTTCACACATTGATTATGAAAAAAAAACAGAATATGTAGTTTATTAGGTCCTTTTATATTATCTGCAGAAGCAGATAACATAAGCAAAAGGTTGTTATGCTTATGTTTGAATGGTAGTCTGATTTGCAGAAGCAGCATTTAAAACAGTCAAGTCAATTTGATGGGAGAAGGATGGATGGATTCCTGCAAAATTGTGATACATTCCATCAAACAGGTAACTTGCAGTTCAAAAAAACAAAGATCCCATCAGGAGCTGTAACTCATCAGGTTTATACCCCTCCAGGAGCTGATCCCGACTGTTATTATTATGGTGATCTGTCAAATCATGTTCCAGTCAATCCATCCATACCAGGTGCCAGGTCCGAAAGTAGTAGTATTACCTCTTCTTCTCCAAAGGAGTCTTCTTATGTATCAAACCAAGTACAATTACTTGAATCCTATTATGATCGTTCATTTGATGCTCCTAATATCAAAATGTATGAGGAAAGCAATAAGTTGCAGTACAGACTAGGATTCCAATCTTCATGTAAAACAGATGCTAACCATATAAATTCATCAGTGCCAACTGCTGCATGCGATTTAACGGCTTCTCAGAACCAACAATCTTATAAGCTAAAAAATGAACCAGAGAATCACAGAGAGATGAATGGAGTTAGTTGTGGAAATCCTGCTGAAATTGATTCCTTCTATGCTCCAGAAAGCTCTTTGGAATTTGGTTTAGATGACATCTCACTGGAAGCATTTAGTTTTCGTCAGCTTCAACAAGTCACAAACAAGGTAACTAGTTCCTCCATAACTTGTTTAGATCATCATCCCCTAAAGGCATGTGTGCAAGTTACACCTTTATTGGAAAGGCACATAATAAATTTAGTTCATACAGTGTCTCATTTCTCTATTCTATTTGATAAGACTGAAAATTAAGTGTTCATTTATTTTGATTCTGAAAATATCGGTTAATGAACTGAAATCTTATTCCTTCCAAAATATTTGCAACGTAATTTAAAATAGTTTAAACTAAATACTTCAGCTAAATTCAATTTTTTAAAAATGGGTTGATGAATCTCAACCCAAAATTTTGATAACAAATTTTTGTACAAGTATTTTTTATTACAAAAATATATTGCAAGTTTGGTTGTTAAAATTTGTTACATATATTCATTGCATGTTTAGTTCCAATATTCAAGAAAATATCACAAAATATTTGAGAATAAGTTGCAACTAAAATGTTGAATACTGAATTTTAGTTCTCTAAAAAATAAATGCTAAATAAACCAAATAAATATAAAATAATTTTAAGTAGTTTATTTGATAAAATATGAAAATAATGTCGGAAATGTACTTAAAAGACTATTTTACCCTTATAATTATGTATTTTGAATCATTTTCAGGGTTCAATTGTCATCAGGGTTAAGTCATTCCCAGTTTACCAAATTAAGTTATATTTAAAGCTTAATATTTTTCATATAATTTGAGCTGAATCTAAAAAAAATAAGTTATTTTAAATAATAGGTTATAGTATAAACTTATAATTTACTTGATCAAGTGATTAAACACAACCTTAAAATGAAACTGAATAAGTATGCCATTGTTTCAGTTGGACATCAGGACAAAGTTGTGCATAAGGGATAGCTTATATCGCTTAGCAAGAAGTGCTGAACATAGACACAATCAGACAACTCTCCATGGAAATTCAGACGCTACTGGGACAGTGATAGTTGAGGAAGCAAATAAGTATGTAACTATTTCCTGGTCTCCCTATTCATTAAACTTTCTATACCTCATTGTGAATAAGAGTTAGAAATGCATCACTATGAGTTCTTCATGTGGGATCCTGAATCCTGAGTTATCTTTGTCCAAAAACCAAAATTCCATGACTTAGAGTTTATTCAGTTTTGATTTACTACTTTACCCTTTTGGAAACACTTTTGAAACCGCATTTGGGAATAAAACTTGTGATCTATTTGGTGGTTTTTCATTTGGATCAAGATTCAGATCTAGAACTGAAACAAAAAAGTGTTTCCAAATGGTCCTGAATCTACCTTTTGTTTTTGGTCCACACTTTTATGGCTAAACAATCCTTTTATGAATATTTTGTCTTTTCAGATGCAATGGTTTTGCAGACATGGAGTCGGATACAAACCCAATAGACAGGTCTATAGCACACTTACTGTTTCATAGGCCATCAGACTCCTCATCTTTGATGCCTGGCGAGTCACATAGAACGGTAAAAATCCGAAAGTGTGCTTTAAGAATTTATTCCACATTAAGTATTGGGCACTTATCGAATTAAAATAAAACAGATTCATGGGTATGGTGGGTCAACATCTGGTCAACATGAAGAAACTGCCATTGATAAATAAGTAAATTGGCTTTTGCAAGGGCATAGTGATAAAATTTCACGAATCGCCATGCAGTAGTACCAATATAAGGTAACTGTCTATCGTCCTTTTCTTTTGAGCCAAGCACTGTAAACCCCCTTATCATCGTTCTTATTAACTATGCTGATATTTGGCATATTTTAGAATGTCAATAGATCGTCTCGTGGAAGTAGAGTTTTAAGTATGATTTCTGTATATTATTACACAATTAAATCTTCATGGTATCTATGTTGGTATCACAAGAATTCCTCCCATGAGAGGCCTAAATAAGATTTTGATCAATCAGCTACACGATTTGGGTCGTTGGATGACAAATGATTTATTGAATTTGCAGCTTTAGCGTGCGTCATGATCATTGGAAGAATTCAACTGTCATAGAAAAAACGGTTGAATAATCATGCTCTTTTCTAACTGTTCCTTTACTAACCTTTCTCTCTCGGTTCCACTTCATTTTTTTGGGGGAGAAAGACAATATTTCATCTTTTTCTTATTTGCTTAGAAAAAAATCACTTTATTGCATAGGTCAATATGTTACTTATAATCATCTTTGGAATTATAAGTATGTATTTGTAACTTGGGGGTATTTGTCATATATAATAAGTTTATTAAAACAACTATAAGATTTCCCATAATTGACATGTAGGAAAAAAAAATATTTACATAATTTACTTCTCAAGAATCTTTACTTAATTGATGTAAATGAAATAATTCTAATTATATTTTTAAAGAAATTAATTTGCATATATTTATATATATATATTATTCTCTTTAATATGATATATGTAAATTATATAAGAGAGAAAATTGTAATTGTACTTTTTGAATTAGATTAGTACTCTCACCACCACAATTAGTTGGGGGTTAAATACTAAATTTATTTAATTAAATTTTGGTGTTAAATAATAAATTTATTATAAACTAAAACTATGATGTTATACCTTATGTTGGTCAAGATTTTATTGATAAATGTTAATATGTTATTCAAGATGATCGATTTGGTTGACCACATTTTTAACTGTAATTTAGGAATATTAAAACTATATTGGACATAAATTAATCAATAATGCAACACAGTGATTTTATTGTTAAAGGATAAAATTATTAACTAAAATAAAAATTTATATAAAAGAAATTAATGAAGTTATTTGGAAAGTAAAATTTTGTCACTTATAAAGAGGAGTGAAATTAATTTTATTTTCATTTATTATAAAAAGATTTGATTAAAATAAACAAAAGTATTTTTAAGTGAGAAGTAAATTTAAATATAAGTGAGTTTTTTGATAATTTTTTTATATTAAATTTACATAAACAAAATTGATCTAACTTTTTCTAATAAAATTGGTTTTAATCTTTGAATTTTTTTTAGCAATTGAATATGCATTCCAACACATTACTTATAATGCCAATCTTCAAATAGTTAAATAAATATTATTTAACAAAAAATATAAATATATTGAAATCATAATTATAAGAAAATGGGTTAGAAATAGAGATTATAAGAATAAAGAATGGTAGGAATAGCTACTGATAAAAAAAAAAAAAAATACTATTTGTATTTGGATTTCATAATGTAAAAGACAAATTTATTAATATTTTAGACAAATAAAAATTAAGAGATGATTTAGGTAGATTAATTGTAGTTGGTTTACATAATATAAAATGCATAGTTATTAACTTTTTAGTTAGATAAAATTAAAAAATAATTTAGGTAAACTGTTTTAAGTTGAATTTCATAATATAAAATGGAAAAAGGAAGACTTATTAACTTTTTAGACAAATAAAAATAAAAAATTATTTAGGCAGATAAATTGTATTTGATTTTCATAATGTAAAACGCAAACTTATTACATTTTAGATAGATAAAACTAAGAAATGATTTAAACAAACTAATTGTAGTTAATTTTTATCATATAAAATGTCAGGCATATTAGCTTTTGAGGTAAATAAACTAAAAAATATTTAGCCAAACTATTTGTAGTTGTATTTCATAATGTAAAAAATACTTATTAGCTTTTTAGAATTATAAAACTAAGAAATGATATAGGTAGAATCATTGTACTTGGTTTGTAAAACGCAAACTTAATAGCTTCCTCCAACTGATGCCCAATGCAAACCTAAAATGAATTTTTCATCATTTTCCCTCTCTTAAAAAATTCAACAAATATACCAATAAAAAAAGATTTATTTGCAATAAAGAAAGATTTATTTTCCCTGGGCTCAAGTTTGCCATCATTAACATGAGCATAAGAAGAAAAAAAAAAGACTCTCAACACAAAGTTATCAGTAGGAGAACCCAATGCCGGAAGGTCAAGGAAGTTGGTGACCTGATGACAGGGGAGCCGGCGACCGAAGCCCCGGTGAACGGCGACCATAACTATAATGGTCCTAAGGTAACGAAATTCCTTGTCGGGTAAGTTTCGACCCGCACGAAAGGCGTCGGTTGATTTCAGAATGCCTATACATGTCATCACATAAATGGGGTCCTTGTACCCCGTGGGCTCGAGAGAGCATGATATGAATCCCAATTTTCATATGATTTGAGTTTTCATTGCTGAAAGCGCTCTGTCCAGCTTAGCGCATGGAGGGGCAAGTCGTTCTTATTGAATTGAAAATCCTCCCAGTGGCCTGATCGAATTGCGATATTCTTCCGCTTCTGGGAGATCAAACGGAGCTCGATTAGTTTCTGCTAGACAAGAAATGAAGAACATAACCAATACAGGGAACAAGGTCATACCGGACCATATCTGCTTTTGCGCCATGACAATCTCACTCGAATTACGGGGACCTACACATATTAGTACAGTATACCGGGGTCTCCGGCCAGAACCACACGTGCAAGTTTCCCTGCATGTGGCTCGTCCGTGCTTTCTGAGGCGCTGCCTGTGACTCAGCATGGGAGAAGAGGGCTGCACACTTTCGCGTTCAGAAATTCTTTCTTTTTCTTAAAATTATGTGGGGGTCATAAACCTGCCACAGGAAAAAGAAAACGATGTCCCACCTAGTATCGAGGGCACCCAAGAGCAAATGATGAATCAGACTATTTCAAACTCTTCTGGGAGTTGGTGGAAGCAGAAACTTCTCTGGAAAGTCAAGCATCCTTTCCTTGTTTGTTGAGTTGGTTCACGCGCGCGCAAACGAGTCCCGGCCGCAACAGCAGGAAACTATGACCAATAGAGTCAGACACTTAGTTACATCCGCACGAAAAAGTAATGTGGTTCTGGCTGAGGCTTTCTTTCCCTTATTATTAAAGGGGACGGGCCTATCATATCAAAAGGGTCGTAGAAAGAGAACCCGTTCAAACTCAATCAACATAACTTTCTCCTATGGCGATCACAAATTGTGCCGATCCTCAAAGGTCATGCCCTTTACTTATATTCTATGCCAGGATTGATGGTGAGAGCTAAAAGTAATATACGTTGAATTGGCGCCCTTAGGCAATACGACAAACAGTAAATACTGTTTTCTAATTATTGGACAGAAGGGTCCTTGGAAGGAAGGCGAGCAAGCCGGTACAGATACCGGAGAAAGCAGCCAACCAGCAAGAGGAAGGTCAGTGAATAAATCAAAATGGGCGAACAACCCAACCCTTGGAACATACTACAGCCTCATGTGGCAAAGAGCCAACATCGAGGTGCCAAACCTTCCCGTCGATGTGAGCTATTGGGGAAGATGAACCTGTTATCCCTAAAGTAACTTTTATAAAATCTTCTATAAGCGTCTTATTGGCCTTCCAAAAAAGCAACCTCGTAGAGTCTTCTTTCATATGGGCGTCTTTCTCCGCTGGATCGAATGTCAGGGAACCTTTTCTAGTTGTCTTTTGTATGACTAAAGATAACTCAATAGTTCATAATTTAAATTTTTAATTTTTAATTTAAATCCTAAACTTGATATTAAAAAGTTATAAAAGTTCATATAAGGAAAAATATTATAAGAATATTTTTTTAGTTTAAAAATAAATTTTTCGATTGAAGAAAATTACTGTTTGTTGTGATATTTATACCAAAATGAGTTTAAAAATGTATTTTTTCGGTTGAAGATTTTTTTAGACGGTTAAAACAAAAAAATTATTTAAAGAGACTAAATATAGTTGGTTTTAATATTATAAAACACATTTAATTTTCGGTTAAAGATTTTCTTAAGGTTAAACTTAAGAAATTATTTAAACATACTACTTGCAGTCAGATTTAATATTATAAAATACATATTTATTAGCTTTTTTTAAGTAGATAAAACTAAGAAAATGATTTAAAAAAACTAATATATATATATATATATATATATTTCTTAATTTATTTCAATTATTTTCTCTCCTAATATATATATATATATATATATATATATATATATATATATATATATATATATATATATATATATATATATATATATATATATATATATATATATATATTCTCTTAATATATATATCTCTTTCTTCTATAATAAATATATATTATTCTTCTATTTTTTTTATAAATATTTATAATATAATAATAATAATTCTCAAAAGTTCTCTTATAATAAATAAGAAGTTATCTTCTATCATTAATATTTTTATTATTTTATCTCTAATATATATATATATATATATATTATTTTTCTTTATTAATTTTATATAAATTTATTAATAATTTTTATATTTATTTATTTTTATTTATAAATATTTATAATGACTGTATCCTAATATATATTTCTCTATTCTAATATATATAATTTCCTTTTAATTTTTTATAAATTATTAATATTTTACCTCTCATATATATATATTTATTTTCTTCATTAATTTTATTTAAATTTATTAATAATTTTTATATTTATAATATATATAATAATATTATATTATAATTTATTAAACTCAAAATAAAATTACAGATATCTCTTTTCTAAATAATAATCTATATATAATATTAATATATATTTATAAATATATAATAATGTTTAATATGATTTTCTCTCATATATATATATATATATATATATATATATATATATATATATATATATATATATATATATATATATATATATAAAATATATTTCCTAATTAATTTTAGTTTTTATTTTCTCTTTTCTATTATATATAAAATAAAATTTTGTATAACTAATAATTAATTTATTTTTTATTTTCTCTTCATTTATATATATATTTTCATATTATCTTACACATAATTTTATATTTTTTTTAATAAAATAAAAGATTATACATATTTAATTTAATTAAAAATAAATATTTTATAAATAAATATTTTTTTAATTTTCTCTTTTATCCTATATAAATATAATTTTTGTATCTCTAATAATTAATATATATATATATATATATATATATATATATTAGACTAGATAAAATAATACATTTGAAACGACCAAAATTTATTAATTAAAAGAGTTATTAATTAATCTCATTAATTTATATATTAATTAATATTTTATTAATTTATAGTAAAATACTTAGTTTACAAACATTTTTAAACTTTCACTTAATTATTGTATACATTGCATGTACTTTATATCAAATGAATGACCCAATTTAAAGAAATTTTCAGTCTCCTACATTATTATGCTTCTTGTGTTCAATGTATCACTGTATGAACATTAAAAATATTTTCTATATAAACAAGATCAAAATATGCTATATATAAGGAATTAATTTATAAAAAAAAACAAAAGACAATTAAGTCATTTTTTAAGAAACCTTCATAAATCATGTAATATAATATATATAAGGAATTATTATTTAATATTTTATATGAGGTCTAAAGAAATTATCAAAAATGTATTATCTTATAATTTTAGAAAAGTTTATTAAACAATGAAGTATTAATTTATCGAGTTTCTAATATATATATATATATATATATATATATATATATATATATATATATATATTTTCAAATATTATTATTAAAAAACTCTTAATAATTTATTTTTTAAATTTTTTATTATTATAAATATATATTTTTAAAATTATTGTACAAAATATTATAAACACATTTTAATTATTTCTCTCTCAATAATTTATTCTCTTCTATTTATTAAAAAAATTAAAATTTATTTTCAATATTAAAAATGAGTTAAATTAAAATAAATAATAATATTTTATATTAATAAATTGCATAATCTAATTAGAAAGTACCAATGAAATAATAATAATAAAAAAAGTGTATTATAGTATCTATTTTACAAAATAAGCAAAATAATATAATTGTACAAATTATTTCTCTCAATAATTAATTTTTTTAATTTAATTAATTAATTAGTACAAGAGAATGAAGATAGTAATTATTGGATCACTAGGAGACAAATTCTTAACTAGTGGATGAAGATTGAGTTTTGTAGTTGATTCAAAGCCTTCAACTAACTTAGTTCAAGCCTTCCACTAACTTAGTTAATTGAATTTATAAAAAATCTTAAAAGATGAAAGACATGAAAAGAAAGACTACATTAAAAGAAAGAGACTTTGAAAAAGAGAAAAATAAAATAAAAACAACCTTGTTAAAAGAGAATTTATGTTTTTTTATTATTTATTTTAATTTGACTCATATATATATATATATATATATATATATATATATATATATATATATATATATATATATTATAAATATTTATAATAATAATAATAATAATAATAATTCTCAAAGCTCTCCCCCCACTTTTCATTTATTTTTCTCTAATACACCCATCTTTCTATTCACTTTCTCAAAATAGTCAACTTCCCTCTAAAATCATAATTAATTCATTAATTACACCTTTTTTAATAATTAAAGTTCTCAAATAAATATTAATATATTTTATCTATATAATTAAATTAATAATATTTAAACAATTTAAATAAAATAAATTTAAATATTATATATTAAAATAAAATATATATTATATAAATATTAAAATTACACACATATCTTTTCTTTACTTAATTTTATAATTATAATTCGTATAATTAAAATTTGACTATTAAGTTAAATAATTTAAATAAATATACACTACATTAAAATAAAGTTAATAAATAAAATTAAACTTCATAGATAAAATATACATTTTATTTTAATATTTATCTAAGTATTTTATTTTAGTTTATAATATTTATTTAATTTAAAATATATTTATCATTTTTAATTGACTAGTAGAATTCATGTCCTATAATAAAATTAAATATAATTATTTTTATAAAATTAAGTAAAGATAAAAATGAATAATTCAAATAAATATATTATATATAATGTATAAAAGTAAAATAAAATTGTAAGAATAAAATAAGATATATAAAGATAAATAAAATTTTATTTTATTTATTTTATTTTATCCTTTATGTAATATATTTTATTTTAATTTATAATATTTATTTAAATTATTTAATTTGAATTATAAATTATATTTATAAAATTTAAATAAAGATAAAATATGTTAATATTTATTTAATATATTTTATTTTCATATTTATATAATGTATATTATTTTAATATATAATATTTTTTTTAATTATTTAATAAAATATTATTAATTTTAATTATATATATTATGTTTATAAAATTAAGTAATTATTAAGTTTAGGTTGAGAAATATGTAATTAGTGGATTAATTAATGAATTTAATGAGAGAAGATAAGTATTTTGGGGAAATGAATGAAAACCCGGGTATATTGAAAAAGGGAAATTTGAGCAAATGACTCTGCTAGCATGCCTAAATGCGTTTGGTGTGAGCGCATAATTTAAATAGCGCTGGTGACCATTTTTTTTGACGAAAATGTCCCTATTGCGTGACGCATCCTTCAGGTGCGTGACGCATTCCAGTGCATTGTGAAAAGTCCACAATGCCCTTGCTATATAGTTAAAAAAATTCCAGTTCTTCCCATTTTTTTCCATTTCATTCTTCCCCGTTCTCTCTCTTCACCTCCTCTTCTCCCCTTCTCCTCATTCTCTTTAAAAAGACCACGACTCCCGACGTCGGAATCCCAACGAAGGAAGGATGTCTGCTGCTACTGGTATGCTTACTCCTTCTTTTTATTTTTTTCTTTGAACGCATTATTTGTTAGGGTTTAGGGATTAGAGATTGATTAGGTAAATGACACAGTTGCAACGGAATACGGGTGCGTTTTGTGAATGCGGGTGCGTAACGCGATCAGACCATTTATAGTTAGTACTTGCATTTCATTGTTACGGTTGTGTATCATTTTTTTTAATTGCAGCAGCTGAAGTATTTGCTGACGTATTTGTTGTGCACAATGGAGAGTGGAAAACTGCAGCCGATGGTACTAGATCTTTCTATGCAAAATCTCAAGGCAAAGATTGGAAATGAGATTTTAACTGGTTTCTCCCCACTTTCATCTACTCATGTCTTTTGGAAATCCCATAGAAGATCAGCAGGTAATTTATGTGTATAGAGAAAAATTGTTAAAAAATTTGATCTTTTTGGGTTAATTTGAGTTGAATGATTGGATTTCAATGACCAGTTAAGATTTTGTTTTTTAAAAATTGGTTGGTTGGGTTTGGTTTTGTTTCGTTAGGTAGTAGGCAGAACATGGAAATAGTTAAGAAAGTAGATGAAGAAAATAAATAAGAAGATTCAACAATGACGGTGGAACTTTTTGAGAAGAGGAAAGCTCTGTTTGAACCGTTAGAACCCAACATCAACGTTAAACGATCATTATTATCTAATAATAATTTTGAAAGTCTGCTAATTCCTCCATCACCGGATTTTGAGACCACATCGTATCCACGTGGGTGGTTGATAGGTAAAAAACGCAAGCTTGTGAATGTTGATGTTGTAGAAAGCATGAGGAGAATAGTTCAAGAAATGAACAGAAAGGTGTAAAAAACAGTTAATTCTTTGTAGTATCATACATAGGAATCTCCGAAAACTCTAATAATTGTATTCTCCATTGTCTGTTGAAAACTCAGGATAGAAAGATTTATGGGTTAAATGAGCAATTGGAAGAGGATGCAAAATGTGTTGAACACCTGCAAGTTCAGCTGTTGGAGAAGAGAAATAAAAGGTCTCATGTAGAAAGAGAGAACGTGAGATTGTAGAGCCAGATCGACATGTTAATCAGCTAGGTGTAGGAAAATGACGACGAAAAACCCTAATTTCTGGATCTGATCGATTTCTTTTATGATCAACAAAGATTAGATGATATGTGTCTTTATACTGTCTTTTATAAATTGTTTTTTCTTTGTAGAGAATTCACGATATTATCACATAGATGGGTAAGTAAATATGTAATTACATTGGTTTGTAAATCAGGAATTACTCAATAATGATCACCTTATGTTGGGAACTTTATAAATATTTGAAATTTGATTTATACTGAATTTTTGAAGTTTTCGCGGACCGAACCATGAAAAAATCAAGTCGAGTTTGGTTCGTAATAGGTAAAATCGATTCAGGTTAGAATCGTTAACCCTGCCAACTTAAATTACCACCCTTAATATTTTTACAATTGAAACTATACATGTTCCTTGTATATTTAAAGGAAAGACTAAAGCAGAAACAATAGACCTATTATTTATACACAACTTATTAACGTCGATTTCAGAATCCTCTTAACAACCATTCATTTACTAGAACAAGTTTTTCCAACAACAGATTCAAGGTTATCTAGTTTGGTTCATCTTGGAATCCTCTGGAATGTTGAACAAGAACTATGGGAGAGAAGCAATTTTCGGGAGATTAGCCAGCAACTCACCAAGTGAATCTATTCTCGACATCTTTTGAGCAGGTTTGGTCATATTCTTCTATTGCATGGTTGTCTATTACTGCATTATGATCAGAATTTGTCAATTAATAAAATGAAAGGACAACAAAATAATTACTTTACAAACTATAATTAGTTGCACTCTACCTGATGAACTATGAGAAAGCCCATAATGTGGAAAACTTCCCATATGTCTAGAAGTAGGATTGTGTTTCCCCTCCTTTGCAGGAGAAGTTTGAACATGAAGAAATTGTGATCCACGGTTGCTCAAATCTAAGTAGTTCTGGCTTGCCCATCCGTAAAATCTGTAAATAAATATACACATCGTTGTCATACAAATCAAAAGTTCACCAGCAGTAGTTCAAGAGACATTCAAACACAAAACCGAACCAACAACAACAATCAAAAGAAGCAAGTTAATTACCACTAAATCCCCTTAATGTCTTGACTTATACTGCATTCAAACAAAACCAATGAAATACCCACAACTTAAAGTAATAACTAAATCCAAAAAACCTCAATAGTTTATATACCTCCTAGGAACCAATCCTCAATAGAGAACCAGTAAATTAGTAGGATTTCGAATTAGTAAACGGTCAATTCAACTAGAATCTGAATCGATAGTAACCGTAGTGAGAAGTTCGTCGTCTTTCTCAAAGTAAATGAAAGAGCTTTACAAAAATGGCTAGATTTCCAATTGCCGCTAAAAATACAAATAAATTTGACACGTGCCAGCGTGACGCACCCACGTGACGCAACGCAACTGCGTGACGCACCTGCGTGACGCAACCAACCAACCGAACAGCCCATATACGAATCGACCTACCAACCAACCTACATTCAACAAATCAGGGCGATTCAATGACGTTCTATAAGCGAAATCAACACAAACAATCATATGTAAACGAAAACAATACAAAATATAAACGAATATAACGAATATAGTGGAAATTTTATCTTTTGGCCGTCGTCGTTCGCCGTTGGAGTCGCAGTTCGCCGTTGGAAGTTCTTCGCCGCTCTACGTCGTTGAATATAGTGGAATGGTCCACGGTGCCTTTTCGATTTGTTCTTCGCCGATGAAAAGAAAAGAAAATCTTCTCCGCCATTAGGGTTCACCGGCGGAGAAGACCTAGATGAGAGAGAAAATGTATCAAAAATGATTTTTTTTATAAATTTATAGGGTTTGGGTTGCGTCACGCAACTGGAGGATGCGTGACGCAAGGGTATAAATGTCATTAAAAAAAATGGGGGTCATCAGCGCTATTTAAATTATCCCCTCACACCATACGCATTTAGGCCTGTTTGTAGGGTCATTTGCTCAAATTCCCCATTGAAAAAAGGTGAAAGGAAGATGGATTGACAAGTAAATGATTAAAGTTATCCATCCTTCTATCATTAATATTTTTATTATTTTATCTCCTCCTTTAAATTTTCATCCCCATTCATACATACCACTACTATTGTCATACTCATTTTAGTCTTACATTAGACTCTTTATAAAGTTATAACGTTGGACTAACTAAAAAAATATTATATTATCGAAATATTTCAATCGATAAAGTAATAATTTATTATTTTACATCGATGAAGAAATCATTGAATGTCTTAGAGAAAATAATCAAAATGAAGACAATGAGGATAATAGTTGTGATTTGGAGCCTGTTTCTCAAAAAGAAGCAATTAGAGCAGCAATGAAACATAGTGATTTTATCCTACAATATGATAGAAGCACTCTACAACTTTATAAAATTTTACAAAAAGTGAGAGAAGAGATTTAAATGAATATAATTTTTTTTATACAAAGCAGACAACAATGGACTCATATTTCGCTAAGGCACTCTGAATTATTAAAAAATATAATATACTACTTTATATATCGGTTCGGAGCTATATGCGCCAACAAATTATATTACTTAATAAATTTATTAAAATGATTACTTTAGCTATTCGACCTAAGTCGGGACTATAATAATTTATTACTTTATCGAGGCTATAATTTTATCAAGTATCTATTGTATATCACAATATTTTAATCTCATATATACCACCACCATTGTGGTACTCATTTTCAAAATCACATTAGGAGAGAGTCTCAAAAATAAAATGTGAACACTTTCACCGCTAGACTACTTATTATTGTTGATTTCAATTTAAAATTTTGTTCATGCATATATATATATATATATATTAGGTAGATTTTTGACCATTTATTTTAAATAAACTTGTTGTTGAATTCAAATTATTCATGGTTCACTTAAATAAAATCTAATTATTTGGAGGTAACCATCACGCCATTCACACGTTGTCCATAGTGATCCGGGTAGGATGGATCAACATAGTCCATTTACATTTCATTATAAATTTAAAATTTTGATTATTTTCTTCTTAGATATAGTAAAATGTGTTGTTGTTTAGAAAAATCATTAAACAAACAAGAATTTTGATCAAATTATCTTTATTTGGTCTTCCTCTTCAATTTGTTTACAAAGTAATTTTGTTTAATTTGTTGTTGAATTCAAATTATTCCTTGGAAGTGACCATCACGTCATTCACGCGTTGTCCATAGTGATCCGGGTAGGATGGATCTACATAGTCCATTTATATTTCATTATAAATTTAAAATTTTGATTAGTTACTTCTTAGATACAAATAGTGTATTAGTGGTTTCGGGACAAACAACCATGAAAACTAACAGTACTAGAACTTTGACGACCAAACAAGCCAACATATAGGTAAGCCAACATATAGGTGATGTTGGCAGCTGAAGTCCATATTGAAACGAAAAAATGTATTTTTCTAGATTGAGCGGTACATGTTCAAGTGATTCATTTCTTTTTAGATTAAGACTAGGGTTTGATTAGTTGTTCACTACTATCTGAGCTGAGATTGAGAAGCAACCATGGCTTCCAAATTAGTCTACATCCACTTGAATTCCATTTCAGAACGAGAAACTACGATTTGTAGATGGAGCGATACATTTCAGCACCACAATGACGGTAATTATCTTGAATACTTTTTTACATTGTAGATTAGTTCTTCCTTTGTTGTTGTTGATGTAGATTTATTTATGTTTAAAGTTTAGATAATTATGTTATTGAATCTTTAACTTTATTGTTTATATCAAAATATAGTATAATTAACTTCTTGATATTGTTTACTTTATGGTTGAATCTCTATTTCAAGGCATTTTTTTGTAGACCAAAATGATATTCAAGACATTTTAAGAATTTCTTTATTCAGTTTTATGAAATTTATATTGAATTTTATACACTAAGGTTTTCTAATTTCACTCTTTAATAATGATTGCCTTTCTTTGTAATTTTTTTTGCTTTGTAGCAATATGCATATGACATATCAACTAAAATTTTTCATTTTGAGAATTTCAATGTCTTGTGTTATTATAAGAATAAATATTATTTTTATATTTAAAAATGTATTATTTTATTCTAACAAAAAATACTTAAACTAAATTAATTATGATAGCTTAAATGTTAAGAGTCGTGTTAAGACATCAATTACTATTTTCATTAAAAATGTCTTAAATTGAAGTATAGTATGATTATGAAGATTGTGTTAACATTCTAAATTTAAAAAAATAGAAAAGATAAATTTTAATGTATGTGGAATGTTTAATTATTTCATTTTTATAATTATTTATGATCGAGATACTTTATAAAATTTATTTTTTATTTATGTCATCTTTATCTTTATTTTATAACCACATGATATCTTAGTTAGTTGTAATTAACACTAGTAAAAAAATAATTTTTAAGAATAGCAAACACCCTCGGAGAAAGACAAAATACCTTCAGTGATAGTGTTCACTGAGAACGATAAATGCTCTCGCAACGTCTTAGTGATATGGCTGTCGGTGAAAGGAAAAAGAGTATTCGCGAGGGCATATGTAGCTCTCGGAGATATGATATTTAATTTTTTTTTACTGAGAGCTACTGGCTCTCGGTGATAATAAACCTTTCTAAAAAAAAATATAATCTAAAATCTAAATAGTCAAACAAATTACAGATACGAGGTATTATTGATAAATGATAAATTTGCCGCTCGCGGCTAAATCATCATATGTAACAGTAATGAGAACAAACAAAAAACACAACATAAACATACAGATCCAAGTCAATATATTACGGACAACGATTAACTTTTTCAATAAGTGGAGAAAAGATACCAGCATTCAGAATAAGATACCAGCATTCAGAATATCAAACATTGTGAGAGCACAACAGATGATATAGTGGAGAGAAAAAAGAGGGGTTTTGTTTTGTTAAAACTTTTGTAGAACACATCTCTAGTAAGAAAAAGAAAGTAGAAAAGAGATCTTTAGATGTGAAAGTAGAGAAGGATGAATCATACAAGTGGGTTTGTTACTTGGAGGAAATCTGGTGCAATCTCATCTTGATTTATCTGTTTTAGAACAACAGTAACAAGTGGGATTGTAGATCTGAGGTAACCGATTGTTCTTTTGCAGATCTGAGGTTGAATTGCTATTTTTACTGATCTGCAGTGAAGCCTCGACAACTTTCTTTGACGATGAGCATTACGGACTAGGCGGAATGGACTGACTTCTTCAGATCTTTGGGGGCAGAAAATGATTAAAATCATTCAAGGGTCATTGGGTACAAAGAGAAAGAAATAAAGTTAGATATACAGAAATATAATACATAAATGAAAGAAAAGAGAATAATAGATGACAAAATGTAAAAGAGAAAGATTTGTAGATGAAAGGAGAGAATAAGAGACGATAGAATGTAGAAGAAGAAGAGAGAAAATAAAGATGAAGAAAGATAATTTTGGGTAGTACGCTCTCGGTTATAATCATATTTTTCACCAAAAGTAACCTTTTGCTCTCGGTGATAATAATATCTCGAGAGTATTCTTTTGCTCTCGTCGACCCTTCTCGGTAATTGTGTATTTTTTACTAGTGTAGATCCCATAACGTAAAAGACAAAACTTATTACTTTTTTATGCTGATAAAACTAAGAAATGATTAGACAGACCAATTGTAGTTGGTTTTTTCTTCATGTAATAGGCAGACTTATTAGTTTTTTTAAATAGATAAAACTAAGAAATGATTTAGGAACACGGATTGTAGTTGGTTTTATCATTAAAACGCAGACTTATTAGTTTTTTAGTTAGATAAACTAAGAAATAATTTAGGCAGACTGCTTTTAGTTAGATTTCATAATGTAAAATGTTGACTTATTAGTTTTTTAAGAAGATAAAACTAAGAATGATTTAGGCCGACTAACTGTAGTTGATTTTATCATGTAAAATACTGACTTTTTAGATTTTTAGGCAAATAAAACTAAGAAATAATTTAGGAAGGCTGATTGTAGTTGGTTTCATCATATAAAACATAAATTTATTAGCTTTTTAGGCCGATAAAACTAAGAAATTATTTAGGCGACTGCTTGTAGTATAATGTAAAAGAAAAACTCATTAGCTTTTTAGACAGATAAAATAAAAAATTATTTAGTCAGACTTGTAGTTGATTTTTATAATGTAAAATGCAAATTTAATAGCATTTCAGATAGATAACACTAAGAAATGATTTAGACAGACTAATTGTAGTTGGATTTTATAGTGTAAAAAGGATGACTTATTAGCTTTTTAGGCATATAAAACTAAGAAATGATATAGACAAATTGATTGTAATTCATTTTCATCATGTAAAACGCAGACTTATTAACTTTTTAGACATGATAAAACTAAGAAATAATTTAGGCAAACTTCTTGTAGTTGGATTTCATAATGTAAAAGGCATACTTATTAGCTTTTTAGGCAGATAAAACTAAAAAATAAGTTAGGCTGAATACTTGTAGTTGGTTTTCATTATATAAAATGCAACTTATTAGCTTTTTAGGCAGATTAAACTAATAAATGATTTAGACAAACTAATTGTAGTTGGTTTTTATCCAATAAAACGACGACTTATTAGTTTTTTAGGCAAATATGACTAAAAAATAATTTAAGCAGACTACTTGTAGTTGAATTTCATAATGTAAAAGGTAGACTTATTAGATTTTTAGGCATATAAAACTAAGAAATGATATAGGAAGACTGATTGTAGTTGGTTGTCATCATTTAAAATGCAATCATATTAGCTCTTAAGTTAGATAAACTAAGAAATAATTTAGGCAGACTGCCTGTATTTGGATATCAATCTAAAAAAAGATTTAATCAGACTGATTGTAGTTAATTTTCATTATATAAAATGTCGACTTATTAGATTAGGCTTATAAAACTAAGAAATGATTTAAGAAGACTAGTTGTAGTTGGTTTTCATTATATAAAACACAGACATATTAGCTTTTTAGGTAGATAAACTAAGAAATGATTTAAGAAGACCACTTGTAGATGTATTTCATAATTTAAAAGGAAGACTTATTAGCTTTTTAGGCATATAAAACTAAGAAATAATATAGAAAGACTCATTGTAGTTGGTTTCATCATGTAAAATGCAGACTTATTAACTTTTTAGTCATATAAAACTAAGAAATGATTTAGACAGGCTACTTGTAGTTGGATTTTATAATGTAAAAGATATACTTATTAACTTTTTAGGTAGATAAAACTAAAAAATGATTTAGGAAAACTATTTGTAATTTGATCTCATAATGTAAAAGGCAAAACATATTAGCTTTTTAGGCTGATAAAAATAAGAAATGATGAGATAGTCCAATTGTAGTTGGTTTTCATCAAGTAAAAGGCAGACTAATTAGCTTTTTGGACAAATAAAACTAAGAAATAATTTAGGAAGACTGATTGTAGGTTTTATAATTAAAACTTAGACTTATTAGTTTCTTAGGCAGATAAAAATAAGAAAATAATTTAGGAAGACTTCTTTTTTTAGTTAGATTTCATAAATATAAAAAATAGACTTATTAGCTTTTTAGTCAGATTAAACTTTCGTATTTAGTAAGACTAATTGTACTAATTATAGTTGGTTTTATCATGTAAAATGCTAACTTATAAGATTTTTAGGCATATAAACTAAGAAATGATTTAGGAAGACTAATTATAGTTGGTTTCATCCTGTAAAACAAAAATTTATTAGCTTTTAGGCAAATAAAATTAAGAAATTATTTAGACAGACTGTTTGTAATTGAATTTCATAATGTAAAAGGAAAACACAATAACTTTTTAGACAGATAAACTAAGAAATTATTTAGTCAGACTTGTAGTTGGTTTTCATAATGTAAAACAAAAATTTATTAGCATTTCAGATAGATAACTTTAAGAAAGGATTTAGGTAGACTAATTTATTGGGATCGGGTGTAACAATAGAGACTAGGGTCTGCTTATGTTGAACGCTTACGATAAACGATTCGATAATAATTCTGTGAGGGATTAATATATGTTTCTATTCTTCGCAAATCTTCACAAACTCTTGAAACAGATTCAAGTGCGGAACTGCTTGTTTAAATTTGAAGCTTTAGACAACCGAATGTAAATGACAGGAAGTAAAGAACACAAGGAGTTTTATGGATATTCGGAGATAAAACTCCTACGTTACCCCTTCTTCCACAATCGGAAGAATATCCACTAAATATTTTGAATCGAATACAACTCACTAAGCTAGCTAATTCTCTGTTGAACAGAAAAACCTTTGTTTAACTTACAACACTGAGATTTATTACAGAAAAGACGGTTACAATATGATCATAGCTAGACAGTAAGTAATTTTCTCTCTTGAGCTTAAAAGATGTAAAGAATCAGTAATAGCAAGAACAAGTTCGTAAGTTTGTTTCACACAAGATAAATTGTCAAAAGTCGCAAGCAATTCGTCCATTGTCCTTGAGAATCTATATATAGTTGAAGGACACCAACAATCAAATCTTCTTTGTGGACACGTGACAAGTGTCCGTTGTTCGGCCGCCTATAGTACTAGAGTATAACAAACTCTGAGCGTTTGGATCGTGGCCATACCGAACAGGTAGTACGCTGAATATCCTCTGATATTGTCTTGTACTAGAAATACAATTGAGAGATATCCGCGTACGTCACACTCATTCATTTGATGAAGTTCACTAGCGTGTCAAATTGCTGAGAGCAAGAGCAACATACAGCTAGGTGAACGTGGTTAGACGTATGCTTTCTTCAAACGGCTTCTAAATCAAGACATTAGACGTACTTATTTAGACCGCGTCTAAAGGAGTTAGACGTAATTGTCTAACTGCGCATTCCTTTAGACAACATCTAAAGGAGTTAAATGACCTCGTCTAACTACGCATCCCTTTAGACCGCATCTAAAGGAGTTAAACTACCTCATCTAACTACGCTTCCCTTTAGACCGCGTCTAAAAGAGTTAGACAACCTCATCTAACTACACTACCCTTTAGACCGCATCTAAAGGAGTTGACGACCTCGTCTAACTACGCATTCCTTTAGACCACATCTAAAGGAGTTAGCCGACCTCGTCTAACTATGCATCCCTTTAGACCGCATCTAAAGGAGTTAGACAACCTCGTCTAACTACGTTACCCTTTAGACCGCGTCTAAAGGAGTTAGACGACCTTATCTAACTACGCTACCCTTTAGCCCGTGTCTAAAGGAGTTAGACTGTCTCGTTTAACTACATTTCCCTTTAGACCGTGTCTAAAGGAGTTAGACTACCTCATCTAACTACATAAGACGTCTAAGATAGCCTGCTTTAGACCATGTGTAAATTAGCATAGTCTTTTAGATGAACTTGCACAAAGCAAATAGACAACTTAGTCTTGTTCAAGTGCAATACAACATTAATTTCTTCAACTTTTCTTGATCATAACTAAGTTTAACATAAATCATCAAAATAATGTCAGCATTAAATAAACTTATTTCCTTTGTTTATTTTAGCCAATTTAATTTGACTCAACAATTCCCCCCTTTATGATGATGTTAAAACTTAGTTCAAATATCAGGCAAAATAACATATCCATAAACAAACAGTTTATATATTTAACAAAAATCAGGAAAACGAATCGATTTTATATATAAGCGAAAGATTTACCATAAGCAACAAAAAGACAATAAAAGTTGGGTCTTTCTTAGACTAGGTCTTTCCTATCCACCTCTACCCTTGAAGATGGATCTTTTGCCTAATCTTCCCCTGGACATTAAGCCACTTCTTTCCCCCTTTTGACATCATCGGGAAGGATAAAGTCCTAATATGCTCTTTGAGCTTTTAAGAGCGCCCAATTTCTTCTCTTTGACTTCAGTCTTCCTACTCTAAGGATGTAGTCGAGGACTTTCTTACTTTCCAAGACTATGGAAGGTTGGAAGTGGACTCCATGTCCAATATCTGTGAGGAGGCAACAAAACAGCATGCTGAGCGGAGCAGCATACTTAGAAGGCTTCCTTGGAGAAGCAATCATCTTCGCCAAGTTGTTGAATATAATCTTCGACCAGTTGATGACTATTCCCTTGGTTATAGCCACCATCATCTTAAATACCTTTTTGGAGTAGGTATATGAGGATCCCTTAGCCAAGAGAGACTTAGAGATGATATAGTTGAGCAGGGCGAACTCAACTTTTAGGGAGGAGCTCTTCTCGCGAGTTTCGATAGGGAAGAGATTCACTTCAAAAGAGTTATTTGAGAAGACAAACTTCATCTAAGATAGAACCTCATCAGAAGAAGTGGGGAACTCAGATATCCCCTCCGATGGAAGCCTGAAGAAAAGGGAGAATGTTTCCTCACTGAAACAGATATGTTTTCTATAAATTTTTACTCGGATATATTTATTGTTGAATACCCTTGCAGTCTTACAGAATTCACGAACCTCTGATTCGTGAAAGGTACAGTGAACGCTAAGAAACTTCTTTAACCCAAAAGTGTCAAGAGATTTGAACATAGTGACCATTTCTGGTATCGCTAAAGAAGAAACAGATACAAAGTTTACTTGAAGAGAGTTTTCTGCAAGAGAATCCATTTCTTGACTTAACATCGACTAAAGATAGAACTAAAGACTCACACAAATTTTCTTTGTGAGAGAATGAGAAGATGAAATCACAAGAAGGATAGTGAATCTTTTCAAACATGTACGTTACTTTTATAGAGAGAGACTGACGCATAGCTATAAAAGACATTTAAGGGATTAACCGTCATAAATTTAGAAGCGTATTCTCAAGAAAAATCATCATTTAAAAAGTACATCATTTAAAGACGATCATATAAATTCATCATGAATGCTAAAGCGTGAGGTAGAAGGTCGTCAGATATTTTAATCATATTTTTAACATTGAGAGACACATGTCTTCAAGTTATTAGAAAAATAACTGTTCAATTTTGGGCGGGAAGCGTTCATAGATAGTTCATGTAGCGGTGGACAGCTGTCCCACTCGTCTAAAGATGAGAAGTCTAAAGACACACGTAGTTAGACGTCTAACTTACTGTCCGCATACCTTGTGTCTAAGTTGGGTAGACGTCTGTTTAGAAATAGGCGTATAACTTTGCTCGTCTACAGACATCTAACATGTGTCTGTTTAGACGTAGGCGTCTAACTACGCTCGTCTATAGACATCTAACATGCGTCTGTTTTACTCATAGACGTCTAGCCAACGCAAAAGCACAAGTTGCTTAAGCAAAGACACGTCTAAGTAAGTATTTTCTTTAGACGACTGATCTAATTAGACCGATTGAGATCTCCGTCTACACATGTCTGTCTAGTCATTTTGAACAACAAATTCCCCCTCAGTTTATGCATACTCAACTAATATATATATTTAACTGAGATCTACTAGACCTAAAATATTTCTAAAGTAAGAAAACATAGTCTCGGAGAGTGGCTTTGTGAACACGTCTACCACTTGCTGATCTGTGGGGACGTATTCAAGACAAATATGCTTCTAACTGACATGCTCTCGGATGAAATGATGCCTGATTTTGATATGCTTCGTCCGAGAGTGCAACACCGGGTTGTTTGTAATCACAATTTCACTGGTGTTGTCGCAAAATATAAGAGACTCTTCTGCTTCAATGTCGTAGTCCCTTAGCTGTTGTTAAACCCATAGGAGCTAAGATCAACAACTTCCTACAGTAAGATACTCGACTTCAGCTGTAGACGTGGCGATAGACGTCTGCTTCTTGCTGAACCAAAAGATCAGACGATCACCAAGGAACTAGCAAGTTCCATTGGTGCTTTTCCGATCAATCTTGCACCCTGCATAATCTGCATCTGAATAACTAGTTAGATTGAAATTGGAATCCTTTGGATACCACAGTCCCACCTTTTGAGTTCCCTTTAAATATTTCAAAATACGTTTTGCAGTAACATAATGAGATTGTTTAGGATTAGCCTGAAATCTTCCATAAACACCGATAGCAAACATGATGTCTGGATGACTAGCAGTAAGATAGAGCAAAGAACCAATGATTCCTCTATAGACAGTGATATCGACACTCTAGCCATCTTCATCCTTGTCGAGCTTGCTGGAAGAACTCATTGGAGTAGCTGCAGGAGAGCATCTTTCCATTCCAAACTTCTTAAGCAACTCCTTGGTGTATTTGGCTTGGTTGATGAATGTACCCTCTTCAAGTTGACGAACTTGAAGACTGAGGAAGAAAGTTAATTCTCTCATCATACTCATCTCAAATTTGTCCCGCATTAACTTGAAAAATTTCTCACATAGTTTGGGGTTAGTTGACCCAAAAATGATATCATTAACATAGACTTGAACAAGTAGAATATGAGAGTCTTTAACAAATTTAAATAGAGTTTTGTCTACTGTTCCAATGACAAAATCATGATCAAACAAAAATTTCGTAAAGTGTCATACCAAGCTCTTAGAGCTTGTTTCAGACCATATAAAGCTTTGTCAAGTTTAAAAACATGATTTAGTAAAGAATGATGTTGAAAGCTAAGAGTCTGTTCAACATATACATCCTTGTTTAAAGTTCCATTTAAAAATGCACTTTTTACATCCATGTGATAAACTTTAAAGTTTTAAAAAGATGCGTAAGCTAGGAAGATTCTGACTGCTTCAAGTCTAGCAACAGGGGAGAATGACTCCTCAAAGTCAATTCCTCCCTCCTGTCTATATCTTTGAGCTACCAATCTGGCTTTGTTTCTCACAACTAATTCATCTTCACTAAGCTTGTTTCGATAAACCCATCTTGTTCCAATGACCGATTGATTAGTCGGTCTTGGAGTAAGATGCCACACTTTATTTCTTTTAAATTGATTCAACTCCTCTTACATTGCATTGATCCAATCTGGATAAAGCAATGCTTAATCAATTTTCTTTGGCTCAATTTGAGAAATAAAGGCGGAGTTTGCCCTTTCATCCAATAATTGATGTCTTATCCTAAGAGGAGCATTAGGATTGCCAATAATCAATTCAGGTGGATAATTTTTGTTCCATTTGAAGCTAAGTCCAAGAGGATCAAATGTCTAGTTAGATGATCCCGCAACATCCAAACTATCAGCACTCAACTGATTTGAAGTTTGGACGTCTGGTTGACTCTCAACCGGATTAACCATCCGATCAGATGAATGAGTCCTATTGACTAGAGCTTCATCATCACTATCAGATTCAAGACTTGTTGCTTTTAATCTGTTAGCAATATAAATGAATTCATTAGAATTATTTTCAACAGATTCATCACAAACAACATGATAGTATTCCTCAACAGTTTGTGTTCAATTATTATATATTCTAAGAGCTTTACTAATTGAAGAGTAGTCTAACATTATTCCAGCATCTACTTTAGCATAAAAAACGGTCAAATAATTTTTCCCATTGTTGTGAATGAAACACTTACACCTAAAAATTCAAAAGTATGAAACTGTAGAAATTTTTCCATAGAAGAGTTCATAGGGTGTTTTGTTAAAGCGTTTATTAATTATTGATCGGTTTTGTGTATAGCATGTTGTGTTTATGGCTTCTTCCTAAAACTTTTGAGGAACACCTGAGTCCACAAGCATAAATCTCGCTGCTTCCTTCAGTGTTTTGACTCTTCTCTGAGCAATGCCATTTTTCTGTGGAGTTCTGGCACTAGAAAACTCGTGTCTAATAACAGACTCCACGAGATAAGAAGTTATGCGTCTGTTGATGAACTCGGTTCCCCGATCACTTTTAACTTTGATGATACTTAAAGATTTTTCATTTTGAAGTCTTCTAAGGATCTTTATCAAATTTTCATCCATGTGATCCTTAGAGGAAGAAAAATGACCCAAGTAAATCTTAAAAAATCATCAATATTACTAAGGTGAATCTCATTCCTCCCAAGATATTTACTAGAATTGGACCAAATAGGTCCATGTGCAATAGTTCCAGGCATCAGTTGGATTGAGATTTCTCATTACTTTTAAAAGTTGATTTGACCTGTTTACCCATCTGACAAGCATGAAAAATCTTGTCTTTTGAAACCTTCAATTTAGGTAAACCAGAAACTAAATCAAGTGAGCAGATGTTGTTAATGGTTTTAAAATTAAGATGATTTAATCTCTTATGCCATAGCCAATTTTGATCATTTTTGGCTATCATGCATAAATGATTAGATATCTTATTTTTCCAGTTCATCTTGTAAGAATTTCCTACAATACTTTCGGTCAGCATAATGTTACCCTACTGATCCTTAACTAGACATACATGTGTTTGAAAATCAACAGTAAATCCATTATCACATAATTGGCTTATACTAATCAGGTTATAACATAAGTTTTCAACAAGTAGCATATTGTTAATGGTTAGATTACCATGCATAATTTTACCCTTTCCTATGGTTTTACCCTTACTATTGTCACCAAACGTGATCTTAGGCCCAGAGAAACTTGTAACTTCAGTTAGAAGCCGTCTATCTCCATCCATGTGTCTGGAACATCCACTGTCCAGATACCATACTGATTCCTCCAAGCAGCTGTCCTGTAGTACCTACACAAATACATATTTATAGCTTTTTGGTACCTACATTCACTTGGGTCCTCGATCAATCAGTCCCTTTGGGATCCATAATTGAGTTATCCTGATAGATTTCCCATGTTGTAATGTTAGAAGTGCGTATGTTTTATGCTTAACAGACGTCTTCCTGCTAGCAGCTAATCCGTTAACCTTAGAGGATGCTTTTTGTCTAAAACTCTTTAACTTCCTATCAGGTTTTGGTTTGCCAGATTTGCTGGTTGTTTCCTTCCTAGGTTTTATCTAGCTTACAGTTGACTTAACATAAGTAATCTCATCCTTTAAGGTTAAGTCCTCACAGCTTGGATCAGTTCATTTATCATTTAAACTCCCTCTAACAAAGTTTATTGGCTTAAACTTGTCTGTTGCTGAGTTTAACTTTACATTAGACTAGTTTGGGCTAACTTTGTCAAATCCTAAACTGGATTTGCATCCGGCAGGCCTCAACAGACTAATCTACTATCTGACTGCATCTCTAGACCTTGTCCATGAACTGACCACATATGTTAAATAAATGTTGGTTTTCAAAAAATAATGTTTGAATCTTTTCCTTGAGCTTCTCATTTTCAGATGAGATCTCAGCTAGTTTGTTTTCAAAATCTTTTGGTTCAACAGTTTGAGATGAAAGAGAGTTATTAGTTTCATATTTCGATTTCATTTCATTAAAAAAGTCTAATAACTTCTTGTACTCAATGACCATGGCACTGAGTGCATCAGTTAAATCATCTATTGTAAACTCTTTTAAAGAGAAGTTAAATACCTTAGATTGGTCGTCTGCCATGAAGTATGTGACGACTTCATCATCGTTGTCGCTGGATGATGAGTCGTTTGAATCACTTTCAGCCCACTTGCTTTGCTTTCAACAGTCATTAGAGCCTTCTGCACTTTCTGGTTCTCCTTAATTTAATCGTTACCCTCACACAGTTGGATCAACTTCTCCCAAATTTCTTTAGCGGAGGAGCACGACTTGATCTTACTGAACATATTCATGTCTAACGACTTGTATAGAATATCTTTGGCGAAATTATCCAGGTTGTTCATCATCTTATCTTCAGTCGTCTATTCACATCTTGACTTCTTAATCTTTATTGGACCATTAGTGATAACATACCACATGTCGTAATCGTGAGCTTCCACATGCGCTTGCATTCTTATCTTTCAGTTGTCATAGTTTTCCCTAGAGAACATTGGGAGTGTGTTGAAAATGGTAGACATGATTTAGATTAAGCTTGAGAATAGATAACGAGACTCTGATACCACTTGTTGGGATCGGGTACAATAATAGAGACTAGGGTCTGCTTATGTTGAACGCTTACGATAAACGATTCGATAATAATCCTGTGAGGGATTAATATCTTTTCTATTTTTCGCAAATCTTCACAAACTCTTGAAATAGATTCAAGTGCGTAACTTTTTATTTAGATTTGAAGCTTTAGAAAACCGAATGTATGGCAAGAAGTAAATGAAGTTTTATGGATGTTCAGAGATAAAACTCCCACGTCATCCCTTCTTCCACAACCGGAAGGATATCCACTAAATACTTTGAATCAAATACAACTCACTAAGCTAGCTAACTCTCTGTTGAACAGAACAACCTCTATTCAACTTACAACATTGAGATTTCTCATAGAAAAGACAGTTACAATATGATCACAGCTAGACAATAAGTAATTTTCTCTCTTGAGCTTGAAAGATATAAAGAATCAGTAATAGCAAGAGCAAGTTCGTAAGTTTGTTTCACACAAGATAGATTGTCAAAAGTTGCAAGCGATTCTTCCGTTATCCTTTAGAATCTATATATAGTTGAAGGACACCAACGGTCAAATTTTCTTTGTGGACACATGACAAGTGTCCGTTGGACGACCGCCTATAGTACCAGAGTACAGCAGACTCTAAGCGTTTGGATCGTGGTCGTACCAAAAAGGTAGTGCGCCGAATATCCTCTAATATTGTCTTATACTGGAAATGCAATTGAGAGATATCCACGTACATGGCACTCATTCATTTCATGGAGTTCACTAGCGTGTCAGACTACTGAGAGCATGAGCAACAAACAACTAGGTGAACGTGGTTAGACGTATGATTTCTTCAGATGGCTACTAAAGCAAGACATTAGATGTACTTCTTTAGACCGCATCTAAAGGATTTAGACGTCCTCGTCTAACTTCTCATTCCTTTAGAGAACGTCTAAAAGAGTTAGACGTCCTCGTCTAACTACGCATCCCTTTAGGCCGCATCTAAAGGAGTTAGACTATCTCGTCTAACTATGTTTTCTTTTAGACCGCGTTTAAAGGAGTTAAACTACCTCGTCTAACTATGCTACCCTTTAGACCGCATCTAAAGGAGTTAGACTACCTCGTCTAACTACGCATCCTTTTAGACCGCATCTAAAGGAGTTAGACGACCTTGTCTAACTACGCATCTCTTTAGACCGCATCTAAAGGAGTTAGACGTCCTCGTCTAACTACGCATCCCTTTAGACCGCATCTAAAGGAGTTAGACTATCTCGTCTAACTATGTTTTCTTTTAGACCGCGTTTAAAGGAGTTAAACTACCTCGTCTAACTATGCTACCCTTTAGACCGCATCTAAAGGAGTTAGACGACCTCGTCTAACTACGCATCCCTTTAGACCACATCTAAAGGAGTTAGACTACCTTGTCTAACTACGCATCCCTTTAGACCGCATCTAAAGGAGTTAGACGACCTCGTCTAATTATGTTACCCTTTAGACCGCGTCTAAAAGAGTTAGATGACCTTATCTAACTATGTTACCCTTTAGACCACGTCTAAAGGAGTTAAACTACCCCGTCTAATTGCGTTTCCCTTTAGACCGCGTCTAAAGGAGTTAGACTACTTCATCTAACTACGTTACCCTTTAGACCGCATCTAAAGGTGTTAGACTTCCTCGTCTAACTACATTTCCCTTTAGACCGCGTCTAAAGGAGTTAGACTACCTCGTCTAACTACGTAAGACGTCTAAGACAATCTACTTTAGACCACGTCTAAAGAACCATAGTCTTTTAGATGAACCTGCACAAAGCAAATTGACAACTTAGTCTTATTTAAGTGCAATATAACATTAAGCTCTTCAACTTTGCTTGATCATAACTAAGTTTAATATAAATCATCAAAATAATGTCAGCATTGAATAAACTTATTTCCTTAGTTTATTTTAGTTAATTTAATTTGACTCTACAATTATTGTTGAATTTCATAATATAAAAGATGACTTATTAGCTTTGTAAGCAGATAAAACTAAGAAATAATTTAGGTAGACTGCTTGTAGTTAGATTTCATAATGTAAAAGGCATAATTATTAGCCTTTTAGGCAGATAAAACTAAAAATGATTTAGGGAGAATAATTGTAGTTGATTTTCATCATATAAAACGCAGACTTATTAACTTTTTAGGAAGATTAAACTAATAAATGATTTAGAAAGACTAATTGTAGTTGGTTTTCATAACGCAGACTTATTAGTTTTTTAGGTAAATATAATTAAGAAATGATTTAAGAAGACTACTTGTACGTAGTTGAATTTCATAATGTAAAAAGCAAACTTATTAGATTTTTAAGTATATAAAATTAAGAAATGATATAGGCTGACTGATTGTAGTTGGTTTTTATAGTGTAAAATGCAAATATATTAACTTTTAAGTTAGATAAACTAAGAAATGATTTAGGTAGACTGACTGTAGTTGTAGTTGGATTTCATAATATAAAAGACGGATTTATTAGCTTTTTTACACATATCAAACTAAGAAATGATTTAGTCACATTGATTATAGTTAGTTTTATCTGCCTAAAAAATTCCAGGAAAGGTGCAGTATATAATTTCTCTTGGTAGTGCAGGCCGTGTATCCTCACATGAGGGAAGAGGACTCTTGGGATTTTTGGATGTAGATCATGTGAGGGAGAAAGAGGAGGTAGACTAGGTTCTGATGGAAAAGGTTCATAGGTCACTCTTGGCATTTCTAGATGTACATCAAGTGAGGGAGGATTATCATCTGAATAGCTAGGTTGGATTTGACGATGATGATATCTCAGATTTTATTGGGATTGGCAACTGCAATAGTTGTCTTGTATCACGTGATAACAAAAACCCACATTCATATTTGAGAGAATATTGATGTCAACATTTATAGAAATATAAACTCTTAAATTTGTTTATATAATTTTTAGGCTAATTTTGTAAGAAAGAAAAAATATATTTTGATAAAAATACAAAAGAGAAATATATTTTTTATTTCTTGCCAAATCAAAATGAGAATAAAAGTGCTGTATATATCATTTCTCATTTTTTATATAGATAACAATTGTATTAAATTGTGGTAAAACAAATTAATATACATTATTTTTCTTATTTATTTAATAAATAATTTAAACATCTTAAATCCAAATAAAATCACAATTTTTTAAAAATTATCTACACATTTCACATTAATATTATGCTTTATATATCATATATTTATTTTTTAAATATTTACTTAAATTGAAAGTTATTATATTACATAGTATACATAAATTAATTTTACTTAGAATTTTTTTGAATTATAATTTGAATATATCATCACTACTACTAATTCATTATGTTTTATATCATAAATAAAATTAAATAAACATAAATTATAGTATTTAGATAATAGTGAAGATTAAGGAATACACAAATAAATAATTACAACAAATTAAAATAGTTCAAATTATGAAAGTTATATATATAAGAGATTAAAAAGTTACGAATTTAATTCAAAAATAAATATTTTAAATTAAAATGAGATAAACGATTATATGAAATTGATCTAGTTTCCTACAATAAAATAAGAATAACATTGAGATTTTGACTCAATTTTTTTAAGTTTTATTTATATTATGTTCCTTCATTATTTATTATTATTATTTTGTTTATAAACAAAAAAATATATAGATATAAAACATATTTTATTATCTCATATATAATATACAGAAAACTTTTAACTATTTACATAATTATATTTACATAATTATGCTATAAATTCACTTTCAATAGATTTTTTTATAACATATTTTTAATCATTCTTTCATTAATCATCTTATTGACTACAAAATTTAATTTAATTTAATCTAATATATTTATATATATATATATATATATATATTAAACATTTAACCTTTTTTTTTTTTAAATAAGCTTACAAATAATATTTTAAATTAAAATGATGTTAATAATAAAGAGTTGTGGTAGTTTTTTTACAATAAATTAAGAATAAGAATAACAATAAGGTATTGACTCAATTTTTTAAAAGTTTTATTATTATTATTTTCTTTCTTTCTTTATTATTATTATTATTATTATTATTATTATTATTATTATTATTTTGTTTATTAGAAAGATTATATAGATATAAACATATTATATTAGCTCATATATAATCTAACAAAGAAAACTTTTAACTATTTATATAATTTGTGCTATAAATTCACTTTAGGATAGACTTTTTATACCATATTTTTAACCAATTATTTTTATTGAAACTATCCACTAAAAAATTAAATTAAATTTTTAAACAAGTACTCATGTTTTGACTCACACTTTTTAAAATCAATTATCTCTTGTAAAATTAGCCACCATTCTATCAATTCACCTCGACCTCTCATCTTGTGACTTTTTTTTTTTTTTGAGAACGCTGGGTTTCGCTACTCCTATGGAGTGCGACTATTCCCCGCAGGTTAAGTACATAGCCCGCAAACATACTTAACCAATTAACCAGGCGCAGAACTTGCCGCCTGACGAACTCGAACCCAGGACCTCATCTTGTGACTTATACATTACACTTTAGGAAATTACATCTCATCCATATATTTGTACTAATATTTACTTTATTACCGGGCTCTTATCCTGAAAAATTAAAACTATCACTTTTAATCGATCTCTCGTCTTATCATTTTTTTATTTTACTACCATTAACTCTTTTATCCCCACTTTAACAAATTAACTATCAAATTATAATCGACATCTCAACTCGTGACCTCACAGACTGTAACATGTCTCTTATTACTCGTCAGACAAACCACTAATCTCAGTCTTAATCTTAATCTCAATTCCAATTTCAATTTCAATCTCAATCTGAATCGACCTCACACTTTTACATGCATCTTATCTGTCGTCAATCCTTTCACCAATCACTATAGACCTCTCCATCTCGCGACCTCACACTTTCTCACGCCTCTTATCTCTCGATAAACTAACCATCAATCTTCATCGACCATTAATCTCATGAAAACTAATATCTCCTTTGTTACCGATCTATATCCCTCGATAAAACAACCACCAATTACAATGATCGGTCTCTTATTCCTCAGCAAACCAACCACCAAGCTCAATCGACTTTTTATCTTGTAAGCATTTTGCACCTAAACATTTCATCATTTTTATCATCACTTCCACAAATCAACATTCGTATTCAAATATTATAAGAATTTTTATCATCACTGCCATTGTTTCTTCATAAGAATTTTATAATACTTTAAAATTTGGGCTTTTGTGATTTGAACATTGGTCTTTTTAATATGTATCATATATTTTAACCACTAGACCACTTAAGATTGTTAATTTATATTTATATTTTGTGTATGAATATATAATTTATATGACTATCAATTCAAAATAAAACCACTTAATTCACATTAAAAAAACACATTCTCTAACATTAAAAAACAAAACTTATAAAAAAAATGTGGGAGATAAATTGTATTATGTTTATTAAATTATTTGTTTAATTTTAAAATATAAATTATAAGTTGCTTAGTTTATTAGGATGTTGCTTATATAATCATAAATTCCAAGTTTAAGTTTTAAATTTATCATTTTTAATTTTATAATTTTTTTAATAAATTACTCCAAATTTTTTAGGGAAGTAAACCCGCAAATTATCATCGATCAAAATATATATTTACTTTTATATATATCTAAATTAATCACAACTCTCAACCCGACAAATTGAAATTAAAAATTATTATATATTTATAAATATATTATATAATTTTTTTAAAGTCCCATAGTTATATATATATATATAAATATAAATAAAAAATAAAAAATATATCTATATATATATTTGTAATTATGAGGAAATATAATATATATTATAAATATTATATATTAATAAATTAAATTATTATTTTTTTTTAGGAAATACAATATATATATATATATTTATATTGTTTATTAATAAATAATTAAGAAAGAAAAATATTTTTTTGTCTTTTTAATAATTACGGTGATATTTTTTTATTATATGTGGAATGATATATATTTAATTTGGTGTATAGATGATATTTACAATTTAATATATATATATTATAAATATTATATTAAGAATAAATATTATCTCTTCTACGTGATTAACTCTTTTTCCTACTTGGTTATATTAAGAAATACATATTCTCTATCTCACGTGGCTAATTGTGGTGAAAGCTAGAGATGATTTTTTAAAATTCTATTATATATATATATATATATTTATATTGTTGTTTAATTTTTAAAATGTCCGGATTACCAGGAGAGTTGTGGTTAATTTGAATATATATGTAGAATAAGTGGTTACTGGTAGGCCTTTTGGGTCCAGCCCAATCGGGCAGTTAATTAAATGAGCAAAACTTAAGAATGCTGCTCATTCTATTATTTCTAGAGAGAGAAGACTTTCTACAAAGAAGAGAAGAAACAGAGGAGAAGAAACAGAGGAAGAAGAAGAGAAGGAGACAATAAATCTCTTACTTTTTCACCTTCAAGTTCCAATTATTTGTTGTCTTATATCTAGACTAGTTTGAGTCTAGATGAAATTGGTTTACTCTGTTTGTAATCCTCAACTTTGGGTTTAAAGTTGAGAAGAACATTTGTATCCGTTTCTTATTTTATAGTGAAATTTGTTGGTTGGCCCCATGGTTTTTTACCCTCCAGGTTGAGAGGGTTTTCCACGTAAATCTGGTGTTGTTTTGTTCTGTGCTTGATCTTCTGTTTTAGACTTGGATAACCTGTACATTTACCCATCTCACATTTCTAGATTACAGTATAAAAGTAATCTTCATTTCAAAATTCCCAACAAGTGATATCACAGCTGTTAGGTTTATTTTGAAGAGTGCTTTTGTAGGTTGAGATGGAAGGCAATAACAAATAATCCGGTTGACAAATAATAACTGGCAGATTTGGAAATCCAAGATGGATGATATCCTTTACTGTAAAGACTTGTATGAGCCGGTTAAAGGAGATAGTGCGAAACCAAAAGATATTTCTAACGGTGATTGGACAAAATTGAACAGGAAAGTAGTTGGCACAATCAGACAGTGGCTTGATGATAGCGTGTACTACCATGTAGCAAGTGAGAAGAGTGAACCTGAGTTGTGGAAGAAGCTGGAGTCATTGTATGAGCAGAAAACAGCAGGTAACAAAACGTTTCTGATTTGAAAGTTAGTAAATCTGAAATTCAGAGAAGGTGTAGGTGTTGCTGAGCATTTAAATGAGTTCCAGAACTTGATTAATCAATTGTCAGTGATGGAGATGACCTTAGAAGATGAGTTGCAAGCTTTATTGCTCTTGGGATCATTGCCCTACAGTTGGGAGACATTGGTTGTGACAGTCAGTAATGCAGCTCCGAATGGTGTTCTTACTATGAGTATAGTTACTAGCAGCTTGTTCAATGAGGAGACAAGAAGGAAGTCAACTAATACAAATAGTGCATAGGCCCTTATCACAGAGAACAGGGGAAGAGCTGAATACCGACAACAATCAAGAGGCCATAGTAAGTCCAGAGGCAGATCAAAATCTAAGGGAAGACAATGTTATCACTGTGGTAAAGAAGGTCACATGAAGAAAAGTTTTAGAGCCTGGAAAAGACTACAGAATGAAGACAAAAATTAGAAGAAAGATGATGAGATTAGAAATACCACAGCCACAATAACTGCAGATGATGTAGTGATTCTTTCTTGTGAAAAAGAACAATATCTACATGTAGAAAGTCACAAAGGAGTTGAGTGAATAGTTGTTACAAATGCTTGTTATCATGCTACACTAAATAGAGAGTTCTTCATGACTTACAAGGCTGGAGATCTTGGTACAGTGAAGATGGGTAATACTAGTCACTCGAGCATTATGGGTATTGGTGATATTTGTTTGCAGACAGAGCTGGGACATCAGTTAACACTGAAAGATGTGCGACATATTCCTGATTTGCGTCTAAACTTGATATCAGGTGATGCATTGGACAAAGATGGATTCAAACATTACCTTGGTAGTGGAGAATGGAAGCTCAGCAAAGGATTAATGATTATAGCAAAAGGGAAGTCGTGGAACTCCTTATACAGAACCCATGTGAAGATACTCAAGAATGGGTTGGATGCAGTACAAGCTGAAAGCTCTTTAAATTTATGGTATCAATGTCTCGGCCACATGAGTGAGAAAGGGTTACGAATTCTGGTGAGGAAGCTTCACATTCCCTCAACCAAAGATGAGGTTCTGGATCTATGCGACTACTGCCCATTTGGTAAGCAACACAGAGTCTCTTTTAGTCAAACATCAGAAAGGAAACAGAATGTGATGGACTTGGTTTATTCTGATGTGTGTGGTCCTTTTGAGGAGGAGTCATTAGGTGGAAATCGATATTTTCTAATATTTATTGATGATGCATCTAGAAAGGTGTGAGTTTATTTCATGAGAACGAAAGACCAGGTATTTAATTACTTTCAAGAGTTCCATGTCATGGTAGAAAGAGAGACAGACAATAAGTTGAAATGTCTTCGCTCTGATAACGGGGGAGAGTATATTTCCAAGGAGTTTAAAGCATATTGTGTAAAATATGGAATTCGACATGAGAAAACAGTGCCTAGAACTCCACAACACAATGGTGTGGATGAGAGAATGAATCACACCATTGTAGAAAAGGTGAGATGCATGTTGAAGATGACAAAGTTGCCAAAACAGTTTTGGGCAGAAGCAGTTCGCACAGCTTGTTATCTCATAAACAGGTCACCCTCTGTTCCTTTGAAGTTTGAAATGCCAGAAAGTGTATGGTCTAAGAAGAATATTTCATACTCGCATCTAAGAGTGTTTGGATGCAAAGCATATGTGCATGTTTCAAAGGAGTAAAATCCAAGTTGGATGATAAAGCAATTCCATGTATTTTCCTTGGGTATGAAAATGAGGAATTTGGGTACAGATTATGGGACCCAGAAAAGAAGAGAATTTTTAGATGTAGAGATGTTGTGTTCTTCGAGGGTCAGAATAGAATAAATCCAGAAATCATTCAGAAGTCAGAGAGAGTTGATGAGTCCATAGAACTCATACCAATTCCTTCACATGTATAGTCAACAGTAACAGATGAAGATGAACATAATGAAGAAGCCACTGAGGAAACCTCTGACATGAATGGTAGTAATGATGATGAGACTGTTTATGATGTTTCTGAGTAGGGGGAGCAACATCATCAAGAGGAGCCAGAAGAGCCCCCATTAAGAAGGTCTGAAAGAGAGCACCAACCTTCTAAAAGGTACCCTTCTTCAGAGTATATATTATTGACAGAAGAAGGAGAGCCAAAAAGTTTTCAGGAGGCACAAGTTCATAAAGACAAAACTAAGTGGCAGAATGCAATGAAAGATGAGATGAAGTCATTGCAAGAGATGGGCACATATGAGCTGGTGGAACTTCCAAAGGGCCGAAAGGCATTGAGAAACAAATGGGTGTTCAAGCTAAAGAGAGGTGAAAATGGAGAAATTATGAAATATAAAGCTCGACTTGTTGTAAAGGGTTTTGGACAAAAATATGGCATCGACTTTGAGGAGATTTTCTCACTAGTGGTAAAGATGATTTCCATTCGTACAGTGTTAGGTCTAGTAGCAAACTTAGACCTTGAGCTTGAGCAACTTGATGTAAAAAATGTATTTCTTCATGGTAACTTGAAAGAAGAGATCTACATGGTGCAACTAGAGGGATTTTAAGTTAAAGAAAATGAGAACATGGTTTCCAAATTAAAGAAGAGTCTATACGGTTTGAAACAAGCTCCGAGATAGTGGTACAAGAAATTTGACTCTTTTATGATGAGTCATGAGTACCAGAGAACCAAGGCAGATCCGTGTGTTTACTTCAAAAGATTTTCTAATGGAAAGTTTCTAATCCTTTTACTTTATGTTGATGATATGTTGATTGTAGGACATGATGCTCAGATAATAGTCATGTTGAAGAAGGAGATGTCCAAGACATTTGACATGAAAGACATGGGCCAAGCACGTCAGATATTGGGAATGCAAATTACTCGTGACAGAAAGGCTAAGACACTTTGGTTGTCACAAGAGAAGTACATTGAAAGAGTGCTTGAAATATTCAACATGCAAGGAGCAAAGGAAGTAAGTTGTCCACTTCCTAGCCATTTTAAATTGAGCAAAAAGATGTGTCCATCAACAGAGAAAGAAAATGATGAAATGTCAAGTGTTCCATACTTCTCAGTTGTAGGGAGTTTGATGTATGCAATGGTTTGCACTAGGCCAGATATAGCGCATGCAGTCGGTGTGGTAAGTAGGTTCCTCTCTAATCCAGGAAAACAACATTGGGAAGCAGTGAAGTGGATTCTTAGATATCTAAGAGGGACTTCCAATTTGTGTTTGAGTTTTGGAAATGGTGATGATGTGTTAGAAGGTTACACAGATGCTGATATGGCTGGAGATCTAGATCACAGAAAATCCACTTCGGGTTATGTGTTTACTTTTGTAGGGGGAGCCGTGTCATGGAAATCCAAGTTGCAGAAATGTGTGGCTTTATCAACAACATAAGCAAAATACATTGCAACAACTGAAGCTGGTAAGGAGTTATTGTGGATGATTAGATTTCTCCTAGAGCTTGGTATGCAACAAGAAGATACAATTGTTTTTTGTGATAGCCAGAGTGCCATAGATTTGAGAAAAAATGCTACATATCATTCCAGAATTAAGCATATTGATGTGAGGTTTCATTGGTTAAGAGATGTAATAGAAAACCAGCAGATGAAGTTGAAGAAAATCTACACAGATAAGAACCTGTCAGACATGTTTACGACGATAGTTCCAAAAGACAAGCTCGAGCTCTGTTGTCGGCTTGTCAGCATGAATACCAAGTGATGACTTGAAGATCGGTGTACCTCTCTCCGTGGGCTGGAGGGGGAGATTGTTGGGCCTTTTGGGTCCAGCCCAATCAGGAAGTTAATTAAATGAGCAAAACCTAAGAATGTTGCTCATTTTATCACTTCTAGAGAGAGAAGACTTTCTGCAAAGAAGAGAAGAAACAGAGGAAGAAGAAGAGAAAGATGTAGTAGATCTCTTACTTTTGCACCTTCAGGTTCCAATTTTTTGTTGTCTTATATCTAGACTAGTTTGAGTCTAAATGAAATTAGTTTTCTCTGTTTGTATGCCTCAACTTTGGGTTTAAAGTTGAGAAGAACATTTGTATCCGTTTCTTGTTTTATAGTGAAATTTGCTAGTTGGCCCCATGGTTTTTTACCCTCCAGGTTGAGAGGGTTTTCCACGTAAATCTGGTGTTGTTTTGTTCTGTGCTTGATCTTCTGTTTTAGACTTGGATAACCTGTGCATTTACCCATCTCACATTTCTATATTACAGTATAAAAGTAATCTTCATTTCAAAATTCCCAGCAGTTACTTGGGTCAGATTGTGGGTTGACCCGTCTATAATTTTCAAACGGTTATAAATAAAATTAAAAATGCTATGTATGTTTCATACTTGCAACATAACAAGTATAACCCTTTAACCAAGTGAGATTGACATGTGGTTTTGCTGAGCGATAATTGGCTGGTGTTACGTAAAAGTAGTTAAAAAATATGAATCAAATATTTAATTGACCAAATTGTGAGGTCACAATACTAAATGTTAAAAAAATATAAATTAAATAATTGATTGACTAAAGTGAAAGTGTAAGGTCACGAGATTAGAGGTTCATTCGGAAAAAATATATGAGAAGATAAGTTGTTTTACCGAAGTGAATCAAATGTTGAATGTGAGTGTTCTATTTTTTATTTTAATATATTATTCGTGATTTATTAAGAATTTTAAACATTGAATACATATTATTATTATTATTTTATTAAATTTATTTTATTTATAATTTTAACCGTGCGAAGTAATCTTCCTAGTTATATATAATAATTTATTTATTATATCCCGACACCATGTATTTTTTTCTGAGCGTCTTTATTCTATTCTTGACATTTTTATGTGTAATTCTACTGCTCAATTTCTTGCTCCATCTTGTGAAGGCCCATTGGAGAGGTTCAGATCTTAGAAATTGGAGTTTGAGTTTTCTCTATAGATAACTTAAATTTTTTTACAAGAATACGCAATAAAATATTCATGAGATGTTGTTGCTAGTATTTCCAAGGGTGTAGCTTGCTTGATTGATTTGGAGGATTTGCTTAATTTTACTTTTTCTAATGTATTGTTTAGTTAAACTCTACAAATAAAATCAAAAGAAAGTGTTAAAAAAGTTTCAAAAGTTTTACTCTAAGCTAAGATTTATTCAAAGGTATACATAGTTTTATCTGAAGATATACATAGATTTACATGAAAGTATATATAATTTTATCTAAAGGTACGATTGTTTTATATGAAACCTTACTGAAATTATTTAAGTTTACAAGAAATATTACAATTTTATATGAAAAATTAATTTATATAATTGAGTTTTCTAGCATTAGAAATCGTATTTGAATATTAAACAAAAACTGTAACCTCTGAAAAACCTCATTGTATAGGTTTCTGTGAAAAGCCCAAGATTCGAGAAATTCAACATCGATTTACGTGTCAGAAATTTCTTTTAAAATATATCATTATTTAAAAGATTTCATTGATTCTTGACAGCTTTTAAAATTAATTAAAAATAATTAACTTTGGGGTTCGATTTTAAATAATTCGTGGATTTATGATAATCAAGTCATAATTTGATTTTTTTTAGAAACTTCTTTAGTTTAAATTATTTAAACATAATTAAATTAAAAGAATATTTATTTTGAAACAGAGTCGGATATAAATTTTTGAAAATCAATAAAAGTTGGCATACATATACAAATGTATTGCCCAGAGTTTTCTTTTAATTCGTAGTTTTGGTTATACTCGTGAAAGGCTTTCGCGCTTCATCTTACGTACCCGTTTTAAATGGTCTCTACTTATAAAGTTGACTTTTGAAAATCGGTTATATAACGTTTGTGTTTTAACCAATTATTTTTCCGTTCCTAGTCATGCTTCTAAGTTTTAGTGTTATATAAAATATTGAAACAACAATATTTAAAATGATGGTTCATGTTGCTGATGATCACTAGAGAGAAAATATCTGAAGAATATCAGTCACTTTTAAGGCATTAGGGTTTAGAAATAAACACAAAACGAGTATTTGTCAAAATATTTTGTGGAAATATCCCAAAATTATTTAACATATTTTTTAATTTTTCAGAATTTTTAGGAAATGATTTTGAGTTCCAAGATTACAAAAATAATTTTGAGTTTTGAAAAATGAAACCAAACAGACCTTTAGACCGGAGTCCTAAGCCTGGGGTTCGTTTTTATCGGTCGAGGTCCAAAGACCCTTGGTTCGGGTCGAGGAAATCTCGGTTAAGGCTCGGGATCTTTGGTTTAAGTACAGAAGTCCCTTGGTCTAGGTGTTAAGGACTCTCGATCATTGGGTGTTCTTACTAGTCTAGGTGTACAAACCTATCAGTCCTAGGCTAGCTTGGAGATAAGTCCCTCGGTCGAGGTGTATGAACCTCTCGGTCATAGGCTAGGTCCCTCGGTCATGGGTTCTCTTGGCCCCGAGTTTGAGATTCTCAGTCTCAAGTTTAGACCTCTCGGTACAGAGGTTCGGGAGCCTTGGTCTCGGGCTCTGACCTCTCGGTCTTAGATTTGAGATTCTCGGTCCTAGGGTTTGAGATTCTCTCAAGGTTAGACCTCTAGGTCATCAGGTCCAAGAGTCTCGGTCCCGAGCTCAGACTTCTCGATCATATGTTTGAGATTCTCTGTCCTATGGTATGGGATTCTTGGCCCTAAGGTCAGATCTATCGGTGTATAGGTGGCATTGCACAACCCATATTATATACTACTTGCAATAAAAAACTACGTACTCATAAATAAAGACCATGCACATCAACAAGCAAGTTTGTGTTATGTATCCTCTAATTATTTCGTTTTTTTTAAATGTCGTGTCTTAAAATTTGGCCAAACAGTTTGTTTCAAGTTAAGCATCACAAATCCCAATAAAGTTGTCAATTTCTGTACATCTTAAAAATCGACCTCTTCTCTACAAAGAATTTTCTTAACTCGAAAGTCAATAGCTTTATGCCTTACCTCCTCTTGAATCTCGGAAAACATGGGATGAGGAAGCAAAAGTGTAAGCTTGGATCGAGTTTTGTTTTGAAAATAGTTGTAGTCAATTACTTTGCTAAGTCTCTTAACTTATCTTTCTATCAAATCTCGTGAGGTGAGAAAACAGGTAACTCATGAGGTGTCTCACCTAAAATGAGATGAGGAATCGAATATAAAAGTTAGTAGAACACACATACTTTGGAACTATTTTAGAGTCGCCACATAGTTTTTTCAAGATAAACTAAGAAAGAAAAATGTTTATTCATAAATTCTTTTAGCGGTCGGTGACTTGTTATTCATGGGAAAGAGTCTCGGAGTTTTAGTCCACACGCCCGTTCAAACAAGTGGTCTCTACCAGGAAACAATTTGGTTTTTCTTTTAAGCAAACATGACATTTTCACAATTTATAAGTTGTATATCCAAATTTAACCACATGTGTCTATAAGTTCTACCTGTGTTCTAACCTAGGATTTAGGGGATCATGCCCTTCTTCTTATCCTATTCATGCATCTAGATCAGTTAATTAGACCCCCAAAAAAAAGACAGCTAGATTGTGATCAATTACGTGAAAAGTTTATGTCTCAAACTTAGGCAAAGTATGGATAGATGACACAAGTGAAAACTAGCCAAAACCTATTATATATGCATCCAAAAAATATGGACATCATACCAAAATGTCAAGAATAATTCAAGGATCATCCATAATTCTTTCCTTATAATTTTTAGATGTTTGTAGAAAGAGTTATTGACACAAAAGGTATGGTAGAATGATAAAAAAAAAATCAAATAACCCTAAGTCATAATGTTTCTATCCACTTAATTCAAGAAAAATATACTAAGTTATATATTTTAAATAGAGCCTTATGTTTAATTAGCTTCTTCATCATTCCACTCTCGTCGTTTTTTTGAAGAAGATGAATAGAAAAATGCCAATTGATAATTTCAAGTCCAAATTGATCCATTCCTTATTTCCTTCACCAAAAATTTCACATAACCTGCAGGAAATGAATAGCACAAGCCAATCCTCACCTAAACTTATTCTACATCACTTATCCATGAAAACTTGAAGCTATGTCCATTTTTTGGAAAAATTTTATTATCACCTTCAATCTTCAACACAGTTCATTAAAATTACTCAAAAATGTTTTAAAAACACATCTAGGCATTTCCGTTATCGATTAAATTACACGATTTTAATCCGACATAAAATTCACAAATAACATGAGGATCAAGATTATTCAATCAAATCGAAAAACAATCAAAATACACGAATTTAAGAACACAAATAGCTATAAATGAAATTTTTATTAAGAAGGTTGATTACAACGAGAATTGTCACTTATAATTGATTTAAAATAGTTCATAGATTTTCGTAGGAATCTTTTCCAATACCTAGACAGAAGATAAAAGTAATTTCCTAACATTTTCTTAAAGAAATTGAAGCTTAAGCTTGAAACTCTAATGATAGATTTCTTTTAAGCTCATTTCTCTCTAAACTCTCTTTTTCTTCCTAAACTTAATCTCATGTTCCTTCTTAAATCGTCTAGCATAATGTATTATAAAAATCACTTTCTAATTAATCTGAAACTGATGCAGGTAAGCTAGATTAGCTAGACCTAGGGACGGATCTACGTAGAAGCTCGGATGGGTTGAAGTCCACCTAAAAAATCAAATATGTTTTTTTACGGTTCAAAATTGACAACAACCACTAATTTCTTAAAAATTTCAATACAACTCACTTTTGTTTATCTAATTATTAAAAAAATTGTAAAACTTATCTTTATATACACGTTTTATTCATAATTTTCTCGTTATTTTTTTAAAATCACCCCAAATTTTTTTCAAACCCACCCTAATCATAATTCCTGGGTCCGTCCCTGACTAGACCTACCTATGATAAGTGATATACTACAGTTATGTCGGTTAGAAAGCATTTATCCGTGGCATCCTTATGGTAGTCAATTCGGCACCTTTCGTGCAACATAACATCTCTTCTATTTTATTAAAGTTCAAACACTTTTAGTTCAAACTAGAGTTGGTCCCGATATTTGGGTTTCCCAATCCACGTAAAAAAATTATGGATTTTTCTTTTGTTATCTTAGGTCTAGTTTAAAAAATTGATAAAAAAAAATATTCTTGTTGAAATTTGAACCAATAACCAAAAAAAATTTTAAGTTTATAACTTTAACCATTAGACTACAACGTCTAATGTATAAAATTACAATATGTTTAGTAAATGAGTTGCCCTAGTCCGAGAGCTTACCAGGCTTATATCAGAGTCGGCCCTAGTTGCACCAATTAGCTTCGGGTGAGATCTAGGGTGACATGCGGTGAATGACTTCTCGTGGATTCGTTCATATTGTATCTAACTTCCCTATTGTCATTTAGGTATATCATACACACACTTTGGTGCATTGTAGCTTTATCACTTGTCGCTTGAACCCGTGGTTGTCTCTAATTCAACTAATGCACTACTTCAAACTTCCAAGAGTCCCATAAGCTGACAAACGGTCAATAAGGACTGAGGTTGCGTACAGGATGTTACTCTACTTGTTGTGAACATTTGGATAACTCATAGGTGATGTTTGATGCATCGTAGCTTCATCAATTTTTGTTTGAAGCTATAGTGGATTTTGAATCATATTTGTGCCTATTATTTGTTTCCAGTGTGTTAATTTCTTGGCCAACCTACAAAGAATAACGAGTTTTGGTTCATGCAAAATTGTTATTGAGTTCATTGTGAACGTTTTGGTAGTTCATGTTAAAAAATTTAGTGCACTCTAGTTTCGTTGGTAATCAAGGGAATCAAGCCTACCCTAGATGTTTTGCCTTAAGAAAGAAACTGCTGAAGGCTACTAGAGGGAATGCGAAAGGTGATCCTCATGGAGACAATGCATCCATACATGCATGCATGGGCAACAGATTCCCGCCTATTTGTTCAACCCACGGGCCTAGCTAGTCTATTGACTCGCACATTGACCACCTAGTTGACTTTCTAACTACCCTACCGACCAGTGTTTGCTCTAGTCCGGCGTCAAAAACTGCGCACTGCCACCTACGACGTTTTTCGATGATTTATCTTTTTTATATTTATTTTTCGATCATTTTCTTGTAAAGCACAATATTAGTAATAAACACGTACAGTACAAACTTGACCCATTGGCTTTATTTATTTTGACCATTTCAATTAATTCGATAACAAGTCAATACAATTTCGTTCTCAAATTCTTAATTCCTTGCATTGAGCCTTTATATAAAATTTGTATAAATAATTTGTTGGCTCAAAATTTTAAAAGTTATAAATATATGAGTGTAAAAATTGAGTGTCTACATAATGTTTTTCTTAAAAAAAATATTTCAATAAAACACTAATTATTGACATTCGATTATAATATTTCTCGGAATTATTTTTAATTTTATTTTATAAGAATTTGAAGGATAGAAAGTTAGAATTGAGTCGTTGGAACGGAAAATTTGAGTAAATGACCTCAAAGATTGAGGTATTTGAGGTGGTGGCAAGATTGGTCTTTTATTTTTTTTGACGAAATTGTCCTTTTCGCGAAACGCGAAGGAACTTAGCGTTTCGCGAAGTAGATTAGGTTTAGTACAAATACTGTAATTTTTTCATTTCCTTCATTTCTTTTCTCTCTCTACTCTTGTTCTCTCTTTGACGACGACGACGATTGCTACGGCGACGACGACGGCGGGGAACACATCATACAGATAAGAAAACTCTAACCCTAAATCAATTTATCTTCATTTTAAACCCTAACCCTAAATCGATTTATCTTCATTTGAAAACCTAAATCAATTTATGTTTATCTTCAAAATCGATTTAAGATGTTCTTATTGTTCATATTGGTTAATATTGGTTTTACTATCATTGTTCATATTGTCAATGATGAAATTTGCAGATAATCTCGTCGATATGGGTTCTGTTTCAAGGAAGATTCACTTATCGTTTCGCAAAGTACTTTGCGTTTCGTTAAGTGTTTCGCGTTTCGCTAAGTGCTTCGCGTTACGCGAGTCGGCACAGTCGGCAAGGATGACACGCGAAACGGACGACACGCGAAGCGACACGGTCGGCTCGCGAAGCACTTCGCGTTTCGTTAAGTGCTTCGCGTTTCGCTAAGTGCTCCGCGTTACGTGAGTCGACACTGTCGGCAAGGACGGCACGCGAAATGGCACGGACGGCACGTGAAGCGGCACGGTCGGCTCGCGAAGTACTTCGCGTTTCGTTAAGTGTTTCGCATTTCGCTAAGTGCTTCGCGTTACGGCACGCGAATCGGCACGTGAAACGGCACAGTCACCCATAACTTCTTTTTTTTGTAACTTGTAATAATAATTTATGACATTCTGTTTTGTTTAACTCATGATAAATTTGTATTTATTTGGTTAAATTTTCAAATAAATTCAAATTCAATTTTGATGCTGGCTATTATTGTAATATTGAATTTTCAGTTTGTGTTATCAAATTGAAAGAACCAATTGAGTAGTTCAAAAAACATTAGTTATTACAACAATAGAGCAAGAATGATTAAAAATAGTCCAAAATATCAATTGGAGAATACAACATTATTTGAATAAAAATTGAATCTCAAGCATTTTGCTCTGCATATATCTCAATCAAAATCAATAATGAATACAAATAACCAACTATTATACCAAAGAAAGAGCTGATTTTTTGTTCTAACATCGGGTCTCAATGAATTACTTAACCAAGCGGTGTCTACAGCGTCGCGTTTTACATATACTTCCTCGTAGAATCTCATGACTTAATCAGCCACCCCACATAATAGCTTGACCGGATGGAATCCTCATAAGCCGATGCAATAATCAACAAAATTCAATATTATAACAAAAAATTCAATATTATAATAATAGTCAGCAACAAAATTGAATTTTTTTGAAAATTTAACCAAATAAATACAAATTTATCATGAATTAAACATAACATAATGTCAGAAATTATTATTACAAGTTACAAAAAAGAAGTTATGGGTGCCGACTGTGCCGTTTCGCGTGCCGACCGTGCCGTTTCGCGTGCCGTCCGTGCCGTTTCGCGTGTCATCTGTGTCGTTTCGCGTGCCAACTGTGCCGCTTCGCATAACGCGAAGCACTTAGCGAGACGCGAAGTACTTAACGAAACGCGAAATACTTATCGAAACGCGAAATACTTCGCGAAACGATAAGTGAATCTTCCTTAAAACAGAACCCATATCGACGAGATTATCTGTAAATGTCATCATCGACAATATGAACAACGATAGTAAAACCAATATGAACAATAAGAACATCTTAAATCGATTTTGAAGATAAACATAAATTGATTTAGAGTTTTTAAATGAAGATAAATCGATTTAGGGTTAGGGTTTTCAAATGAAGATAAATCGATTTAGGGTTAGAGTTTGAAATGAAGATAAATCGATTTAGAGTTAGAGTTTTCTTATCTGTATGATGTGTTCCCGCCGCCGTCATCGCCGTAGCGGTCGCCGTCGCCGTCAAAGAGAAACAAGAGTAGAGAGAGAAAAGAAATGAAAAAATTACAGTATTTATACTAAACCTAATCCACTTCGCGAAACGCTAAGTCCTTTCGTGTTTCGCGAAAAGGGCAATTTCGTCAAAAAAAAATAAAAGACCACAAACGCAATTAAAATTATATTTTGCCACCACCTCAAATACCTCCATTTTTTAGATCATTTACTCAAATTCCCCGTTGAAACAGGACGTATGCACTCAAGGGCTTTTTAATTTTTTTTATATATAATAAAATTATAAATCCTATATCCCTGCTTTTTATATATATATAAAAGTCTTTAATTATCTTCTCATTTTATTTTAATTTATTTAGATAATTATCTTAAATTTTATTTTACTTATTTAATATTCTACTAATTTTGTATTATTTAATTATTTTTATTTAAATTTTTATATTTACTTTTTTAATCCTCACAAGAGATATAATTTTAATTTTTTTTCTTCTCAGTCTCTTCTCTAATATCCATATAATTTAGGTATTAGTTAATTTTATATTTATAACTGATTTAATTTTATTATGTTGGAAATTTTGAGAATTTTAACATTATTTAATGTTTTTATAATTTTTATATACTTTTTAATAAAATATTTATTTAGTTTTAATACTACAGAGTAAACATTTTCAATAGTAAAAATGTGAAGACGAAAATTTGTAAAATAATAGTGGATGATTTTTTTTTTTTGACTTTTTAGTACTCTATATTAAATGAGATTTATCTAAAAATATATATAGATTTTATTATAAAAGTTAAAATCGGTATAGTTTAACTTAGGTAATAATGTCTTTTTCAATATATAATTTTTTATATAAAATTTATGTCACCTAATGCGAATTTCTGGATCCTGTCCTCACGCGGATTCCACCTTAGATAACATTTATAAATAAAATTCAACTGTATCCTTCATCTAGATAATTCGTTCATGTGGGCATACATAATGAGACCAAATTTAGACTCTTTCTAAGACAAACAATTGATTTTATGTCTCACTAGCACACACATGAAGTGAAGTGTGAATGAAAAATCAGGTTTGACTCCTTTCGAAGTCGATGATCAACTTTTTATTCATTCGCGTTGAAATGCGTTATGAGACCCGCTCTAGACCCTTTGAATACAGACATTCGGTTTTGTGTCTCACCCAGCTCACGATCAAATCAATGCAGTATCCACTTGGTAGAATTTCTCCAACAAAAAAATGAACTAAGTTTTCATGACAATGATCATGATTTATGGATGGCCTGAGATTGGAAATTTTGAGGATGTCGATCTTATGTTTAAAATGAAATTATAATTATAAAAAAAATGTTAGAATTAGAGATTATAAAATTACATTATGTTCACTCAATTAATCAATTTTAATTTCAAATCCAGTTCTTGAATATATAAAAAACATTTAATGTCTTTATTTCAAAATAAATTAGTATAAGGGTTTCTTTATAAGGAATGAAATAATATAGGATGCAATATATATTATCCCCAGTATAAACTATAAACTGGAATACCCCTCCCTCTACATTTTGTAGTGTTTCAGATTAATAAAATCGCGAACCCTAGGATTTGGGGCTGTCGCTTCTTCTTCTTCAACACGATCTTCATCTTTGCTCCTTTGAGTTCGTTAATCAGCCGCGATCCAAAGATTTAACAGTCTCTCACCTTCGCTTGCGCCCTCACTCGTTCCATTTGTAACAATCTCAGACCTCTTCTAATTGTCGTCCCTGCTTCAGACCACAGTGCAACATCAATCACGAAGGGACCGTCAGCTATTTCCGTTCGTGCTGGAACCATCGCCCGACATTTGAATTATTGCATACTGCTGATGTCGCATTTCTTTGGTGTAAGTGTCTATTTCTAAATAGCCGCAGGAATCACCAATTTCAACAGAAACTCTGATAATTGTATTTTTGGATTAGGAGTGATTGTTTGTCTGACATGTAATTTATTAATTATGGAAAGAATAAGTTCAGATAGTACCATTCTTTTTCCACATTTTGCACTTGCACATTTCTCTTAAATTAATTTATAGGCAGTTTGATTGAGTGTACCATTTTCTCTGTTTTTTGGGTTGTATGTTATGCCTTTTCATGATTAGCTATTCTAGGATAATTTTCTCCTTAATTTCCTCATAGTTATTTGAAAAGAAAGACTTGCTGATCATTTCTTCAATTTGTTATTCTAGCAGTAACAGCTGATTATTATCTAGCAATGGATCAACCTGAGGATGAAAGTCGTGCTGGTAGTGAGAATCAGGCCAAGCAAGATGGTGAAGTAAGTTCAGTAGATTTATATATGTATGAATAATGTTTCTGACATGTCTTTGTTGGTTGTTATCAATTGATGTCGAATTATGTTGCCAGGTGAAATTTTATTTGCCATTTGTCATTGCTTTTTCTCAGATCATCCACTTGCACTATTGCACATCATGCATAATAATTTGCACCACTAGGATGGTATCATGAAATTGTAATTTACTTTCACATATATCATTCTCCTATAATATAGAAAGATGCTGCAGAACTGTTAAGTCTAATATGAGTTTTGAAAATTTTATTTCTACAGTTTGATGCACCTAGACTTCTACTTCTGGTTTTTGTGCATGACTAAGTTTAGTTAAGTTCGAGTTGGGTTTCTAAGGGTCAAAGTTATATAATACTGGGGATGTACATGTTTCTTTGGTTTATTTTACATCTATGTCCCCTTTTTAGCCTGATACTGAAATTCTTACACATGATTGATGTTCTGCTTCTTTTTAGTAATCAATAATAGTACTAAGAAACATTACAGTCTTTTCTGCAATGGATTTTTGCTCCTTTTACTTTTCATGGATTGAGAAGTAGTTGTAATATTCTTCATTATTAAAATTTAGAGCATTTTTTCTTTACACAAGATTTTTTTCCTTCTGTTTTCAATAGCAGGAAACAGCTGCACGTCATGAAGAATTAAAAAAATTAGTGGAGGCTAAGATTGCTCTTCGCCAAAGTAACTTGAATCCTGAAAGACCTGGTTAGATATTTCAAAATGTTATTATGAATTACATATTGTTGTATTGTCCTGCGGTATTGGTATTTCCTTGGAATGTTTATGGCTATGAATTTAAGTAACTTGCACGAAAGGCCACAAAATGAACCACTGAACTATTTCTTTGGTTCTTGTAGCCTTTCTTGCAAGTTTTAGCCTCTAATTGTGTTTAAGAAGATGGTATTTGATAAGTTTTTTCCAGGTGTTGTAGTGTTCTTGAAGATGTGATTTGGTCTTTTCACGATTACAATGACTTTTTTACTCCATGCTTATTGTTTATTCACCTTCCCAATAGCGACATTAATATCTCTCCATCATATCTCATTGGTAATAGGTGCATGGGATCTTTCTGATTTTATTGAATAAAATAAAGCGTACTATAATTTTTCTTCTACTCGAACCTTCTTTACTCTAACAAATGAAAAATATGAAACTATCTATGAAGTTTAGTTATTGTAACTTGTTCAATGTTTTCTGCTAATTGTGTTTTTAGAATCTAAAGTATATTATATTGATGTGGTTGTTGTGTTGACTAATTACAGACAGCATTTTTCTTCGGACGTTAGATTCCAGCATAAAACGCAATACAGCAGTTATTAAGAAACTTAAGCAGATTAATGAAGAACAGCGAGACAGTTTGATGGATGAGTTGAGAAATGTCAACTTGAGCAAATTTGTTACTGAAGCAGTGACAGCCATCAGTGAGGCAAAGCTACGGTCTTCTGATATTCAAGCTGCTGTTCAGGTGATTAGATAAATAAGTATGTTATGGTAGTTTGCAGCTGTAGTAACTCATTCTCTTATGAAACAGAAGCTTACTGTGTATTGTGCATAACATTACTTTTGAGATATTTTAGTGAGTGTAGGAGAATATTTTGTCCTTTTTGTTTAAGGCCAGTGTTGGCTTATATAAGCTTGAAATGCTTAATTTCTGTTATAGATAATCCTTAAAGCCCATGGTTCCTTGGAAAAAAACTTGCCTTTGAACAACTAGTCATGATCTCAAACTATTAAAAGTTCCTATGGTCCTTGGGGTTTTTAATCATTCTGATGTAGAATAAATCTTAGAGTGGTTGAGTCCATTTGAATTTTGTTTGCATTTTATCTTGTTTGATAATTGCATCCTAGATTTCTCTAAAATATATGTCCAGCAACTGAATGCTCATGTTATTCAATAAAGCATTTTTGTTATTTTTCTTTATGGTTTTCAGCCACGCTCTGCTGCACTAATGGACCGCCGAGAAATGTTACTGCATATATGTTGTTTCCTTTTGTCAGTGTATTCCTTTTAAAAAAATATCAACAAACATGAATAGTTTATTATCATCCGTTTTATACCCTTCAACCACACAATTCAACTTGAAGCAGCTGATTCTATAGTGGATTTTAGAGAGTTATTATGGTCATATGGACTGGGAAAGTGCTAAGCTATTGTAGTCATCTGACATGCTGAGTCACATACCAGTCCTAACTAGTTCTTTCAGTTTGTTGGGTTTTTATTCATCTTACATGTCTCTTACCATTCAACATGTCTAGTGTTAGGTGGATGACTTTACACTTTTTACCTGGACCTTGATTTGTTGGACCACATGAGATGTAGAAACTCGAGACATGTGAATGGATTTAGCAGTTTTGTGTTTCTATTTTGCAATTCCACATACATTATCTTTTGTGCCCCCCTTTTGGTAATGTTTGTTATCCTTTCTTCTCCTTTGTAGATTTGTTCGCTGCTTCATCAAAGGTACAAGGATTTCTCACCAAGTTTGGTTCAGTGCCTGCTGAAAATCTTCTTTCCTGGAAAATCTAGTGATGATTTGGAGGCAGACAAGAACTTAAGAGCGATGAAGAAGCGTAGCACATTAAAGCTCCTCCTGGAGCTGTACTTTGTTAGAGTAATAGACGATTGTAGTATTTTTGTTAATATCATCAAGGATCTTACCAGTATGGAGTATTTTAAGGACCGTGAGGCAACACAGACGAATCTGTCTCTTCTTGCCAGCTTTGCTCGACAAGGGAGAACCTTCCTTGGACTTCCACTGTCAGGACAACAAGTACTTGATGAGGTGACTGAAAAACTTGTCTTAACTCATCTGTTTAAGTGAGCAGTTTGATGTCTCATCCCATACTTAAATAGTTACAAGTGGCTCTTAGCCACTGAACTTAAGTTGCATACTTATTATTTCTAGTGAATTATTAGGCTCACAGCTTTGTAGTACCCTATATTCACATGTTTCATTTCTTTCCTTGTGTTCATATTCTGTTATTTCAGTTTTCCAAGGACCTTAATATCACAGCAGATCAGAAGAAATTTTTCAGGAAGGCATTTCATTCATATCATGATTCTGCTGCAGAACTTCTTCAGTCAGAGCACGCTGTAAGGCATCGATTTTATTAAGTGGTTTCTATGTTAGTTCTAGTAATGAGTACTATTAGAAATGCTTCTTATGTAATGCAGATCCATTAATTGTCGAATAGGTTTACCTCATCTACCTTCCGTATATAAAATATCCATTCAACTGCTGCTATTGATGTAATATTTTTTCTTTCACTTTGACTTCAAGTCACTTCGCCAAATGGAGCAAGAAAATGCCAAGATTCTAAATGCCAAAGGTGAATTAAATGACGAAAATGCATCAACGTATGAGAAGTTGCGACGAGCTTATGATCATCTGCATCGAGGTGTATCAGCGTAAGTTATTAAATTGCGTTCCACTTCTAAAAGATATTGGCTACTAGTTGTTATGCTTTTCTTCATATGCACAACACTTTAATTTCATTTTATAGTCCATGGTGAATCCTTTGGAACCAGGTTATGATTGACCTCTTAATCTGAATATGTGCAGCATTTGATTAAGTATTTTTCTTTTAAACTGATTACAACTCTCTTTTTTGACCCAGTATTCCTCTTTTTACCTTTCTTTTTGTCTCCTGACAAATATTTTGTCCTGCCACTATTGTGACTGTTGTGAAGCCTTCATTTTCGTTAGAAACAATTATTTCCTATCAAGAATTTTGTTCTGGAAGTTGTTACTAACTTTGTTCTTAGTTGTTTGTTTTGGATTATTTTTTATATGTTAAAATATTTATAAATTATTAAATAAAAAAGAAATGTAATTTTTAAAAATAAAATATGGTTTTGGACTGCACATTCTATAATTAAGTAATTAAAAATTTATTAATCAAAGGTTCATCCATTTTTTTGAAAAAAAAGATGATTAAAATAATATTAATTTGTAAAAGAATTTTAGATTAAATCCAAATTTATATTTGCAAACAAGTGTTTAAATGAGATTTTATCATACTCAGCAAGTATTAGATTACTGCTAATAACAATATGAGAAATCTCTCTGGAAGAATCAATCATTGTGAATAACATATATAAGCTACTTTATTTGTTTGATCATTGATTGGGTTTCCTAACTAATGTCAACATTCCTTCTTTTAATTGTGAAGTCCAATCAGGCTGTGCACTTTCACTTTCCTGTTGGTTATCCATTTGTTCTTCCCCTTGTATTCTTTCCAACTGTGCTTTATGGATTCACGAGATTCTTCAATCTAAAAGAACTATACTAATCATGCTTTCACACTGTTAACTCCCTACCCCACCCCAAAATATTGTTTGTTTCAGATTAGCAGAAGCTCTTGACATGGAACCTCCAGTAATGCCAGAGGATGGCCACACAACCAGGGTTACTACTGGGGGGGAATCATCATTACCAAATTCTGGGAAAGATTCTTCAGTTCTTGAAGCAATCTGGGATGATGAAGATACCAAAGCATTTTATGAAAGCTTGCCTGACCTTAGGTTTGTGCCATCAGATTGTTATGCCTAATGTTTATTGCCTTTTTCTTGAACAAGGAGTTGCAGGATGATTTTCTCTTGTTGCTTTCTTCTAATGAGTTTTTAAGCTACAATGTTGAGTCATTAAGCGCTTATTTTATTCTATATCAGAGCTTTTGTTCCAGCTGTGCTTTTGGGAGAAGCAGAACCCAAGGCTAATGACCATTCTCCAAAGTCACAAGAGCAACCATCTGTAAGGAACTCATTTCTATTTTATTTAGGCTCCAACAACTAATTATCATTGATGTCATATACTTGTATCATAATATTTCTTTGTGTGTAATAAATACATGGAGTGTACCTGCAATACCATTTTAAACATTCTATCCTAAAGTTTTGACCCATATTACAGTGATGCGAATGATAAATTAGTGGCATCCATTTAAACCGTGTCATAATTGTTTTCTGAACACAGCTTGCAATTTCTGTTTGCAATCTACCTAGCAGTGTGATATGTATGTGAGATGTTAAAATTGTCACTACCTGGCCATACAGATAAGATATCTGCAAGGTTTGGTTGTTTGAATGAGATTTTATGATGTTGAACCTGATCAAGGTAGATTTGATATTTCATTCTAATCTGCTTTTTTTTCTGCTCCACTTATTGCTGCCACCTAACGTCTATAAATAATGAAAAATATGTATAGTGTAATATCCGAGTGACTTTTGATTTTATTCTGTTAACTTCTATATTTATACATATAGGATTCACATGAGCCAGACCAAAGTCAGAGCGTTAGCCAAGAACCTGTAGAGGCTTCCCGTGAAGCTGCAGTTGTTCAGGAGGGGAACAATGAGAAAGCCAAAGACAAAGATGCAAAAGAAAAGGAAAAGTGTAAGGATCCTGAAAAAGACAAAGGAAAAGACAAAGATGCTGAAAGAAAAATAGAAAATGAAAAGGAGAAACTTAAAGGACTAGAGGGGACAAATTTGGATGGTATGTTGCAGAGGCTTCCAGGATGTGTGAGCCGGGATCTAATTGATCAATTAACTGTAACCATCTGTTCCAGCCGTGTCTTTTCACTTTATATAATTTTTCTACTGTGAATACGTCTAGTTTGTTCGTGAAAATTTTGGTAAATATGCATTTTCTATTTTCCAGGTGGAATTTTGTTATTTGAATTCAAAATCAAGCAGAAAAAAGCTTGTGAGAGCCTTGTTCAATGTTCCCAGGACATCTCTTGAACTGCTTCCGTACTACTCTCGTATGGTTGCCACACTATCCACTTGTATAAAAGATGTTTCTTCCATGCTCTTACAGCTGCTGGAGGAAGAGTTCAACTCTCTGATAAATAAGAAGGTTTGTTTAGTAGTTTATTGCTTTCTTCTTTGAAAATTTTGGTTACACTGAAATTAAAATTTTATTTTGCTAGGATCAAATGAATATTGAAACAAAAATACGTAATATTCGCTTTATTGGGGAGCTCTGCAAATTCAAAATTGCTTCACCTGGATTAGTGTTCGGTTGTTTGAAGGTAAGTGAAAAATGTACATGGTCTCATCTTTATTTTAATTTCTTGGAACTGCAGCTTTCATTAATTTTCCCACATTTATCCTGTTTCCTGATAATTATGTTACATAAAAGTTCATTTTAATGCTTTAAAGTACTTGTTCATCTTATCCGTTTTCTCACATTCAGCGTAATATTCCCTTTACAGACTTGTTTGGATGATTTTTCGCATCATAACATAGATGTTGCATGTAATCTCCTTGAGACCTGCGGACGATTTCTCTATCGATCTCCTGAAACTTCTGTGCGAATGGCCAATATGTTGGAAATTTTGATGCGGTTGAAAAATGTCAAGAATCTGGATCCTCATCACAGCACTCTTGTAGAAAATGCTTATTATCTCTGCAAACCACCTGAACGATCAGCAAGGGTTTCTAAAGTCCGCCCTCCTTTACATCAGGTAGTAATTTTGTAATTTCTCTAACCTGCAAAATGAGTATCATTACTCTCCTATCTTTAGCATTTTTTTTGGTATTATAAGTTTATAACATGAAATCTCAGGATATTTGGACTGGTAATAAACATTTTCTGTTCCAAAATTTGCAGTATATAAGGAAGCTTCTTTTCTCAGATCTGGATAAATCTTCAATTGAGCATGTGCTAAGACAACTCCGTAAATTGCCTTGGAATGAATGTGATTCCTACCTCTTGAAGTCCTTTTTGAAGGTTCATAAAGGAAAATATGGTCAGATTCACTTGATTGCTTCTCTCACTGCTGGGTTGAGCCGCTATCATGATGACTTTGCAGTTGCTGTTGTTGATGAGGTGAGTTGAACTATGAATGCATATGGGTATGCATCAATTTAAGGTCGTCCTCTTTCATTGAATATTGCAAAGAGTATGTGAAGGATCCTTGTGTAGTATACTCACTGAAAATGTATGCTTCAAGCTTTGTTCTCATTTTGTTCTGCATTCTAAGTCATTATTACTTGCGTGTTATTAAGAGAACTGTTACTGTTTGTTTATTGCTCGCCATCTGATGATTGTAACTCTGTCATGTCTTGATAATATCAACTACTTCTACTCCAGGTTTTGGAAGAAATTAGGGTGGGGTTGGAATTGAATGACTATGGGATGCAGCAGCGTCGAATTGCGCATATGCGATTCTTGGGGGAGCTATACAGTTACGAACAATTAGAATCATCTGTCATTTTTGATACACTTTATTTGATTCTCATGTTTGGCCATGGGAGTTCAGAGGTATACTTTTTTTTTTATCATTATTACTATACATTTAATGCATGTGTATTTGGTCATGGACATCTACTGTAACTCAAATAGCTTAGCTACTAGATGAAGATTCTTTCAAGTTTGTTCTTTACAATATTTCTGGGGTTTTGTGTTATCAGCAAGATGTGCTGGATCCACCTGAAGACTGTTTTCGCATCAGGATGATAATTACACTTCTCGAAACCTGTGGCCACTATTTTGATCGAGGGTCTTCAAAGAGGAAGCTTGATAAATTCCTAATTCATTTCCAAAGATACATTCTGACTAAGGGTGCAGTTCCACTGGATATTGAATTTGACCTACAGGTCTGTTGTCTTAAAACCTTTCCTTTCTTCAGTCTTGTAAGAAATAAATTAAGTGTGTTTTTGGCCTTGTCGATCTTGGGTGGGATTTGGATAGCCAGTAGGTTTTAGCTGCTGCAATGGGGCAATAAACTCTCAACTAAGGACTTGGGTTATTTCCTCGATTCGTTTAAGCTCTTGTTTATATTTTAATTTGTTTTACATGGATCTATATTTCAACATTTTCAGATTTCTTCCAATTAGTCTTACAATTGCTAGTCTTAATTTGTGGATCTTTTTCTCTCTAGAGTGTGGGCTGAAGTTTTGAGATACTTGCAGGACCTGTTTGCTGATTTAAGGCCCAACATGACCCGCCACTCATCCATTGAAGAAGTTAATACTGCTTTAATTGAACTCGAGGAGCATGAACACACCGCTTCAATAGATAAATCTAGCAATGAGAAACACTTGGACAGCGAAAAATCTTCAAGAAGTGCGTCTAGCAGTATTTCAACGAATGGAAAGAGCCTTGCAAATGGTATCCAGCAAAATGGTGGCGGGGTTCACGAGGTCATAGGTGGTGAGAGTGATACCGATTCAGGGAGTGGGTCGGTGGATCTTGAGAGGAATGATGACGACGATTTGGAAGATGATAATCGCGATGATGACTATGAGAGCGAGGATGATTATGATGGGCGCGTCCCTGCATCTGATGAGGATGATGAAGTTCATGTAAGGCCAAAAGTAACTGAGGTTGATCCTCAAGAAGAAGCTGAGTTTGAGAAAGAACTTAAAGCTCTCATGCAGGTAAAAAACCTTGATTTGTACTGATGTAGGTTTTTTGATGAATGGTAGTAGTGTTATGAACTGAATCTCAAGGTTTGTTTTTAACACTACAGGAGAGTTTGGATTCACGGAAGCTAGAAATCCGTGCCCGACCGACCTTAAACATGATGATACCGATGCACGTTTTCGAAAGCTCTAAAGCTGAAAATGGCGACGAGACATTAGAGGAGGAATCAGGAGAAAGTAAGGAAATCCAAGTGAAAGTTCTAGTGAAACGAGGAAGCAAGCAACAGACGAGACAAATGTTTATTCCTCGCGATTGCTCCCTAGTTCAGAGTACGAAACAGAAAGAAGCAGCAGAGCTAGAGGAGAAACAGGACATAAAGCGATTGGTACTTGAATACAACGATAGGGAAGAGGAGGAGCTTAACGGTTTGTCAGGAGCACAGTCCGCAGGCTGGACGCAAAGCAGCGGCGCAAGTGGTGGCAGGGGAGGAGGCAGAGGCGGCGGCAATCCTTCATGGGGTGGGGAGGGACATGGGAGAGGCAGTGGAACCCGCCATCGATATCCTCAGTATCATTGGGGTGGCGGTGGAGGAGGTTATTATAGTAGGAGGAGGTGAAAATTGGCTCATTTAACGATAAAGTTTGGTATAAAAAGAGCGTTTGTCCGACGACATACGGTTTGCTTGACGTCATAAACCCTAGAACACAATGTGTTCTTTTCAGGTATACCCCAAGTGAGTGAGACCTTTGAATAGTGTGCTTATTATAACTCTGGTAATAGTCAACTTTCATATAGTATGATGAGTAAATCAGTTTGGGTTGGGATGGTTGGTATAAACCCTAGATGATTAATGCAACTCGGATGGAGAGTGTGGTCATGTTTGTGCCCTATGAAATGACTGACTCAGCGATAGATTCTCGGGTGATAGTAGAGTTAACCATGTTCAAGTTTGTGTATAGAGGAGGAGGTGATTGTTCATAAAATATGCTTCTTATTATGAGAGGAGTTATAGTTTATGTTGCCAACACATTTATGCTTTATATTATTGTGATACCTACAATGTGCTTTTATCATATGACATTTAGGCTTTCAATTTGAAATGAGAATGAATTAATCATATATGCTAAACAAAAGTTGTTCACATTGAAGTCTGATAATAATAATAATATTATTAAAATAAATATACATTTATGTAGTAGCTCGATAGTTAATAATAATAATAACAAATCAGGTTTTACAAGCCTAGAGCTCCAAGGGGTGTTTTCCCTTGTCCAGCTTCAAAATAAAAGATCAACATAGCCAACATTGCAAGCCTCGAATGTTTAATCTCAGCCAGCTTCAATCTCTCCAACTTATCCGTATCAGGAATGTAAACTCCATCCTTAAGAGTTCCAGCTAAAGCTAACGGGTCGAAAAACTTGCCACCTGGGTAACCCTGTTCCCCGGTAAAGTTTGCAAAGTTTTCGGCCGTCCTCGACCACGGTGTAGCCCATTCAACTGATTGGGAATCAGGGTTGAAGAAATCAACCCATCTCTTGCTCTCAACCCATCCCATGAGAAGAAGTTGAGTACCGAGAAGAGTCCCAAACGAGAACGGGGCCACAGCTCCTGGCTGTGCCCCGGCCTCGAACCAGGGGACTCCACTCCATGCCTGACCCACGAAAATACCCAACACTGCAGCCATTGCCCATCTTCCGTGGATCAACTCTGCTTCTCGGTACCACTTTAGAAATGCCGGATCCTTGCCTAATCCTAGTGGGTCAAACCCGAAATCTCCTGGTAGACTAAAATACAATACAAAACAAATATTAAACTTTTTTTTTTTTTGAAAAAGAATAAAAGAAAATGTTGCTAGCTAGACTTACGAGCCGTCGAGCCATTCGGGGTCGACTAAGTTGCCGCCAAATGTAACACCGGGAATCCAAGATTTCTTGGAAGTAGCAGCGGCGGCGACAACAATGAACCTCTTCTGAGCTCCGGCGGGAAGTCTGGTTGAAACGTGAGCTGCAGAGAAGAGGGTTTGGCTCCTCTTTCCACCTGATAGGAAAGGAGAGTTTAGCCCGTTCAAAACTGGAGCTGAGGTTGCAGCCATAGATTGATAAGAAAGGTAGCTTTGAATGATAATATTGTTGTTCTTCTACTTCTTCTGTTTGGTTTGTTTACTTGATATATTATAATGCGGTTCTCTCTATATCTGTATGGTGCAGTGTAGCCAAGTGGGGACGAGTGAAATCTGGCAATGAGATCTCTAGGCTCTGTTAGGATAGATTTCTGACCAATGAGATTATAACATTCATCATCATTATTTCATCTTCACCAACCACGTGGACTTACACTTTCATCCATTAATCCTTGCCCATTCTCATTTTTAATTTATTTATTTTGCTTCTTCATGAAATTCTTTTGGATGCACCATAAGTTCTCATGGCCCCCCCATAAATCAGTTAGGAGATTTTATTTTTTTAATTTTAACTAATTTCTTGAATTAAAAATAAAATAAAATTGTGAGTTATTTGTACATCCATTGTATTATATATATATATTAGAAACAAAAAAATATTATCTAATTGTATGATTAGTCATGGAAGACTTCTATTTTTTTTTTATTCATTAGGTGAAAAATTATTTTAATCTCTTTTTGATGACTTTATTTTAGTATATTAGAAATTTTTTTAGTTTTTTTCATAACTCAAATTTGAATTAGTATTATATTTATTTGGTTCAATATTTTATTTAGTTGAATCGAATTTGTCGTTTCAAATTCTTATAATTCAAATGATAATGCTAGGGTCTTCTCGAGAGTTAGAAGAACCGAAGATCAAGTTTAGAGAGATATCATCTTTGACGGTCACACTCAATTTCACACGTGGAGACGTATATTAATCACACCCAGGATTTGGGAACTAAGTCGGAAATAGAAAATCAAGTTTAAAGAAGTCACAAAATTAGATTGGTATGAGGCGCTTTAATTTTGTGATGTGTTTGTAATGTTTGTTTACTCATTTGTTCTTATGGATTGATTCATTTGTTTTTGAAGTATCAAATCTAGGGATTATCAAGATTGATACAAACGAACTCGTGTCATTTTTTTTTTTCCTTTTTTGGGTTTTAATAGTGACAAATAAGCCATTTTTTTCAAAAAGAAAATATATAAAAAATAATACTCTCCATCGTTGATAAATCGTTTATTGTTATTTCATCTGATTATTTTGGTGATATATTTTTAAATTTGTATTTGTCTCATTATTACCAATAAAGAAGATAAAGTAATTGTTGAATTAGTAATTATTTTTCATTTATTTAATAAAGATTCAATGAAATTAATCTTACCTTTAGAGAACATATTTTTACTCTATAAATAAATGATGAGGTGTGTTAGCATGATATTTTTGGACATTGTTTAATAACTCATACCCATAATAATTTTTATTGTTTCTCAAAATATTTGATAAACAATTATTTAACACAAATTGATTGGTTTATTTGGTTTGTTCTACTCAATTATTTATCGTTACAGAACTCAAAAGTTTGAGTTTTTTTTAAGTCGCCCTCAATTAGTTATACATTTATTAATATTTTCTGTTATAAACTTTTTTTTTAAACTTGTCATATTATTTAACATTTAAATTTTAAATTAACTTTTATATATATATATATATATATATATATATATATATATATATATATATATATATATATATATATATATATATAACTCTTTATTCATCCTATTAAGATTATAATATCTTTCTACATTAAATTTTTTAATAATTAAATTCTTAAAATTTTATAATTTTAATTAGTTTTATAATTATGATTTTTTCTAATATAATTTGTTTTATAAATTAATTTTATACATTTATATATGGGATAAAGACCTTAAGTACCCTGTATTTTTATAAATATACATTTTATTTCGTGTTTAAAAGAATTCAAAAATTACTTATGTTGCCTCCGACCAAATTTCTGGTTATCGGCGGCACTGACATGCCAACATGTAGTCTAATCTATTCATTCTTATAATTCACAAATAGCAAATTTTTCGTTGTCGAAAAAAAGATTGCAGTTTTGGAGATGAGGAAAAAGAATGTGACTGGAGATGAAAGTCAAACACAAAAAAGAACGTTATTAAGAGCACTAAGCGACATAAAATTCACCTCCTTCGGTGACAAAAAAGATGAGTGACAGAGGAGAAAATGAGAGAGGGAATCATGTGATATCACCTCATTGGTTGAAAAAAGAAAAAAGTGCGAGAAAAGGAAGAAAATAGAGAAATTATTTTATTTTTGTTAGTCAATTAAATTGCGTCATGTCATTCCCTCACCCAAATTCCTTACCCAATCATTTCTTCCAAAAAAAATTCAGATTAACAAGTTCAATGTGTGAACTAAGTATATGTTCTTCACCGAATTTGAAGAAGAAAGATCAAATGATGTCGCATCTGACCCTATTGATTTATATGTTATTTTATAGATTCTAGAGAATAAGTTATTACGGTCTAATAAAGAAACTAGCTTATTATGAATAAGATGACATAAAACTACTCATAAGAAGGAAGAAACTAGATTTAGAGTATGTCAAAGGTGTTTGTTAGTATAATTTCATATTTGATCGCATTTATAGTTCCAATTGTAATAATTTCTAGATGATATAAACTATATGAATTTTTGTTTAAAATTGCTAGGGTCATCACCCATTATAATATTCAAAGAATTATTAAATTATCAGTGAAAGGTAACACGAACTTACAAAGTAATGTCTCTGACTAGAATTTTCAAAAAAATAATAAAAAATTTTGGAGTTATGAATTATTATTGACTTAAAGTTGTCACGTTAGCGTCGGTCACTGAAAATTTGACTGGAGATAAACACATGTATTTTTTAAATATGAGATAAATGGTCTATTTTATAAAAGATAGGTATATTGTCTTTATCCTATTATATATTATTTTAAATTAAACTCTTAAATTTTTAAAAAAAATATATTAATTTTATAAGTTTATAATTATAAGTGATTAATGAAAACATAACCTTGAAATAAATGGACTTAGAATTTTGAGGGCTTGGCTGCACCATCTAATGGGTCCGCCTAACAATTATATTATAAACTAATTTAATTTTAGTATTACTAAATTTTTATATGTGGAGAAAAGTGAGATACAGTTTTGTTTTGTTTTGTTGTTAGTTGCTAATTGCTAATATCCACAACTGTATCGTCCAAATTTCGTCTCCTCTCTCTCTAACCTTACTTCCATCATCAACACAAATCCATCCTTTAGCTGTAACTGCAACTTCAATCGCTAAGCTTCCTTCCTTCCTTCCTTAGTATGCAATCGCAATGCCGCTGTGATAATCAGGCGAGACTGTCTCAACCTGTCAGCATTTATGGCTGAATTTTTCCATACCTTAATCGATTCTCGATCTTTTAACGCTTTATCTCTCCTCATACCATGTCCATCACCTTCCAAATCTTTCTCTACTCTTCCAGTTCACTCTCCTCGCACTCTTACAAGAATTAGAAGAAGTTCCAGGAATCGTTTTGCTGTCTCCGCTAAATCCACATCCTCGTCATCGGCTTTGGATGTCATTTCTACCTCTGGTAAGATCATCTACTTGACTTTATACTTGATCGATTGCAAAATTGTAGTTAAGACATTGTTAAACTCATCTTATATATCTACGCTTTGCTTTTAATGCTTTATCTGGACTTTATTAAGTAAGACTAGATCGACTTTACTTTTATCTTACATATAATATGATTGCTGGCACAGAGAATTCTGATGGCAGCATTTTGTTTCGGTTTGGTGATCCGAGTGAGGTGAGTCGCAGAATCAGAGAGGAAAGTGATAAAAAACTGAACAGCCTCAAGGTTTTGGATGGAGAACAAGAGAAGCATGTCACGAGAGACGCCTCTACAATATCTGCTAATGATGTTACAGAAACTACTCATGAAAGAGAAGTACCTGCTTCTGAAGTGGTTGATATTGAGACAAATGGTTCTTCTGGCTCCGAGGATCATCAATGTGTTTCTGCCTCTGCAGTGTGTAACTCAAGTAGCACTGAAGTAGTTCTTGGTCTTCAAGTAAATGAGGAGCAGAGTGCTGTTGTGAATGACTTAGATGACTTAACTGTAGCACATGATGATGTTCCTCAGCTTGATGAAAATGGTAACACAGAGAAGGGTGGAAGTGCACTGCAAGAGATTCTTCAAGAAGGGAGTAAAGGAGAAAGTGCACCTTCATTAAATAAGTCAAGTGTTTTGATTTCCGAGTTACCGAGTGGTAGTGCAGGAGAGAGTAGTATCAACCATAATGATACCACAAAAGTCCATCAATCAGAAGATCTTGTGGTGGATGCTAACCTGAACTTTGATAATGAAGAAGCTGTTGGATTGAGTAACATTATTCAGGTTGCACCAGAATCCAAGGTCGTTGGGACTGAATCCGTGCTTGATCAAGAAGTTAGAGGTGGCATGCCAGGAGAATTACTTGACACAAAGGAACTACTGCTTTCTCAACCTATTCTTGTTGAAGAAGTTAGTCATGAACCAGAAGGGGTTCAGGTTGCACCAGAATCCAAGGTGGATGGGACTGAATCCATGCTTGATCAAGTAGTTAGAGGTGACATGCCAGGAGAGTTACTTGACAAAAAGGAACTACTGCTTTCTCAACCTATTCTTGTTGAAGAAATTAGTCATGAACCAGAAGGGGTTGTAGTTGGGGCTGAATCAGTGCTTGATCGAGAAGTTAGTCATGAACCAGAAGGGGTTGTGCTTGTGGCTCAATCTGTGCTTGATCAAGAAGTTAGTGGTGACATGCCAGGCGAGTTACTTGACACAAATGAACTACTTTCTCAACCTATTCTTGTTGAAGAGGTTATTCATGAACCAAAAGCGATTGAGGTTGCACCAGAGTCCAAGGTAGTTGGGGCTGAATCTGAGTTTGATCAAGAAGCTAGCAGTGACATTCCAGAAGAGTTACTTGGCACGAAGGAACTACTTTCTCAACCTATTCTGTTACTTGACATGGAGGAACTACCTTCTCAACCTATTCTTGTTGAAGAGGTTATTCATGAACCAAAAGCGATTGAGGTTGCACCAGAGTTCAAGGTTGTTGGGGCTGAATCTCAGTTTGATCAAGAAGTTAGCAGTGACATTCCAGAAGAGTTACTTGACACAAAGGAACTACTTTCTCAACCTATTCTTGTTGAAGAAGTTAGTCATGAACCAGAAGGGTCACTTGAAACAAAAGAGTATGAACAGTCACAGGTCAGGTACCATTTTTATTTCCGTATTTCTTGCTTTCCAGTATCCTGTCATCGTATCACTAAGAATGTTGTGTTGGCCTCTTTTAAGGAAAAAGTCACGGTTTCAAAAAAGAATGTCCAACTTCAAGTAGAGCCAATCACAACTTTTAGATTAGCCCCAGAAATGATGAAGACAATTATCTATATGTTAACTGAAACAGTAGCTTATGTATAGACTATAGTCTCATAGAAGATATAGATTAAACATTTTAGGAAACTCGCTTAACTATTTGCAATAAACCCTCATACATAACTGTATGTTGTCGGGGAAATCTCTTTGCTGATGAAGTTCCTAATATGTTCTTATAGCTAGCTAGCTAGCTGATTTGCTAGAATAGTATTAATACATGTGCTCAATACTCATAGAAGTTCAGTCACTTGGTGCATTGTTATATTATTTCTTTTCTGGTGTAATGTGTGAATTATTTGTGAAAACAAGAAGTTGAGATCTCTCATACTTTTTATTTGTAGATCTATGTCACTGCTGCCAATGAAACAGCTGATGTCCAAAACAATGGTTCTACTAGACCAATGGATGCTGCAGAATTTGTGAAAACAGAAGAAACTGATCTTGTAGAATCTCTAGGATATGGACTGTTTAAAAGGGAGACAGTGGATACCCACTTTAGTGAACAGACTAATGACCTTATAGCTCCAGCTGAAACTGAGACAGAGGAAACCGATTTTCCTGGGGAGAATAACAATCTTGTGGAATCATCAGAACAGACCACGATCTCTAGGTGAGCAATTTGATTGAAGTTGTTAATGGTTTACTTGTAAAACATAAATATAGCTTAGGAAATTAAATATTGGATTTTTAATAAATGGTACAACTTCTGATATAGATGCCAGAAAGAGTAACACTGATTCTCTCATTTGTCTTGCGATGATAATTCTTCTTCTTTGCATGTGAACAGGGAGAAAATGCCAAGGGAGGCATATGTTATACATTGTGGTGTTTCATTGTTTCCACATCCCAAGGTATTTTAGCATATTAATATATTTTTCATTGTCAAGAAGGAGATAATTATGCATTTTTTCCAACAGATGTAAGGGCCTTAAGTACTTTCGATGCCCCTAGGTGTCTTTTAACCAAATGATCTTTTTTTTTTAAAATAATGTAAGGGCTTTAATGCTAATAATCTCAATGATCAGACAATGTGTAGAAAATCAATTCTTCTAATTTCCCCATAAGGTCCATTCTAGCTTCTGTTTTTGGCGTCTCAAAGATTTGCATACCTGTAGAGAATCTGTAATGATGAATGTAAAAAAATGTTTATGAAGTCGTTGTTTTCGTAACTCACGGTACTCTCATTAAGGGTGGTGGTAGAATAGGTAAGTAATCCTGCAATAATAAATGCCAGGCATTGACAGGTGGAGAGGATGCTTATTTTTTAGCTGGGAGCTGGTTTGGTGTGGCTGATGGAGTCAGTGATTGGTCAATAGAAGGTACATTATTTTGTTCTCCACCATCTTCCTCAAGAGAGTACTTTATGATAACATTGATAGAAAAATAAAGACAAAGCAAGAGACCAAAGGATTTTGTGTTTTACATTGTAATGATTTACTGGGAAATTAGACATAGATGAGTATAATAGAAGGAGAAACCGAGGTTTAGGGTACCCTATGCTAGTTTTTTTTTTTTCTAAATTAATAAAGAAAAGTTCAGCAGCATAGCTGGTTAAAAATCTTATGTCTATTACTTATTTAACAATATGTATAATTCTTTGTGTGAAGAACTTTCAGTTTATTGTACTACAATTCAGGGAATAGTCCAGGAATTTATGCCCGAGAATTGATGGAGAAATGTGCAAATATAACCTCAAATAACTCAGGGACTAGTCCAGTGGATGTTATTAAGAGAAGTGTTAATGAATCAGCATCTCGTGGATTATCAACAATTTTGGTAGCTCACTTTGATGGTCAGGTAAGATTAAGAGTTGTGTTTTGCTTTGATTCTGCACAATTAGTCACAGTAGATTCAAAGGATCATCTGTCTCCAATTGCCTGAATTGATAATGAAGCTTTATCTTCTTTGTGGAGTTATGGACTTAAGATTTAGAAGTGTCAGCAGGTGCTTCGTGTGGCAAATATTGGAGACTCGAGAATTATAGTGATAAGAAATAACTCCATCTATAAAAGGTCTCTGCCAATGCATCATGAATTTAACTTTCCTCTACTGATTGGAAATGGTGATAATCCCTTCAAATTTGTAGAGGTATGTTAATTATTGTACCATAATATTGTTGACTGAAACTCACTATATTTTGATTTACTCTTTGTAATAATGGATTTCAGGAGGACATGATTGAACTGGATGATGGTGATGTGGTTATTACAGCAACTGATGGTCTGTTTGACAATGTCTATGAGGAAGAGATTAAATCAATAATCTCCAAATCATTGCAAGCTCAATCAAAACCCCAGGTGCCAATTTTCTCTTCTTTTTTTCTTAGACCGAATTGATGGCGGTTATATATATGTTGAACCGACACCCCATGGCTCAGTTAATCGTTTTAACCGGCCAACTTACATACCAGATACTGATGTATATATAACTATAAAAATACCAATTTATTATTATTACTCATGAAAATACTATACCTTCTTTAACTTCTATTAGGACACCACAACTAATGATAAATATTTGACAAATCATGGCCATTATATAATTACATATTAGTATCCTACTAGTTATGGTCCATTTGTTGTGTCTTCATCATTCATCAGTTGGTTGTTCTTTTACGATGACTATTAACAGGAAATAGCGGAAATCCTTGCCTTGAGGGCACAAGAGGTAGGGAAATCGGTAACTTGCAGGAGTCCATTTGCAGACGAAGCTCGTGCAGCTGGGTATGAAAAATATGCTGGTGGAAAGCTGGACGATGTTACCGTAATTGTATCTTTGGTAAAAACAAACATATCATGAGATCATTCATCATCTCATGCACTGTAAGTACTCTCTAAAATATGTAAAATTATTTTTCTGTCAATCATGTAAGTAAATTAATCTTGTTGTTGTTATTATGTTCTGTTCATGATAAATTATAACTCATTAGAATAATAATATTAAATTATAAAAATATAATTTTAAAGCGGATGGTTACTACTTATTTTTTACATGGTAGGAATTCCACTACAGAATGACTTTCCATGTGCTGCCCATGATAATACTATTATTATTTTGTAAGAAAGAAAGACCGACCACATTCAACTATATCTAATGTCTGTCTCTCTCTCCAAATCAAGGTTTTTAGGTCTCGTTTGAAAACACTTTTTTTTTTTTTTTATATATGTTTGTAAATTATTTCTTTTTAGGTGTTTTTGTTTGCTTTTAAACAAAAAAAAAAAAAATAGGTGTTTTTATTAAATTTATTGGTCAATTTTTTTATATAATTATTATCATTAATTTTTAAAATTTTATATATAATACAAATTATAAGAATAGTTTAAGCCAAATAACATAAACATGACATATGAGAGTTGTTAAAATCAAACAACATATGAGCATGACAGGATAAAAAAGTAAAAATAAAGAAAAGTTATGAACAAAACACAAACAAGTTACCTAATATTGTAGATTTCTAAAGAGAACAAGTATATGCTTGATTAGATAATTCACAAATTCTATAATTATTATTACTGGTTTATCTTAAAAGTCATAGTAAGTTATTTGGGATTTTTAATAATTTTTAATGTAATATTTATAAATTTTTTTACTTAAATAATATATTAAAAATGAAAAAACGCTTGAACCATGAAAAAAATAAAAAAAATTACAATTCAAATTTTAAACAAGGCCCACTAACGTGGACAGCTTCTTATATTTTTTTATATTTTATAATAATAAAAAAAACCGCATTCAAATAGGAACACTAATAAAGTTGCTTCGATGACACGCAGGATTCTCGTTGCCAAACTCTCTCTCATCCCCCGAGGAAACCCTTTTACCTTTCTTGTTCGTTCGTCTCCTTCAACTGTATAAGAAGCCCCCACCCACCATAGAAACCCTGACTAGCATCTTCCATTTTCCTTCTTCTTACATTCCGTCCTTTTGCAATGGAGATCATCAGGTCGAAGTCGGTTCCCGTTCTACTAATGTACGTTGTCTCTGTTTTCTTCCTGATGAGCAATAATAATGTTGGTCAGTCCTCCGCCACTGCAAGTACTCCTGAATCTCCACCACCGATGTCCGACTGTACTAATCTAGTACTGGAAATGGCCGATTGCTTGTCTTACGTCTCCACCGGAAGCACCGATAAGAAACCACAAGGAACTTGCTGTTCAGGTATCAAAACTGTTTTGAAAAACAATGCTCAGTGTATCTGCTTCGCTTTCAGAAACAGCGCTCAATTCGGAGTCACTTTGAATGTTACCAAGGCCATGACTCTTCCCGATGTCTGCCGTCTCTCTCATCCACCTCTCACCAATTGCGATAGTTAGTACTCTTATTTTTTTTATCATTCTTCTAGATCTCACTTTCAATTTCTTTCTTGTTTTATTTATCTATCTCTTCAAATTGTCTGCAGTTAGCGTTGGCGTTCTTGCTCCAGGTATATGTTTGTTAGATGCTGTAAATTGTAATGAATGATTATTTGAAAATTGAGATTGTTTGTTTGTTTGTTTGTTTGTACAGCGTTGGCTCCTGATAGTTCTCTTGGACCATCAACATCATCATCATCAGCTACTGGTGCTGAGGCTCCTAGTCCAATTTCAGGGGCAAACGAGGTTAACCCAACCCAACTGCCTCTAGGAGGAGGAAAAAGCTCAGGTTCGACAATACTCTCTTTCTCCTCTGGATCATCACTAGTTGTTGTTATTCTCTCTGCAATAATGCTACTACTACAATCATCGTCTCTTCTTCTGTGAGAACTCCTCCTTTGCAAAGCATGAATTGAATTTTGTTGTGTTTTCTTACTTCCATGTTTTGTTTTGAGGGAGGGAAGGAAGGAAACATGTGAGATATAGAGTTGTAGGATGATCCATCTCTTATGCTATATATATTTTGGGTGTTATAACACACTTGTTGAGGATGATGATGATGAATGGTATATTTACTCTTGAATGAAACTCATTGCTATCATGATTTTGGTTACTCCATAGTTAATTAATCTACTTTTTTTTTTTATCACATTTTATTTATGATCTCCGATAATAATAATGATTTATAAAATAATTTCAATCATTGTAATCCTTATACTAATACAAGAGTTTGAGTTTGTTTGATCTTGATTATTTTTTTTTTAGGACTTTATCTAAAGAAAAACACTCTTTCTTTCATAGGTTATTTGAGATTTTTTAAAAATAAATGAAAAGTAAGAATATTTTGATATTTTAATTTATGAATCAAGTGTTTTTTTTGTATTATTATGATTAGTGGTTTCAAACAAACATTGTTTGCGATTAAACTTTACATTCATTCCCTAAATTCAGTTTTTATTTATTTTTTAAAAAAAATTGTTTTTTAACATTTAATAATTATAAATCATTATTAAATAAATTATAAACCCCAAATTTAATTATTTATACATTACATATATATATATATTTAAATTATTATTTTTATAAATTTGATTATTATATTTTAATATATATATATATATATTATATATTATTATTTTATATAATTTTTACTTGTTGTGAAAAGATCCATGATATAAATTAGAATAGTGTAAGAATAACACAAAAACACTCTAAAACACAATTGACCAAAGTGAAGCATAAACAAAGATTAATTATTTGGAAAAAATGAAAACATAAACAAAAATATTTATTATACAGCAATCTTAACATAAAGATTTTGTACTTGTGTTATATTTTCACATCAAAATTTTATTATAACTTATTAAAATGATATTATTGTAATATATTTGTATGAATATTGTCATTATATTATTTTGATTAAGATATTTTAAATTTATTATAATTTATTAATTATTTAGGATATCAGTACAAAGAATATTTATTATATTATATAAAATAATAATTTTAAATTTATTATTATTTATTAACTATTTACTAAGAGAACAGTGAAAATGAATATTTATTATATTATATAAAATAATAAATGAAATATATCAATATATTTATATATAAATAAATATATTAAAATATAATAATTAAATTTATATATATATATATATATTAAAATAAAAATATTAAATTTAAGATTATTTAATAATAAGTTAAAATTTATTATATTATATAAAATAATAATTTTAAATTTATTATTATTTATTAACTATTTACGAGAACAGTGAAAATGAATATTTATTATATTATATAAAATAATAAATGAAATATATATATAAATAAATATATTTAAATATAATAATTAAATTTATATAAATATATATATATATATATTAAAATAAAAATATTAAATTTAAGATTATTTAATAATAAGTTAAAATTGTTAAATGTAAAAAAAAATAAAAAAATGAATTTAAATAGTAAATTAAATTAGTTTAAAATGAAGGACATTTCAAAATTGAATTACTATTAGTTTTGGAAATCACCAAATGTGATAGATATACTTAATTAAAAAAAAGGTTTAAAAATACATTGTGAAAATCATTTCTTAAATTGATTGTGAATAAAAGAAAATATAAAGTTTAATTGATATTGTAAATTGATTGTGATAAATACATTTCTTAAAATTATGCTCTAATAGTTTGTTTTAATCCTATTTTATTAATCTAAACTTTTGTGAAAATCCATGAAGATGACCAATTATACATAGTTTTAGTTCATTTAAAAACAATTTCAGGGTTAATAATAAAAGTTACATATTACAAAAAAAATTATTGTTTAAATAGAAGTTTATAATAATAATAAACTAAAATTCAATTTTTAACAGGTTGTTATTATACTTCATTGGTTAAAAAAAACTTAACTATTTATTTTTTATTTAAACTATTATATATATATTTTTAATTTGAAGGGTAGTTGTTTCTATTTTTTTTTTTTTTTTTTAATTTAAAGGGTTGATTTTACTATTTCTAGTTTTCTACTATACTTTAATTATATTTATTCTTGATTTAAACATAATTTATGTATTTTTTTGTTTAATCAAACCATTAGTTTCATTCTCATTCAATTTTCCTTATAATTTGATATAATGATATTCTTAGTTTCTTAAAAATATAATAGTAATACTAATAATAATACATGAAGAATGATTAAATACTCAGATATTGGTAAATAGAAGTGAAATCACAAATGCAATCTTTACATTATCAAATTATGAAGCCCACAGGTGTAAACAACAAACTCTTTCTTTAAACACAAGGAATATAATAGAAAGTAGAAACAACAATAAGGAATAGAATTACAGAATAGTATGTATGCATGGAAAAGAAAGAAAGAGCACACAACAAGCCAATTAAACAGAATAATCAAACCAACCAAACACTATTGTCTTGTTCATGAACAACCGTCGTCACTTTCATGGTCCCGAGGGTGGAGAACAACTGCGAACAGCATCTGCAACCGTAAGAAATACATTCTCCTCCCCAATCAACTCAACAAATTTTGACAAATACAACTTTTCCGTCACAACCGGTCCAGGATTCGCAACAGCAAGCTGTTGGTTTTTATTTCCCCACAAACAAACAAACAATAACGGTTAGTTTCATTCTTATGCTCCAGTTTATTTGCTAATTTGTTTATTATTATTCAACCTAGTTTTTACCTGGATATCCTTTTTATTCAGAGACTGGTGTAAAGCCTCCAACCCATGAATGCCACTCGTATCTATGTCAGTAACAGCTATAAAACAAACAACATCAATTAGCAAGTGTTTTCTTTATGATACAATACCAAAAAACAGCAGTAGCAGCAGACTCTTACGCGACATCTCGATTATCACATATTGAATTCTCTGGCCATTATCTTTACTCGCTTCTTCTTCCTCCGTTAGCCACCTCAATGTCCTACAACAAATTATTTAACTCACAATTATATACTTTTTGAGGGGAGAAAAAAAATCAAGCAAAAACCATTACTTACCTCTCTCGGATATAGTTAGCGTTTGAAAAATAGATTCCTGAATCAACCCTGACAATCAACAGCCCCGGAATCCTAAAAGCATCTGGATACTGCAAAACGTTTCTGTACACCGAAGTATTTGGGATGTTCCCCAGCAATGCAATCCGAGGCCTAGTCACTTGTAACAGAATTTTCGCAAACGATATGCATACCTGTCGATTTAGATTATTTTACATTTACAGTTCCTGCTTCCTTCAAGAAAATAAACATTTGATCATACTTACAGCAATTAAGAGACCAATCTCAACAGAAACGAAAACGACACCAAAGAAAGCTCCCATGCAGGCAAGGAAGTCAAACTTGTCGATTTTCCAAATAAGTTTAATTGCATCGATGTCTATTAATCCAAGCACAGCATTAATAATGATGGACGCTAGAATTGCATTCGGGGTGTACTTAAAAAGAGGTGTAATTACTTCCAAAGTTAACATAACCACCATCGACATCACAATATTCGACACTGCTGTATGGCATCCCGCGTAGTAATTCACAGCCGATCTCGAAAACGATCCTGCCAAACGAAATTAAAAAGAAAAGATCAATTGAAATGTGACGAATAAGTAGAATATTATTTTAGTTTTATTAATGATCGATCTTATATATCCTCAGATAATAATACCTGTTGTCACGTAGCAAGATGACATCGAGCCGATGATGTTCATGGTTCCTAACGCTACCATTTCTTTGTTCCCATCAATATGGTAGTCCTTCATTGCTGCAAATGTTCTAGCAATCGAAACAGCTTCCTATAAACCAACCACAATAACAAATCTTGTCAAGAACACTATACATCTTTCAACCAACAATAGACAACGCTTCAGAAAGAAATTTACCGTAAGTGCGATCAACCCTGCAATAACACCAATCCTGAAACCCACAAATAAATGTTTGCCAGAGAAGAAGATTTTCTGGACAGATGAAGGATTGATGCCCTGTGGGATATGACCCACCTAACAAAAGATGACAGCTAGTTACTAATAGTTTTCCTTTTGTTGGTTAATAATTGCATTCAATTTAGAGATTACTCACAATTTGGACACCTTTCTTATCCGCACGAAAACCATAAACACAAGCTGTCGATATGATAACTGAAATCAAAGGGGCAATTGCCGGAACCCAAAAGAGTTTCTTGTTCTTCTTTCCCTGAATAACCACCGCACCACCATGAGAAAAAGAAAAAAAAACATATAAAGCTTACTAAAAAGAAAGAAACCAAATCTTACAATGAACTTGGCGAGAAGAAGAAAAGCCAAGAACGATACACCTATTAGTATCGTCTCCCAATTCCACTGCCAAGAATAATTCAAAAAAATCAAAACTATCATTAGAACCGGCTCAATATTTGTTTCAAATATAAAGACAAAAAATCTTACCCCATGATGGGCATTATGAAATACTGATTTCAGGACATGAACTATATCCGTCTTTTTTGTAAAAACCTTTATACCAAAAAGACCTTTCAGCTGTTGGAGTGCAATAGTAATTGCAGCTCCTGCCATGAAGCCAACAATGGCAGCATGAGAAAGAAAGTCAATCAAGAAACCCAACCTGGATTCAGAAGGAAAAAAAAAATTAGATTTCAAAAAGGGTTTGGTTTGGTTTGGTTCAATAAGAAGAGCTTACCTAAAGAAACCAAGTGTTGCTTGGGTGATTCCCGCAAAGAATGTAGCTGTAAATGCAAGACTAAGGTAGTTGGCTTTGTCTTTAACTGGATCAATCTCCTTTTGCAGCAAGGTTCCAAGAAGTAGAGACACAACAGCAACTGGACCAATGGCAATATCTCTTGAGCTTCCCATGAATGCATAAACCAAAGGAGGAACAAAACTGCTGTCTGCAACCACCATCAAACAAAAAAGTTTGTAAAAATCTCTCTACATCTCATATATAAATCATTTGATTTTTATATTTCTTACAAAGGCCATATTGCACAGGAAGGTTTGCAAGCTTTGCATATCCAATATCCTGAGAAAAAAAACACAGATGAAACAGACATTTTTTTGTGGAAATAACAAACAATGCACTTTTAAGCAACGACATACCTGAGGAATACAAAGACTTGCAATGGTAAGTCCAGCTATGAAATCGCCTTTGAACTTGGTGAGATTGTAACCCCTTGCCCAATCTAGAAAAGGGAAAACAGATCTCAAACCAAGAACAAACTTTCTCGAAGTTGGTACATTCTTGAAAGAACGGAAAGGATCATCTGGGAAAAATGTTTCCATGACAGTGGATTTGAATCCAGTAAAAAGGTCCTGCTTTGGAGGCTTATTGACTTTGTTAGGGCTTGGAATTCCCCCCGGCTCATCATTCCCTCCTTTTGTGTTTGAAATACGAGACATCTTCTAAGTGAACTAGAATGACCACCACCTTGTACCACCCCAAACCAAAACAAGAGAATAAAACAAATGAATGCATAGTTTTGGCAGTTAATGAATAAAGAAATGAAGTTGGCTGTAAAAATACCAGAAAATGGAAAAGAAACTTTAGAACAACCAAAGCAATGTTTGATGATAAAGGAATCAGAAGGCTTGATTATATAGTTAATACAAGAAAAGTCAACTGAATAAACAATTGCGCCTACACAAACTGAACATAGATGAATCTAGCCCTCTTCTTGTTCCAAATTCTACTTTAGCTCTTATTCAAGAATTAAGATATATATATATTTTAGAGTTCCTTCGAGTAAATTAGGACAATAAAAATTAGCTTCCAGCTGCAATGTTGACTTTGCTTGCTTCCTATGCCCTTTGAAGATTCTGAGAGGTAATTTTGTGTCAACAACATATGACATTGATCGACGCCTCTTTATTATGTTTGATATAACTAGGAATAAAAATGAAACAAATCCTACATGCATTCATTAACCTTTGATATCACACTTACATCATATCAGAATAGACCTTTCCATATAATTTTAGCTGAAATACAAACTTTTTGGGCTTTACAAAATGAATTTTATGCAATTTTTACATACCTATGTGATACAACATGAAAGGTGGAATAGTTTTACGATATAAATTTCCATTTTATTTAACAAAAAATGGGAATGTTTTCATTGAACCACACTCAACGCGAAAGTTGCATTAACCATGTGAAAAAAAACATAACATAACAGTACAAGTAATCACTTCGGTTGGCATGAGTTAAATTTCCATATTTATATTTAATCAAATACGCAAAAAGAAAAGGAACTCGTGGACATCGAGCCCATCAACTACATCCAAAACAAATCACAGGATCAAAGAGCATCAAATCTCATTAATTCTCTAGTTCAAGGCTATCATCCTTCATATTCTACTCCAGCCTTAACATTTCTTTATCCTACTTTGATTTAATTATTCTTTTATCTTCCGTCTTGCAATCCTAATGAATGTTTTTCTTCCTTGCAAAGCAAGAAACAACCATGTTATTCTTTTCATAATTTCAAATAAGAGAAATCTTTCTGTAATCAAACCCATCAACTTAAGCATAACCCCATGATTCCCACAAAATAATAAGGAAAAGAGTATTAAGGATTTGATTGATCAGGTTCACCACAATAATTACAGGAGTTTGATCTAATCACTGCACTTAGTTTATTAATTTAATGCTATTTGTCCTCTCCAAATGCAACCCATACAGGAGATTATTCACCATTGGACATATATAGACTAGTCTCTTTCAAATAACTTGATGAACCTTTCTCTTTCCATTCAAACCAATAGAAAAGGATCAAAGCTAAGACATGGAAATAATAGGTGGGTATAACAATTATGAGTTGAGTTGAGATGAAACCTCTTTCTTTTAATAATCCCATGTTTCAGTTGTCTATGTGTGTGTATCTTCTTCCTTGGACTCCTAGCCTCTCTGTCTGTAAGAAGGGAAGCTTGGTAATCACAGTTGACCTAAGGTAGGGGTGAGGGTGCCAGGAAAGCGTCCAGGTTCATTGAATCTGGCTGTATGTATCTCTTCCGAATATTTTTCTCCATCCTAATATTAAACATGGAAATAATAAGCCCTAGTTAGGTGATAATTAGAAAGATGGATCAATTTTAGTGGGTAGCAATACATAATTACTTAAGAGAGAGTTCGACGAAGAAGAAGGCGTGGAATGCGGGAAAGTGACGGGTGGTTGCAGACGTGGGTGTACAGGATGGCAGGTAATTCCTCCTCAAGGCGGATCGCCTCCAACATTTATATCTTCCACACTCAAATATCTTCATCATCTACTATAATCTCTCTCAGACTTTGCTTCTTCTCCTCTTGATTATTGTTAGATCATCATCCTCAACAACAATGGCGTTTTGCTTTCTCTACATATATTAGAATTATTTGAAAATAATAGTGATCTTAATAGTTTTTATTTTTTGTTTTTTTAAATTATTATAATTACTTCATTAATCATTAAATTCATTTCAGATTAAATATATGACCTATAATAATCTAATTTTAGAAATTTAGTTCAAGCTTAAATCACAAGTAAAATCATTTTTTTAAATAAAATTTTACATCCCAAAAAAATGTGAATGAGTTTGATGTTTCAAACATATCAATCAAACATACAGTGTCAAGGTGTTTCCTGTTAATTTTAAGCCTCCTACTCCATTGCCACCTTTTTCGATGAAGGAGATTCTCTCCCATCACTAGAGTCGTCAATTTGGGTTAGACCCGTTGGGTTGGCTTGCCCCGCCAAACAATTTAGACGGGTTATATTGAAATATTAGCGGCCCTAGGCGAGTCAGACTTGAGTTGACCCGCGGGTTGAAAAAAATATCTAATCTGATTTATAGCCTTATAGGCATATGTCGCATATCCCTAGTTTTTTCTCTCTCAGGCAGCACTGCAGTAATCAATACTAATACTTCGCCTATCGACCCCTAACTACTTATTTGTTTCGCCTTTCTTCTCTTCGTTTTCGCCTTCAAGGGTTCGTGGATTCAAACTTGGTTACAGACTGCAGTAGTCAATACTCAATACTTCGCCTATTGACCGTCAACTACTTATTTGTTCCGCCTTTCTTCTCTTCGTTCTCGCTTTCAAGGGTTCGTGGATCCAAACTTGGTTTCAGTTCTAGAAGCTTCACACTGAAAGTCTGAAACTTAATATTCTATTAAATAACATATTCATTTTCAAAATGGACTTCTCTCAAAAATCAAGGTATTAATTTGAATGTTGATGAATTTGAAAGTGCTAAGCATGATGAATGGTCATCTAAAAAGTTTAGGAAATGTTATGATATTTGGATGTATTTTAAGAAAATGAAGGGTTATTCATAATATAGAAAAGCTGAATGTAATGGAGGCAAAAAACAGTCTAAATGTGAGGATAAATATTATGAGACTATTACATTGTGGTGTCATGTTAAAACTTGCAACAAATTGAAGTTTCACCATGTATGACAAATGATTCTTGATCAAGAAGGAAAGATGAAGTCTAAAAAAATAGACCAAAAGATTTTACATGAGCTACTGATTTGTGCAATTATTAGACATGATTTACCATTTGTATTTGTTAAGTATTCTGGTATTAGAGCCTCGATGAAGCATGTAAATCATGATGGTGCTTTTATTTATAGAAATACTGTTGTTTTTGATATTAACCGATTTAAATTTTAATTACATTCAATTTTGTGTATTTCATATGTAGATAAAAATCAAGAAAAAGCAACGTAATAGTTACATCAATATTGTCCAAGCAAGGATCAAATGTTCAAGAGAATGCTGATGCAAACATTGAAGAGAAAGACGATGGAGGAGAATGATTTGACATTAATTATATCTCGATTGATGATATTTAAAAATGTTGACTTTACTAAAATTTATATTTTACGAAAATTTTAAATTTTAGTTATTTTGTTGAACTATTTTGTTAATTAATGTGTAACGATAGACAAGATTCTTGTTTAGTGTGTATTATGATTATTTGATCATGTTCTTGAACTCTTGTTTTATAGAACTATTAAAGATTTTTATTTGTAGTGAGACAACCCGCGGGCTGGCCCGCCTAACTCGCAACCCATATTGGGTCGGCTCACCGTCACCATGGGTTTTCAACCCACCGGGATGGTGGGTCAGCCCACTGTCGACCCGTCAAACGATAGGTTTTGGTGGGTATGCCCGCCCCACCATGGGTTGACCCGTCTGCTACCCCTCACCATCAAACACATCTTTATTTTACTGGCTACTTCCTTGACTCGGTCGAAACTTTTTGCTTGAGTATGTTATCTTTTAAAACTTTAGTCAATTGGTTATCTTTCAACGCGGAGAAAAAATATGTTGCTAAATTCTTATCCTGTAAATTATCGCAATCAAATTGAAGGACGCTCCTACTGGTGAGTAATTATACTATAATTACACAATGACTATACACATCGCTCTTGTTGGTCAATTAACTTGTTTGCAAGTACTCGGGGTTTAAGTATCCGAGAGTGCCTTGCACCATTGTCGATAAAACCATTGTATCAATGAATATCAATCTCAATGCACCAAAATTAGAGACCTTTGCTGCATAGTTTTCATCTAAGAGGATGTTTGGAGACTTTATATCTCTATGAATGGTGGGAATGGAAACGGATGAATGTAGATAGGATATAACATTGACAATTTATGAGGCTATTATCAAACGAGTTTCCCAAGAAGAATTGTGGTGAGAGCTGATCTTATCGTTTTTAGGATGTATGTGATCGTGTAAAGTTTCGTTTGAGATTTACTCGTAAACTAGTAAGGGTACTTCGGTCTCCAAACAACATCCAATAGTTTGATTATGTGTCGGTGATTGACTTGCGATAAAATAATGACATTGTTTGTGAATTCTTTGAGTTGACCCTTCTTCTCGCCGAAGATGAATTGTTCAACGTGGTCTTTCTACATGTTTTTTGACACTTTGACAACAACTATTTTATTTAGAAGAACTCCTTTATAAACGATTCCAAAACTGACTTCTCCGAGGATATTAGTTTTGCTGAATAGTTCGGTTGCTATCTCTAACTCATGGGCGGTAAATATTTTTGTAATTTCTGTAGAAGACACTCTTGACTCGATAAAAGTTGTTTTCGCATAATGAAGCCCCCGTTTTGTTGAAAGAAACTTTGTCTGAATTTCATTAGATTTTTTTCTTTACCAAATGGTGCACCCAAATAAACACCATGAATAAGAATATTATGCCTATCCCAATACATAGTACATGTATTCCATTCAAATATGTCTAATTAAATTTAATTTTCAAACAAGCATTGTTTTCAAATGTTAATTATAACTAATCGAGAACAACTATAACCATCAATGGGAAAACCCTAGAATAACTAGTCCCACCTTTCCTACCATTTCCATGATATCTCCAAGGACATGAACACTGATGACTCTCCTCTTCATTTCTATAGATTTTCTCACCGTCATTAATCTTTGGGTCGTTGCATTCGTTAATATCTGCACCATAACAAGAACGTTATAATAGGGTTAATCATCAAAAAAAAGTTAATTAATTGAGGTTTGGTGGGTATAATTAATTATTTAGTACCTTTACAACCCTGATAGGGGTTCTCATTGTATCCGTCGAGGCATTTGCATCAATAACCTACCCCATTTTGAACTTTCAAACATTCCGTGTTTTGATTGCAAGAAAATGTCTTAGCATCCTTGGCCGCCTCGTCGCACGTCTTATCACTTACATCCCATTCGAGCACCACCGGTTTAGTCCTCCTTAGGCAGATTTTTCTTGTGATGCTTTCTTGAGAGATGGTAGACACTTGTATCCGCAATAAAAGCGTAACCATAAGAATTAAAGCCGACCACCTTAGAATGATTGTAAAAACTAAGAACTTTACTAACCAAAGACTATGTATTTTGAGGATCGAGACTTGATAATACCCTAAACTGTCACACTTTTTTGTCTTTTTTTAGGTGAGGTCGGCACAGTAGGACGTCTAGGAGGTGAAAAACGTCACACCGTTCTTTTAGTTTGCCATCTGACCATATGTATCGCATCCCAAAACTTTGAATTTGTTTTCTGTGATAGACACAACGAGTGAACCCCCGATCATTTATTAAGATGGATTGAAGTTGCCCGGACTCATTATAACAGTCTTCCTCAATGTTATTCATTAAAATTTTGACATTACCAACATAAACATTGATTTGACCGATCTGGAATGTTGGATGGGTAGTTACTTTTTCTTCCATTCGACCAATAAAATTCGCCAATGTCCTTAAATGTCAAATGAAAGCTTTGACCACGGTAGGTGTTGTTAGCTAAATAACATCCTTAAGTGGTACTAAACGGGTAAGGAATTGATATTTTCCCGCATGTCATGTTGCAGAATTGACTCTCAGTTGCAACTAATTCGCAATCTTACAACTATATGTAAAATATGATCATTAGTAGATTTTTTGGTAGAGACGAAGGGAAAGGAAGGGAAGGGGAAAATGCAGTAGCTACTTTGGTAGAGATAAAGGAAGAGGAAGTTGAAAATGCTATGGGTAGTAGTTTCTTTGGTAGGTAAGAAGGAAATGGGAAAACAACTTCTTGATTGGTAGATACGAAGAAAGGGGGTGACGAGTTTATATATAATGACGAGTGAAAAGGAAATGAGAGTTTTTTTTGTAAAGGATGGGTGGTTTCTCTCATAATGTTTTTAAAATAGGAATTAGCTAAAAACTATTTATTGTTGAGGTTCACAAATTTGATTTTAAAAAATGCGATTACAAGCACTAAAAATATACATACCTAATTTATAAAATTAAAACAATTATTTTGATTTATTTTTGAATAAATAAAATTAAAATAATTAACCACAAGACCAAAACCTAATTAAAAAATTATTTAGATTAATTATTGTAATAATTAAAATCTAATTAATTAAGGAAAATGACCAAAACAAAAAAAATAAAATTAGTTGGGATAAATGTTATATTCATTTTATCTTAAAATAATTTTAAAAAAAACAAGGGATTAAACTAAACAATTTATGATGAAATGAGGTACCCATTTCATCCCAAAAATTATTTATTTAAGCCAAAAATATACAAAATAAATAAATTGAAAAATTGAAAAAATATTTGTCATATTTATTTTAATATTTTGTGTATTTTAAAAGATAATTAAAGCTAAAAGAGTGAATGAATTATCAATTTCAAACAAACCCATTCTTCCAAATTTCGCTACACCCGATTGCATTTATATTTCAATTTTCATGAGCTTGCGAAGTAGTGGATCATCAAACGAACGCTCCAATGCCGTCTCCTCCAACGCGGACGGAACGCTCCGCATTTTCTAATAGCGCCCAAACCGACACTATTTCGTTTGCAATCGTCTTCTTCATCATGAACGCTGGAAAGATAAGAACGGAAACCATCTTTGATTTTTTAAAGATGATACTCTACCGTTTGTCCACCATTTCGGCTGATTCGAAAGGTGAAATAATCACCCTACCGCGATGATCATTTCCCTACATCTATAAGCATGAATCATGCTTATTCTAGAAAGTTGGATGAAGAACAACCAATATACCATAAATATATTTTGGCTGATTTAGTCCACTCGAAGCACTCAACCGACTTTGGTAGGCTATAAATAACCTCCTTCAAGCCAAGAGATCAAGTCTCCAGCTTCCAATCTAAATTTTCAAAAAATCCTCCATTAAAGCTCAAGCTTGCTGGATTTTTTGAAATTTTGTGTAAGACCTTAAAGCTTGAATCCGAGCATCCCCAAAGTTTTCTTAAGGTGTAAGGAGTGTTCTCCAATACTTGGTAAGATTCTAATCATCCTTTAATTCATACTTCCAGTTTGAAATATAAATTTTTATATATCAATTTTCAATTTGATATGTTGATTACTAGAGCAAACTTGTATGAGATTAACAAGCTAAAGAAAGAGTTGTCTGAAAAGTTTGTAATGAAGGATTTGGGTACTGCAAAACAAATCATTGGGATGAGAATTTTCAGGGATAAAGTAGTTATCAAGATTTCACAAGAAGAATATGTGAAAAAAGTTCTTAGCAGATTCAACTTGTATGATGCAAAACTAGTTACTACTCCCTTATCTAGTCACTTCAGACTATCTAAAGATTAATTGCCTTCAATAGAGGAAGGAAAAAAATTACATTGCCACCGTTCTGTATGACTCTGCCATGGGTTGTATTATGTATGCCATGGTTTGCACAAGACCAGACATAACACATGCAGTGCGAGTTGTTAGCATATTCTTGAGCAACCCGGGTAGACAACATTGGGAAGCAGTAAAGTGAATACTACGATACTTAAAAAAAGTATGAGTCTTGCTTTGTGTTTTTGAAAATCTAATATAGGTTTGGAAGGATATACTGATGCTAACAATGGTGGTGATATTGATAGTAAGAAGAGCACAACATTGTACATTTATACTCTAGGAGGTACTGCAATCAGTTGAGTTTCAAAATTACAGAAGATTGTTTCTCTTTCTAGTTGAGGCAGAGTATGTTGTCGTGACAGAGGCTGCTAAGGAGATGATGTGATTGCAATCTTTTTTGCGAGAATTGGGTAAAGATTACGAGGGAAGTGTTTGGCGATTTGACATTCAAAGTGTCATTCATTTGGAAAAGAATCTAGTTTATCATGGCAGAACGAATCATATACAAGTTCATTATTATTTCATCCAATCATCTTTAGAAGATGGAGTGTTAGCTCGTGAGAAGATTTTCAGGAGTGAGAATCCAACTGATATGCTGACGAAAGCTGTAAAAAACGAGAAACTAAAGTTGTGTGCAACTTCAGTTGGTCTTTTTCGTTAAGACACCAGATGGAAGCCGCTACCGATCGAGAGATGATGAAGTTAGTCTCCAAGTGGGAGATTGTTGAGTTATCGAGTCTAAACTTATAATAAACTCTACAATACTTATTTAAAGTTTATTGAGTTTGTATTTGGGTTTGAGCTTGGGCCTAACCAATAGTTGTTTAAGTTTTATTACCTGAATGTTACCCTATAAATATGTTATGATTAAGGATTTACATTGTGAGAACATAATTCTAGAGAGATTAAGTGTGAGGCAAAAAACTCGGTATTCTCTCTTCTTCTTTATAGTGAAATCTGGTGGCGGCTGAAGTGGACGTAGCTCATTTGAGTGAACCACTATAAATCTGTGACTTCTTGTGTTCTTCTTTTCTTTGCGTATTTACAGATCATTTCAAGAAGGTCAGATTTGGGGATCCAAATCCTAATATTGCACCCAACTGAGAACTCCCGAACCCAAGACCGATGACTTCAACCTAAGACCGAGGCGTCCGATCGAGAATTATGGCATCCAACCAAGAGTTCTAGCCAAGGACCGAGAAGCCTTAGCACCCCGACCGAGGATCCCAAATTTGGACTGAGGGGTCTCTAACCTAGGATCGAAGGCTCTTAGCCCAGACCGATAAAATGAACCTAGGACCTAATAAAATTGGTCCTAGAGGCCTGTTTGGTTCCCATATTCAAATTCCAAAATTATTTTTGTAATTTTGGAACATCAAACCATTTTCTAAAAATCATGAAAAATTAGAAATGTTTCAAAATATTTTTGGGATATTTTCACAAAATTATTTTGACAATGGCTTGTTTAGGATTTATTTTTAAACTAATGTTCTTCAGGTATTTTTCTCCTTAGTCATCATCAGTAACATGTATCAGCATGTAAATAATTATTGTTACAATTTTTTAAATAACGCTAAAACCTATGCATGTTTAGGACCATAATAATATTCGGTTAATATAAAACGTTATACAACCAATTTTCAAAATCCAAATTTATAAAGTAGAGATTGTTTTAAACAGGTACAAAGGTTGAAGCACGAAAGCCCTTTCCCGAGTATCACCAAACTACGAACTAAAAGAAACTCTGACTAAAAATACGTTAGTACACGTATGCCAGTTTATTAATTTAAAAAATTAATTGGCAACTCTGTTTTCAAATAAATAATTTTTAAATTAATTAGTTTTAATTAATTTAAACAACGGATTAAAAAAAATCAAATTGTAATTTAATTACTATAAATCCCCAAATTATTAAAATTTGAACCCTAAATTAATTATTTTTAATTAATTTCAAAAGCTGTCAAGAATTGTTTGAAATATTTTAAAATAATGTTTTATTTTAAAAAAGATTTCTAACACGCAAATTGAGGTTGAAATGATCGAACCTCAAACTTCCACGGAACCAAAGGGGTTTTCCAAGGCTTCAATGTTTAACTTGAAAACATAAACTTGACTTTTGAAACATTGGTATCACGTTGTCAACTTAATAGGCATATCCTAAATGGTGCAACACCTAAGGGATGCATAGGTTTTACCTTATTAAATGCTTATACATGTAAATGGTACATCACCCTAACCATACTTGCAAAGAAGTACATGACCAAATTCGATACTTTTACACTTACGTGAAAAGATTGTCAATGAGGAATGACAACTTATTATAAAACGAGTGATGTTACGAGAGAAAAAACTAAAATGTAAGGGATCGACCCCACCCTTTGGCGATGAGTCGTCCGATAGGAAGTAGACATTGTGGAGGTGGGAGAAAATTCGAAATAAATCACACATTCATGATGCATATGCAAAGAAAGTGGAACCCCGTAAAACGGGCCTACTTTATGGGAGAAAGGCAAATGTGCCCGACCATAGAAGAATTTCGAGCTATCATAATGATGGACAATAAGAATTTTATGAATCTAAAACCATTTGTAGAATTAATGTCCCTAAGGAAGCTCTTGCAAGTGGAGTAAGGATACGCCAAGACAACATCCGATATTATCCTCGCAAAGACATATATCGACTTCCAAAAATAGACCAAGATGGAAGTAAGAAATGGAGAAATCTCTCTGACTTTAATATCATCATATCATCTATGATGATGGCAATGATCTTACTATCTCACTTCTTCCTAACACCAGCAAATGGTAAACTCTTCTCAAGAATCCTGGAGATAGCATACCATATATGTAGGGGAAACAAAAACCCCTCAAGTAACATTGTGGTTGAAACACTGATAGGTTTGAATAATTCATTCCTAACTTCCACTATGAGCAAGAGAGGTTCACCTTTGATTCTCTACATCTGGCTGCTCGACAAACTTAAACATTTTCCGCCAGTATGTCCTAAAGACATCATATCCCATTCTCTTCAATATTGAAGGACGAAGAAAGATTCGCCTGAACCTCTTGTAGAGAATGACGACAAAGTCAGAGAAATACTCTCATGGTATCCCATCAAGAAAATGACATTCATGATGGATGACAAATCCATGATCATACTTCTGGGCTTGGAATGGGTTACCTTCTACTACACCCACAACCTTTTCAAACAATTCGGGCATAGCTTCATAGAGACTGCTTTCCGTATAGACAGACCAATCGACCACAAGGCCTGTGAGGAATATCTCGAGAAATGGCACAACGCCTTCCAGATGAGTATCCTAGAAAAGCGAAAAAATTACTCGACTGTCATAATTCAAGAATACAAACATGTGAAGAAAAATAAAGAGGATGAAGTTTCTAGTGTGGGAATAGTCTACAGTTGGACCTAAAGTATGTGACATCTGTCAACACTTTTTCCCTTTTAGACTCTCTCCATAATATCAACAAAAGAGATCTATCTATAATAAACTTAACAACTATGTTTTGTATAACAACTATATATTTTCTTTTGATTCACAAAAGGAGATATTCATTCCCTAGGATTCATCTTATGTGCATATGCATTGCATTGTACTTTGTTACAACTGCAAACCCCCACCTTTTTCTTTTTGCAACAGTTCGTGACTAAGACAATCGACATGGTCCCTAGAAAGAGAGACCCCAAAACCGAACGTTTTATACGCCACTAGATGACCGAAGAACTCCCAGTACCTGAAATAGTCTTTACAACCAAATTCAGGGAAATAAAGACAACTTTGTAATATGTGACAGAACAACTCGCATAAATCACAAACTTTTAAGCTAATCAGCAAATCCCGTCCACATCCCAAAAAACACCTTCGTCCTCTTGATTTCCTACCCAAACTATCTCGGTTATGTTCACTCTCATTAACCCCCATCATACTACTCCTCAAACTCAAGAGGAAGTCTCTCTCTACGAAGACTCCGAAGAGGATACGACCTAACCACACAGGCATAATATGTGACACATGAGGATGTACACAACCTATTGGGATCACAAGAAAGACAAATTCTAATGGCTGATCAACCACCTCTAATAGAATATGAACGTCAAATGACTCAAGTTCAAGCCATGTAGGCAAAGATGCAAGCCTAACTAAATAAAATGGCTAAAGGAAAACACATTGAAGAACACTATGACTATAAAGATGCTATGAAAACTGTCGAACGAGCAGTTATTCCATTAGGCGTTAAGCTTCCAACCATATTCAAGTACATTAGAAAAAGTGATTCGTTATCTTTTTCAAAATATACACTTCTTCAATGACCCTATTGCGACTTGGAGAACCGACACTTCTCCACTTATTCCCCAAGTACCTCTATGACACTACTCTACACTAGTATCACCAACAAAAGATAATATATCTATAGAGCACTAAGGAATTAGATACAACTTTAATAGAATTCTTTTCTATGCACATTAACCCGAAACAACCAAAAAAGAGGTTGAAGAATATCAAACAAGGAGAAAACAAAAAATTCTCTGTGTTTATCGAAAGATGGAAAGTTGCCGTTGAGGAAATCAATTCCCTCCTAAGCGAACAATGGCATATCGATACGATCTTGAAAAGAGTTAATGGACAATATTCTGTTGAATTCTCCGTCAAAAACTTCCAAAATATGAAGAAATTGCTGAAAACTGGCAATAATCTCGATGCACCATCGAGAAAGAAGAGCGAGAGAGGGAAAAACGGTCAAAGCTATCCCACCTCCAAGTCATTTCCTAAAAAAGGAAAAGACAAAAGTACATCAGGTAACCACTGCATGTCAGGAACGTCCTCCTCAAAAGACGATCCTAAACAAGTATCCACAGGCTAAGGTAGGTACAACCATCCCTACAAAATATACACCTCCAAAGGCACCTAGACCTCCTAGAGTTTATGACGAATTAGGGATGCCTTTGAGTTAGGTGATGAAGATTCTCCAAGAGAAGAATCTTATCAAACCCCTCACCCTAAGCACAAACAGACCATTCTTGGGAAAGTATGAGAACGCTTGGTACGACTACCATCAAGCAAAGGGTCACTTTACTGACAATTGTAGCGCCCTTAAACACTGTTTCATGACTTGATCGATCAGAAAGTGATTGCCAAGCCAAAGATATCCAATAATATGCTACCGAATCACCAATTCAATATGCTCACAACCGACGAAGCATCTTTTGACACTAATATGTTACTAGACTTGATCTATGACACTGAACCATAAATCAACATGATTGATCCCTGACCCAAAAAGAAGTTCAAAACCCATTCCGATAAAGCTTTTGAATGGTGAAAGTAAAAAATGACTACCCACATCTATGCCCTGATAGACATCGCAACAACACGTGGTGGAACAGATTTTCGACCTAGTTTTATGAAAATCACACCTGCCAATGTGCCATCCACTTCCCAACCACCAATATAGAAAAGAAAGAAAGACGAGCCTAGAGCTCCTAACCTAGTAGACAACCTCTCGAGTCAACTAAAAATGATGAATGCTAATATTTCCATTTGGGAAATCCTGATGTATTTTATCGAGCACAAGAAAACAATCCTCAATGAGTTAAGAAAGACTAATGTCCCTACCAACACTAGAGGAATTAGTATGAATCATTTTTTCCAATTCTCAACATAACATGATCAGTTTTGAAGACAAGGATCTTCCATCATTCGAAGTAGACCATGATAAAGTCCTCTACATTTATATGTAAATGGAGGGAAAGACTGTTCCGATGGTCTTAATAGACAATGGATTTGCTCTCAACATATGTACTTGGCAGACTCTTAAGAAGATAGGCGTATTCCAAGACAATATCATAACATTTGACCTGTGTGTTAAAGGCTTCGACAATATCATATCTCACGATAATGGGTTGCCTCAAGTGCACCGTCCGAGTAGTCGACATACCCTTTCAAGTTGAATTTTGTGTCATCAACATGCAACCTACCTATAACCTGATCTTAGGATGACCATGGATGCACCAAGCCAAGGCTTTAACCTTTACGTTACACCCAAAACTCAGGTTTATAGCCAACAACCAGGTTATTACAACAACGACAAAGCCGACATTGCAACATTCATTAGGTCTACCCATATTGACACTCCTAAGGTTGAACTAAGTGGGTTCGAGATATGTCTTATCTTCCCAGAAGGTAAGGACTCATCCACACACTCTGACTTTAGTACGTTTAGTCTCCCTTCTATTAGAATGATGCACAAAATGAGATATTTCTTTAGTATGGGCTTGGGCCCACACACCAATGACATGTCATCATTCCCGCAACCCTATTACAACATGGACCACCATGGTCTGGGATATGTCCTCACAAGATTTAAAGAAGTCCTCAAGAAAAAGGATATCCAAACAACTCATGGAAATTCTACCAATGTTAAATGGACAGTTCACTTACGAAGGACAAATAACCCTATGCTTCGACTTCCCCAAATCCTTTACCAACCTAGATTTATAGAGACGATTTCTAGGTCTCAAAATCTTTTCAGAATATCAACATAATTATAATCCTTCTATTTGTATGATTAGGAAAACACAGACTATTGGCGTGACACCCTAGAAAACTTGGCTCGGATTCCCAAGATAGCTCATCTAGCTTAGGAAGCCAGATCTTCTAGTCACCAAGGAATCAATTCCCTTTCATCCATCGATACTTTGATCGACGAAAATATAACTCTTTCTCCTCTCATGTGTAGAGAGATGTCAAATATATACATTGTAAGAAATCGGAGAACAATGATCTTGTTAGATAATATTTTCTTACATGTAATAAACTCCTCGATATATCATTTGAAGTTGACTTCGAATGTAAGAGTATAAATGATCTTTCCTTTTACTCTAATTTAAACTTCGAAAACAAACACTCCTAGACACCGATGACGAGATTGTCTCCTTAGAGAAAAAGACAATCAAAATCAAATTAAACATGTCCGACGATCCTCAGATCGTATTGATCGGACAAAGTTTAAGCCCTGTTAGGATCGAAGTTGACAACAAAGACATGGGTCTGACTATTGTAAACAACTTATGACTTCAGTTCGATTTTAACTCACTTAGAAGTTAAAATTTGTTTTTATTCTTCGGAAATCTTCACAAACTCTTGAACAAGTTCAAGTGAGGAAACCGTTTGTTGGATTTAAAGCTTCAGACATATAAATGTAAATGGAAGAAAGTAAGAGACACATGGTTTATTTGTGGATGTTCGGAGTAAACCCTCCTACGTCACCCCTTCTTCTTCAACTAAAAGGATATTCACTAGAATACTTTGATCGATATAGAATCACACTACACAAACCCAGTTCTAGATAACTCTTTGTTGAATAGAACAACCTCTGTTCAACTTACAACACTGAGATTTCACACAGAAAGAACAGTGAGTGGATTACAAAATATTCTCTAGAAATATGTAAACACAACACTTTGGAGAATATCACTTGATAGCAGAATCGTAAGTAAGCTCGTGAATTGAGTGATGAAGTTCTCAATAGTCTTGTACACTCTTAGTAACCGATTGTTATTGTTGTAGTCAAGTTAAGTAAGTTATTCGTCCGTTGTCCTTGGGAATCTATTTATAGTTGAAGTGGGCCAACGGTTGAATCTCCATTTTGGACACGTGCCCTCCCTTTGTTGGGCGACCGCCAATAGTACAAAGATAAATCAGACTAAGCATTGGAATCATGGCCATACAAAACATGTAGTGTGCCGAATATCATCTAAGATCTCTAAGATCATGTTGTACATCGTGGGTAATTCTAATATTGGCGTACGTGGCAGTTGTTCATTCGTTGTTAAAGATGAGTTGTTAAGCTATTGAAGGAGATAACTACAAAATAGTTGGATGCATAGTTAGATGCCCCTTCAGACGTCTAAGAAGGTTATAACGCGTCTAACTACGCTTCCATTTAGACCGCGTCTAAAGGAGTTAGACCGTGTCTAACTGCGCTTCCCTTTAGACCACGTCTAAAGGAGTTATACCGCGTCTAACTGTGCTTCCCTTTAGACAACGTCTAACTGCGCTTCCCTTTAGACTGTATCTAACTGCGCTTCCCTTTAGACCGCGTCTAACTGTGCTTCCCTTTAGACCACGAGTAAAGGAGTTAGACAGCGTCTAACCGCTCTTCCCTTTAAACCGCGTCTAAAGGAGTTAGACCGCTTCTAAAGGAGTTAGGCTGTGTCTAACTGTGATTCCCTTTAGACCGCGTCTAAAGGAGTTAAACCGTGTTTAACTTCCCTTCCCTTTAGACTGCGTCTAAAAGAGTTAGACCGCGTCTAACTTCGCTTCCCTTTAGACCACATTTAAAGGAGTTAGACCGCGTCTAACTATGCTTCTCTTTAGACCGCGTCTAACTGTGCTTCCCTTTAGACCGCGTCTAACAACGTTTCCCTTTAGACCGTGTTTAAAGGAGTTAGACCGCGTCTAACTGCGCTTCCCTTTAGACCGCGTTTAAAGGAGTTAGACCGTGTCTAACTGTGCTTCCCTTTAGACCATGTCTAAGGGAGTTAGATGATGTACGAAAGGACAGTCTTATTTAGATCTGTACCTACACAACGACAAATAACCCAACTTAGTTTTATTCAAACCATATCATCAAAATCATGTTGTGTATATTCTTTTACGATAATTAATTATTTCTTTCTTAATTAATTTTCTCTTTACTTTGTTTAATTTAACCCAACAAACCCACAAGAATGTTTGGAGTTAGTTGAGCTACTAAAAGCTAAGAAAAACATCTTTGCCTGGTCATATAAGGATATGACATGCATTGATCCAAAGATCACATGACATCACATTCCTCTATATCCAAACACTAAGCAAATAAAGAAAAATCTCAGACAGATGAAAGAGGAAGTCGTGACTAAAATCCGAAAAGAAGTCCGTAAGTAACCCAACACTGGATTTCTTGAGGTAGTGGAATATCCTACCTGGTTAGCTAACGTAGTTCCCGTTCTGAAGAAATATGGGAAGATACGTGTGTGCGTATATTATTAGGATCAAAATAAGGTCACACCTAAAGATAACTTTCCGCTACCACACATCGATATATTGGTCGACCATGCTACCAGTCATGAACTATTTTCATTCATGAACGTATTTTCAATATACAACCAAATCCTGATGACCCCGCAAAATAAGGAAAAGACTACGTTCATAATATAAGTAGAAACCTTTCGTTATCGTGTCATGCCTTTTGGTCTTAAGAATGCGAGAGCCACATATCAAAGGGAAGCCACTATGATCCTTAATGATGTGATCCACAAGGAAGTGGAAGTATATGTTGACGAAATAATTGTCAAATCGAAGGATCGAGAATGACATGTTCAAAATCTCGAGAAATTCACAACAAATCAAGAAATATCAACTACAACTCAACCTGAAGAAATGCACCTTTGGAGTCACAACTAGTAAAATACTAGACTTCTTAATCATATAGAGGGGAATCGAAGTTGATCCCTCTAAGATAAAAGCAATCACGGTTATGTTGGTCCCTCAAAATGAAAGAGAGGTCTAATGATTTTTGAGAAAAATCCAATACATTAGCCGATTCATCGGCAAGCTTACTATGATATACAATCCACTATTTAAATTCTGAAGAAAGACTAACAGTTTGTATGCGATGGAAACTATCAACAATAATTTGACAGAATAAAGGATTACTTAAAATTCTCTCCAATACTCATGACGTTTAGAGATGGCATTTCTCTCATCTTATACCTTACTATAATAGACATAACCATGGGAAGCCTGTTGACTCAAGAAAACGAGGACAAACTTGAAACGGCTATGTACTACATCAGTAAAAGGATGACTAGATGTGAACTTAATTACACTCCAGTTGAGAAAATTTATTGGATATTAGCATGGGTCACCAAAAGGTTGAGACACTACATGTAGACTCACCCCATCAAGTTGGTATCAAAACTAGATCTGATCCACTTCTTGTTCCAACGAACTCTTCTGTCACCAAGGTTAGCCAAATGGATGATGATGTTATCCGAATACGACATAGTTTATACGGTACTGAAGTCTATCAAAGGAAGTGTTGTTGTAGACTTCCTCACTAATTAATCCATCATTGTTGAGTTAGAAGACGAACTCAAATTCCCTAACGATGGAATTATGAGTATAACATCAGACACATGGAAACTGATGTTTGACGGATCTTCCGGAAAGCAAGGTACATAATTGGGATTTTTTAGTTGACCTGAAAGGGACGTACAACCCAATATCCATAAAACTCGAATATCCCGTCACCAATAATGATGCCGAATACGAGGCATGCCTCTTAGGGTCTCAAATTGGCATATGAAAAATAGACAACCAAGTTAGAAGTCATTTGTGACTCTAATTTGGTTATATCCCAAGTCAATGGCACATGGCAAGTGAAAGGGGAAACTTAAAACCCTACCACTCCCACCTAACCAAACTCATGAACAAGTTTGATCATGTATCATATATTCACACTCTAAAAATCTAAAATCGCTTCATGGATTCCCTGACTACTTTGGCAGCCATGACTCAAATTCCTGACAGAATCAAAGTCAAACCATTAAATTTCCAACAAAATTAATGACCTACTTTTTAAACGGGATTAGTAACTTCCTATGAGAATTCTATTAAACATTGGTACGATACTCTCTAGAAGTATATCGATTATGGAGAATACCCTTCCCATTTCCGAGCTAAGGAACGACGGGCGTTGCGCCAATAATCCACTAACTTGGTTTTCCAGCAGACTTTCATTCACTGGTTCTTCATTTTCCGTTTTTTCGTCATTCAGATCGGAGGCGGTCCAGGTAGGCTTAAACGATTGACCCTTTTCAAAGGACGACTTCACGGTTTTAATAGTCTGAATTAAACCTTGAGGCGAAGGCCCTTCTTCAATCGGTTTGTATACTTCCTCAAATTTAGAGATAGTAACCAGAAAGTCCTCCATAACATCCTTTAGTAATACGAGAATAGTCTTATCCACTCTTGTCATAGCCCCTTTTAGGTTAAAATCTTATTCCCGTTTCAATGATCGACAACAACACTTTCCTTCTAGAATCTGCCTTAGCAAGTTTTCTTCTTAGCAAGGCCTCAAGCACTGATGAAGTGTTTGTCAGAGAAAAGATTAGTTGTTTCAAGGACAAGAGGGCAGACCATTTCTTCTCTTCTGAAAAATTAGGAAATACCTCGCTAAAACTCGTTTTCAGCCTTGCGTTTGCCCACACATAAAAGAGATTGATAGTTTCACTTGCTTTCTCATCAACCTCCCTGAGAATAATGTTAAAATTTTCCTCAGCATCTTTATCATTTTGGTGAGGAGCCAGAATGGGTACTTCGAATGGTTTGACAGTTGAAGGGGTGGGTTCTGTAAGAATTGGAGCATTTAGAGCTGGGATCTTCGCAACATTAGTTGGTATATCCTCCGGTTTTTCTTGATTTACGTTTGTTTGGCCAGTAGATACTTTTTCAGTTGACCAGTTTCTTTCTCGGTAGGCCGCTCGGTTTCTAGAGGACAGACTAGTTTTATCAGCGTTTTCTTGATCGGGTTTAACCATCTGATTATCTTCATCAATAATATATGTCCAGTCAGTTTCAGCTATCCGATCGGTTTCATTAACAAATTAATTTATAATATCGGATACTACTAGTTGAGCTTCTAAAACCGCAAGCTCAATCGGAGTATTAGGAAGTATCGGAGCTTCCTTCTAAACAACAACTATGGCATTAAAATGAGGTGGAGTTGGAATATTTACCTTAGGTTGAAGTTTCTCTTGACCTAAGGAGATCTCGTCAGTTTTCTTCTATTTTGTCTTAGTCAGGCTTCCAGCGCTAGCGGTAGACTCAACGGCAGTCCGAAGTCTTTGAAATGATTCTATTCGATCGACTAGTTTGTGGAGCTTAGACCCGGTATCAGTTTCTTCGCTAGCGGCTTCTTTGTTAGCCGATTGTTTGCTAGGTCCTTCGGACATGGATCCTTTGTCCTTGCTTGCCCTAACGAAGTATCTCCTTATGCTAGAGGAGGTTAAGATTCCGCTGTGGGGAAGAGGAGTACCTGGGCTGGTGGAAACATTCAAATGATTTAGAATCCAGCCAATCTGCATTACATAGCCAAGACTCCTGGTGGACTTAGGAGTGACCATTTCGTATAGGGTATCAAAACAAATACGTCCCCAATTTATCCGATCACCTCTCACAATAGCGCCCATCATGTCGATCTTAGATCGAGTTAGGCTGTCAAAATTTCCCCATTTTGCTTGAAGCGCCTTAAAGGTAATATCACAAAGAACCCAATATTCGCATTTCATGGACTTCTTCTTCCCGTTGAACTGTACCGGCATATCGGTATCAGAAAATATCATTTGAAGCTTGGATGTCGAGGTGTGAGAGAGTTCTTTCGAGAAATCATGGCCCCTTGTTGGAAGTTTTAGAACCTCAGCGAATAGGCTTTCGGAGATAGTGAACTCTACCTCGTTGACTCTGGCCTTGATAGCAATGTCCATTAACTTCGTCTTGTTGAAGAACTCACAAATGGTCTCCAGATAGTAGAACGTCGGTCCATCCAGAAAGTTTCTTAGGCCGAATTCTTTGATAGATTGGATTAGCTTCCGCATCTCGACCGATCCTACATGATTAATACATTCGAAGTTTACCTGAAAATGTGATTAAACAAGGCATTATCTCTTCCCATTTTGCAGTTGAGAGAAGAAGATGAAGAAGTATAGTTCTAGAGAGAAGTTGGAGCTTTAGAGATTTTTCAGGGTTTTGTAAAATAAGATCTGATCCTGAAATCCGGCAAAATAAGATCTAATCCCTTCCTTATATATGATATATTGTGCCGGTTAAAAGATTTATTTCCAAAACAGGTAATGAACCATCACTTTTTGACATGTGACCCTACGTTCCCCCAAAATCGGCAAAAATGGTTCCTTATTTGAAAAGTGGATCATTTCCCAAGACAAAAATAACCGTTTAAGCCTTAATTAATGTTCTTAAAAGCATCATGTATTAACTGCATCTTAAATAACCATTTCAAGCATGTCGGTTCAATGTTTTAACCTTTAAATAATATGTTTCATCAAGAACATATATTAAATGCAAGTTTTAGAAAATAACTTCATCAATAAAAATGTCAAATCAGAATATAACCGGTTTTTATGACAAAATAATTGGTTTACATTTACTTAGATTAAAATAAATTAAAAAACTTGAACATCCTAGACTCAATCCCTTCTAATATCTACTGCCTCGATCCTATGAATCCAACTAACGACCTTTTATTTGGTCAGAATGTTGGATGGGCTCACAGAAGTTCCCAGTCTGAGATTGAGGTTGAGGGAAAGAAGGAGGCTACTGATCTGAGGAATATAACTGATCATCGTTCGAGGTGAGGAAACTATTTTCTTCAAATTCTCGAAAATGATAAAAGACTAGTTGATTGGAGTGCCATAGACTATGGCGATCATAATTTCGAATATTTTCTTAGTGTAGAAGTGAGTTGATTCCTTTGTTAGGATATATCTACCAACTATGTCGCTAAGGATCTGGATATGATGACATAACCTGAATTTGATTCCATGAGTTTCTACAGAAATCCAAGAGATTGAGAAGATAAAGGACATCTCTTGAATGACATTATCTAGGGATGGAGGGAAGTCGGAGAAACCTTTGGTGGGGAGATCAAAGAGTTGATTAAAGTCTTCCTCTTCAACCGTGATGGATTCTCCTCTCGCCCTTAATACGATTGAACCATCAACTACTTTAGCGTTTTTGAAGAACTCAATGACTTCTTCTTCAAAGATCCTGTGGGATCCTTAAGGAATTTTCGCAGTCTAGTAGTTTCCATAGATTCAAACACGACTTCACGAGTTTCACAGTCGTCAAAAGTTAGAACTGAGTCGAAATCGACAATAAGAGAGGTGCGAGCGGATGCTAGATTCATTTTGATGGATAAATCTTGAAGAGGGAGTGTTTAGGCTTTGGATAGATCTGATGGAAACTTGTTGTGAATTGTTCTCAGATAAGTCGTTCTTAAATAGGCATAAGAATCCGATTGAGGGTCATCCGAGAGTCTATTGGTCGAAGAGATTTAACCGGTATGATGGTCATTAAGAGATATTTCTTTTCACGTTACCCGAGGAATCACTTTTTGAGTATTGAACAGGAATTGATTTTGTGAGATAACTTTTCAGGGAATATTTCCAAAAGGTTCAAAAGAGTAACTGACCGGTCAAAATGACCGGTCAATTTTCTGGGCGAAAAACCGAACCGATCGGTTTTTTGAGAAGCGACCGCTTCTCCTTGAGAATATGCCCTAGATTTTATGAAAACAGAGAGCATAAATGAAAGTCGGATTTCTTACTTAATTTCAGCACTTTCATTAATACTAGTGACACAATAGTTAAATAAAAAACATTTGCAGAACTGGTTCATAAAACAAAATGACCGGTTTTCTTTCGAACGAGGACATTTTATAGATTTGAATTCTAACACTACTGGCTTAGTGATCTTAGATTCATCTCTTTTCTGATTCTTGCTCTCCCCACCCTTTCAATATAAACTTGCACTCTTTCTTTTGTGAGAAGTTGAGATGTATGAAGTATGGCTCCAGGACTGAGATGGATCTCGATGTCGAAGAAAAGACCACATAGCTGGGGTGCATAGTCGGTCATCATGTTCCCTGAAGAGATTATTTTTTTTTCAGATTATCGAATATCACCTTCGACCAGTTTATGGGAATACCTTTTGTGATGACAATCATCTTCTCAAAGGTCTTTTTAGAGTAGAGATTGGATGATTCCTTGATGAGAATGTTTTTACCAACAATCAAACTAAGGATCTGAAATTTGGTTTGTAGATGTGATTTAGCTCCATGAGTTTCGATTGGATTTAAAGAATGAGAGAAGCGGTGAAGCATATCATTGATGACTTCACTTGAAAATGAGAAATTAGAGAAGTCTTCAGATGGAAGCTCGCATCTTCGTGCGAAATCTTTTTCATTGAAGATGAATTGTTTGCCTTGAACCGTAGCTATGATAAGGTCCCCACGAATCACCTTGGCTTTCTTGAAGAATTCAAGAACTACCTCGGTGTTGATAGAGCAGTGGTCCTCAAGGAATGGTCTTAGACTGGTCGCTTCAAGGGACCTGAACATAAAGGAGACTGGCTCGTCTACACAAGATAAAACAAACTCGAAGTCTACAAGGAGAGTGTTATTGAAAAGGGCTAGATTCATCTTTTGAAGATAGTCTTTTGTTGAGAGAGGATTGAAGTGAGTTGTTAGGTAATGTGAGAGGGTCATTATATAGAGGAATTGCAGCTAGATACTGTTGGATAAGAAAGCATCCTAGACTTCAATGGAAAAATAAATGTTGTCATTTATTTCCATAAAGATGATTCTTTACTAGGATGTTAGTCTTTCCAATTTAAACAGTGATATACATATGTTTTCACGTTATTTGAGGAATGAATATTTTCTTTTTCACAAGGAATATATTTAAACAAATACTGATAAACACTAACCAGCTGTCCCATTTTGAATGGAAAATGAGACTACCGAAGTTTCATGTAAGTAACTGGTTGGCTATATGTAATTTAGGTTTTAATAAGATTGGTTATTTGATCCTAAAGAAAAACCACTTTCACTTGAAGCCGGAGATTTTACCGTGCGGTAGTTGTTCAGTTAAGAAATAACCGATCAGTTCACCAATTTACTTAAGTAGTTCGGTTTCGTTTACACTTGTTTCGGTATAATGATTCTACCGGTTTCAAAAGGAGGCATTTGACCAGTTTTATTTGTCTAAGACTTTTCCTTCTAAATTTATGAACATAATAAATAGATGTGAATGTTCGACTAGTTTTTGAAATATACCGAAATTTGAAAGAGCCGATCGGTTTTATGAAAATACTGAAATCATGGTTTTCTACTAAGATGACATATTTGATAGGCAAGAGATTCTCCCTAAGAGCATGCTTGGTTTTTCATGAATACAGAATGCAGAGTGTTCTTCTTTTTAAGGAAGTTTCTCCCTAAATGCATGCCGATATGTCAAAGAAAAATAGATTCAATCAATAACAACAAGACCCAAGATATTTCTAAAGTGAGTAAACTTAACCTCCTAGAGTGGCTTGGTGAAAATATCGGCCACTTATTAATGTTGAGACATATTCCATCCGAATATGTTTCTATGTCACATACTCTCGGATAAAATAATGTCGGATATCAATGTGTTTTGTCCTTGAGTGCAACACCGGATTATATGTGATTGTAATGACGCTTGTGTTGTCACAAAATATTGGGGACTCTTCAGATGCAATATCGAAATCCCTTAGCTGTTATTGAATCTAGAGAAGTTGAGCACAACAGCTATCGGCTGCAAGATACTCTACTTCTGTCGTTGAGGTTGCAATAAATGTTTGCTTCTTGCTGTACTAGGATACGAGTCGGTCACCTAAGAACTGGAAAGTCCCGCTGGTACTCTTTCGATCTACTTTGCACCCTGCGTAATCTGCATTAGAATAACTCGTCAAATTGAAACTGGAATCTTTTAGATACCACAGTCCTACATCTTGGGTGTCTTTAAGATATTTCAATATTCTTTTAGCAGCAATATAATGAGATTGTTTAGGATTAGCCTAAAATCTCCCGCATACTCCAACCACAAATAGAATATTTAGTCGGCTTGTTGTTAGGTAGAGAAGAGATCCGATGATTCCACGATATGTCGTGATGTCAACACTTTGACCATCTTCATTTTTATCTATCTTGATCGAGGAGCTCATTGGAGTTGAAGCAGCAGAACAACTTTCCATGCCAAATTTCTATAGTAGCTCTTTTGTATATTTGGCTTGATTGATGAATGTTCCTCCTTCAATCTACCGAACCTGAAGACCTAAGAAGAAACTCAACTCTCTCATCATACTCATTTCAAATTTGTTAGTCATCATTTTAGAGAATTTATCACACAATTTTGGATTAGTTGAACCGAAAATGATATCATCTACATAGATCCTATGGTGAAATCGTGATCAAATAGAAACTTTGTTAGTGTATTGTACCATGCTCTAGGAGCTTGTTTAAGACCGTAAAGAACTTTGTCCAATCTATAAAATGACTAATTAAAGAATAATTTTTAAAACCATTAGGTTGTTCAACGTACACCTCTTCATTTATGACACCGTTAAGAAAGACACTTTTGACATCCATTTGAAAAACTTTGAAATTTTTGAATGCAGCAAATGCTAGAAAGATTCTAATGGACTCTAGTCTGGAAACATGAGAAAATGATTCTTTAAAATCAATGCCTTCTTCCTGTTTGTATACTTGGGCCACTAGTCTAGCCCTATTACTCATAATTAAACCGTTTTCATTGAGTTTATTTCGAAAGACCCATCTAGTTCCAATGACATATTTATTAGCTGGTCTTAAAACTAGATTACATACTTTGTTTCTCTAAAATTGGTTTAGTTCCTCTTGTATTGCTAGGATTCAATCGGGATTCAGCAATGCTTCATCCACCTTTTCGGTTCAATTTGTGAAATAAATGCAGAATTTGTATATTTTCTAACAGTTGATGCCTAGTTCTGATGGGTGTAGAGGGGTTACCTATAGTTAGCTTAGGAGGATGATTTTTGTTCCATTTAAAGTTTGGTCCTAAAATGCTTTATAACCGACCAATTATTTAATCAAGGTTAGATAGACCGGTAGACTGATCAGTGTCAGGATGACCGATTTCCTTAGCATTTTCTGAGGCATCAACTTCCTATTATGGAGCAACTTGATCTTGCTGAACTTCGGCGTTGTCAACCGGTTGATCATAAGCGAATCTTCGGTAAACCAGAACTTCATCTTCACTATCAGATTGAATGTTCAAATTTTCCAATCTGTTAGATAGATCAATGGTTGAGGAAGTATTGCTTTCAATAGATTCATCAAATACAACATGTGATGATTCCTCAATAGTAAGAGTCCTATTATTATAAACTATATATGCTTTACTAGCTTCAGAATATCCTAACATGATACCGACATCCGATTTAGCGTCAAAAGCGGTCAAATAGTTTTTGTCATTGTTATGAATGTAACACTTACAACCAAAGATCCTAAAATACCGGATATTAAGAACCTTGTCATGGTAAGCCTCAAAAGGCATTTTATTAAGACGTTTATTTATCATGGACCGGTTTTGAGTATAGCATGCAGTATTGATAGCCTCTGCCCAGAGTTTTTGAGCGACACCCGAATCGGCTATCATGGATCTTGTAGCTTTCTTGAGGGTTCGGTTTCTCCTCTCAGCTAATCCATTTTGTTGAGGAGTTCTAGCATTAGACAACTCGTGTCTAATACCAGATTCCTCAAGATATGAAGTTAGAATCCTATTAGTAAATTTAGTATCTCTATCACTTCTGATTTTGCTAACACGTACATATTTTTCATTTTGTACTCTTTTAAACATCTTAATCAGATTTGGGGTAGCTTGATTTTTGGAAACTAAGAAAATAACCCGAGTAATGCATTTTGAATTGATGTGTTCCCACTGGCTTCCACCATCATCCGTTAGTAATGCCTTTGAATCTCATTGCTTTGACTGTTTGACTAGTGATCTTCCCTTTGGTTCTGATCGGCTGGCTTTCTATCGTCTCTTAGTGGCTTTCGACATTCCGACCTGTAGTGACCTAATGCATCACAATTAAAACAGTGAATGTTAGATTTATTATAGTTAGAGTAGTTGTAGTTGTATGAGTTGGTAGGTTGGTTCTTCTTCATGAAATTTCTAAACTTCCTGTCAAGCATGGCCATTGCATCATCATTGAACTATTCAGTCGATTTGACAGGTACTAGAGCCACCAGTTCCACGGAGGTCACCAGAGCTCTAGTAGTTGTTGACGCTGAAGCTTCATCTTCGTTTCTTGATTTCATTTCGAACTCATATGCTTTCGGATCTTCAAAGACATCATGCAACTTCATCTAATGAAGACCTTTTGATTCTCTCATCACCATGGTTTTGATATCCCAAGCGCTAGGAAGTGATCTTAGAGCTTTGAAAATCGTCTCTTTGTTGTCGTATTTCTTTCTAAGAAGTGAGAGTTCATTCACAATACTTGTGAAACGGTCACCAAATTCCTTCATTGTTTCTCCGGAGCGCATCTTGATATTTTCAAACTTTTGAGTAGCTGCCATGATCTTTGTTTCCTTGGTTCTCTCGTTTCCTTCGTGAAGTTGGATAACTGTCTCCCACACTTCTTTTGTAGTAGTGAATTCTCTGATCTTGGCGAAAGTGTTTTTGTCCAAGGTTTTGTAGATGGCATTTCTGCCGAGATTTTCAAGGTTGTTCCTTCTTCTGTCCTCAGATGTCCATTCGCTCCTATCCTTGTCAATCGTTATTGGACCGTCAGAGATGATGAACATCATTTCATCGTCTATGGTAGTTAGGTACATTTGCATGCGTAGCTTCCAATTTATGAAGTCTTCGCTTTCGAGTAGTGGAGCCTTTTCGATGTAAGACATGTTGACGTCTGGTTGCTTGAGTATAGAGACTAGTTGCTCTAATACCACTTGTTAGGATCGGGATCGTTGAAGGAGATTAGGGTCTTGCTAGGGTGAATGCTTACACACACACTAGTTGATAATAACCATGTTAGAGGTTAATATTAGTTTCTATACTTCGCAAGTTGTCATAAACTCTTGAACCGAGTTTAAGCGCGGAAATGTTCGTTTCAACTTGAAGCAACGAGTGCACGGTTTAGTCAGTAATAAGAGAACACAAAGTAAAAGGAGAACACAATACAAGATTTATGAATGTTCAGAGATAAAGCTTCTACGTCACCCCCTTCTTCTCAAACTTTGAGAAGGATATTCACTCAAAATATTCAGACTGTTTACAATTCTTATGTCGAACACCCGAGGCTTATTTACTGCTCGTTTTCGACCTCTCAATAAAGTTCACTCTGTTGAACAAAAACAAATTCTATCAACTTACAATTCTCACCACTCACACAGAATAGATGATATTGTAATACACTTGAGTTTCTAACACACTGTTTGAAAGCTTGAATGATTTGATAACAATAGATGAAAAGCAATAAGTACGGTTGTGGAGATTGTCAACAGGATTGCTATTGTGTGCTAGGTTGTTGATCCGGTTGAGCTCTATTCTCTTAAATAAAGAATATGACAACGGTCATATTCTTCTCTATCAACGAATATATTTCTTTGATGGTACTTCGTTTCTTGAAACTGATTGATTGAGGATCGGTAGAGTACAACTTTGGGATATCCTCTGATCTTGTTTGATATAAGTCAACATGGCATTAATTTGATTAATGATTTCTGAGGAGCAGATCAGCATACAGATTTGTCTTCTAATGATTTGGCTGTCTAGAATAATGTGATAAATATCTGCTCCAAGTGGACTGTGTTGGCCTTAACCGAAATAGTGGTATGAATTTATTTGACAGACTTCTGCTCCCAAGAAGGTTTCATCAGACTTGTATTAAAACGACAATAATACAGTTTGGATATGTGAAGAATCCCTTCTGTAATTACCAAATTGGTTTTGTCTAGCACTAAAAAGGAAACTGCCAGCTGCGCTTAGCATAAGGCTATTTTAGCATAAAACCGGTTCTGATTCTTGGATTTTATCGGTCAAATTGCCGATCGGATTACCGATTTCTCCTTCGTGGAGTAAAAATCGGTCATTCTACTGATTTCGTATAATACCGGATAGACTACCGGACTAACTGCCGATTGCGCTGTCTTTTATAAGCCGAAGATACTACCGGTCAACTTGCTAAGCGGTAAAGCCGATTTTGATTACCGAACCGATCCACTACCGGTTCTTCTTCTTATAAATGACTGATCATAGAGTTGATCCGATAATACCGATTTGCAACATCTTTAGACTACCGGTCGGATTACCAGTTCTGCTTCATACCATATCACCGATAAGTCTACCGGTCAACTGATTGAGCGGTAAACCCTATTTTCATTACCGGTTGCACCTCTTTGATAAATAGTCGAACTGATAACCAGTTGCGCCATCTTTTATAAGTCGAAGATACCGGTTTCAGTTCTGTTGAATTTTGCATTTGTCTTTTAAGGAAAACCGAACATCTTTACTTTTCAGTTTCCTTTATCCTGCACAAAAATTAACTTGGTTAATACTTTTATATAATTAATTACTTACTAATTAATTATTTAATTTATCTAACACTATGATTATCTCTATCTTCCAAAATTTACGGGTACTTTATTGAGATCTGTAAAACGTTATTCTCAAGATTTATCCTTGTTAAGATAATCACCAAGGAAATATCCATAAAACAATGCTTGAAAACACATCAACGAAATACTATACACATCATCACCATGGCAATCCAACAATTAGCATGCTACAGGTTCTATCTTTCTAAACACCCTCATTATAAATTAGATAAGATACCATGATGTTAGATGTCATACTCAAATCATCGTTTTCAAAAACCAGTTTGTTGTATTAAAACTCGATTTGAGAGTGGAACTCTATAAGCACTAAAAATCTACCTACCCAAATTATAAAATTAAAATAATTATTTTAATTTATTCTTGAATAAATAAAATCAAAATAATTAACCCTAAGACCAAAACCTAATTAAAATCTAATTAATTAAGAAAAATGGTCAAAGCAAAAAATAAAATTATTTGGGATAAATGTTGTACTCATTTTATCTTACAATAATTTTAGAAAAATCAAGCGATTAAAATAAATAATTTTCCAAAAATTATTTATTTAATCCAAAAATAAAATAAAATAAAATAAATTGACAAAATATTTGTCATGTTTATTGTAATATTTTGTGTATTTTAAAGATCAAAATGAAAGTTAAAAGGGTGGAAGGAAAAACAATTTCAAACAAACCCTTGTGTTTTAAAATAAAAATTAAAGTCAAAAGGGTGTAGCAGAAATTCAAAAGAATGGTTATAACCATTGGATGGACATTGGATTGTCATCAAACGGCTAAAAGTAGAACGTGTTTCCCTCTACAGCAAAAGAAGACGCGCACTTGAAGTAGTGGGTCATCAAACGGTCACTCCAATGCGGACGGAACGCTCGCCCCTTGACGGAATGCTCTGTGTTCGCCAACAACGACCAAAACGATTCTGTTTCGTCTACGACTGTCTTATTCATCCCGAACGCCAAAAAGATAAGAACGGAAGCCATTTTTGTTTTTTCAAAGATAGAACTCGTCTGTTAGTCCACCATTTCGGATGATTCAAATGGTGAAATGATCACCCTACCATGGTGATTATTTCCCTACATCTATAGGCATGAATCAACAATTTCGAAGCCAAGAGATCTAGTCTCCAACTTCCAATCTAAATTTTCAGAAAATCCGTCATTAAAGCTCAAACTTGCTGGATTTTTTGAAATTCTATGTAAGGCCTTAAGGCTTGAATCTAAGCATCCCCAAAGCTACATTAAGGTCTAAGAAGTGTTCTCCAATACTTGTTAAGCTTTTAATCATCCTTAAATTCATACTTCCAGTTTTAAATTGAAATTTTTATATTTCAGTTTTCATTAGTTTGTATGGTTTCTGGTTTTTGAATTTAATGATTGGAAATCGATCTTAGTATCATTTATGAGCTTTTTTGTGAAAGCCAAAACCGATCAATCGGTCTTAAAAAGAAAAACCCAAATTTGAAATTGAAAAATCCAAAAATCATGATTTATATTCTTGGGTTAATCCTCAAGAACAACAACTTAAAAAGTTTCTCAACATGTTTCTAATGATGTTGGACATCTACTTGCATCATGTTTGATCCATCCCGATCATGTTTGAACAAAATCAAAATTTATAAAATAAATGAAAATCTTGAGTTCTTGAACTGATTCAAATGAACAATCAATGTTCATATTTTGGTATCAATCATGTATATGAAATATAAGGAGGCTGTTGGAAAGCTCTTTACACTTTAAAACAACTTTAAAACCCAAAACTTGATATTTGGCCATAAACTGTTTTGAATGAATTAATCATCACCCATGTCGATTGCTACTTTGGGATGATGTTCTAAATATTCATGGGAGTTATTGTAAATCCTCATATTATTAAAATTTGAACTCAAAATTAATTTTTTTTAATTAATTTTATAAGTTGTCAAAAATTATCTAAATTCTTGTAAAACAATGTTTTATTATAAAAAAGAATCCTGGCAAGCAAACCGATGTTGAATTCTCGAACTTCGAGCTTCCATGGAACCGAAAGGGGTTTTCTAACGGTTCCAGCGGTGAAGGAAGGATACAAAGCTTGCCTAATTTTTATTGTGTATGTTCGTTCTTCTTAATGAGTTTTTTCCATGCTTATTTATGTGGTTGCAAAAAAAGATCGATCATCGAATCACTTTTATAAGAAACATTTAAATATGCTAAGGAAGCTACCAAAATAATTGTTAATGATCATATTTTTCATATAGTTGTATGATTGCGAATTAGTTGTTGCTTGCGAATTAGTTGCTGCTGAGAGCCAGTTCTACAACAGGACATGTGGGGAAATATCAATTCATTACCCGTTTGGTACCACTAAAGCATGTTATTTAGCTAACGACACCTACCATGGTCAAAGCTTTCATTTGACATGAAAGGACAATGGCGAATTATATTGGTGGACTGAAGAAGAAGTAACCACTCATCTAACATTCCAGATCAGCCAAATCAATGTTTCTACTCGACATATCAAAATTTTAATGAACAACATTGAAGAAGACTGTTATAATGAGTCCGGGAAACTTCAATCCATCCGAATAAATGATCGGTGGACCATAGGTTCATTCGTTGTGTCAACTATAAAAAACAAGTTCACAGTTTTGGGATACGATACATATGGTCAAATGGAGAACCAAAATATTGGCATATGACGTTTTTCACCGTCTGTACGTCCTACTGTCCTATTGTGCCAACCTCACTAACTTTCAAGACGGAAGGTGTGATGATTTAGGGTGTTGTCAAGTCTCGATACTCAAAATACAGTCTTTGAGAAATAAAGTTCTCAATTTTTACAATCATTCCAAGGTGGTCGGCTTTAATCATTGTGGTTACGCTTTTATTGCAGATATAAGCGTCTACCATTTCTCAAGCAAGCATCTCAAGAAAAAGTTGCCTAAGGAGGACCAAATCGGTGGTGCTTGAATGGGGCTGCAAGTGATAAGACGTGCGACGAGGCGACCATGGATGTTAAGATATGTACTTGCAATCAAAACACAGAATGTTTGGAAGTTCAAAATGGGGTAGACTATATGTGCAAATGCCTCGACAAATACAATGAGAACCTCTATCAGGGTTGTTAAGGTACTAACTAATTAATTATACCCACAAAACCTCAATTAATTTACTTTTTTAACGATTAACCCTATTATAACGTTCTTATTATGGTGCAAATATTAACGAATGCAACGACCCAAAGATTAATGACTGTGAGAAATCTATAAAAATGAAAAGGGGAGTCATCAGTGTTCTTGGAATATCATGGCAATGACAGGAAAGGTGGGATTGATTGTTCAAGGGCTTTCCCATTGGTGGCTATAGTTCTTCTCGATAAGTTAAAATTAACATTTGAAAACAATATTTGTTTCAAAGTTAAATTTAATTAGACATGTTTGAGTGGCATGCAAATATTTGGATGAGCTTAATATTCTTATTCGTAGTATTTATTTAGGTGTATCATTTGAAAAAAATCTAATGAAAATCAAACAAAGTTTCTTTCAACAAAATGGGGGCTTCATTATGCGAAATCAATGCTCATTGTGTCAAGTATTGTCTTTTACATAAATTTGCAAGATATTTACCGCCCATGAGTTAGAGGTAGCAACCGAATTATACAACAAAACTAATATCCTCGGAAAAGACGGTTTTGACACTATTTATAAAAAAGTTCTTCCAAATAAAATAGTTTTTGTTGTCAAGGTGTCAAAAAACATGCAAAAAGGCCACCCTGAACAATTCATCCCCGGTGAGAAGAAGGGTCAAGTCGAAGAATTCATAAACGAGGTCATCATTTTATCGTAAGTCAATCACGACACATAGTCAAACTACTGTCAGTTGTTTAAAGACCGAAGTGCCCTTATTAGTTTACGAGTAAATCTCAAACGTAACTTTACACAATCACATACATCATAAAAATGATAAGATCAGTTCTCACCTCATGTCTTCTTGGGAAACTCATTTGAGAATAACCTCGGAAATCGTTAATGCTATATCCTATCTACATTTGTCGGCTTCCATTCCCATCATTCATAGAGTATAAAGTATGAAAACATCATCTTTGATGAAAATTGTACTGTTAATGTCTTTGATTTTGGTGCATCAAGATTGGTATCCATTTATACAATGGCTTTATTGATAGTGGTGCAAGACACTCTCATATACCTAAACCCCGAGTACTTGCAATCAAGTCAATTGATTGATAAGAGCGATGAGTATAATTTTGGTGTAATTCTAGCATAATTACTCACTAGTAGGATCGTCCTTCGGCTTGATTGCGATGATTTGAAGGATAAGAATTTAGCAATATATTTTGTCTCCGCATTGAAAGATAACATATTGGCTAAAATTTTAGAAGATAACATACTCAAACAAAAAGCTTTGATCAGATCAAGGAAGTAGCCAATATAACAAAGATGTGTTTGATGGTGAGGGGAGAGGATCGTCCTTCAATGAAAGAGGTGGCAATGGAGCTTTGAAGGCTTGAAATTAACAAGAAACACCCTTGTATAGAAGACAACACTAGGAGACCATATGTTTGATTGACACGTTAGAAACATCAAACTCATCCGCATTTGGGGAGACAAGTTCATTCGCATTTGGGGAGACAAGCGACCGGCATAGAGATGGACTAACATGATACACAAGAATAAATAGGGAGTATCCAACAAGTCCGTGAAGGTAATTCAGGTTCTTAATTGTTAGAATTTGTCTCAGTTTGAAGTGCACAATGTTTAGCAGATGTCGTTTTTAATTAAAAAAAACATGTGTTAAATATTATATGCACTTAGAACTTAGACAAATTCTAACAACTAATAGTCTGGATTACTTCTCTATACTTATTCGATACCCTATTTATTCTTGTGTATCATGGTATCACATCTCTATGTCGGTCGCTTGTCTCCCCAAATGCGAATTAACTAGTTTCCCCAAATGCGAATGAGTTTAATGTTTCCAACGTGTCAATCAAACATACGGTCTCCCTAGTGTTGTCTTCCATGCAAGGGTGTTTTCCTATTAATTTCAAGCCTCTGAGCTCTATTACAACCTCTTTCATTGAAGGACGACCATCTCTCCTCACCATCAAACACATCTTTGTTATATTGGCTACTTTTTTGACCCAGTCAAAGCTTTCTTGCTTGAGTATGCTATCTTCTAAAATTTCAGCCAATCAGTTATTTTTCAACGTAGAGAGAAAATAAGTTGTTAAATTCTTATCCTTCAAATCATCGTAATCAAACCGAATGACGCTCTTACCGATGAGTAATTCTACTAGAATTACACCAAAACTATACACATCGCTCTTGTCGGTCAATTACTTGTTTACTAGTACTCGGGGTCTATGTATCCGACAGTGTCTTTCACCACTGTCGATAAAATCGTTGTATCAATGTATACCAATCTCGATGCACCAAAATCATAGACTTTTGTTACAAAATTTTCATCAAAGAGGATGTTTACAAACTTTATATCTCTATGAATGATGAGAATGGAAGTCGACGAATGTAGATAGGATATACCATTGACAATTTCCAAGGCTATTCTCAAACAAGTTTCCCAATAAGACATGAGGTGAGAACTGGTCTTATCATTTTTAGGATGTATGTGATCGTGTAAAGTTACGTTTAAAATTTACTCGTAAACTAATAAGGACACTTCGGTCTCCAAACAACATCGATTAGTTTGACCATGTGTCGGTGATTGACTTGTGATAAAATAATGACCTCGTTTATGAATTCTTCGACTTGACCTTTCTTCTCGCCAGGATGAATTGTTCAACGTGGCCTTTTGCTTATTTTTCGACACCTTGACAACAACAATTATTTTATTTGGAAGAACTCCTTTATAAACGGTGCCAAAATTGCCTTCTCCGAGGATATTAGGTTTGTTGTATAGTTCGGTCCTACCTCTAATTCATGGGCGGTAAATATCTTTGCAGTTTTTGTAGAAGACGACCCTTGACTCGATGAGAGTTGATTTTGCATAATGAAGCCCCCGTTTTGTTGAAAGAAACTTTGTCTAAGTTTCATTAAATTTTTATTTTTTTTACCAAATGATGCACCCAAATAAACACCATGAATAAGAATATTATGCCAATCCCAGGACATATATGCTACTCAAATATGTCTAATTAAATTTATTTTTCATACAAACATTGTTTTCAAATGTTAATTATAAGTTACCGAAAACAATTATAGCCACCAATCCTACATTTCCTGACATTGCCATGATATCCCCATGAGCAATGATGTCTCCCTTAATTAATCTTTAAATTCGTTAATATCAACACCATAACAAGAACGTTATAATAGGGTTAATCATAAAAAAAGTAAATTAATTGAGGTTTCGTGGGTATAATTAATTAGTACTGTACGCATGTTTTTTTGTTTCGTTTCTCCTTTTAGCATATGCCTTTTGAATTGACATGTGTCTTTTGAATTGGCCCGTACAGGTTTTAAATCGATACACTCGTGTATGTATCGATCTAATTGACTTTAGAGTCGCCACTTTAGTTTACTTCCCAAAGAAAATAAAGAAAACAATCAGAGATTCATTTTAAGAGTTCGGTGTTTGGTTACGTATTAAGAAAGGGCATACGACGCTGTCATATATGCCTATCTTTACAGACAGTCTCTACTCCTAAGTAATTGTCCAGTTAATGTTTGAAGGATTGTTACGTTTTCGTTCTGAGTTCAGAACTCTTTTTGCTTGTATGAGAAAATCTTAATCATTTTATATAGTGACTAATCCTATTCATGAGGTATTTGACAAGGATATAACAATAAAAAGCATGTAACACGATTTCCGTGAGAGAACGAATGAGCGTAAGGGATGAAAATAAGAATTCAAATCAAGGATGGAAAGTTTATTCTTTTGAACAAAGGAGAGAAGAGAATGAACTAATCCAAGGTCCAAGTGTTTCCCCTTTTAAAATTTTAAAACTAAAGAAAACTCCGAGTACAACACGTTTAAACGAGTCATTTTCAAAAATAATTCTCAAGATTCCCAAAACTTCACATAATAGTAAAGAAATCGAGTTTGGAATTTTCAGAGTTATAGAACTCCGAATATGACACTTCAAGGATAAACATTTTTCCAAACGGGTCCCAAAAATTCAAAAAAAAAAAAAATGTTTCAAGGAAATAATAATTTTTTAATTTTTGGGAAATTTTGAAAGTGGTTTGGATTTTTGAATCCTCATTTTAAAGTTGTTTGTTAAAGCTGGAAAACAAACATGACCTTAAATTTATTTATTTATTAGTTTTTTAAAGTTTTAAATTAAAATAAAAGGAAAAAAAACCCAGGGGCCCAATTGAAAGGAGGGAAGGAGTTCAGGGACTACTATAATTTCGAATTAATAAATTAATTCGAAATTAAAGTTTTTAGGTTATTTTAAAAATAAAAGAAGCCCAAGGGTTTCTTTGCAACTTCGACAGAAATTGGAGGAAATAAATATAACAGAATTAGAAAGAAAAAAGTCTTCCGGCTCTCCGCCCGTCTCCGGCGACTCCTCCGACGATGGCGATTTCCGGCAACAACAACGACCTCTGAAGCAATGCGTCGCCTGAGTGCCCAATACGACGCATCTCCACGGAGTTGTTCATCTTCATCGCCGCCTATCCGATTCCTCAATCACCGAAGAACAGAATCAAGATTATTTCCCCAAATCTTAGGGTATTCGAATGGGCGTCGTCCCTCTGGATCGCGAAGTCCCCAGCCGCGACGGTTCGTCTCGTCGCCTGGAACTCTTCTGCACTTTGGAGCTACGCTTACACTACTCACACAATCGAAGAGCACCTTAAAGAGCTCGACTGAAGAAAACAGTCTTTCTTTTGTCGAATACTTCGATTTCTCAATTTCAGCAGACGTGGACTGGAATCCTAAAACAGAAAGCACTCTAATCCTAATATAAATCCAAGCTAAGCTATTCTTATTCAATGCAGCTAACAACAGATAATGTTTAACCAATACAGTATATTCATTCATTGCAGCAGCAGGTAATCTTATCAACTAATGAATTTAATCGGAACTTTCAATAAGTAAATGGCATCTGTGTACAGAACCACCGATGCCTCAATCAAGTTGTAACAAGCTACATTGAATTGGCGACTCACCTGAATGAAGAAAGCAGGCAGACGAAAAGGAAGAACTGAATTCGGGTAGACGTTTCTGCTGTTCCTCTTGTTTTTTCTCCTCCTCTGATGCGATCCTCTTCCTCAAATACTTACTATCCAAGTACTTCTATTGCTCCCACGCCACAAGCAAGGCTGGAAATCAAGGACGTCCATGAACGAATCTCTCTAGACATTCGTCGGTCGGTTAATCGCAGATCTATATTCTGAACGGAGCTCGGCCCTTCATTAAAGTCAGGTCCAAATATGGTAAAACTTAGCTTATAAGTCCATCTGTACTCTCTATCAACAGTCTAGCCAGATGAAGAAAAAAAGTCCAAATGAAGGAAAAAGTTTGGTCAATTCCATCTGCCCAAACACTATACATCATTCATTAGAACCGGCTCAGTATTTGTTTCAAATATAAAGACAAAAAAAACTGACCCCCCATGATGGGCATTAGGAAATACTGATTTCAGGACATGAATTGTATCGGTCTTCTTTGTAAAATTCTTTATATCAATAACACCTTTCAGCTGTTGGAGTGCAATAGTAATTGAAACTCCCTCCATGAAAGCCAACAATGGCAGCATGATGAGAAAGAAAGTCAAGTCAAGAACCCAACCTAGATTCAGAAGTAAAAAAAAATTAAAAAGGGTTTGGTTCGGTTTGGTTCTATAAGAAGAAGAGCTTATCTAAAGAAGCCAAGTGTTGCTTTTCTTAATAATATATTTTTCTCTCCTTGCTACATTAATAGACTTATTTTTCAATCATTAGATTCTTTGTGGATAAGACTTTTAAGTTATTAACTATTTATTCTACTAATCTTATTTAAATAAATAAAAAAAATGTATTATTTTAATTATTTATCTTCATTTACTTAATATATTTTCTTTATGATTTATTTATTAAATTTTCAATTTATTTATTTTTATTTCAGTTAATAATTTACTTTTAATTTTATATTTATTAGATTAGTCATTATTTTAATTTTATTTATTTATTTATCTTTTCAAATTTTATAGTTTTTTAATAAATAATTTTATATATAAATTAATAATTCTATTTGTACTAATTATTTTACAATATATATAATTATATATTAAATATATATAATAACTTATTTTAAAATTAATTTACAGTATATTTAAATAAAAATAAATTAATATTATTATTTCTCTCCCTTCTATATTGATTTATTAAATTAACTTTATATAATTTTTTGTTTTGGTTAAAATATTTTTTTATGATACAACATTATAAATTTAACTCATTTTTTAATTTAATTTAATATTTTTTTTAAATAAATAATTATATATATGCATTAATAATTCTATTTGGATTAACTTTTTATAATATATAATTACATATTAAATTTGAAAAATATTTTTACCATAATATTTAATTAAAATTTTTAAATAATTTACTTACAAATTATCAGATGCATGCAGGTGGAGAATAAACTTTGTTATGTTTTTAGGGGAGAAAAATGGTTACATGAGAGTAGACCATTTTTATACATTATCTATATAATTAATTAAATTATTTATTTATTTTATTTATTATTCTTGTTATATATATATATATATATACTTGACAGTGTTATTAATAAGTATTCTTAAAAATTAAGATATGATGTTATATGTGAATGATTAAAGGCTTATTCAAATTGATAGAGTAAGTGTCAATGTATTTGGTAGGGTAAAAACTCTTATACTTACATTTTTTTAATTTATAATTTATATATCATGTTTAGAGTTAGAAAGAAAAGACATAAAAATCTTTATGAGTATCAAAATTATTTATGAAAACAAAAAGGTCATTTCAATGTTACATAAAAGTCATTACTTTACGTTGAGTTAGCATTAAAAATGTTACTTCTAATAATTTCTAATAATTTGACGTTGCACAAAAGCTAATGTTTTACGTTCAGCTAGCACTAAAAAGACTACTTCTAATAAAGTGGAAAAATTATTCTAAGAAATAAAGAAAATGAGGTAAAATACATGTCTATCAATTTTAAATTTCGATATTCTTAACTTTTCAATAAAATAATATAATTTTTATGTATGTTACTATAACTTTTTTTTATTGATTTTTGGGAAAACAGAACCATTTCATTAAAATCTCAAAGATGGGAGGGTCAGAAATCAAAACTAGAAAAACCCTAGTTATGATTAAGGATGACAATCAAAAGACTCTAAAAACTTATTATTAACATTCATACATTCTAAAAAAACAGAGATTACAAACAGAAAAGATTACATTCAAAACTAACCATCTCAACTTGGGATTTTCGCATGTCATCTATCTTCATTGAGAGGTCTTCTTCCCCTTCATCTTCCTCTTCCTCTAACGATAAAAGTATATTGTATTTAAGAGGATGATGAGTTTTGTTGTTTCTCATTTTGAATTCTCTCTTTGTACGAGCCCGTTCTGATTTGATAGAAAGAATTGTTTCTAAGAATTTTAGGGCTTTTATCTTTGTTATCTTCAACTTGAATTTTTGTATTTTTGTCTTCCTTATCTTCAACTTTAGACTCCACATCGATTTTGAAATCTTCTTTATCGGCTTTAGAATTCTCTGTTTCAGCTTTGAAATTCTGGGTGTTTTAATCTTGAGTTTCCTCAACAACAACTTGAAGTTTATCTTCCATTTTAGGCTCAATCTTTTACATTATAAAAAAATTTCTTTTACTCTTCACCTTAATTCTCTTTACTTTCTTTCGTTGCTTTCATTTTTCTCAGAATCCTTCTTTCTTTCTTTTATAAATGTTTGATCTTTGAGTTTAGCCTCCCTTGTTTCATTCTTTTTTTTCTGTTTCCTGAATTTTCTACTATTCTTCTTTAGTTTTATCACATTTATTGTGCAGAAAAGTGTTACAGAAAGCACATTTTTATCGATTTTACTATTATCTTCTAATGTGATTTTTTTCTTTATTTTACTATATTTTTATTTTTTAAAATGTGAATTTGATAAATAGGGAATGAATATTATAAATGCATTCAAAATGAGATAAAATATATATTTATGTATTATAAATTCTGACATATTTATTTTCTTTAATAAAATAATATAGCTTTAATTTATATGTATTTTTATTTTATTTTATTATAATTATTTAATTATGAATTTTTATTTATTTTATTATTAGTTTTTATTATATAATATTTATCAATTTAATTGAATATTTATTAAATGTTTTTTTTGAAATATCTGATCTTTATTATTAATTTTAAATTGAAATGATGTCTTTTAAAATTATAATATAAAATATCTATTGCACAATTTATTTGAGTCCTTACTATTAGTATAATTTTTATCTAGATTGAAAAAATCTTACCTAGTATAATTCATATCCCGTCTTATCAAAATTGAATTTTCTTTCCATACTAACTCCATACTTGAATATTCCCATTTTAATTTTTATAATCTGTTGGAGTCGTTATTGAAGCTTGCGAGTTTTAATAGGTGAATCATGATTACTGATTTAGGATGAAAGTTAATTTTCTAAAATTGGGAAGAAACCAAACTTATTTTAGAAGAAACAAAACCAGGTATTCCCATTCTAATTTCTATCATTATAGTTACAGTTGGCGAGTTTCTAATATTTTACTCTCTCCTATGTTAAAAAAATATACGATACAAAGTTATTAATAAGTTAACATTGCTGCTGTTTTATTATTTTATTAACTTTCTTTTATGTAACATTATTTGAAAATTAATATTGCTTCAAGATGATAATATAATTATTTTTTTAAAATTAATAAAAAAAAGTAAAATGTGATTTCATTTAATTTTTTAGTAAAAAAAGGGACTTTTTAATAAACTCTTATATCATAGTATACAAAAAATACAAAATAGGTGATCAATTTTTGTACCACATATTTTATTTTTGACAAAAAATAATAAAAATAAGATAACTATAAACAGAATTAAAAAAAACAGTAACTATCAAAATTGAGTACATTATCATTATCATGTATTTAGTTTGATGTAAAAACATTGAACAAAATCTTTTGAAGTTTTCTCTACAATGTTTATAAAATTTATTATTTGTTAAAAAAAAAAGAAATTAAATTAAATTAAATTAAAATTATGCTTTCCACAATCTGTGTTTTTCCTCTTAAAATTAGAAAATTAGCATCATCCCTAACAAGTAACAAGCAGACCTCTTGATTAAAGTTTAGCAATCCTCTATTCACTTGAATCTTAAGCTACTTTAATGAGTCAATATTTATTGTTAATATGGTAAACTTGGATATTTGAATTCTTCAATGATGCTAACTTATCTTTTCCTGAACATTAAGTAAATTAGAGATTAATTAGCATATCCATTTGATACAAGTACAATAAGCAAAGAGCTAAGGGGAAGGGAAAATGACCAAAGGATCCAGATTAGCAATGAAATAAAATAAAGGGCAACTTTGTTTGCTTCTCTTCCAATCCATTGCGGTTTGCAAGTAAGGCTTCTTTGGATGTAGTCGCGGAAACACAAAAATGCACTTTTTTCAGTCAACTATCACAACAACCGCGTATAGGGAAACAAACAAGGCAAATAAACAATGAATAATACCAACACCCGAATTCAATTCAACACTTTTCATGGTCCTGCAAGGGGAGCACACCTGCGAACGGCATCTGCGACAGTGAGAAACACGTTCTCCTCCCCAATCAACTCTACAAATTTTGATAAATGCAGCTTCTCTGTCACAACAGGTCCAGGATTTGCTACAGCAAGCTGTTGTTTTTGTTTCAATTCAACACAAACAAACAATCAATCATAAGTGTATGTAACCACTCTTGTCATTTGAATTATCTTAATGGGTTAGCTTGTTTGATAGTATAGTGTTATTTGGAAATAAACTTGGTTTTAGAAGAAAAAATACATTGTTTGATGTAAAAATTAGGTTTTTTGGGGTAATTTGATATTTTGGTTGATGATTTGAAAGATGAAGAGATTGATTGAATAAAGGGTTATTTTTGGATTCATCAAACTAAGGCCCTAATTACCTTGATTTCTTTTTTATGCAGAGACTGGTGTAACGCTTCCAATCCGTGAATGCCACTAGTATCTATGTCGGTTACAGCTACAACATAACAAAACAAACATCAATTCCCGAAACAACAAATGTTTTCTTTAGGGTATAACGCGAAGAACAGCAGCAGCTCTTACGCGACATCTCGATTATCACATATTGAATTCTCTGGTCCTTATCTTTAATCAGTTCTTCCTCCTCAGTTAGCCACCTCAAAGTCCTAGAAAAAATTATTAACTCCCAATGTTTATATTATGAGATAAGAAAACAAACAAAAAACAATACTACCCGAATATACCTCTCACGGATATAGTTAGCATTTGAAAAATAGATCCCGGAATCAACCCTAACAATCAACAGCCCCGGAATCCTAGATGCATCTGGATACTGCAATACATTTCTGTATACCGAAGTTCTCGGAATATTCCCCAGCAAAGCAATCCGAGGCCTAGTCACTTGTAAAAGAATTTTCGCAAACGATATGCATACCTGTAGATAGTTTTTTCTGCATATTAAAATTCGCACTTCAAACAAACAAACAAACAAAAAACATTTGATCAAAAACATACAGAAATTAAGAGGCCAATCTCAACAGAAATGAAGACGACACCAAAGAAAGCTCCCATGCAGGCAAGGAAGTCGAACTTATCGATTTTCCAAATAAGTTTAATTGCATCGATGTCTATTAATCCAAGCACGGCATTAATAATGATGGACGCTAGAATTGCGTTCGGGGTGTACTTAAAAAGAGGTGTTATCACTTCCAAAGTCAACATAACCACCATCGACATCACAATATTCGACACTGCTGTATGGCATCCCGCGTAGTAATTCACAGCCGATCTCGAAAACGATCCTGCCAAACGAAATTAAAAAGAAAAGATCAATTGAAATGTGACGAATAAGTAGAATATTATTTTAGTTTTATTAATGATCGATCTTATATATCCTCAGATAATAATACCTGTTGTCACGTAGCAAGATGACATCGAGCCGATGATGTTCATGGTTCCTAACGCTACCATTTCTTTGTTCCCATCAATATGGTAGTCCTTCATTGCTGCAAATGTTCTAGCAATCGAAACAGCTTCCTATAAACCAACCACAATAACAAATCTTGTCAAGAACACTATACATCTTTCAACCAACAATAGACAACGCTTCAGAAAGAAATTTACCGTAAGTGCGATCAACCCTGCAATAACACCAATCCTGAAACCCACAAATAAATGTTTGCCAGAGAAGAAGATTTTCTGGACAGATGAAGGATTGATGCCCTGTGGGATATGACCCACCTAACAAAAGATGACAGCTAGTTACTAATAGTTTTCCTTTTGTTGGTTAATAATTGCATTCAATTTAGAGATTACTCACAATTTGGACACCTTTCTTATCCGCACGAAAACCATAAACACAAGCTGTCGATATGATAACTGAAATCAAAGGGGCAATTGCCGGAACCCAAAAGAGTTTCTTGTTCTTCTTTCCCTGAATAACCACCGCACCACCATGAGAAAAAGAAAAAAAAACATATAAAGCTTACTAAAAAGAAAGAAACCAAATCTTACAATGAACTTGGCGAGAAGAAGAAAAGCCAAGAACGATACACCTATTAGTATCGTCTCCCAATTCCACTGCCAAGAATAATTCAAAAAAATCAAAACTATCATTAGAACCGGCTCAATATTTGTTTCAAATATAAAGACAAAAAATCTTACCCCATGATGGGCATTATGAAATACTGATTTCAGGACATGAACTATATCCGTCTTTTTTGTAAAAACCTTTATACCAAAAAGACCTTTCAGCTGTTGGAGTGCAATAGTAATTGCAGCTCCTGCCATGAAGCCAACAATGGCAGCATGAGAAAGAAAGTCAATCAAGAAACCCAACCTGGATTCAGAAGGAAAAAAAAAATTAGATTTCAAAAAGGGTTTGGTTTGGTTTGGTTCAATAAGAAGAGCTTACCTAAAGAAACCAAGTGTTGCTTGGGTGATTCCCGCAAAGAATGTAGCTGTAAATGCAAGACTAAGGTAGTTGGCTTTGTCTTTAACTGGATCAATCTCCTTTTGCAGCAAGGTTCCAAGAAGTAGAGACACAACAGCAACTGGACCAATGGCAATATCTCTTGAGCTTCCCATGAATGCATAAACCAAAGGAGGAACAAAACTGCTGTCTGCAACCACCATCAACCGATTTTTTTTGTAAGAATCTCTCTAAATCTCAAATATAATCTTAAATCATCTGTTTCTGAAATTTCTTACAAAGGCCATATTGCACAGGAAGGTTTGCAAGCTTTGCATATCCAATATCCTGAGAAAAAAAAAATAATAATAATTCAGATTAAACAGACAATTTTTGCGGAAATAACAAATAGTGCATTTTTAAGCAACATCGTACCTGAGGAATACAAAGACTTGCAATGGTAAGTCCAGCTATGAAATCCCCTTTGAACTTGGTGAGATTGTAACCCCTTGCCCAATCTAGAAAAGGGAAAACAGATCTCAAGCCAAGAACAAACTTTCTCGAAGTTGATACATCCTTGAAAGAACGCAAAGGATCATCCGGGAAAAATGTTTCCTTGACAGTGGACTTGAATTCAGTAAAGAGACCCTGCTTTGGAGGCTCTTTGACTTTGTAAGAGTACGGAATTACCCCTGGCTCATCCCTGATTTGCTCGTCATTCCTTCCATTAACCATCTTCGAAGTAAACAAGAATGGCCACCTTTACCACCCCTATCAAAAACAAGAGAATAAAACAAATGAATGCATAGTTTTGTCAGTTAATGAGTAATGAAATAAAGTTAGCTGAACAAATACCAGTAAATGGAAAAGAAACTTTAGAAAAATGCTTAAAGATACAGAAATCTGAAGGCAAGCTTATATAGAAATCCAAAAAGTCAACTTGAATAAACAAATGTGCAAAAAAAAAAAGAATCAAGCCTCCATCCTGTTCTAAATTCTATTTCATACCTTATCCAAGAATTAAACTATATATATATATATTAGGGTTCCTATAAGTTATTTAGATCAATAAAAATTAACTTCCAGCTGCAATGTTGACTTTGCTTGCATCTTCTACGCCCTTTGCAGAATCTGAGAGGTACAATTGTGTAAACAACACATGACATCGACCGACACCTTTAATATATTAGGTATGAAAATGAAACAATCCTACATGCAATAATTAGCCTTTGATATCACTTACATCATATCAGATTAGACCTTCAATATGATGTTAACTGAAAGACTTACCTGTTTATACATTTTCTATATAGTTGAGGAACAAAATACTCATTGATAGTAAAAAACCCTTTCAGTTTTTAAAATCTGTTCTCTACAAAATGAAAGGCGGATTAGTTTCAAAAGATAAATTTCCATATTTAAAAAGAAGTGAGAATGTTTTCATTGATGCAAAGCCAACGCGAAAGTTGCATTAACCATGTGGAAAAATCAGACCATAACACTACAAGTCATGACATCTTTGGTATGAGTTAAGTTTTCATATTTATACTCAGCCAAATACGTACTCAAGCATTCAAATAAGCAAGAAAAATCCATGGGGCAAGAAAAAACAATATGAGAAAGACATGACAAACATCATTCTTCCCTCAATTCCCACTAAGAACGGTTCTGATTTTAAGGAGATGCATGACTCTGGGGTAATGTTAGCCACCTCGGTAATAAACCCGGGTCATAAAAAAACATCCTTCTTCCCTTTTTCATGTAAAATCCTAATCTTCTCAAATGAGACAAATGTGAATTCCTAATGAATGTTTTTCTTTCTTGCAAAGCAAGAAAGTAATGTGAATTACTGGATTAAAACTACTTAACCAAGTTATTATTTCATAATCACAAAAAAAGATAAATCTTCCTCGAGTGAATAACCCATGATTGCTACTAAATAAGAGTATTAATCAAATGCAAGTTGAAGATTCAGCACAATAACTGGAGTTTGATATGATCACTGCACTACTTACTTAGTTTAATGTTCTTAATCCTCTCCTAATCCAACTAATTTGGTTGTATCTACATACAGTGATCTCTTTCAAATAACTATCTGGCATGAACGTGGTTCGGTCAAACATGATGAATCTTTGTTTTACAACAGAACCAATACAAAAATGATCAAAGCTAAGACTCTTTCGTGGAATTGAAAAACAGCAATTAAAGATGGTAGTAGTTAATAAACATAAATGCAAATAAAGTAATATAGTTGAAACCTTGTTCTTTTAATAATCCCATATTTCGTTGTCAATGTGTGTATTTTTCTTCGCCTCTCAGCTGTAAACCTGATAAACTCAGCTGACCTAAGGGTGATATGCCAGGAAATCGTCCAGGTTCATTGAATCTGGAAAGAGCAGTCTTCCGAATATTTTATTCCATATTTCAGATCCTAATATACATTGATATAATGTATAAACCCTAGTTGGGTGATAATTGGGAAGATGGATTGCTTTTAGTGGGAAGCAACAAATTAATTTAGAGAGATAAGTCGAAGAAGAAGGTGTCGAATACGGAAAACGATGGCTGGTTGCAGACGTGGGTGTACAGGATGATGGCAAGTTCTTGGTCAAGGCTTATCCTTTCCAACATTTATATCTTTCAAACCTCTGTTAACATCTACTCTATCTATTGTTATTTCTCTCTAGCATCGTCTTCATCACTATGTATTGTTGTTTCTCTCTAGCATCATCTTCATCAATTATGTATGAAGTTGGTGATTAATCTTTTACATAATTTAAAAAAATAGACATTTTTAATAGTGACATAAATTCACATGTTTCTTTTAATTTTAAAAGTAATACTATTCACAATATTTTGAATATGTGAAGTTAATATTTTATGATTTATATAATTTATTTTATTTTAATTGTTTAATTTAGTTGTTTAATTTTAATTATATATATTATTTATAAAATTAAATAATTTATTATCTAAGAATCTGTGTAGTTTGAAAATAATAATATAAATATGAAAGTTTGAAAAAGAAGGAATGTGTGCAAAATAAATAGATTTAGAGTTGACATGTCATGTGACTAGTTGTGCTCATTATAATTCAGATTTGTTTGCAAATTTGTGCTCGTGTTGTGTTCGTGTCGTGTCGACTCGTGATTGTGTCATGATCGTGTTAATTTCTAATTGTGTCGTGCTTGTGTCGTGTCCAACCCATAACTTGAGTGAAATATTATCGTACTGTGTTATTACGTATCAATATCTTGTTGGATTGTGTTGACTTAACTCATTGTCCAACTACAGTACTCGAGGTCTAGTTATCCGAGAGTGCCTTGTACCATTGTCGATAATTCCATTTATCAATGAATATCAATCTCGATGCACCAAAATCATATATACTCCACGACATAATTTTCATCTAAGAGGATGTTTGTAGACTTTAAATCTTTATGAATGATGAGAATGGAAGCGGACGAATGTAAATATGATATAGCATTTGCGGTTTCTAATGCTATTCTCAAACGATTTTTCCAAGACATGAGTTGAGAGTTGGTCTTATCGTTTTTAGAAGGTACGAAATCATGTAGGGCTTCTGTTTGAGATGTACTCATAAACTAATAAGGGCACTTCGGTGTCCAAACAACATCCCGATAATTTTACTATGTGTTTTAGTGATGCATTTGTGATAAAATAATCACCTTATTTATGAATTCTTCGATTGGACCCTTTTTCTCGCTGGACATGAATTGTTCAAAGTGGCCAATTTGCATATTTTTTGACACTTTGACAGCGACGATAATTTTAGGAATAACACAATTATAAACCGTGCCAAAATTGCCCTCTCCTAGAATGTTAGCTTCGATGTATCAGTTGGTTCCTTCCTCTAATTCATGGACAATAAATATCTTTGCGGTTTCTCTAGTAGATGACCCTGTCTCGATGAAAGTTGATTTCGCAACATTAAGCCGTCATTTTGTTAAAAGAAAATTTCTCTCAATTTCATTAGATTTCTTTTTTTACCAAATGATGCACCAAAATCAATACCATGAAAAAATGATGCTATGTCAATTTCAATACATATATGCCACTCAAATATGTCTAATTAAGTTTAATTTAAAATAAACATTGTGTTAAGCTTAAAACTATAACTTAGCTTTCCGAGTTCTTGATAGCAAGAATCGGGTTCTTGATAGTTGGAACTGAGCATAGAATTCAATACTCAAGCGCAACTGATATAATGTGAGAAGAGAATTTGTGGTTAAAGAGAGAAGAAACCAAGGTGAGAAGATAATACTACTAGAATACTCCTAGTAGTCCAAGATAGAGATTCAAGACTGAGAGAATAACTTAGAGTAACAACTTTCACAAGCTTCAATTCATAACCCAAAAAGTGGGGTGGGCATCAACATTTATAGCGACTGAATTACCCAATAGTAGTTGGTTACAATTCTGTTACAACAACTTTTAGGGACTTAGTCAACAATCAGTTTTGTGAAAATAGAAAAACAGAATTAAAATATTATTATGCTATAAAAACAGAGTTCCCGACTGAGTCTCTAGCCCAAGTGTTCCATAGAACCATGGAGGGTGCACTTTCTTATTCGTGGATCGTAACATCATCTCCCCCATCAGAAGTTCGTCGACCCCGACAAAGAGAATGTTGTCTTGTTTGCCTCCTTGCTGCTAGCATCTCCGGGCATTGAATGCTTATTACTTCCGCATCTTCCCAAGTTTGGTCTTCTGTTTGGGCCTCATCCCAATTGATCAACAGCTGTTTTTTCATTTTCCTATGCACCATGATATCTTGTTCACCCACAATTTTGTCGGTTCTGTTTTGTTGTGTGCTAAGTTGGGGAATATTTTCAATAGCAGCAGGGGTTCCTTGGAATGATTTTAATTGTGAGACATGGAAGACATTGTGTATCCTGGTATCGGTCCCAAGTTCCAGCTTGTAAGCAACTTCCCCAATCCTTTCCAACACTTCAAATGGCCCAAAATACTTTGGTGAGAGCTTGTGGAATAACTTCTGGACTGAGCGTTGTCTATATGGCTGTAACTTCACCAATGCCCAACTACCCACTTGCAATGTGACATCTTTTCTCTTCTTGTCCTGTTGCTGCTTCATACGATTCTGGGCTCTTTTCAAATAGAATTTTATGAGTTGGAGTGAGGCTTCCCTGACTGTTAGTGATACATCCACTTCTTTCACTCTCGAGTCTCCTACTACATACAGTGTGTGGACCGGAGGGGGGTATCCATATATTGCTTCGAAAGGTGTTGTTTGTATTGCTGTATAGAAATTAGTATTATACCAACATTCAGCCAAGGGAAACCAGTGTACCCAATCTTTCGAAGTTTGGCCAGCCATGCAGCGTAGATAAGTGACCAAGCATTTGTTGACTATCTCGGTCTGGCCATCCGTCTGGGGGTGATAGGCTGAGGATAAAGCTTGTTTTACTACTTGTATACTTAAGAATTCCCGCCAGAAGGTGCTTAAGAAAACTTTGTCCCGATCACTGATGATGGTTATTGGCATTCCATGGAGCTTAGAAACGTTGTCCATAAATAATTCAGCTACTGTCCGGGCAGAAAAAGGGTGTTGCAGACTCAAAAAGTGGGCCATTTTCGATAGTCTGTCAACTACCATAAATATAACACTTTTACCTTTTGACTTAGGAAAGCTTTCAATGAAATCCATGGAGACCGATTCCCAAAATCGATTGGGAATTGCTAAGGGCTGAAGTAGACCTCTATATGCTGAGTTATCAGGTTTATTTTTTTTGCCAAACTTCATAGGTTCGGACAAATTCTCTAATATCTTTAAGCATCCCTGGCCAAGAGTAAACAAGCTGCATTTTCTTCTAGGTGACCAGAGTCCCCAGATGTCCCCCTTTTGTTCCCAAGTGCATGGATGCAATTAAGGTATTTCTGAGATCGTTATTCTTTCCCACCACCAGCCAGTCCCTTTTTCTTAACATCCCTTGGTCATATGAGCATTCAGGGTGAGAATCAGCATTAGCAAGAATTTCACGAATGATTTTGGCTAAGTTGGGATCTTCTTCATAGCTTTCCTGAATTTGTTTTTGGACAGTAGTGTGATAGATCAAAATTCCTGCACATTGGACACCTGCTACCCGCCTGGATAAAGTATCGACCACCAAGTTTTCTTTTCCCCTTTTATATTGAACAACAAAATCGTATCCCACCAATTTGTAGAGTCATTTTTCTTGTTCCGGGGTTTGAACTCTTTGTTCTAGCAGGTATTTAAGAGCTTCACGATCCGTCTTCACAATAAATTTCTTGTATCTAAGGTAAGATCTCCACTTTTCCATCGCAAAGGTCAAGGCCATCAGTTCTTTTTCATACATGGATGATGGTAACTTCTCTAGTTCAATCGCCTTGCTTATGAATGAAATGGGTCGACCTTCTTGCATTAATACTGCCCCTATACCAACTCCGCTTGCACCGGTCTCTACTACAAAGGGAATATTGAAATTTGGAAGCGGTAGGACCGGAGGGGAAAGCATACGCTTCTTCAACAATAGGAATGCATCTTCAACTTCTTTATTCCATTCAAACCGACCATTTTTCAACAGGGTTGTGGGGGTCGTGCTATGGAGCCGTAGCCTTTTTTAAATCTTCTATAGTATCTGGTCAGACCAAGGAACCCTTTTAATTGCTTAGGAGATTCTGGAACTGGCCATGTGCTCATTGCTTCTAACTTTGCTAGATCCATGGCTACACCATTCTCGTCAAGGATATGGCCAAGATAGGAAATTTGCTTGCACCCAAAATTACATTTTCCCCTGTTAAGGAATAACTTGTTATGTTGCAATATTGAAAGTACATTATGTAGGTGCTGGATATGTTCCTTCCAGCTCGGGCTGTATACTAGGATGTCATCAAAAAAATACTAGCACGAACTTCCTTAGGATTGGTTTCAGGGTCGCGTTCATTAGACTTTGAAAGGAGGATGGTGCATTGGTTAGACCGAAGGGCATCACCAAAAACTCATACAGGCCTTCGTGAGTCCGAAATGTTCTTTTGTGGCAGTCACCTGAGTGCATCCTTATCTGGTGGAACTCTGAGAGCAAATCGAGCTTAGAAAAGAACCTGGACCCATGCAATTCTTCCATTAATTATTCAATGACCGGAATAAGAAATTTATCCTTAATGGTTGCTGAGTTCAGCCGCCTATAATCAATACACATTCTCCAGGATAAGTCTTTCTTTCGGACCAACACCACAAGGGCGGCAAAAGAGCTGTGGCTTCTCCTTATGACTCCCCTGTCCAGCATATCGTTGACCAAATGTTCAATTTTTGTCTTCTGTAGGGCAGGATATCGGTAAGGACGCTGGCATACAACTTCCGTGCCTTCCTTTAATGGGATATGGTGATCATGTTCCTTGGTGGGTGGTAAGTCCTCAGGCTGCTGGAATATTGGGCTGAAGTCATCTAGCATTTGCTGAAAGTCTTCAGGAATATCATCTGGCGCCCTTGTAGAGAGTGAAAAAAATTGTGCTTCGTTTTCACTTCTTATTTGGATCATGGAAGCAACATTGCCTTTCTTTAATAACTTCTCTAGGTGATCACCCTTCATTAAGTTGATTTGTGTATGGGGTATGCCTTGCAAGACCGTGGTTATCCCTTCTTTTTCAAAAGAGAGGGTTAATTTTTCGAAGTCCTATTTTGAAGGGCATAGAGTAATTAGTCATTCGATTCTCAGCACAATATCGTACCCTGTCATGGTCAATACCTTCATGTTTGTTTGATAAAACTTACCTTCCATAGACAATTTCAGATATTGGCAAAAGCTAGAGCATAGAATGTTAGAGCCGTCTACCACTCGGACCGATAGCACTTGGGTGGGAAGTATGTCATGGCTAATGTTCTTCATTATCCTGCTATTAATGAAGTTATGAGTGCTGCCTGTATCAATTAGGATCACAAACGGTAGGTTCCCAACTTTATCAAGAATTTGGAGCGTTTGAAAGGTTTTAGAACCCGTCAATGCATGTAAAGATATGTCTAGTTCTTCCGCTGCATCAAACTGCAAAGGAAAATCATCAAAGTCTACCTCCGGAGTAGGTTCTTGGAGACTTGGGGCGCCTTCTTGATCATTGGCCGAGACCATGAATAACTTTGATTTACACTTGTGGTTTGGTTGCCATTTTTCATCGCAAGTGTAGCATAGGCCCTTCTTTCTCTTTTCATCCATTGAGACTAGGTCTAATTGCTTAATATGGCCCTAGTTCGCACTCGAAGAGGACCCATATGATGAGCTCGGCTTGATGTATGGGGTTCTGTTTGTGCTTTGCCAACTTGGTTTGACGTTGCTCGGATTGGGCAGTAGTGGTGGCTCAGTGCTGTACAAGTTCCCACTGCTCATTAAGGACCGATACGTTGCTTCTTGGACGTTAGCCATGGCCATGGCTTCGTTTAGAGAATTCGGGAATCACAACATGATGTAGTTTACAATCTCCTCCCTCAGATCGGACAGGTAGCAATCTATTACGTAGTCCCTTGGCATATGATATAATTTTTGAGAGATTGACATGTACCGCAGATTATATTCTTGAACCAAACCAACCTGTTTAAATTAATCAGCTGCCTCATTGGAGTGTCGTGTATAGAGGGCCCAAATTGCGCCAAGAGGTCTCTCTTGAACACATACCATGACAATGCTTCCCTATGGTTGCGGTTCTGAACGTATGACCCGTACCAAATTCTTGCTTCGCCAGAAAAGTGAATGGGGGCGATTTCTAATTTAGTGGCATCCTTTGTCTTGTCCACCCTGAAGAATTGCTCGGCGGATATCAGCCAGCCCTCGACATCGAGTCCATCAAACCGAGGAAAGTCGACCTTGGTTAGCCGAGTGGGAGGAACATAGTGTTGGTCGCAGTTCTGGCTAGGGTGATGGGGACGATATGGAGGACCGTGGCAAGAAGGCTCATCATCATCATAGGGTCGGCGGGGAGATCTTGGCCCTTACCCGACGCACCTCTTTCAATTGCTGCAAGTCTTTCTTCAGTAATATTGAATCTTCCGTCCATGTTATTGCTTAGTTCGGCCATCTGCTGTTTAAGGGCAACATTCATAGCAGCCGATTCAGTCATGTGTTGGTGTAAAATGGCCTGCGTAGCTGCTGATTGTTGGGACAATCCTTCGATTAAGAACTTTAGCGCCTCCATTTCTGTCTACTGACAGGTTTCTAGCATTTGGAGAATCACCCAACTCTGATACCAATATGTTAAGCTTGAAACTATAACTTAGCTTTCCGAGTTCTTGATAGCAAGAATCGGGTTCTTGATGTTGAAACCGAGCATAGAATTCAATACTCAAGCGCAACAGATATACTATGAGAAGAGAATTCGAGGTTAAATAGAGAAGAAACCGAGGTGAGAAGAAAATACTACTAGAATACTCCTAATAGTCCAAGATAGAGGTTCAAGACCGAGAGAATAACTTAGAGTAACAACTTTCACAAGCTTCAATTCATAACCCAAAAAGTGGGGTGGGCATCAGCATTTATAGCGGCTGAATTACCCAATAGTAGTCGGTTACAATTCTATTACAACAACTTTTAGGGACTTAGTCAACAATCAGTTTTGTGGGAATAGAAAAACAGAATTAAAATATTATTATGCTATGAAAACAGAGTTCCCGACCGAGTCTCTAACGCAAGTGTTCTATAGGACCGTGGATGGTGCACTTTCTTATTCGTGGATCGTAACACATTATTTTCAAATGTTAATTATAACTTACCGAGAACAATTATAGCCACATGTGTTAAAGTCTTTGAACAATGAGTCCCACCTTTTTGGACAATAACAAGAAAATTATAGTGAGAATCATCTAAAATTAAATTAGTCAAAGTTTTGTGGGTACAATTAATTTGTTATTACCTTTACAACCATAACCATGACATGGGTTCTCATTGTATCGGTTAGAGTTGAACATTGTGCTTAAACAGTTGTATCGACTTAGACAATTCATGTTAAACTTCCAATCACGTCGTGCAGTGACGAAATACATTCTTTTCCATGTTATATTGTGTCTTAACTCGCTCAAAATATCTTGATACACGAGCTCATTCGTGTCGTCATAACTCGGGTCAACATGTTTATTTGTTCTGTGTTAACTTGTGTTTAAACTTTTGTGTCATTCATTAAACTAGTTAAATATGAAATTTTATAATTTTTAAAATTTTAGATAAATACCGCATTATAATTATTAAGAGATATTTTTGTTTATTATTATTTTATAATTTTTTAAAGTAAAGTCATGTTAAATAAAAGATAGAAAAATTATGACTTATTTTTATTCATATAATCTATTCTTTAAATATTTATATAATATATTTTATTTATATTATATAAGTTAATTTTTTATTTATTTTAATTGAAATAGGAAATATGAGTAGAAAATAAATAAATTTAGAGTTGATATGTCATGTGACAAGTTATGCTTATTTCAATTCAAATTCGTTTGTAGACTCGTACTCGTTTTGTGTTTGTGTCGTGCCCACTCGTGATTGTGTCATTAACGTGTTAATTTATAATCATTTTGTGATTATATAGTTTCGAACTTGTGTCGTGTCCAACTCACAACCCGAGTGAGATAATATCGTACCCATTGACCAACTCTAGTATCCGTCAAGACATTTGCATTTATAACCTTCTCCATTTTGAAAGTCCAACCATTCAATGTTTTGACAATTGCAAGCAAATGTTTGAGCATCTTTGGTCGTGTCATCGGACATTTTATTACTTATAGCCCATTCGAGCACGACCAATTGGTCCTCCTCATACGACATTTTCCTTGAGATGCTTACTAAAGAAATTGTAGAGGTTTGTATCCGCAATAAAAGCATAACTGTTAGGATTAAAGCCGAAAACTTTAAAATGATTGTAATAACTAAAAAATTTATTATTCAAAGACAGTGTAATAACTTAAACCGTCACACTTTCTATCTTGAACGTCAATGAGGTTGGCAGAGTAGGAAGTGTAGGCGTTGAAAAATATCGTGTCGTTTTGTTGGTTCACCATTTGACCATAAGTATCGCATCCAAAAAAATGTCAACTTGTTTTGGGTGGTTGATACAACGAATGAACCCGTGGTCAATGCACCTTGTTTTAGGATGAATTGACTTTTCTCAAACTCATTATAACAGTCTTCTCAAATGTTCCTCAATAAAACTTTGATATGACCAACTAGATTTAGCTGAGATGAATTTGTTGAATTGATTATGTTTTTTTGTCCCAAATACATTTTTTCATTGTCCTTACATATTAAAAGGAACTTTTGAGAGCATCTTTCCCATTAGTAGAAATGTCATAATCACCAAGGAAATTAACCGAGAGCCATCAAAAGCTCTCGGAATTAAAAAAAAGCATCGAGAGCATTAATTTGCTCTCGCTGAAATATAAATAACTCACTGAGGGTTTTACATAGTTCTCGCTGATAACTGTTATTTCCGAAAACTTTTGATTTATGCTCTCGGTGAGGTTTTAATTAAAAAAATTCCGAGGGAACTCAAAACACCCTAGTAGATATATTTAATTAAACCTAAATCGATTCTTTCTTTCTTCTTTCTTCTTTCTTCTCCTCTCACTTTCGGCGTCGATCCAACATCTGCGAACCGCGTGCATGATTGTGTCGCCGTCCAGATTCCTTCGTCGTCGCCATCCCGATTCCGCGAACCGCGCTCGTGTATCGAACGGACAATCTGTGGCTCTTTCATGTTCTAGATTTATGTTCCATCGCGCGTCTCTTTTCGTCTAGATCTACGGCCCTGTTTCGTTTTTTGTTAGGATTTCAGAGCTGTTGCCGCCTTTGTGATAGGTATTTTAATTTCTCATAGATTTTTTTTCTTAAATTCTTTCAACTATGATGATCCTTTGTGGTCTAGTTCACTCCAATATGTTGTTTTTGATGTGTATACGTCTGTTTGTTTGTTGATGATTATAATCTAGTTTTCGTTTTTGTGTTGTGTAAATCTATTAACAATGTTCGTAAATCCAATTTATGATGTATTTAAAGTGATACACTATTTTTGAATTTGGTAGTATAAATTGTTTTTAAGTTAACTTTGTATTGTTAGAATAGTTTGTTTACAATCTCACCCATTAGTAGCTGATCACTAGACATAGGCTTTGGACTTGAGTTTGAGTTCTCAAAACACTTTGATTGAAAAATTTGGGATAATTATTTAGGTAGAATGAAATTGGAAAGGTCAAGGGTTAGGAAGAGAACCTGCTATATATGTAGTGCTATCTCTAACATTATACAATAATATAATAATGTAATATGTCACCAACAATAATAATTATATAACAACAATAATAGGAAATATAAATTATTAAAGATGGATTGATCTTATTATCAATTTGACTTGGTAGGGTAAGATAAGGCTTTCTGTCAAAACTTTGTCCTGATGCTGGAAATTCTGCACTTCCCAGTCCGGCCACATGCTCAAATTCTACTTCAAAAAGCAAACATCTTGACCCTATATGAAAATCATATTTTGTTTTTTACACAATTACACAAGATAATTTTATTAATTTGGTATAGGAGCTCTCCCTTCTTTAAGACTTTTGTTACCATATTCTGCACAACAGTTTTATTTTTCAAATAAATAATTTATAGCTTAATTAACTTCTTAATATATCAATATACCAATTAATTTGTCTTATATTTGTGATTATGTTTTTCTTTTTCATATTAAATATATTTTATTATAAATGCTACTTGTAGACACCTTCTTGGAGAAGATCTTGGTCATTTTGTGTTTGTAATTGGGGTTATTTGATTCCAGGTCGATTCCTCGTCAGCTTCCCAATTCCTGGTCGATTCCTCGTCAGCTTCCCAAATTTAGGTACTCCCCAATTCATTGTATATATATTAATGGAAATTATACCCGATTCTTTGATGTTGAAACCAAATTAAGGGTCTTTCCAGACTATGAACATTGATGTTTGCATGCCTTCATTAGATATATTATTTGCATGCCTGTTAAATTTACATTGATTTAGAAATTTATATTAGATATGTTAGAAATAAAATTAAATGTTTGTCTTCATTATAGATATGTTAGATATTAAAATTCTGATATGATTATCTGTATTTGAGTCATATTTGGACTATATAAGAGGTAGGTTTTTCTTGTAACACGATATTGACATTATTAATGTGTTAAATGATGTTTATTACAATCTCCATAGAAAATGAAAATTCTGGACAAAAGTTGGATGCTCTTACGTCGAGATCATCCACAATATATGAAAGACGTTGAGAAATTCCTAAACTGTGTTCAATACTCTACTGTAAGGGAAAATGTTGCTTGTCCTTGCGTTAAATGTTCAAATCAAAACTATGAGAGTGTTAATGTTGTGAAGACACATCTAATTATACACGATATAAGAATGGACTACGATTTTTAGTGTTTTCACGGTGAAATGAGCTCCACAAATGATATTGTTGATGATGGCATTGACGTTGTTGATGACAAATCAAATAACGAAGACGATGTTAACGAGAATATCATAAAAGAATATAATATAGATGATGATATTGATAATGATGTTGATGACCAGTATATGAAAGATATTCTTAATGATTTGTATCCCAATATTCAACACTCTAGTTCTAAAGATTCGGTTGACGACGATAAAACATTTTATAAATTGTTAGATGATTCAAAGCAGCCTTTGTATGAAGGTTCTCGAAATTCAAAGGCTTCCACATTATTGAAGTTGCTTCATATTAAGAATGTTGGTCAATGGACAAATACATCATTCGACATATTGCTAAACTTGCTAAAAGATGAGATTTTACCAGTAAATTCTCATTTACCTAATTCTTATTATGAGTGTAAAAAATTTATTAAAGATATCGGTCTTACATATGAAAAGATCGACGTTTGTAATAATAATTGTATACTTTACCGTAAGAAGGATAATGATCTGCAACGTTGTAAGGTGTGTGGCACCTCGAGATGAAAGATTGATAAGTCAAGTGGTACAATTCGGAAAAACAGAATAGAAAACACATTCCAACTAAGGTACTACATTATTTTCCATTGACATCAAGGTTGCAAAGGTTATACAGGTCTTAAAAAACGGCTCCACTAATGAGATGGCACAAAGATAATTGGTTAGACGACGAATTCTTGAGTCATCCTACAGATTTTATGATCTGAAAGTCGTTTGATAAACACTACACCGATTTCTCTTAAGAGCCCCAAAACGTAAGACTTTGTTTGACTAGTGATGGGTTTCATCCATTTATTAATAGAAAAAAATTGTACAACATTTGGCCGGTTATTCTAATACCTTACAATGTACCACCAACGATATGCATGGACTCAAGTAATTTCATGTTATCCATGTTGATTCTCGGTCCTAAGAGTCCCAGTGATGCGATTGATATTTTTCTACAACCGTTAATTGAGGAATTGCAGGCATTATGGCATATATGTGCATGAACTTTTGATGCATCCACTTTAGAGTATTTTAACATTCATGTTGCATTGTTATGGACTATTAACGACTTCCCTGCATATGCAAATCTATCCGGTTGGAGTACTAAGGGAAAATTTATGTGTCCGTGTTGTAATATTGGTACCGCTTTAATGAGATTGACAAATTATCAGAAAGAGTGTTATATGTATCATAGGCGTTTCCTCCCTCCTAACCACATATTCTGGAAAGAACGTGAAGCCTTCGATGGTAATACAAAATATCGAATGCCCCTTCACTATTATCAGGTACGGAAGCCTATATGCAAGCTCAAAGTTTAAAAGACGTTGTTTTAAGTTCAAAAAATCAAAAATCCGTCATGATGTGCGAGGAGATAATTGGAATAAATTATCTATATTCTTTACTCTAATATACTGGAAAAATCTATTGTTGAGACATAATCTAGATTTCATGCATATTTAGAAAAAATATTTGCGATATCATTGTCGGAACAATGATGGATGTGAAAGAGAAGACGAAAGATGGACTGAAGGCTTGGAAAGATTTACAATTGATGGGCATAAAACACTGATTACATCCCGTTGAGGTCGATGGAGTTCTCCAATGTCCCGCTGCCACATACGCACTTTCTCTTAGTCAAAAGAAAAAATTCTATGAATTTTTGAAAAAGTTAAAGATGCCGGAAGAATTATGTTCTAACATTGCGGGTTGTGTTGACTTGAATGAAAAAAGATTTGGGGTTTAAAGAGTCACGATTGTCATATCATATTAGAATATTTCTTCATCTAGCAACATGTGGCTTACTTTCGGAAGATGTCTACGATGCAATTGTGAATCTATCGAAGTTTTTCTGGTTAAGTCGTTGAATAAACATGACTTGGACCAACTTCAACTTGATATTGTTATAATGTTATGCAAGCTTGAAAAAATATTCCCGCCATCTTTTTTCGACATAATAGTTCATTTGCCCGTACATCTGGCGTTCGAGGCTTTTCTTGGAACCCGTACACTATCGATGGATATATCCTATTAAGAAGTATATGGTTACATTGAAGAATTATCTTGGAAATAATTTTTTTCCCGAAAGTTCAATTTGTGAGAGTTATCTAGTGAATGAAAGTATTAGCTTAAGTGCGAGATATTTGGAAGATCAAGATCCTCCGCGTACTTCATTGCGAGATTCAACTATATCTGTATTTATATGTTTGGAAGAGTTATCAAAGGGAATTAGTTACACGTACGAACCGAATGATCGAGAGAGGGCTCATTCATACATATTAAAGAACTGTCAAGAGGCGGAATCTATTTACAAGTAAATTCTCAAATATTACTTGTAAATTTATCTTTCAATTTACATGCATGGACTCAAACTTTTATTCAAATTGATATCCAATGAGTTCAACTGAGAATATGATAATTATTTCATATCAAATGATGAGCGTGATAGACGTTTCGTAGCCTATTTCAAGACAAGAGTGAGTTATAATGCATATATAATTTTATTGTATTACATTATGATTAGACTAATCTCATTATCTCTTATTAGGTTTCTCAACTTGGGGAAAATATTTCTGAGGATCTAGGAATATTAGGAAGTGGTCCTACTTGTTATGCGAAGAGATTCGTGTCGTGTCGAATTAATAGATACAAATTCAATATTGAGAGACACGATGAAGGCTTAACAACTCAAAATAGTGGTGTTGTTGTATTGGGTAACAATGATACCGAAACACTGTCCTACTACGGAGTGTTGACGGACATTATAGAAGTTGAATACTTTAGTGGAAGACGAGTGATTCTTTTTAAATATAAATGGTTTGATGTTCATTCGGGAGATCGGGGAATAAAAATAGACAAACATGGTTTCATAAGTGTTAGTGTAAACTGCACTTTGAAAAATCAGAATCATGAACCGTTTATCTTAGAAAGTCAAGTGAAACAAGTGTTCTACGTTCTAGATATGGCATCAAGGCCTGGATGGAATATTGTGACGACAATAAACCCACGTTATTTGAATATCTAATTAAGGTTTCATTGTATTTTATTTGAATTTAATTAGCTAAAATTATGTAACATCTTTTTTTTAACAGAGATGGCACCAAAGCAGAAGCATAAAGGGGGCATGTTGGGCAGATCGACGATCTCCAGAGGAGAACCGATCTCTTCGAGGCGGGTGGTTCTAATGATCCAGATGACACACCCGACCATGTAGATCCGACGTTACCGGAGGTTGAGATGATGATGACATCATCCTTCCAGCCTGAACGTATAAGTTATAATCTTTGAATACATAAAATTTAATTTACTAATGTTGTATAATTATTTTGTAGTTTCTACATCAAATAGAAAGGGTCGGGACAAAAATAGGAACACGGCCCTCTTGAAGTTGACCCTGGTGAGAAAATAACAATAGAATTCTTTCCAAATGGGAGAGTGTGTTGCGACAACGGCACGACATGATCTAGACATATTGGGATCGTGGTTCGGGACCTGAATGTGATATCACATCATATGCTGCATTGGTCAGACTTGAACTCCACCGACATAGAGTATCTTTGGAAGTCGGTAATAATAAGTGTTAATATCTTATTTTATTAACTTTCATTCTCTAATACATAATAATAATTAATCTCATGTCATTGCAGAATCGTTTTGAGACAGTACCAGAACATATTGAGTATTATCGGAAACATATAATAGAACATATTAAGGTGGTTTGGGATAGGTATCGATGTGATATCAACTGGAATCATGTTAAAGCTCATGATGGGGATATAGCAGTTATCAGAGCACACAAACCAAATGAATATACGGAAGATGATTGAAATTACATTTTGGATCGTCACTTTCTCCGAGACGATTTCTGTGTGAATCTTTAAATTCTAAATTTTATACATCCTTGTTTATAATGTAATTAAGTATTAATTTATGTTTTTAAAAATAGGTAAAAAGTGAGCGAGATTCACAAAATAGGAAAAATCTTCGAATGACACATCATACGGGGAGTGTGTCATTCTCTCCGGTGGCAGCAAAATGGTAAATATAGTTATTCAGGAGTCATTATAATATGTTAACTACATCTTGATAATTAACAATACTAACATTTAATCTTATTAGGAGAGGACTACGGGTATAACGTCATCACACATTAAGATTTTCTACGTGACACATAGTAAAAAAGGAACATTTGACGACTCTACTCGTGTGGTGGATCCCCATATACAAGAGAAAATTGTAAGTGTATACTTCATATTTCACTTATTTATTGATTTATAATTAACTAATCAACTATTGTTTCTTTTTGTAGGATGCGATGCATCAGGCGCTCGAAAGAAATCCCGATATGTCCGATTATGAGCTAACCGAGAACGTTTTTGGACGACAATGGCATGAGAGGGTAATTGGAATGAGATCCGGCGTGAGACCCACCTAATTTAGAGGAGATTTGCATGGTGGAAGTCAATCTCAGCGGATGGAGAAAGAGGTTGAGAAGTTGCGTACTGAATTACAAGAGGAGGCTTTGAAAAGAGAACAACTGGAGGTTGTAATTCTTGAGTCACAAAGAGAAGCACTCGAGGCTAAAAGAGAAACACAAGAGGCAAAAAGACAAACCCTTGAGGCACAAAGAAAAATGAAAATTGAAATTAAAAGACAAGCTCTTGTGTCACAAAGATAAAGGGAAGAATTTCAGAACTAGTGGGCGGCATTTATGGCGAGATATCCTCCACTTCCACTTCCACCTCCGAATCAATCTGGTATATGATTTTTTATATCTTTAAATACTTTGACTATGGGTTAATTGGGATTTTGGTTTATTAGATATTGTAATGTCGAATGAATTGAGATTTAAGCTTATTTGATAATTGTATTTTTGGATTATTGGTATTTTAAGTATATGAAATTCGGTATTTCTAATATGTGTATGTATGTCTGAAATTGTTTGGTTTAAAATAGGTAATATTCGGTTTATAAACGTTTTATTTTTAAAAAAAATTATAACCGAGAGCATTTCAAATGCTTTTGTTAATAATAAAAAGAATTCTCCGAGAGCATTTCAAATGCTTTCGTTAATAATAAAAAGAATTCTCCGAGAGCATTAGAAACACTTTCATTAATTATTAGCTCGGAGAGCGTTAGCACTGATCTCGGAATTAAAAAACAGTCATTTCCGAGAACTTTCACTACTCTCGGTTTTAATATATCTCCAAAGAATTTAGATGCCCTCGCAAACATTCTTTTTTCTTTCACCGACAATTTTATCACCGAGACATATCGAAGGCGTTTATCACCTTCGACGAGTTGTTTCACCGAAGGCATTGAGCCTTTCTCCGAAAGTTTATGCCCTTCTTAATAACCATTTTTTTACTAGTGTATGTTGGTTCCAAACATGTAAGAAATTTATATTTCCCCGTAGTACGCGCAAGGATATAAAAACTATGATTAGTAATAGCTTCTTTGGTAGAGAAGAATATAATTAGTAATTGTATTTGTAATTTGATAGTGATTTATATATAACACATACAAAATAGCACAAACAAATGATAAGTCAAATTACCATGTTTATCATAGAGATATTTTTACAAAAATATTGAATTTTTTCTACAGTAAGTAATGAGTTAGATCAATACGAATCAGCATGATATTGGTATGAAATGACACAATATGATATTATTTCACTTAAGTTATGAGGTTGGACATAACACAAGTATGAGACGACATGACCACGACACAATCACAAATTTACACCATTATAATACTAACTCGTGTCAATATATTTATTCATTTATATGTAATGTTGTGTCATACTAGTTAATTTAGTTAAATATGAAATTTTATAATTTTTAAAATTTTAGATAAATATCACACTATAATTATAATTATTAGTTAGTATAAGATATATTTTTTATTTATTATTATTTTGTAAAATCAGTTTTTTTTTTTAAATTCATTTTATTTATTATATGTTTTTATTAAATAATTCAAAAAATAATTATTTATATTAAATATATAAATATTTTTATAAATAAATTATTATTTTTATAAATTAAATTATTATATTTGTATATATATTTATACATTTAAATTACTATTTATATAATATAATAAATATTTATTTAGTTTCAAAATTATTTGTTAAATATTTTGAGGTTACTAATTTTTATTTTTTATAATAATTTTGTGTGATTATTCCATACTTTAATTTTATTCATGATTTAAATCAAGAGAATTAATTTTATCTAACTTTTTTATTTATATATATATATAATTTAAAATGTCATTTTGTCTATATTTAATTACGAAAAAAATATATAAATATATAAATATATATATATATATATTAAAATATAAATAATTAAATTTATATCTAGTAGAGAGTTTTTAATATATAAATAATAATATAAAATAACAATTTATCTCATATTTTTAAAATTATATATCAAAGATAAATTTAATTATTTATATTTTAAAATATATATACATTTAAAATAAATAACAATGTTATAAAAAATATATATATTTACATTTATTTGAAACTAACTGTGTAAATATTTATTATATTATAGAAAATAATAATTTGATTATATAAATATATATTAAAACATAAATAATTAAATTTATAAAATAAATATAAATAATTAAATTTATAAGAATATAATTTAAATATATAAATATAAATAATTAAATTTATAATGTATTTAATAAAATTTTATAATTAGAAAAAAAAGTAAATTAGATTAGTTTGTGAATAAAAAAAAACAAATAAGAAATAATTTTAATTTTTTTTTATTGATTTCATATTTAAATGATGATAAAAAAGGATTGGAGTAAAAAGTGAAACGAAATAAAATCGTGACATAATTTTTTAAAAATTTAACAAATAAAATAATTTTTTATTTATTTTTCGTTTCTCTCTTTTCTTAATCTTTTCCGTCTCTTTCATTTATTTTCAAAGGGAGTAATATTTAGTTTTGACAACCAATTACATTTGCGTGGAGTTCAAAAGAAGTTATTCATCTATAATTATATTATATTTAAGAATGACAACGATTACCTTATTCGTTGATTAGTGAAGTACCTATCCCTGAACCCAATTTTTATTTTATTGCCTGATTCTGATCCCAAACTTGACGGGTATCTTTATTTCTATATTCATCCCCGATTTATTGGAGACCCGATCCCTGACGGGTACTCCATTACCCGATGAATTATGAATTTATATTTATTATTTTCTAAATATTAAAAAACATAAATAAAAATATTACTTAGTTGTATCGTTATATTGTATAAGTCTAACAAAATATAGCAAATTTGTTGTTATTATTACTTGAAGTTCAACAAAAATTAGCGAGAAGTTAAAGAAAGTTAAATGAATGTTAAACTTGAAAATAAAAGTGAAGAGTGAGTAAATAGATAAAATATTTTGTTATTAAATAAATGAAAAATTAAGAATCATAAGAAGAGAAATTGAAAAGATGATAGCATGAAGTGGAGTGTGGATATGGATAAATAAATATTATATTTATTGTAAATTTATAATGATGGTAATAATTTAACATTTTAAAAAGATATTACGGATATCGGGTTTGAGTTTTACACGTTTTCCATCTCTGACTCCGAATCCGATCGGATTATCATTTTAACTTCAAATCCTCAACCCGACCATGATTTTTAATACCCGAATCCGACAATCGGATACTCACGGATATCGAATATACGTGTGACGATTGACATTCCTAATCTATTATATATTTTTTTAATAGATTACTAAAAAAAAGTGAGATTGATGCTAATATAGTTATTATCTATTTCATATTAAACTAATATTGATTTATAAAAGATGTTATGTGAATGGTTTAAAAAATTTTACAAAGTCCTAATAAAAAAAATTGGTATGTGAATTAAATATTATAGATTAAAATTGTTTAGAAACTAGATGAACAATCTTTATTTCTATTTATATATTTAGGGTCTGCCATAGGTATAATATATATTTTTATTTAATATATCAATTATCCACCTCAATAATTTGTTTTGTAATTTTCACTTTTTGTTGATATAAATTAGTTTGAAATGATTGAATTCTTTTAATAGTTTTGGGTCCAATATATGTACTAAAATTTCTTTAGCCTGATAATTTAATGGGCTTAACTAATCATTTTGATTTTTGACTGGGCTGTCCTGAGTTGGTCCAATTGGTTTGCTGCTGGGTTTACCATGTCGGTCTGAATATAATGAAAAAAAGAAATGGATTTTTAATTTCAGGAATTGACATGTTGATCTATCAAGTTAGTTGGACTCCTAAATCCTAATAAACTTGTTTTTAGTGTGAGCTGGACTCCACCCAGTTCAAATGTAGAAAAAACGTGTTTGAATTTTAAATAGTTGGCTTACCGGTATGCATTACTTGAGTTCACGGTGGATGGCTTCCCGTCGAGTGTGGTGAACGAAGTGAAAAGACAAATCGAGAGTAAGTCTAGTACCATCTGTCCTGCCGAAGACCTTAAGCGCGTTGGAAAATGAGTTTTAGGATTCAAAGACCTTAAGCGCGTTGGAAAATGAGTTTTGGGATTTAACCTTGTCCTTTCGTAGGGGATCCGGAGCGGAGGAAAAATAGTGAATTAACCTATATTCCCGACATGGAATATTCTTTCCCTCAATCCAATCCACCGGTCCGGTCACATCATGTTCTTTGTTGGTTAATTAAGTTTAGCTCGTTTAGGTCCGCGAATCCGCGAGTGGAAATGTTATTAAATATTTAAAATATTTGAAAATACGTGTCAGTTTGAAGTTGGAATTGGAATTGTCCGGTGCAAAAATCCAAAATTAATTTTTGGATGCATCATGTTACATTTGATATAGATCCAGTGTAAATGAAAATTGATTTTTAATTTATATCAACACAATCAATTTTTAAAATTAAATATATTATATTTTTTATAAAACTAAATAAGGCCAAACCAGTTAAAATATATAAAAATGATTCTAATTAAAATTCATGACATTTTTTAAATTATATAATTTTTTTATAAAGATTTTAGAAGATGCCTTCCTTCAATTTTGTAGGTATGAAACTAAATAGGTTGTTATATAATTTAGTTTAATAAAATAATTATAAAAATTCAATTATATATTTTATTTTAGATAAAATAAAGTTTTTATATACTAAACAAAATATTTAATAATTTTCTTAATAGTAACAATAATACTTTATTATAAATTATATTTTAAAGAAATTTTTTAACATCATATAAGTTTATAGTTTATATTTTATTATTAATATATGATCTAAAAAAATTCATATTTATATGATAATTTTGTCCCAAACATGGTTATGAACAGGACCATTTTGTTCCCAACATAGAATATTTCTAATTTAAACAAATATTATTAATTTCTAATATAATGTATTAATTTTTAATATAAAAATGGTATTAATTTATAATTCATTTCATATATAATATAGCAATTAAATAATGTTATAGTGTTACAAATGCCAAACCAGTTAAAATATATAAAAAAGATTCTAATAAAAATTCATGACATTTTTTTAAATTATACTATTTTTTTTATAAAGATTTTAGAAGATGTCTTACTTCGATTTTTTTTGGTACGGAACTAAATAACTTGTATATAATTTAGTTTAATAAAATTATTATAAAAATTCAATTATAATTTTTATTTTATTTCAAATAAAATAAAGTCTTTATATATCAAACAAAATATTTCATAATGTTTTTTATAGTAACAATAATATTTTATTATAAATTATATTATAAAGAATTTTTTTAACAACATATAAATTTATAGTTTATATTTTATTATTAATATATGATCTAAACAATTCATATTTATATGGTAATTCCGGCCATGTTCCTGAACCATTTCGTCCCCAACCCCAACATGGAATATTTTCAATATAAACAGACGTTATTAATTCTAATATAATGTATTAATTTTTAATATAAAAATAATATTAATTTGTAATTCATTTCATATATAATGTAGCAACTAAACTATGTTACAGTGTTACAAATGATATTAATTTACAATTAGTGTTCATCTATTTTACATTTTCTAACATTGTAGCAACATAACGTAATTTTCCAGATAATTCTTTCCTAACATTGTTCACCTCTAACTTTAGGATCGCCGCATCATATTTTATCCTCATCGACTCAAGTGCATTAAACTTCAAAACATAAGTTTCAACATATTAGTACAAATAATTCTCAAACAATGTTAAAACTGAATAACTTACATTTTCCTTGGCGATACGACAATTCAATATTGTCAATATTGTTTTATCTTCTGTATATGACCCTAGTTGCCACGTAGAGTAAATTCCACAATTTGTTTCAGTGTGAATTACTTGATTAAAACTACTTAACCAAATTATTCTTTTTTTAAATCTCAAATAAGATATATCTTCCTCAAGTGAATTACCCATGATTGTCACTAAATAAGAGTATTAAGGACTAATCAAATGCAAGTTGAAGATTCAGCGCAATAACTGGAGTTTGATATGATAATTGCACTTAGTTTAGTTTAATGTTCTTAATCATCTCCTAATCGAAGTAATTTGGTTGTATCTACATACACCGATCTCTTTCAAATAACTATCTGGCATGAACATGATGAATATTTGTTTTACAATAGAACCAATACAAAAATGACATAAATTTTAATTATATAAATTATTTAATTTAGTTGCTTAATTTTAATTATATTTATTATTTATAAAATTAAATAATATATTAATTTAAATAGAATGTGTGTAGTTTGAAAATAATAATGTAAATATGTAAGTTTGGAAAAGGAAATAAAAAATGTGTGTAAAATAAATAGATTTAGAGATGACATGTCATTGACTTGTTGTGCTCATTATAATTCGAATTCGTTTGTAGACTTGTGCTCGTGTTGTGTTTGTATCGTGTCGACTTGTGATTGTGTCATGATCGTGTTAATTTGTAATTGTGTCGTGCTTATGTTGTGCCCAACCCAAAAACTAAGTGAATATTATTGTATCGTGATGTTCCGTATCAATATCTTGTTGGATTGTGTTGACCCAACTCATTGCCCAATGCTAGTACTCGAGGTTTAGTTATCCGAGAGTGTATTGCACCATTGTCGATAATTCTATTAAATGAAGGGGAGTCATCAGTGTTCTTGTCCTTGAGATATCATGACAATGGCAGGAAAGGTGGAACTGGTTGTTCAAGGGTTTTCCCATTGGTGGCTATAGTTGTTCTCGATAAATTATAATTAACATTTAAATTTAATTAGACATATTTTAGTGGCATGCAAGTATTGGGATGAGCTTAATATTCTTATTCACAGTATTTTTTGGGTGTATCATTTGGTAAATTTTTTTTAATTAAAATTAGACAAAGTTTCTTTCAACAAAATAGGGGCTTCATTATGCGAAATCATCTCTCATCGAGTCAAGGACCGTCTTTTACAGAAATTACAGAGATATTTACCGCTATGAGTTAGACGTAGGAACCGAACTATACAACAAAACTAATATCATCGGAAAAGACGGTTTTGACACTATTTATAAAGCCTTCCAAATAAAATTGTTGTTGTTAAGGTGTCAAAAACATGCATAAAGGCCACATCGAATAATTCATCCCCGACGAGAAGATGGGTCAAGTCGAAGAATTCATAAACAATAAGTTTACGAGTAAGTTCCTTTATTAGTTTACGAGTAAATCTCAAACGTAACTTTACACGATCACATACATCCTAAAACAATAAGACCAGTTCTCACCTCATGTCTTCTTGGGAAACTCGTTTGAGAATAGTCTCGGAAATTAATGTTAGAAAATAATGACTCTTATTTTTATTAATATAATATTTTTTTAAAATATTTATATATTATATTTTATTTATATTATTTAAGTTATTTTTTTTTTTTATTTTAATCGAAATAGGAAATGTGAGATAACATAAATAATTTTAGAGTTGACATGTCATGTGTTGTGTTCGTGTCGTACCCACTCGTGATCGTTTCATTATCGTGTTAATTTGTTATCATTTCGTGATTGCACTGTCTCGAACTTGTGTCGTGTCCAACTCACAACCCGAGAGAGATAATATCGTACCGTAGTCTTTTATACAAATATCGTGTTTGATGATATTGGTTCATATTGACCCAACCCATTGTCTAACTCTAGTATCTGTCAAGATATTTGCATTTATAACATTCTCCATTTTGAAAGTCTAAACATTCAATGTTTTGACAATTGCAAGAAAATGTTTGAGCATCTTTGGCCATCTCATCGGATATTTTATTACTTATAGCACATTCGAGCACGACTAGTTGGTTCTCCTCATACATCAATGGATACCAATCTCGATGAACCAAAATTATATACTTTGCAACATAATTTTAATCTAAATTTGGAAGTTTGAAAAAAAATGTGGGAAAAATAAATAGATTTAGAGTTGACATGTCATGTGACTAGTTGTGCTCATTATAATTTGGATTTATTTACAGACTTGTGCTCATGTTGTGTTGACTCTTTATTGTTTCATGATTGTGTTAATTTGCAATTGTGTCGTACTTGTGTCGTGTCCAACCCACAACTTGAATGATATATTATCGTATTGTGATGTTCCGTATCAATATCTTGTTGGATTGTGTTGAACCAACTCATTTCCCAATTCTAGTACTCGAGATCTAGTTATCCAAGAGTGCACTGCACCATTGTCGATAATTCTATTGCATCAATGAATACCAATCTTGATGCACCCAAATCTTATACTTTACGACATAATTTTATTTTAAATATGAAGTTTGAAAAAAAATAAATATGTGCAAAATAAATAGATTTAGAGTTGACATGTCATGTGACTAGTTGTGCTCATTACAATTTGGATTTGTTTGCAAACTTGTGCTCGTGTTGTGTTCATGTCGTGTCGACTCGTGATTGTGTCATGATCGTGTTAATTTGTAATTGTGTCGTCATTGTATCGTGTCCAACCCACAACTTGAATGAAATATTATCGTATAGTGCAATTCCATATCTATATCTTGTTGGATTGTGTTGACCCAACTCATTGTCCAAATCTAGTACTCGAGGTCTAGTCATCTGAGAGTGCCTTGCATCATTGTAGATAATTTCATTACATCAAGGGGAATCATCAGTGTTCTTATCCTTGATATATCATGAATATGACAGAAATGGTGGGACTAGTTATTCAAGGGTTTTCCCATTGGTGGCTATAGTTGTTCTCGATAAATTATAATTAACATTTAAATTTAATTAGACATATTTTAGTGGCATGCAAGTATTGGGATGAGCTTAATATTCTTATTCACAGTATTTTTTGGGTGTATCATTTGGTAAATTTTTTTTAATTAAAATTAGACAAAGTTTCTTTCAACAAAATAGGGGCTTCATTATGCGAAATCATCTCTCATCGAGTCAAGGACCGTCTTTTACAGAAATTACAGAGATATTTACCGCTATGAGTTAGACGTAGGAACCGAACTATACAACAAAACTAATATCATCGGAAAAGACGGTTTTGACACTATTTATAAAGCCTTCCAAATAAAATTGTTGTTGTTAAGGTGTCAAAAACATGCATAAAGGCCACATCGAATAATTCATCCCCGACGAGAAGATGGGTCAAGTCGAAGAATTCATAAACAATAAGTTTACGAGTAAGTTCCTTTATTAGTTTACGAGTAAATCTCAAACGTAACTTTACACGATCACATACATCCTAAAACAATAAGACCAGTTCTCACCTCATGTCTTCTTGGGAAACTCGTTTGAGAATAGTCTCGGAAATTAATGTTAGAAAATAATGACTCTTATTTTTATTAATATAATATTTTTTAAAATATTTATATATTATATTTTATTTATATTATTTAAGTTATTTTTTTTTTATTTATTTTAATCGAAATAGGAAATGTGAGATAACATAAATAATTTTAGAGTTGACCTGTCATGTGTTGTGTTCGTGTCGTACCCACTCGTGATCGTTTCATTATCGTGTTAATTTGTTATCATTTCGTGCAATTCCATATCTATATCTTGTTGGATTGTGTTGACCCAACTCATTGTCCAAATCTAGTACTCGAGGTCTAGTCATCTGAGAGTGCCTTGCATCATTGTAGATAATTTCATTACATCAAGGGGAATCATCAGTGTTCTTATCCTTGATATATCATGAATATGACAGAAATGGTGGGACTAGTTATTCAAGGGTTTTCCCATTGGTGGCTATAGTTGTTCTCGGTAAGTTATAATTGACATTTGAAAACAATATTTGTTTGAAAATTAAATTTAATTAGACATATTTTAGTAGCATGCAAGTATTAGGATGGGCCTTAATATTCTTATTCACAGTATTTATTTGGGTTAATCATTTCGTAAAATTTTTGTTTTTAATAAAAATCAGACAAAGTTTCTTTCAACAAAACGAGGGCTTCATTATGTAAAATCATCTCTCATCGAGTCAAGGGTCGTCTTTTACAGAAACTACAAAGATATATACTGCCATGAGTTAGAGGTAGTAACCGAACTATACAACAAAACTAATATCCTCGTAGAAGACAGTTTTGACACTATTTATAAAGGCTTCCAAATGAAATTGTTGTTTTTAAGGTGTCGAAAAACATTCAGAAAGGCCACGTTGAACAATTCATCCCCGACGAGAACAAGGGTCAAGTCGAAGAATTCATAAACGAGGTCATTATTTTATCGTAAGTCAATCACCGGTACATAGTCAAACTACTTGATGTTGTTTGGAGGAAGTGCCCTTATTAGTTTACGATTAAATCTCAAACGTAACTTTACACGTTCACATACATCCTAAGAACAATAAGACCAGTTCTCACCTCATGTCTTCTTGGGAAACTCGTTTGAGAATAGCCTCGGAAATTCATGTTAGAAAATTATGACTTATTTTTATTCATATAATATTTTTAAAAATATTTATAGAATATATTTTATTTTAATTTATTTATATCATTTAAGTTAATTTTTTTTATTTTAATCGAAATAGTAAATGTGAGTATAAAATAAATAAATATAGAGTTGACATGTCATGTGACAAGTTATGCCTTTTTCGATTCAAATTCGTTTGCAGACTTGTACTCGTGTTGTGTTCGTGTCGTGCCCAATTGTGGTCGTGTCATTATTGTGTTAATTTGTAATCATTTCGTAATTGTATTGTCTCGAACTTGTGTCGTATCCAACTCACAATCCTAGTGAGATAATATCGTACCGTAGTCTTTTGTACCAATATCGTGTTTGATCGTATTGGTTCATATCGACCCAACCCATTGTCCAACTATAGTATCCGTCAAGACATTTGCATTTACAACCTTCTCCATTTTGAAAGTCCAAACATTCAATGTTTTGACAATTGCAAGCAAATGTTTGGGCATCTTTGGCCATCTCATCGGACATTTTATTACTTATAACGCACTCGAGCACGACTAGTCGGTCCTCCTCAAAAATTAATGGATACCAATCTCGAGGCACCAAAATCATATACTTTGCAACATAATTTTATTCTAAATATGGAAGTTTGAAAAAAATATGTGCAAAATAAATAGATTTAGAGTTGACATGTCATGCGACTAGTTGTGCTCATTACAATTTGGATTAGTTTGCAAAGATGTGCTCGTGTTGTGTTCGTGTCGTGTCGACTTGTGACTATTTCATGATCGTGTTAATTTGCAATTGTGTTGTATGTGTGTCGTGTCCAACCCACAACTTAAATGAAATATTATCGTATTGTGATGATCCGTATCAATATCTTGTTGAATTGTGTTGACCCAACTCATTTCCCAATTCTAGTACTCAAGATCTAGTTATTCGAGAGTGCACTGCACCATTGTCGATAATTCCATTGCATCAATGGATACCAATCTCGATGCACCAAAATCTTATACTTTGTGATATAATTTTATTTTAAATATGAAATTATGAAAAAAAGAATTGTGTGCAAAATAAATAGATTTAGAGTTGACATGTCATGTGACTAGTTGTGCTCATTACAATTCAGATTCGTTAGCAGACTTGTGATCGTGTTGTGTTCGAGTCGTGTCGACTCGTGATTGTATCATGATCGTGTTAATTTGTAATTGTGTCATTCTTGTGTCGTGACCAACCCATAACTTGAGTGAAATATTATCGTATCGTGCAATTTCGTATCAATATCTTTTTGGATTGTGTTGACACAACTCATTGTCACACTCTAGTACTCGATGTCTAGTCATTCGAGATTGCATTGCAGCATTGTCGATAATTCCATTGCATCAAGGGGAGTCATCAGTGTTCTTGTTCAAGGGTTTTCCCATTGGTGGCTATAATTGTTCTCGTTAAGTTATAATTAACATTTGAAAACAATATTTGTTTGAAAATTAAATTTAATTAGACATATTTGAGTGGCATGCAATTATTGGGATGGGCTTAATATTTTTATTCAAAGTATTTATTTGGGTGTATCATTTGGTAAAAAATTTTTTTTAATTAAAATCAGAACAAGTTTCTTTCAACAAAACAGGGGCTTCATTATGCGAAATCATCTCTCATCGAGTCAAGGGTCGTCTTTTACATAAACTACAAAGATATTTAACACCATGAGTTATAGGTAGCAACCGAACTATATAACAAAACTAATATCTCGGAGAAGATGGGTTTGACACTATTTATAAATGCTTCCAAATAAAATTATTGGTGTTAAGGTGTCGAAAAACATGCAGAAAGGCCACGTTGAATAATTCATCCCCGATGAGAAGAAAGGTCAAGTCGAAGAATTCATAAACGAGGTCATTATTTTATCGTAAGTCAATCATCGACACATAGTCAAACTATTTGATGTTGTTTGGAGGAAGTGCCCTTATTAGTTTACGATTAAATTTCAGACATAACTTTTCACGATCACACACATCCTAAAAACAATAAGACCAGTTCTCACCTCATGTCTTTTTGGGAAACTCGTTTAAGAATAGCCTTGAAAATTCATGATAGAAAATTATGACTCTTATTTTTATTCATCTAATATTTTTTAATATTTATAAAATATATTTTATTTTATTTATATTATTTAAGTTAATTTTTTTTAATTGAAATAGGAAATGTGAGTATAACATAAATAAATTTAGAGTTGACATGTCATGTGACAATTGTGCTCATTTCGATTCTAATTCGTTTTCAGACTTTTACTCGTGTTGTGTTCTTGTCGTGCCCACTCGTGATCGTGTCATTATCGTGTTAATTTGTAATCATTTCGTGATTGTATTGTCTCGAACTTGTGTCGTGTCCAACTCACAACCCGAGTGAGATAATATCTTATCGTAGTGTTTTGTACCAATATCGTGTTTGATCGTATTGGTTCATATTGACTCAACCCATTGTCCAACTCTAGTATCCGTCAAGAAATTTGCATCTATAACCTTCTCCATTTTGAAAGTCCAAACATTCATTGTTTTGACAATTGCAAGCAAATGTTTGAGCATCTTTGGCCATCTCATCGTATATTTTATTACTTATAGCCTGTTCGAGCACGACCAATCGGTTCTCCTCATACATCAATGGATACCAATCTCGATGCACCAAAATCTTATACTTTGCGACATAATTTTATTTTAAATATGGAAGTTTGAAAAAAAAGAAATGTGTGCAAAATAAGTAGATTTAGAGTTGACAAGTCATGTGACTAATTGTACTCATTACAATTCGGATTCGTTTGCAGACTTGTGCTCGTATTGTGTTCGAGTCGTGTCGACTCGTGATTGTGTCATAATCGTGTTAATTTGTAATTGTGTTGTTCTTGTGTCGTGTCCAACCCATAACTTGAGTGAAATATTATCGTATCATGCAATTCTGTATCAATATCTTTTTGGATTGTGTTGACCCAATTCATTGTCCAACTCTAGTACTCAAGGTCTAGTCATCCGAGAGTGCATTGCACCATTGTCGATAATTCTATTGCATCAAGGGGAGTCATCAGTGTTCTTGTCCTTGAGATATCATGACAATGGAAGGAAATATGGGACTGGTTGTTCAAGGGTTTTCTCATTGATGGCTATAGTTGTTCTCGGTAAGTTATAATTAACATTTGAAAACAATATTTGTTTGAAAATTAAATTTAATTAGACATATTTAAGTGGCATGCAAGTATTGGGATGGACTTAATATTCTTATTCACATTATTTATTTGGGTGTATAATTTGGTAAAAAAAAAAATTTTTTTAATAAAAATCAAACAAAGTTTCTTTCAACAAAACAATGGCTTCATTATGAAAAATCATCTCTCATTGAGTCAAGGGTCGTCTTTTACAGAAATTACAAAGATATTTACCGCCATGAGTTAAAGTAGCAACCGAACTATACAACAAAACTAATATCCTCGGAGAAAACGTTTTTCACACTATTTATAAAGGCCTCCAAATAAAATTGTTGTTGTTAAGGTGTCGAAAAACATACAAAAAGACCACGTTGAACAATTCATCCCCGACGAGAAGAAGGGTCAAGTCGAAGAATCCATAAACGAGGTCATTATTTTATCGCAAGTCAATCACTGACACATAGTGAAACTATTTAATGTTGTTTGGAGGAAGTGCCCTTATTAGTTTACGAGTAAATCTCAAACGTAACTTTACACGATCACATACATCCTAAAAACAATAAGACCAGTTCTCACCTCATGTCTTCTTAGGAAACTTGTTTGAGAATAGCCTCGAAAATTATGTTAGAAAATTATGACTCTTATTTTTATTCATATAATATTTTTTAAAATATTTATATCATATATTTTATTTTATTTTTTTATATTATTTAAGTTTATTTTATTTTAATCGAAATAGGAAATGTGAGTATAATATAAATAAATTTAGAGTTGACATGTCATGTGACAAGTTGTGCTCATTTCAATTCAAATTCGTTTGCAGACTTGTACTCGTGTTGTGTTCGTGTCGTGCTCACTCGTGATTGTGTCTTTATCGTGTTAATTTGTAATCATTTCGTGATTGTATTGTCTCGAACTTGTGTCGTGTCCAACTCACAACCCGAATGAGATAATATCGTACCGTAGTCTTTTATACCAATATCGTGTTTGATCGTATTTGTTTATATTGACCTAACTCATTGTCCAACTCTAGTATACGTCAAGACATTTGCATTTATAACCTTCTTCATTTTGAAAGTCCAAACATTCAATGTTTTGACAATTGCAATCAAATGTTTGAGCATCTTTGGTTGTCTCATCGGACATTTTATTACTTATAGCCCATTCGAGCACGACTAGTAAGTCCTCCTCATACGACCCTTCCTTGAGATGCTTTCTAAATAAATTGTAGACGCTTGTATTCGCAATAAAAACATAACTGCAAGGATTAAAGCCGAAAAACTTGAAATGATTATAGTAACTAAAAATTGTATTGTTCAAAGACAATATATTTTGAGGAATCGTGACTTTACAACAGCCTAAACCGTCACACTTTCCGTCTTGAACATCGTGAGATTGGCACGGTAGGAAGTGTAGGCGTTGAAAAACATCGTGTCATTTTGTTGGTTCACCATTTGACCATAAGTATCGTATAAAAAAATGTTAACTTGTTTTGGGTGGTTGACACAAAGAATGAATCGTGCACATTATTTTGGGACGGATTGACTTTTCCCAAACTTATTATAATAGTCTTCTCAAATGTTTCTCAATAAAATTTGATATGACCAACAAAAATATTGATTTGGATGAGCTGGCCAATTTGTTGAATTAGTTATATTTAGTCCCGAATACAATTTTTCATGGTCCTTACATGTCAAAAGAAAGTTTTGAGCACGATAGGTGTCATTAGCTAAAATAGCATCCTTCGGGCAGTGCTAAACAGGTAAGGAATTATTATTTCCCCGTATTACGCAACTAATTCACAATCATATAAGGATATAAAAATTATGATTAACATTTTTTTTTGTAAAGAAGAAAGAAAAAATTCCATGTTTTGTAATTGTATTTGTAATTTGATCTAATGATGATTTATATATAACATATATAAAATAACAAGGACGGACTATTGACAAGTCAAATTAGCATATTTATAATTGAGATTTTTCTACAATAAAAAATTATTAGGGTTTTTCTTAGAGAAGAACAATGAGTTGGATAAATACGAATTAATACGATATTGGTATGAAACGACATAATATGATATTATTTCATTCAGGTTGGACACAACACAATTATAATACGACATGATCGCGACACGATTACATATTTATTCTATTATAACACAAATTCGTGTCAATATGTATATTAACTTATGTGTCATTTTGTGTCAAGCATATTAAGTTAGTTAAATATAAAATTTTATAATTTTTAAAATTTTAGATAAATATCACACTATAATTATAATTATTAGTGAGTATAAGATATTTATTAAGATAAATTATTATTTATTATTATATTATAAATACAGTTTTTTTTAAATTCAGTTTTTTTTATAATTATAATTATTTTATTAAATAATTCCAAATTTAATTATTTATATTATATATATTTTTATATATAAATTTAATTATTTTATTTTAATATATATATATTTAAATTATTATTTTTCTAAATTAAATTATTTATATTTTTATATATATTTATACATTTAAATTATTATTTATATAATATAATAAATATTTACTTAGTTTTAAAATTATTTGTTAAATATTTTAAGGTTAATAATTTTTATTTTTTATAATAACTTTATGTGATTATCTCATACTTTAATTTATTTATGAATTTAATCAAGAGTTTAAATTTTTTCTAACTTATATATTTAATTTAAAAGGTCATTTTTTCTATACTTAATTACCAAAAAAATCTATAAATATATATTAAAATATAAATAATTACATTTATATCTAGGAGAGAGTTTTTAATATATAAATAATAATATAAAATAACAATTTATTTCAAGTTTTTAAACTCTACCGTATGATTAGAGATATATTTACATGTATTTAAAACTGATTATGTAAATATTTATTATATTATATAAAATAATAATTTGATTGTATAAATATATATAAAAATAAATAATTAAATTGATCAAATTAATAATTTAATAAATATATTAAAATATAAATAATTTTATATTTAAAAAGATAATTTAAAAATATAAATATAAATAATTAAATTTACAATGTATTTATTAGAATGTTATAAATAAAAAAAATAATAAATTAGATTAGTTTGTGAATAAATAATAAATAATTTTTTAATTGATTCATATTTACATGATAATCAGAAGGATTAGAATAAAAAATTAAAAAATAAAATAAAATAGTGACTTAATTTTTCACAAATTTAACCAATAAAAATAATAAATCTTTTTTATTTTTCGTTTGTCTCTATTTTCTCAATATTTTCCGTTTGTTTCATTTGTTTTCAAAGTGGCTGAACCAAAATAATAGTAATATTTAGTTTTGACATGCATTGAGTTCATTTGCATCGAGTTTAAAAAAAGTTATCCTTATTGTTTTTTTTTTTCAATAGATGACTCCCAAAATAGTGATCAACTGACTGACCGACCTAATATATTTATTATTTATTTCATATTTAAACTAATATATGCTAATTATATATATATATATATATATATATATATATATATATATATATATATATATATATATATATATATATATATATATATATAAATAAAGATGTTAGGTGAATGGTTTAATAAAATTGTACAAAGTCCTAATAAAAAAATAAAAAAATATTTGTATGTGAATTAAATATTATAGATTAAAATTGTTTAGAAACTAAATCAACAATCTTATATATATATATATAGAGAGAGAGAGAGACGGTCTTCCCTAGGTATAATATATATTTTATTTAATATATCAATTATCCAACTCAATAATTTGTTTCTTAGTAATTTTCACTTTTTGTTGATAAAATTAGTTTGAAATAATTGAATTCTTTTAAATAAAACTAAATTAGCAAAACAATATTTTTGGGCCCAATATATGTAAGCCTGATAGTTTAATGGGCTTAACTAATCATTTTGATTTTTGAAAGGGTTGTCTTGAGTTGGTCGCATTGGTTTACCAAGTCGGTGGGAATAGAATAAAAAAAAATGAGTTGGACTTAAAATGAATTTTTAATGGTGTAGAAAAAACCATTGTTTTCAAAACCCTTGTTATTGATTTTTTTTTTTAATTCGATGCGACCGGTCCAACCAGTTCGTTAAATAATTGAACACATAAATTCTATATATAATCATTTAGACATATAAAAAATAATAAAATAAATACTAACTAATTAAACTCAATAATTTGTCAATTAAATTACTATTATATTAAATATTTATAATTTTCTACAATCAAAATAACAAATATTCATAATTCCTGACTATCAAAATAATAATCACACTAAATATCATCTATCAACAATTAAACAAACAAATTATTAAATCAAACAAATATTGACTAAAATTTCTTAAGAAAATCTAAAATTAAAATACAAGTCATACATACTCAATTCCCTTCTTCTTTTTCACTATTTTTTTCTAATCTCATCTCTCTACTCTACTTAAGTTCAATCCACCATGTTCCTACACACCACAGTTACTCATTTCTTTCTTCATCTTCATTTATTAATTATATATCATATATTACATTCACATTCAAGAAAAAAAACATTAGATAGGAAAAAAGAGGAAGGAAAAGATTGTAGATCTGAGAAGTTAAGGATGATAGATCTGGACGGTAGATCTGATGAGTTAAGGTAGATATTATATTTAAAATTGTAGATATTAGAAAAATGATTTACATCTCTTTATTCTTTCTTTTTTGATACAACTAAACTTGTTGTACCTCTTTCTTTCCTATTACCAAACATATCTAAGTTGAGTAGAATTTTTGGGAGAGAAGAAGGAAATAAATAATAATTTTTAAAGTAACCCTTCGAACCGGAAATATTCAATTTAATTTTCCGGTTGAACCGTCTAGTCGGACCGGATTTTGACCCTGTTCGATAAAATTCGAACCGCTCAATTAATCGTTTCACGGTCGGATCAATTGAATCGTCGGTCGAAGCACGTATTTTAAAACTTGTTGCCTGACGGGCTCGAAACTAGGATCTCATGGAGGAGCTCTGGGGTAATTTTATTAAATTAAACAAGACCAAACCAGTTAATATATATACTTAACTAAATAAGTGTTTCCAAACGAACGCTGACGTGAGTTATCCTGTTTCCATACAAACCTGGATCTGAAATTGAGTTTGATTTTTAAATGAAAAAATATTATTTTATATTTTTAATATATATATATATATATATCACTGAATAAATATTAAAATCTCATATTTTGATAATTAAAAAGCATTTCAAATAAATTTATAAATACTTTTTAATTTAGTCTCAAATTCAACTCTACTGGCATTTTATTTATATCAATACAATCCATTTTTTAAAATTAAATATATTAATTTTTATAAAACTAAAGCCAAACCAGTTAAAATATATAAATAAGATTCTAATAAAAATTCATGACATTTTTTTAAATTATATCATTTTTTTACAAAATTTTTAGAAGATATCTTTCTTCAGTTTTTTTTTTTTTTTTTTGTATGAAACTAAATAACTTGTTATATAATTTAGTTTAATAAAATTATTATAAAAATTTAATTATAATTTTTATTTTATTTTAGATAACATAAAGTCTTTATATACTAAACAAAATATTTAATAATTTTTTTTAATAGTAACAATAATACTTTATTATATATTAAATTTTAAAGAAATTTTTTAACATGTAAATTTATAGTTTATAATTTATTATTAATATATGATCTAAAAAATTCATATTTATATGGTAATTTCGTCCTCAATATGGCTATGTTCTGGATCATCTCGTCCCCAACATGAAATATTTTCAATATAAATAAATATTATTAATTTCTAATATAATGTATTAATTTTTAATATAAAAAATAATATTAATTTATAATTCATTTCATTTCATATATAATGTAGCAACTAAATTATTTTACAGTATTACAAATGATATTAATTTACCATTAGCGTTAATATATTTTACATTTTTTAACAATATGTAACAACATAACATAATTTTGCAGATAAGTATTTTTTAACATTGTTTACCTATGACACTTTAGGATCGCCGCATCATATTTTATCATCATCGACTCAAGTGCATTGAATTTCAAAACATATGTTTTGACATAATGTTACAAATAATTTTCAAACAATGTTAAAACTGTATAACTTACATTTCCTTGGCAATACGACAATTCAATGTTGTTTCTATCTCCTTCATATTACTCTAATTGTCATATACAATAAATTTCACAAATTATTTCCTATATTTGACTCTAATTGCCACCTACAGTCTTTCAACGTGACTGGATTAAAACTACTCAACCAAGTTATTATTTTATAATCACAAAAAAGATAAATCTTTCTCGAGTGAATAACCCATGATTGCTACTAAACAAGAGTATTAAGGACTAATCAAATGCAAGTTGAAGATTCAGCACATTAACTGGAGTTTGATATGATCACTGCACTACTTACTTAGTTTAATGTTCTTAATCCTCTCCTAATCCAACTAATTTGGTTGTATCTACATACACTGATCTCTTTCAAATAACTATCTGGCTTGAACGTGGTTCGGTCAAACATCATGAAACTTTGTTTTACAACAGAACCAATACAAAAATGATCAAAGCTAAGACTCTTTCGTGGAATTGAAAAACAGCAATTAAAGATGGTCGTAGTTAATAAACATAAATGCAAATAAAGTAATATAGTTGAAACCTTGTTCTTTTAACAATCCCATATTTCGTTGTCAATGTGTGTATTTTTCTTCGCCTCTCAGCTGTAAACCTGATAAACTCAGCTGACCTAAGGGTGATATGACAGGAAAGCGTCCAGGTTCATTGAATCTGGAAAGAGCAGTCTTCCGAATATTTTATTCCATATTTCAGATCCTAATATACATTGATATAATGTATAAACCCTAGTTGGGTGATAATTTGGAAGATGGATTGCTTTTAGTGGGAAGCAACACATTAATTTAGAGAGATAAGTCGAAGAAGAAGGCGTCGAATACGGAAAACGATGGCTGGTGCAGACGTGGGTGTACAGGATGATGGCAAGTTCTTGGTCAAGGTGTATCCTTTTGTTGAAAGAAGAATACAGAGATCCTTGTTTATTGTGTAAAAATCATCTATTGTATTTACACATAAGAGATTATTAATAGACAATTAGGATTTAGCCGTTAAGACATAAACCTTTGAGCTTCATAACTGTTGAGCTTCTCTATAAGCTTACAACGACTAATAAATATAAACTAATATATTACATATTTTTAACACCCCCCTCAAGTCAAGTCAGGAGTAAAGAGATTGATTACTCCTAACTTGTCGATGATGCTATCAAAGTTCCTTTTATCTAGAGCTTTCGTGAAAATATCAGCAAGTTGATCTTTGCTAGGTACAAATGGGGTTTCAATCTCACCAGATTGAACCTTCTCACGAACAAAGTGACAATCAACTTCAATGTGCTTTGTGCACTCATGGAATACTGGATTTGATGCAATATATCTAGCAGCATTGTTGTCGCAATACATTTTTATGGTTTTGAGCTCAGCTCCCAAGTCTTTAAGAATATATTTAATCCAAATGAGTTCTCCGGTAGTGGCTGCCATAGCACGATATTCAGCTTCGGCGCTTGAACGGGCGACAATATTATGCTTCTTACTTCTCCACGTCACCAGATTTCCTCCAACGAATGTACAAAAGCCGATAGTCGACTTTCTGTCAAAGCTGCCTGCCCAATCAGCATCAGTATAGCCAATGACGTCCATGCGGTTGTTTCTTTTCATCCATATGCCTACTCTAAGAGTAGTTTTAAGATAATGTAGAATCCTGTAAACAACAGAAATGTGTGAAGTTCTTGGAGCATGCATGAATTGACTTACATTACTAACTGCAAAAGTTATATCAAGACGAGTAACTGTTAGGTAGATAAGTTTACCTACTTTGATACATACCAATGTCATGAAGAGGTGTACCTTCTTCAGTGTTTAATTTAACAGTTGTTTCAATGGGAGTCTTTACGGGTTTTGCAGCAAGCTTACCAGTTTCTTTTAATAAGTCCAAGACATATTTTCTTTGAGAAAGAAACAAACCTTTCTTAGAATGAGCAATTTCTATCCTAAGGAAATACTTGAGAGTGCCAAGGTCTTTAATGTCAAATTGCTCCTGCAGATACTTTTTAACCTTAAGGATATCACTTGAGCTATTACCTGTTACTATAATATCATCCACATACACAAGTACAATAGTAGTAGTGTTGCCAATAATTTTAATAAAAAGAGAAGAATCGGCAGAACTTTTTCGAAAGTTGTGATGAACAAGGGCGCTACTAAGTTTAGCATACCATGCCCTTGAAGATTGTTTGAGTCCGTAAATAGCTTTATTCAACCTACAAACAGATTTTGAGTTAAGATTTTCCTCATAGCCTTGTGGGATAGACATATATACTTCTTCTTGCAGATCGCCTTGAAGAAAAGCATTTTTTACATCCATTTGATGTAAATCCCAATTTTGATTCGCAGCAATAGATAATAATATCCTTACAGTGCTCATTTTTGCTACAGGTGCAAAAGTTTCCTCATAGTCTAATCCATAAGTTTGGGTGTATCCTTTGGCAACAAGTCGGGCTTTGTATCTTTCAATTTTTCCTAAACTATCATACTTAATTTTGTATATCCATTTACAACCAACCACTTTCTTACCTTTAGGTAGAGGGACAAGTGTCCATGTATTATTTTTTCTAGAGCCTCTAATTCGTTATTCATGGCAACACACCAATTAGGGTTGGACTTGGCTTCTTGAAATGTTTTCGGCTCTATTTGATCAAGAGATGTGATAAAAGCATTATATTCATTAGAGACATTTTCATAAGATAAGTATTTTTCAATAGGATACTTTACCGAATAAAGATGATAATCTTTAAGCTTTTTCGATGGTTAAACAACCCTTGTGGACCTTCGAACATTATCATCCCTTGTAGTTGTTTCTGAAATATCTTCGGAGATAGATCTATTGTTATATTCTCCCCCTGAAGGTGTACATGGTGTCTCATGAATAGTGTCTGAATTTTCATTTTGAGTTTCTTTGTCATTATTTGTGACTGAATCATTATAACTTTCTTCTTGTGGGATATCACATGGTGTCCCTTTTTCTGCTTCTTTATTTGGAGCAGTATTTGAATCGCTATCAGAAGGAATATTCCTGCAAGAACAATTCATATCCAGGGGCAATACATGATCTTGTCAATCAAACTCATTGAGATCATTACTATTATCCTCCTTAGTTTTGTAGTAAAATTCATCTTCATTAAAGATGACATTACGAGAAATATAGAGTTTCTTAGAAATAGAATCATAACATTTATATCCCTTTTGGGTAGTAGAATAACCAAGAAAAATAGCTTTAACTGATTGAGAACTTAATTTATCAGTATGGTTTATATGCACATAACATACACAACCAAAGACACGAAGATGATTAAGGTTACTTTTCTTGTTTTTTAATTTTTCCAAAGGACTCGAATTATTAAGAATGCTGCTAGGAATACGATTAATGAGATGAGTAGCAGTAAGTAAAGCATCGGACCAAAATCTTTTTGGGACGTTAGATTGAAATAATATAAAGCGAGTAACCTCAAGAAGATGACGATTTTTTCTTTCTGCCGTACCATTCTGGGCTGGGGTATGAACACAAGAGGTTTGATGCATTATACCTTTTGTTTTGAGAAAAGAGGAAAATTTTTTATTGACATATTCAGTCCCGTTGTCAGTTCTAAATAATTTTATTGAATCTTGAAATTGGTTTTCAGTAAAGGAAACAAACTCTAGAAATTTTGAAAATACTTCTGATTTATCATGGAGTAAAGAAATCCAGGTGGTTCTTGAAAAATTATCAATGAATGAAACATAATATTTAAAATTATTATATGAAGTAGTAGGTGCTGGACCCCAAACATCAAAATGAATTAGTTCAAAAGGAGCTTTAGATAAACTATTTGAATTATGAAATGGAAGTCTGGCTTGTTTAGCAAAACTCATGTCTTCTTGGGAAAATCGTCTGAGAATAGCCTCGGAAATTAATTTTAGAAAATTATAACTCTTATTCTTATTCATATAATAATTTTTTAAATATTTATATAATATATTTTATTTTATTTATATTATTTAAGTTAATTTTTTATTTTATTTTAATCGAAATAGGAAATGTGAGTATAATATAAATAAATTTAGAGCTGACATGTCATGTGACCAGGATGATGGCAAGTTCTTGGTCAAGGCGTATCCTTTCCAACATTTATATCTTTCAAACCTCTGTTAACATCTACTCTATCTATTGTTATTTCTCTCTAGCATCATCTTCATCACTATCTATTGTTGTTTCTCTCTAGCATCATCTTCATCAATTATGTATGAAGTTGGTGATTAATCTTTTACATAAATTTAAAAAATATACATTTTTAATAGTGACATAAATTCACATGTTTCTTTTAATTTTAAAAGTAATACTATCCACAATATTTTGAATATGTGAAGTTAATATTTTATGATTTATATAATTTATTTTATTTTAATTGTTTAATTTAGTTGTTTAATTTTAATTATATATATTATTTTTAAAACTAAATAATTTATTATTTAAGAATGTGTGTAGTTTGAAAATCATAATGTAAATATAAAAGTTTGAAAAAGAAGGAATGCGTGCAAAATAAATAGATTTAGAGTTGACATGTCATGTGACCAGTTGTGCTCATTATAATTCAGATTCGTTTGCAAACTTGTGCTCGTGTTGTGTTCGTATAGTGTCGACTCGTGATTGTGTCATGATCGTGTTAATTTGTAATTGTGTTGTGTCCAACCCACAACCTGAGTGAGATATTATCGTATTGTGCTTATCCGTATCAATATCTTGTTGTATTGTGTTGATCCAACTCATTTCCCAACTCTAGTACTCGAGGTCTAGTTATCCGAGAGTGCATTGCACCATTGTCGATAATTCCATTGCATCAATGGATACCAATATCGATGCACCAAAAGGGGAGTCATCAGTGTTCTTGTCCTTGGAATATCATAACAATGGCATGAAATGGGGACGAGTTGTTCAAGGGTTTTCCCATTGGTGGCTTTAGTTGTTCTCGGTAAGTTATAATTAACATTTGAAAACAATATTTATTTGAAAATTAAATTTAATTAAACAATTTGAGGGGCATGCAAGTATTGGGATGGCATAATATTCTTATTCATAATATTTATTTGGGTGTATAATTTGGTAAAAAAAAAACTTTTTTTTAATGAAAATCAGATAAAGTTTCTTTCAACAAAACAGGGGATTTTGTATAAGAAATCATCTCTCATCGAGTCAAGGGTCGTTTTTTACAGAAACTGCAAAAATATTTACCGCCATGAGTTAGAGGTAACAACAGAACTATACAACAAAACTAATATCCTCGGAGAAGATGGTTTTGACACTGTTTATAAAGGAGTTCTTCCAAATAAAATTATTGTTGTTAAGGTGTCGAAAACATGCAGAAATGCCACGTTGAACAATTCTTCCCCAACGAGAAGAAGAGTCAAGTCAAAGAATGCATAAACAAGGTCATTATTTTATCGCAACTCAATCACCGACACATAGTCAAACTACTTGATGTTGTTTGGAGGAAGTGCCATTATTAGTCTACGAGTAAATCTCAAATATAACTTTACACGATCACATACATCCTAAAAACGATAAGACAAATTCTAACCTCATGTCTTCTTGGGAAAATCGTTTGAGAATAGCCTCGGAAATTCATTTTAGAAAATTATAACTCTTATTCTTATTCATATAATAATTTTTTAAATATTTATATAATATATTTTATTTTATTTATATTATTTATGTTAATTTTTTTTTATTTTAATCGAAATAGGAAATGTGAGTATAATATAAATAAATTTAGAGTTGACATGTCATGTGACAAGTTGTGCTCATTTCGATTCAAATTCGTTTGCAGACTTCTACTCGTGTTGTGTTCGTGTCGTGCCCACTCGTGATCGTGTCATTATCATGTTAATTTGTAATCGTTTTGATATTGTATTGTCTCAACAAAACAAATATCCTCGGAGAAGACGGTTTTGGCACGGTTTATAAAGGAGTTCTTCCAAATAAAATTATTGCTGTTTAGGTGTCGAAAAACATGTAGAAAAGACATGTTGAACAATTCATCCCCGACGAGAAGAAGGGTCAAGTCGAAGAATTCATAAATAATGTCATTATTTTATCGCAAGTCAATAACCGACACATAGTCAAACTACTTAATGTTGATTGGAGGATGTGCCCTTATTAGTCTACGAGTAAATCTCAAACGTAACTTTACACGATCACATACATAATTAAAATTGGTAAGACCAATTATCACCTCATGTCTTCTTAGGAAACTCGTTTGAGAATAGCCCTGGAAATTCATTTTAGAAAATTATAACTTTTATTCTTATTCATATAATAATTTTTTAAATATTTATATAATATATTTTATTTTATTTATATTATTTAAGTTAATTTTTTATGTTATTTTAATCAAAATAGGAAATATTGGTATAACATAAATAAATTTAGAGTTGACATGTCATTTGAAAAGTTGTGCTCAATTCGATTCAAATTCATTTGCAAACTTCTACTCGTGTTGTGTTGTGTCGTGCCCACTCTTGATCGTGTCATTATCGTGTTAATTTTTAATCGTTTCGCTATTGTATTGTCTCAACAAAACTAATATCCTCATCAATACGGTTTTGGCACTGTTTATAAAGGAGTTATTTCAAATCAAATTGTTGTTGTAAAGGTGTCGAAAAATATGTAGAAAGGACACGTTGAACAATTCATCCCCGACGAGAAGAAGGGTCAAGTCGAAGAATTCATAAACAAGGTCATTATTTTATCGCAAGTCAATCACCGACACATAGTCAAACTACTTAATGTTGTTTGGAGGAAGTGCCCTTATTAGTCTACGAGTAAATCTCAAGCGTAACTTTACACGATCACATACATCCTAACAACGATAAGACCAGTTCTCACCTCATGTCTTTTGAGAAACTCGTTTGAGAATAGCCTCTAAAATTCATGTTAGACAATTATAACTCTTATTCTTATTCATATAATAATTTTTTAAATATTTATATAATATATTTTATTTTATTTATATTATTTAAGTTAATTTTTATTTTGTTTTAATCAAAATAGGAAATGTGAGTATAACATAAATAAATTTAGAGTTGACATGCCATTCGATAAGTTGTGCTCATTTTGATTCAAATTTGTTTGCAGACTTCTACTCGTGTTGTGTTCGTGTCGTGCCCACTCGTGATCGTGTCATTATCATATTAATTTGTAATCGTTTTGTGATCATATTGTCTCAACAAAACTAATATCCTCAGAGAAGACGGTTTTGGCACTGTTTATAAATGAGTTCTTTTAAATAAAATTGTTGTTGTTAAGGTGTTGAAAAATATGCAGAAAGTCCACGTCGAACAATTCATCCCCGACGATAAGAAGGGTCAAGTCGAAGATTTCATAAACAAGGTCATTATATTATCGCAAGTGAATCACCGACACATATTCAAACTACTTGATGTTGTTTGGAGAAAGTGCCCTTATTAGTCTACGAGTAAATCTCAAACGTCACCTTGCACTATCACATATATCCTAAAAACGATAAGACCAGTTCTCACCTCATGTCTTCTTGGGAAACTCGTTTGAGAATAGCCTCGGAAATTTATTTTAGAAAATTATAACTCTTATTCTTATTCATATAATAATTTTTTAAATATTTATATAATCAATTTTATTTATATTATTTAAGTTACTTTTTTATTTTGTTTTAATCGAAATAGGAAATGTGAGTATAACATAAATAAATTTAGAGTTTACATGCCATGTGACAAGTTGTGCTCATTTCGATTCAAATTCGTTTACAGACTTGTACTCGTGCTGTGTTCATGTCGTGCCCACTCGTGATTGTGTCATTATCATGTTAATTTGTAATCGTTTTGTTATCGAATTGTGTCAACAAAACTAATATCCTCGGAGAAGACAGTTTTGGCACTATTTATAAAGGAGATCTTCTAAATAAAACTGTTTTTGTTAAGCTGTCGAAAAACATGCAGAAAGGCCACGTTGAACAATTCATTCCCGATGAGAAGAAGTGTCAAGTCGAAGAATTCATAAACAATGTTATTATTTTATCGCAAGTCAATCACCGACACATAGTCAAATTACTAGATGTTGTTTGGAGTAAGTGCCCTTACTAGTTTATGAGTAAATCTCAAACATAACTTTACACGATCACATTCATCCTAAAAACGATAAGACCAGTTCTCACCTCATGTCATCTTGGGAAACTAGTTTAAGAATAACCTCGGAAGTTCATGTTAGAAACTTATAACTCTTATTTTTATTCATATAATAATTTTTTAAATATTTATATAATATATTTTATTTTATTTTATTTATACTATTTAAGTTAATTTTTGTTATATTTTAATCTAAATAGGAAATGTGAGTATAATATAAATAAATTTAAAGTATACATGTCATGTGACAAGTTTTTCTCATTTCGATTCAAATTCGTTTGCAGACTTGTACTTATGTTGTGTTAATGTCGTGCCCACTCGTGATCGTGTCATTATCGTGTTTATTTGTAATCATTTCGTTTTTGTATTGTCTCAACAAAATAAATATCCACGGAGAAGTCGGATTTGGCACTGTTTATAAAGGAGTTCTTCCAAATAAAACTGTTGTTGTTAATGTGTCTAAAAACATACAGAAAGGCCACGTTGAACAATTCATCCCCGGCGAGAATTAGGGTCAAGTCGAAGAATTCATAAACAAGGTCATTATTTTATCGCAAGTCAATCACCGACACATAGTCAAATTACTTAATGTTGTTTGGAGGAAGTTTTTTATTAGTCTACGAGTAAATCTCAAACGTAACTTTACACGATCACATACATCCTAAAAACGATAAGACCAGTTTTCACCTCATGTCTTTTGGGAAACTCGTTTGAGAATAGCCTCAGAAATTCATGTTAGAAAATTATAACTCTTATTCTTATTCATATAATAATTTTTTAAATATTTATATAATATATTTTATTAAATATATATTGTATAAGTTAATTTATTATTTTGTTTTAATCGAAATAGGAAATGTGAGTATAACATTAATAAATTTAGAGTTGACATGTCATGTGACAAGTTGTGCTCATTTCGATTCAAATTCGTTTGTAGACTTCTACTCGTGTTATGTTCGTGTCGTTCCCACTCGTTATTGTGTCATTATCGTGTTAATTTGTAAAAGTTTTGTTATCGTATCATCTCAACAAAATTAATATCCCCGGAGAAGACGATTTTGACACTGTTTATAACGGAGTTATTCCAAATAAAACTGTTGTTGTTATGCTGTCGAAAAAAATGCAGAAAGACCACGTTAAACAATTCATCCCCGACGAGAAGAATGTTTAAGTCGAAGAATTCATAAACAATGTCATTATTTTATCGCAAGTCAATCACCGACACATTGTAAAACTACTTGATGTTGTTTGGAGAAAATGTCCTTATTAGTCTACTAGTAAATCTCAAATGTAACTTTACACGATCACATATATCCTAAGAACATTAAGACCAGTTCTAATCTCATGTCTTCTTGGAAATTCGTTTGATAATAGCCTCAGAAATTCATGTTAGAAAATTATCCTTATAGTGGCTAACGTGGTCGTTTAACGAATGGCTATAGCCCACGATCAAAGTATATCACCTGTCATCTAAGTACGGCTTGCGTCTGTCTTAGAGTTCTTCATTGAGCTCTTGATGGAGAATTGCATAGGAGGATGAAATGAACCAACCCATTTGTCCTGATCTCCATGATTGAAGAAAGAAAGAGAAGGCCCTTGAGCCTAGGGGACATCGTCGGAGAACATGTCGATTACACACCGAATGTTAGTAAGAAGGATAATGTCCAAAAAGATAATCCGGCCTACCAGCGAACAATTGGTACTTGATCGAGTGGGGGAGGTTTAGTTTCGTGCAAGGCCCTCTTTCAGGAAGAGGTAGTTGTCATTTGAAAGGAAAGACCCTTTGTATAGGGTTCTAAACCACCCTAATTCAAAAGCCTTTGATATCTTATTAGTAAAGCAATTGAGGAAAAACAAACAACCATGTCGCAGATCGGCGCCTTGTTTGTTGTAATTCATATTCTTATTCATATAATAATTTTTTTAATATTTATATAATATATTTTATTTTATTTATATTATTTAAGTTAATATTTTATTTTATTTTAATCGAAATAGGAAATGTGGGTATAACATAAATAAATTTAGAGTTGACATGTCATGTGACAAGTTGTGCTCATTTCGATTCAAATTTATTTGCAAACTTCTACTCGTGTTGTGTTTGTGTCGTGCCCATTCGTTATCGTGTCATTATCGTGTTAATTTGTAATTGTTTCGTTATCGTTTTATCTCAACAAAACCAATATCCTCGGGGAACACGGTTTTGAAATTGTTTATAAAGGAGTTCTTTCAAATAAAATTATTGTTGTTAAGGTGTCGAAAAACTTGTAGAAAGGCCACGTTGAACAATTCATCCCCGACAAGAAGAAGGGTCAAGTCAAAGATTTCATAAACAAGGTCATTATTTTATTGCAAGTTAATCACAAACACATAATCAAACTACTTGATGTTGTTTGGAGGAAGTTCCCTTATTAGTTTATGAGTAAATCTCAAACATAACTGTACACGATCACATATATCCTAAAAACGATAAGACTAGTTCTCACCTCATGTCTTTTTGGAAAACTTGTTTGAGAATTGCCGCGGAAATTTATGTTAGAAAATTATAACTCTTATTCTTATTCATATAATAATATTTTAAATATTTATATAATATATTTTATTTTATTTATATTATGCAAGTTAATTTTTTATGTTATTTAATCGAAATAGGAATGTGAGTATAACATAAATAAATTTAGAGTTACATGTAATGTGACAAGTTGTGCTAATTTCGATTCAAATTCGTTGACATACTTCTACTCGTATTATGTTTGTGTCGTACTCACTCGTGATCGTGTCATTATCGTGTTAATTTGTAATCGTTCCGTTATCGTTTTGTCTCAATAAAACTAATATCCTCCGGAATACGGTTTTAGCATTGTTTATAAAGGAGTTCTGCCAAATAAAATTGTTGTTGTTAAGGTGTCAAAAAACATGCAGAAAGGCCACGTTGAACAATTCATCCCCGACGAGAAGAAGGGTCAAGTCGAAGATTTCATTAACAAGGTCATTATTTTATCGCAAGTCAATCACCGACACATAGTCAAACTACTTGACGTTGTTTGGAGGAAGTGCCCTTATTAGTATACGAGTAAATCTCAAATGTAACTTTTCACGATCACATATATCCTAAGAACATTAAGACCATTTCTAATCTCATGTCTTCTTGGGAAACTCGTTTGACAATTGCTTCGAAAATTCATGTTAGAAAATTATAACTCTTATTATTATTCATATAATATTTATATAATATATTTTATTTTATTTATATTATTTAAGTTAAATTTTTTATTTTATTTTAATCGAAATAGGAAATGTGAGTATATTATAAAAAAATTTAGAGTTGACATGTTATGTGAAAAGTTGTGCTCATTTCGATTCAAATTCGTTTGCAGACTTTTAGTAGTGTTGTGTTCGTGTCTTGCATACACGTGATCGTGTCATTATCGTGTTGATTTGTAATCGTTTCGTCTTCGTATTGTCTCAACAAAACTAATATTCTCGGAGAAGACGCTTTTGACATTATTTATAGAGGAGTTCTTTAAAATAAAATTGTTGTTGTTAAGGTGCTGAAAAACATGTAGAAAGGCCGCGTTGAACAATTCATCCCTGACGAGAAGAAGGGTCAAGTTGGAGATTTCATAAACAAGGCCATTATTTTATCTCAAGTCAATCAATAACACATAATTAAACTACTTGATGTTGTTTGGAGGAAGTGCCCTTATTAGTCTACGAGTAAATCTCAAACGTAACTTTACATGATCACATACATTCTAAAACGATAAGACCAGTTCTCACCTCATGTCTTCATGGGAAACTCGTTTGAGAATAGCCTCGGAAATTCATGTTAGAAAATTATAACTCTTATTTTTATTCATAAAATAAATTTTTAAATATTTATATAATATATTTTATTTTATTTATATTATTTAAGTTAAATTTTTATTTTATTTTAATCGAAATAGCAAATGTGAGTATAACATAAATAAATTTAGAGTTGACATGTCATGTGACAAGTTGTGCTCATTTCGATTCAAATTCGTTTGCAGACTTATACTCGTGCTGTGTTCGTGTTGTGCCCACTCGTGATCGTGTCATTATCGTGTTAATTTGTAATTGTTTCGTTATAGTATTTTCTCAAACTTGTGTCGTGTCCAACTTGAGTGAGATAATATCATACTGTGGTTTTTCGAAACCACTATCGTATTTAATCGTATTGGTTCGTATTAACCAAACTCATTGCCCAACTCTAGTATCCGGCTTGCATTTATAACCTTCCCATTTTGAAGGTCCAAACATTCAATGTTTTGTCCATTGCAAGTAAATGTTTGAGCATCTTTGGCCGCCTCATCGCACATTTTATTACTTATAGCCCATACGAGCATGACCAGTCAGTCCTCCTTATACGACCTTTTCTTGAGATGCTTGCTAAAAAATTGTAGACGCTTGTATTCACAATAAAAACATAATACAAGGATTAAAGCCGAAAACCTTGAAATGATGGTAGTAACTAAAAATTATATTGTTCAATGATAGTGTATTTTGAGGAATCGTGACTTGACAATAATCTAAACCATCACACTTTCCGTCTTGAACATCGTGAGGTTGGCACGATAGGAAGTGTAGGCATTGAAAAACATCGTGTCGTTCTGTTGGTTCACCATTTGACCATATGTATGGCATAAAAAATATCAACTTATTTTGGGTGTTTGACACAAAGAATGAACCCTGCACATTATTTGGGACGGATTGACTCTCAATAAAACTTTAATATGACCAACAAAAATATTGATTTGACTGAGCTTGCCGATTTGTTGAATTAGTTATGTTTTTTAGTCATGAATATAATTTTTCTTCGTCCCTACACGTCAAAAGGAAGTATTGAGCACGATAAGTGTCGTTAGCTAAAATAGCATTAGCAATTTTTTTTGGTAAAGAAAGAAAGAAAAAATGTCATTATTTTTAATTTTATTTGTAATTTGATCTAATGGTGACTTATATATAACATATACAAAATAAGACGGAATATTGATAAATCAAATTAGCATATTTCTGATTGAGATTTTTCTGCCATAGAAAATGATTAGGGTTTTTCTCAGAAAAGGACAATGAGTTGAATCAATATGAATCAACACAGTATTAGTACGAAACGACATAATATGATATTATTTCATTCAAGTTGTAAGATTAGACACAACACAAGTATAAGACGACATAATCGCGACAAGATTACATATTTACACGATTATAACACTAATTCGTGTCAATATGTTTATTAACTTATGTGACATTTTATGTCAAGCTTATTAAGTTAAATATGAAATTTTATAATTTTTAAAATTTTAGATAAATATTACACTATAATTATAATTATTAGTGAATATAAAATATTTATTAAGATAAATTATTATTTTACAAATACATTTTTGTTTTTTTATAATTATAATTATTTTATTAAATAATTATTTATATTTTAATATATATATATATATTTAAATTATTATTTTTATAAATTAAATTATTGTTTTTATAATATAATAAATATTATACTTAATTTCAAAATTATTTGTTAAATATTTTGAGGTTACTAATTTATTTTTTTTATAATAACTTTATGTGATTATCTCATACTTTAATTTGTTTATGAATTTTATCTAACTTTTATATATATATATATATATATATATATATATATATATATATATATATATATATATATATATATATATATATATATATATATATATATATATATATATATATATATAATCTAAAATGCTATTTTGTCTATATTTAACTGCCAAAAAAATCTATAAATATATATTAAAATATAAATAATTAAATTTATCAAATAAATAATTTAAATAAATATATTAAAATATAATTAATTATATTTATAAGAAGACAATTTGAATACATAAATATAAATAATTAAATTTACAATGTATTTAATAAAATGTTATAATTAGAAGAAAAAAAATTAGATTAGATTGTGCATGAATAATAAATAATTTTTAATTGATTCATATTTACATGATCAGAAGGATTGACATAAAAAATAAAATAAAATAAAATAAAATAAATCTTCTTTATTTTTTGTTTATCTCTATTTTTCATTATTTTAGTTTAATAAAATTGTACAAAGTCCTAATAAAAAAATGTTTGTATGTGAATTAAATATTATAGAATAAAATTGTTTAGAAACTAAATAAAATAATTTTTTTGTTTTATATATATAGATAGTCTCCCCTAAGTATAATATATTTTTTTTATTTAATATATCAATTATCCACCTTAATAATTTGTTTTGAGTAATTATCACTTTTTGTTGATATAAATTAGTTTGAAATGATTGAATTCTTTTATATAAAACTAAATTAGCAAAAAAAAATAGTTTTTGGCCCAATATATGTACTAAAATGTCTTTAGCCTGATAGTTTAATGGGCTTAACTAATCATTTTGGTTTTTGACTGGGCTGTCCTGAGTTGGTCCAATAGGTTTGCTGCTTCGGTCTGAATAGAATGAAGAAAAATAGTAGATTGTTACTTTCAGGAATTGACATGTGGATTTATCAAGTTAGTTGGACTCCTAAATCCTAATAAACCTGATTTTAGTGTGAGTTGGACTCCTCCTAGTTCGAATGTAGAAAAAACGTGAAGCTCAGAATTTTATATAGAAATTTATTATTAAATATTTTATTTTTTTTAAAATGCATGTCGGTTTGGAATTTGGAGCTGGGGTTAGGATTAGGGCTAGGGTTGGGGTTGGAGTTGGGGTTGGGATTGGAATTGGGATTGATATTGGGATTTGGATTGGAATTGAGGTTAAAATTGGGTTCGTAATTAATTTTTTGATGCATCACGTTACATTTTGGTATAAAACAAGTGTAATTGAAAATTAATTTTTAATTTATATGTTTGGTTGATATAGTGTATTTATAATATTATTTATATCAATACAATACATTTTTTAAAATTAAATATATTATTTTTTATAAAACTAAACCAAACCAGTTAAAATATATAAATAAGATTCTAATAAAAATTCATGACATTTTTTTTAATTATACAATTATTTTAATAAATTTTTTAGAAATATCTTTCTTCAATTTTTTGGTTTGAAACTAAATAACTTGTTATATAATTTAGTTTAATAAAATTATTATAAAAATTCAATTATAATTTTTTTTTTATTTTAGATAAAATAATGTCTTTATATACTAAACAAAATATTTAATAAATTTTTTAATAGTAACAATAATACTTTATTAAAAATTAAATTTTAAAGAAATTTTTTAACAACATATAAATTTATAGTTTATATATATTTTATCATTAATATATGATCTAAAATATTCATATTTATATGGTAATTTCGTCACCAATACCATCTCGTCCCAACATGGAATATTTTCAATATAAACAAATATTATTAATTTTTAATATATTTTATTAATTTTTAATATAAAAAATGATATTAATTTATAATTTATTTTATTTTATATATAATGTAACAATTAAATTATGCTCCAGTATCACAAATAATATTAATTTACAATTAGTGTTAATATATTTTATATTTTCTAACAATATGCAGTAACATAATGTAATTTTGCAGGTAATTATTTATTAACATTGTTTACCTGTGACTTTAAGTGTATTGAACTTCAAAACATAAATTTTGATATATTTTTACAAATAATTTTCAAACAGTGTTAATGTTAAAACGGTATAAATTACATTTCCTTATATATATATATATGAAGGGTGATATTCCAGTAAAGCGTCCAGATTCATTGAATCTGGAAAGAGCAGTCTTCCGAATATTTTATTCCATATTTCAGATCCCAATATACATTGATATAATGTATAAACCCTAGTTGGGTGATAATTGGGAAGATGAATTGCTTTTAGTAGGCGTCGGATGCGGAAAACGATGGCTGGTTGCAGACGTGGGTGTATAGGATGATGGCAAGTTCTTCGTCAAGGAGTATCCTTTTCAACATTAATTTCAAACTTCAGTTAAGATCTACTCTATCTATTGTTGTTTCTCTCTGCATCATCTTCATCAATTATATATGAAGATTGTGATTAATCTTTTACATAATTTTAAAAAAATAGACATTTTTAATAGTGACATAAATTCACATTTTTTCTTTTAATTTTGTAATACTATCCACAATATAGAGTGATCGTATGTATTAATAAAAGGTCATATGTTCACATACGTATTATCAAAAATTGGTTAATTTAGTCTCTCTTAAGAAACCATACACTGGTAAAAAAAATTGACTTTTACCGACAGATATTACCGAAGGTTTTAAAAAACCTTCAGAAATGATCTCGAGAGGAACAAATCTTTCGTTATTAAAATTTGATTCCGAGAGTCATGTAAAACCTTCGGTTTTACAACTTTTTACCGAAAGTTGTACAATAAACTTTCGGTTTTGCCCTTTCCAAAAAACCCAAAATAATTCCAAGTGTTGGAAATGGGGTAATTGCGAAGGTTATTCAAAGAACCATCGGGTTTACCTTTTCTGAAATGATTAATTGCGAAGGTTTTCCAATAAACCTTCGGTTTTGACTCATCCTCAAAAAATGAAATATAATTCAAAGTTTGAGAATGATTAATTGCGAAGGTTTTCCAATAAACCTTCGGTTTTGACTCATCCTCAAAAAATGAAATATAATTCAAAGTTTGAGAATGATTAATTGCGAAGGTTTTCCAATAAACCTTCGTTTTTTGACATTTTGGAGATTCTTAGAGTTTGTTTGTATAGTCCCTTATATTTATTTGTCTCATTTTAAATATTTGCATTTATTAACGAAATGGTTTCAGGATGAGTAATTGGATGCGTCTTCGGAAAACACTAGAGAAACTCCCCCCGTAATTTCAGAACTTGCTAGCACAATCAAGTTCTGACCCAGGGTCTGTCACGGAGGACCCAATGACTACTGCGAATGTTAAACGTGAGGAGGATGCGAGACAGATAGCGTCGACATTGGAGCAAATGCAATTGAGGGATGCGGAAAGAGCTCAATCGCTTACTGAAATTAAAGCGGACATGGAGCAAATGGCGAAAAAATTGGAGAATCTTGAACAACAAATTTATTTCTTCAGAAGGCAGAATCTACCACCCTCTCCTCCCCCCATCTACTAAGTAGATTTAAGTGTTTGAATAATTATTTGTAATCGTTTTCGTTCGACTGATAACATGTTTGGGATAATTTTTTTCCTACATTTGAGAATTTCATTGAATATTTTCGACCATTGTCCAAAAAATAGGGAAATAGGGTAATTGCAAAAGTTATTTAAAAAATCCTCGGTCTTAACTTTCCAGAATTGGTAATTGCGAAAGTTTATTTGAAAATTCTCGCTTTTGATGAAAGGTTAATTGCGAAAGTTTATTGGACGACTTTCGCTTTTGATCATTCCTAAAAAATCTGAAAATTTTCAAAGTGTTGGGAATGGGGTATTTGCGAAATTTTTTCTAATAAACTTTCGTTTTTGACTCTTCCTAAAAAAAATCCGAAATATTTCTAAGTGTTGGGAAGGGGTATTTGCGAAAGTTTTCTAATAAACTTTCGCTTTTAACCCTTCCTAAAAATATGAATTTTTTCTAAGTGTTGGGAAGAGGTATTTGCGAAAATTTTCTAATAAATTTTCGCTTTTGACCCTTCCTAAAAAAATCTGAAAATTTTCTTAAGTGTTGGGAAGGGTATTTACGAAAGTTTTCTAATAAACTTTCGCTTTTGACCCTTCCAAAAAAAATCTGAAAATTTTCTAAGTGTTGAGAAGGGGTATTTGTGAAAGTTTCTAATAAACTTTCTCTTTTGACTCTTTTAAAAAAATCTGAAATTTTTCTAAGTGTTGGGAAGGGGTATTTACGAAAGTTTTCTAATAAACTTTCGCTTTTGACCCTTCCTAAAAACATCTGAAATTTTTCTAAGTGTTGGAAAGAGGTATTTGCAAAAGTTATCTAATAAACTTTCGCTTCTAACCCTTCCTAAAAAACAAATTGTTTAAGGTCACGACTGAGAGATATTTGATAATCTCTCGGTTTTGATAGTTATTTCCGAAAGTTAATTATATAATTTTCGGTATTCATTCCATATTTTATTTGATTTTTTGAAATTATTTTGTCTAAACTATTTAATCACATCAAGTGTGTTATTTTTTAAGAATGAAGATTGTGTTTAATTTTATAAATGTATATGATTGTGTTTGATAATATAAAGAAGTATATATGTATGTTTGTGTTTGATAATAATAAGATTGTGTGTAAAGTTTGATTGTAATGATGTATTGGGATTTTGTAATGTTTTAAGGATATCAAATGTGTTAAATTAATGTTGTTCAATGTTATTAGAATGTGAAAACCAATTAATTTAACAATTTATGAAGTGGTAATACCGAAAGTTTTATGTATATCTTTCGGAAATAACCATCAAAACCGAAAGTTATACCATTAACTTTCGGTATTACCACTACACAATTTGTTAATTTAATTGGCATTTCACTTTCTAATCTAGACTCCTAACTAAAATAATCAAGTGTGTGTTATTTTTATAAGAATTAAGATTGTATTTAACGTTACAATCTATATGATTGTGTTTGATTATATAAAGAAAGTGCATATGTATGTTTGTGTTTGATGATCATATGAATGTGTGTAAAGTTTGATCATATTGATTATGTAATGTTTTAAGAATATCAAATGTGTTAAATTAATGTTGTTCAAGGTCGTTAGAAGATGGAAAACCAATTAATTTAACAATTTAGCAAGTGATAATACTGAAAGATATACTTATATCTTTCGTTATTAATCATCAAAACCGAGAGATATAAACAAATCTCTCGGTTTTATCTATTGAAAAATAATTGTACATCTATCAAAACCGAGAGATTTAGACATATCTCTTGGAATATAAAATTATCAAAATCGAGAGTTTTTATATAACTCTCGGAATTAAGTAATATCAAAACCGAGAGTTATATAAAAACTCTCGGAATTAACCTATTTAATTAAAAAAACCCTATCTTTCTTCCCCGATTATTTCCGCCCACATTCACTCCTCCCTCTATCAAATGTCGCCAATTATTTCCGATCTTCTGCCCGCGCCGCCCGCCCTCCAGCTAGCAATCGAAGACGCCGACATCGGATTGAAGCTTTCAGCCGCGCCGCCCTCCAGCTACCTCCGCCGATTGAAGGTTCCATTCGCCCGCTAGACAAACGGATTGACGACGTCGCTGCCTCTACTTGGATTGACGACACCACTGCCTCTACTTGGATTGACGACACCACTGCCTCTGCTTGGATTGATGACGCCACTACCGCAGATTGAAGACTGTCGCCGATTGAAGACTGCCGGTGATTGAAGACTATCGCCGCCTCTTGTCGCAGCTACAACCACTGCAACCTGCATTTCAAGGTTAGCTTTTTCTTTGATTTTAGGTTATATTAGTTTGATTGATTATTTTGTAGTTTGATTTTAGGTTATATTACTTTGATTGATGATTTTGTAGTTTGATTTTAGGTTATATTACTTTGATTGATGATTTTGTAGTTTGATTTTAGGTTATATTAGTTTAATTGATGATTTTGTAGTTTGATTTTATGTTATAATAGGTTATATTACTTTGATTGATGATTTTGTAGTTTGATTTTAGGTTATATTAGTTTGATTGATGATTTTTTAGTTTGATTTTAGGTTATATTAGGTTATATTAGTTTGATTGATGAAAGAGTCAAAACTGAAGGTTTATTGAAAAACATACGCAATTACCCCTTCCCAGTACTTAAATTCTTTTCCATTTTTTTGAGAAGAGTCAAAAGCGAAGGTTTTTTCGAAAACACTCGCAATTACCAATTCCAAACACTTAGAATTTTTTCCAGTTATTTTTTTTGGTAAGAATCAAAACTGAAGACTGTCGCCGATTGAAGACTATCGCCGATTGAAGACTGCCGCTGATTGAAGACTGTCGTCGCCTCTTGCCGCAGCTACAACCACCGCAACCTGCATTTCAAGGTTAGGTTTTTATTTGATTTTAGGTTATATTAGTTTGATTGATTATTTTGTAGTTTGATTTTAGGTTATATTACTTTGATGGATGATTTTGTAGTTTGATTTTAGGTTATATTAGTTTGATTGATGATTTTGTAGTTTGATTTTAGGTTATAATAGGTTATATAACTTTGATTGATGATTTTGTAGTTTGATTTTAGGTTATATTAGTTTGATTGATGATTTTTTAGTTTGATTTTAGGTTATATTAGGTTATATTAGTTTGATTGATGAAAGAGTCAAAACTGGAGTTTATTGAAAAACATACGCAATTACCCCTTCCCAGTACTTAAATTCTTTTCCATTTTTTTGAGAAGAGTCAAAAGCGAAGGTTTATTCGAAAACATTTGCAATTACCAATTCCAAACACTTAGAATTTTTTCCAGTTATTTTTTTGGTAAGAATCAAAACTGAAGGTTTTCAATAAACCTTCGCAATTACCACTTCCCAACACTTAGAATTTTTTCCAGTTTTTTTAGAAGAGTGAAAAGCGAAGGTTTATTGGAAAATCTTTGCAATTACCACTTCCCAACACATATAATTTTTTCCAGTTTTTTTTAGAAGAGTCAAAAGCGAAGATTTATTGGAAAACCTTCGCAATTACCACTTCCCAACACTTAGAATTATTTTCAGTTTTTTTAAGAAGACTCAAAAGCAAAGGTTTATTGGAAAACCTTCGCAATTACTCATTCTCAACACTTATAATTATTTTCAGTTTTTTTGGTAAGAGTTAAAACTGAATATTTTCTAATAAACCTTCGCAATTACCCCCTTCCCAACACCTAGAATATTTTCCATTGTTTTGAGAGGAGTAAAAAACAAAGGTTTATTGGAAAACCTTCGCAATTACCACTTTACAACACTTAGAATTATTTTCAGTTATTTTTGGAAAGAGTCAAAAGCGAAGGTTTATTAGAAAACCTTCGCACCTTCACAATTACCCATTCCCAACACATAAAATTATTTTCAGTTTTTTATAAAGTGTCAAAATCGAAGGTTTTCCAATAAACTTTCACAATTATCCCCTTCCCAACACTTAAAATTTTTTCCATCTTTTTTGAGAATAGTCAAAACCGAATGTTTATTGGAAAATCTTCACAATTACCACTTCCCAACACTTAGAATTTTTTCCATTTTTTTTTTGGGAAGACTCAAAACTGTAAGTTTATTAGAAAACCTTCGTAATTATATATTCTCAACACTTATAATTATTTTCAGTTTTTTTGGGAAGAGTCAAAAGCAAATGTTTTCTAAGAAACCTTCGCAAGTACCCTATTCCCAACACTTAGAATTATTTTCAATATTTTTTGGGAAGAGTCAAAACCGAAGGTTTTCAATAAACCTTCGCAATTACCCTTCCCAACACTTAGAATTATTTTTCACTTTTTTTTTGGAAGAGTCAAAACTGAAGGTTTTCCAATAAACCTTCGCAATTACCCCATTCCCAACACTTAAAATTATTTCTATTTTTTTTTGGAAGAGTCAAAACCGAATGTTATTTAATACATTTCTCAAATAAGGCAAACCAATACATATAAATAACATTCATAAACTAAAAGATAATTATAATTCCAAAATTCTAAACCAAAGTCAATCATCCAAACAACATGTTATCAGTCAAAACAAAACGTACCCAATTATCCAAAAACATGTTATCAGTCGAACTAAAACGTTTACAATTATTAAAAAACTTTAATGTACTAAGTAGCTGGGGGAGGAGGGGGGTTCATTTTCCTCATGAAGAATTCAATTTGTTATTCATATTTCTCCAATCTTTGTGTCATTTGCACCCTCTCCGCTTTGATTTCACTAAGCATTTGCGCTCTTTCCATATCCCTCAATTAAATTTGCTCCAATGTCAACGCCAGGTGTTTGACATCCTCCTCATGTTTAACGTCATCAATAGTCATTAGATTCGCCAAAATAAACACTGTGTCGACTCTGGAAGTCTCTCCTTGGATCGTAAGGTCATTTGATTGTGCTAGTAGGTTCTGGAATGACTTGTGTAGTCTCTTTGGTGTTTTTCGCATACGCGACCATTCAGTCATCCTGAATGCATATCATTAATAAATTGGACTTCCATTTCCATATTCTTCATATATATAACATATATGAATCTAACCAAAATAAAAATAAAATCCTAATTAATACAACGACCTAAGATATATTTAAATCTACCCAAAATTCAAACAAAAACAACCATAAACACATATGAATCTAACCAAAATTCAAACAAAAATCAACATTAAACATATATAAATCTAACCAAAACTCAAACAAAATCAACTATAAATCTAACATATATTAACCAAAATCAAACAAAATCAACCATAAATTCAACATATATTAACCAAAATCAAACAAAATCAACCCTAATTCTAACATATAATAACCAAAATTATAACAAAAAAAACCTAAATTTAACCTCTACTCACCAAAATTAAAACAAAATCACCCTAAATCTAACACATACTAACCAAAATTAAAACAAAATCATATAAATCTAACATTTATATATATAAATTTAACATATACTAACCTTAAGTTGAAGAATCTAAAGTGGCGAGAGAACGGGGAGAGAGAGACATTTGGAATAATCAGGAAAAGAAAAGGAGATCTAGTTTTTAATTAGTAAGGTTTTTACCGAGAGTTTTAGAAGAACTCTCGGTAATTACTTATTGGGAAGAGTCAAAACCGAAGATTTTTCAATAAACTTTCGCAATTACCCCTTCCAAATACTTAGAATTATTTTTAGTTTTTTTGGGAAGAGTCAAAACCGAAGGTTTATTGGAAAGCCTTCGCAATTACCACTTCCCAACACTTAGAATTATTTTCAATTTTTTTTGGAAGAGTCAAAACCGAAGGTTCATTGAAAAACCTTCGCAATTACCCCTTCCCAACACTTCAAATATTTTCCATTTTTTTGAGAAGAGTCAAAAGCGAAGGTTTATTGAAAAACCTTCGCAATTACTCATTCCCAACACTTAGAATTATTTTCAGTTTTTTTTGTGGAAAAGTTAAAACCGAAGGTTTTTTAATAAACCTTCACAATTACCCAATTCCTTACACTTAAAATTATTTTCAGTTTTTTTAGAAATGGTCAAAACCGAATGTTTATTAGAAAATCTTCGCAATTACCAATTTGGGTAAAATTAAAATTGAGGGTTCTTTGAATAACCTTCACAATTATCCCATTCGCAACACTTAGAATTATTTTATGTTTTTTGGGAGAGTCAAAACCGAAAGTTTATTGGAAAACTTTCGGTAAAAATTTATATCACCGAAGGTTTTATACACCTCTCAGAATCTATTTTTAATAACGAAAGATTTCTTCCTCTCGGGACTATTACCGAGAGTTTTATAAAACTCTTGGTACACTCTATCGGTAAAGGTCTATTTTTTACTAGTGTAAACATCTTCCGTGTTTGAGTCGGTACTAAAGAGTACCAATTGCAAGAACTTATGAACTATTTTTTAATAATGAATATTTGTATTGGATATTATGTCAATATCAAAATTTGTTGTTTTTGACACAATTAGAATCTCACGTCAAAAGATGTTGGGAGTGAGAGAAGTTTCTTAGTATATAAAAGAAACTCTTTTCACAATTAGAATAAAATCCCACATCGAAAGAAGATGGGAGTGGGGGAAGTTTCTTAGTGTATAAAAGAAACACTTCCCCCTTTGGTTTTTTGCACCCAATATTTGTATCTCTTTTTCTTTATTAATTGATAAACTTAGTGCTCGGAGACGTATTCAATATTTTGGCCGAGCTCCGTTATCAAATTTTGTTACTGTGTTCTTTCGTTTGTTTCTTCTTTTATTTTTGTTAGTTTTTTTTCAACATTTGCTCTAATGGAAATGAACGTCTGCAAAAAAATGTATTACGTGACCTTTATAATTAAAAAATTACACGTAATTTTAAATGCTACATATTTTTTAAATAAAATTCAAATTATTAAAAAGAAAAAAAAAGAAAACTCTACATTCATCCCAACCGAAATTAAATTTCATCCCCGACTTCATCCCTTTCACCTTAGTTTGTCTCCCTTATCTTTCACCTCGCGACGCTCGACTACCCTTGCCCTAGCCTGACTCCCCTCCTCTTCACCTCGCGATGAAATGAAATTGAGATGAGATTAGGACATTTCAAATTAAGTGTCACTAATAGTTTTTTAATTATAAATTCCACGTAATTGATTTTCTTACGTACGCCCAGCTTGTTAGGGTAAAAATCAAAATGCATTTTCCTTGATACAGAACATCTCAATTTGTACAAACCTGATAATGCGAAGCCCCAAATTGTGAGGTTCCAAAGAAGATGTTCAAATTGTAATTGGCCCCAATAAGAAGCCCCAAATTGTGAGGTTCAAAAGAAGATGTCCCAAATTGTAATTGAGCATAATAAGGAGCCCCAATTTGTTATTTCAGATATTTTTTAATATAAGATACATATGGTGATCACATGGTTAAATCCAATCCATTTTACTCTATTCATATTAAATCCAATTCTTAATTCAATCAATAATATTGATTAATACCGATCGAATTTGGATTGGATTGAGTATAAATTGGATAATATAATTTATTTTTTCTTTTATCTAATTATTTAATAAGTTTATTTATTTTACTTTATTTTTATTTATTTTTGTTAATTAATTTTTAATATATATTTTTATAAATCACTTACTTATAATTTTTTTATAGTTACCAAACAAAATAATAATAATAATTGCCTAAATGATGTGAAAAATTTAAAATAAATAATATATTAAAAAAATAAATTGCCTAAATGTGCGAAAAAGTAAAAACAAAATAATAAATTTTTGATGAAATAAGTAAAAGAATATGAAAAACATAACTTATTTGAATATTTGAATAATCCTAATGTATTTAATCAAATTCGAATTCAATAACTCAATTAAATCCGAATTAACCAATCCAAATTAATATTTTAGATCAGATTGAATTTCAAATTAATCTGTTTAATGCTCGGCTTAGGGGTGAGCATAATTTGGGTCTACCCAAACCCAACCCTAACCCAAAATATTAATTTGGGTTGGGTTGAATATGGGTTGGGTTGAGTATGTGTTGGGTTTAATTTGGGTTGGGTTAGGGTTACCCAAATTACCCAAATTAAAACTAATCATCTTCCAACTTAAAGTCGAACACGTTTTTGACATGTTTAACACGTTTAACATATTTTTAATATTTTTAACACGTTTTCACACTTATAACACGTTTTTCACACGTTTAACACGTTTTCACATTTTTTTTGCACGTTTAACACGTTTTTATACATGTTTAACACGTTTTCACACTAATAACACGTTTTTCACGTTTTTAACATGTTTAACACGTTTTCACACTAATAACACGTTTTTCACGTTTTTGTCATGTTTAACACGTTTTTGACATATTTAATACGTTTATCGCGTTTTTGACAAGTTTAACACATCTTTTTACGTTTTTGGCACGTTTAACATATTTTTAATATATATAACATGTTATTGATAAGTTTAACACAATTTTTAAGTGCTTGGCACGTTTAACACGTTTTTGACATTTTAACACGTTTGTAATATGTTTAACACGTTTTCACACGTTTAACATGTTTTTCATACGTTGAACATGTTTTTCACGTTTTTGGCATTTTTAACACATTTTTGACATATATGACAGATTTTTCACATTTTTGGCACGTTTAACACGTTTTTGACATGTTTAACACCTTTAACACGTTTTTGACATGTTTAACACCTTTAACACTTTTGGCTCATTTAACACATTTTTAGTTCATTTAACAAGTTTTGGTACTTTCAACACGTTTTTCACATTTTGGCACGTTTTCACGTTTTTGGCACGTTTAACACGATTTTGACATTTTAACACGTTTAACATATTTTTTACATGTTTAATATGTTTTTTGCACGTTAACACATTTTGATAAGTTTTAACACGTTTTTGGCACGTTTAACACATTTTCACGTTTTTGGCACGTTTAAAACATTTTTCATATTTTGGCACGTTAAATGTGTGAAAAACGTATTAAACATGTTAAAATATGAGAAACATGTTAAACGTGTCAAAACGTGTTAAACATGTCAAAATGTGCAAAAAAACGTGGAAAACGTGTTAAATGTTCCAAAACGTGAAAACATGTGAAGTTTTCAACGTGTCAAAATATGAAAAACATGTTAAATGTGTTAAAACGTGCCAAAAACGTGAAAAATGTGTCAAAATGTGTTAAATGTGTCGTAATCGTGAAAAACGTGTCAAACGTATCAAAAACGTGTTAACGTGCTAAACATGTCAAAACATGAAAACAATGTTCAGCGTGTCAAAATGTGATAAACGTGCCAAAAACATGTTAAATGTGTCAAAACGTGTTAAACGTGTGAAAAACGTATAAAACGTGTCGAAAACGTGAAAAACATATCAAAAACGTGTTAAACGTGTGAAAAACGTATAAAACGTGTGAAAAACGTGAAAAACGTGTTAAACGTGTCAAAAATATAAAGGATGTGTGAAACGTGTTTAAACTTGTTAAACGTGAAAACATGTGAAAATGTGTTCAACGTGTATGAAAAACATGTTAAACGTGTCAAAACGTGCCTGAAAACGTGAAAAACGTGTCAAATTGTGTTAAATGTGTCATGATCGTGAAAAACGTGTTAAACATGTTAAAAACGTGTTAAACATGCCAAAAACATGAAAAACGTGTTAAACATGTCAAAATGTGTTAAACGTGCTAAAAACGTGTTAAACGTGTGAAAACGTATTAAACGTGTGAAAAACGTATTAAACATGTCAAAAACGTGAAAAACGTGTTAAACATTTCAAAACGTGTTAAAAACGTGAAAAATGTGGAAAAGGTGTTAAACATTTCAAAAACGTGTTAAACGAATAAAAATGTGTTAAATGAATCAAATACATGTTAAATGAAAAAATAAAAATAAAATAATTTGGGTTACCCAACCCATACTCAACCCACACCCAACCCATATTAGTAAATAATATGGGTTGAATTATGGGTTAGGTAAATTTAATTTGGGTTCAAAATGGGTTGGGTAATCCGGGTTGGGTTTACCCGTTTGTTCACCCCTACCTCGGTCTCAAAGGATACAAATGATCAAAATACATAAAGCCATTGAAAGACTAATTGGTTGGATCAATTTTAGTTATGTGTGCAAGCCCAGATAGAGCCCCGGTTACAATCAAATGAGGAGTTTCTAGAAACGATGAGCTGACTATGCTTAACAAAATAAGATTCTCTTGAACAAACCACCGTTAGAGTTTGTTGTAAATATTTCTTCTGGTCTTTTTTTTTTTTTTAATTCATTAGTTCTGTATATATACCGTAGGTATTTCATTGTCAATTGTATATACTGAATTTATCAATACAATCTGAGCTTGGTCAATAGCTCTTAAATTACTTTTGTGTTGGCAAAGATATTATTTCTGCTTACAAATTTACAATAAAGATTCACTTCACATGCAAACATCTGATCATCTGGGAATGATTTTGGTGACCACTCCATTCACGGAAGGTAACTATTTGAGCTGGTGTAGAGCTATTGAAATAGCTCTTGGAGCTAAATTCAAGATCGACTTCATTAATGGGTCCTTGAATGATCTAGTGAAGGAATCAAAGGATTTCGATTAATGGATCAGGGTAGACTGTATGGTCCACTCATAGATTTTGAACTCCATTTCAAAAGAGTTTGTTGAATCGTTCATTTACACCACTACTACTGAAAATATATGGAACGAGTTGGCTCAGCAATATGGCCAGAGCAACGGTCCTCTGAAATGCCATCTACAACGGGAGATTGCGACCATTAATTAAGGAACTATGAAGTTTGAGAAGTATTTTTCAAGGCTCAAATGATGCTGGGATGAACTTCAGTCTGTTTTAAGAGTAAGCTAATTACGGACGTTTTTTTATGTATATACACTTTTAACCATGTTTTTATGTATATATTTAAGACTTGTTATTCATCCATCTATAATTTACAACATTTTACTGTTGAAATTTTTAGGGTCACTAACATAATAAATAATTGTGCAAATGTCATATTTAACATAAGCCAAAATAATGTAATCTAATGTAATTAAGTTTATAGCTTATGGGTCTTTTTTGTCATGAATATAAAGTGAGAATACCTAAGTGACATTTTTAATTTTATGAAGAGCTGAATTAGAAATAACCTAACTATAATAACTAACTTAATGTTACGGTAATGATCTCCATTTGAAGTACGGCCAATTTTCCTTTACGTCCCCATCAATAAAGAGAAAAATCTATTGACGTACTCAACAAATGGAAGAACCGTTCCATCTAAGGAAAGTTCAAGGAAAGAGATTAAAAAATCATTCAATCCATTCAAAGTCTAAAAAAGAGAAGATTTCATGATTCATCTAATTGAGAATTGAGGTACACTTCTGTAGTATTCAGATTTTAATTTCTCACACATTAAATTAGGATCTAATTAAGATAATTCTAACCAATTGTAATTGATATCCTAATTTAATTATGTGAAGAAATTTTAAATCAGGAATATATATATATATATATAAATATATATATATTTATCTTTTATCCTAATATATGAATAAAGATATATCTTTCATTAAGATTCATATGTTTTTGAATTTATATTAAAATTTTATGATGTTTTATAATAGGATGAAGATATATATCTCTTAGATTTGAAAATTTTAATCGCAAAGATATATCTTTATTCATATATTTTGAATTTAGATTAAATGTCATGATGTTATATAATTATGATATAAGATTTCTAAATTTATATTTATGAATATTTGAATTTTCTCTTTCATATAATATATAGATATATATATTTTTTTTTGATAATATCAAAATAGAAAATACGGAATATACAGATTTATGATATTATCATAGATTTATGGATATTTTCTTTTAATTCTTTTAATTTTGGGGAGTAGATATGATATCTCATTGAATAATATAGAAATTCAGATTGATTATAATATTTTTTTTAAATTGAAGAAATTCAAGATAGGAAATGGAGATCTTTTTCCATAATATATTTTTGAAGATAATTAATTATTATCGTTAAAGGAAGAATTTTTCGTTAATGGATTAAATAATATATAATATATTTTATAAATTTAAAGAGAATTAAGAAATAATTTTATTATATATAAATTAATATATAATAATAATTTTTTTTTAATTATATCCTTCATTTTAGGATTAAAAGATTAAGGTTAATGAGTAATTAATAAATTAATTAATAATTGGATTTAGGCATAAGAATATTTGAAATTTTGTCAAATTAATCTTGAAGATTTATTATTTAATTTAATTAATATGAGATATTACAAATTTCAAACTTGACGTATAATTTTATTTTGATCACTAGTTGAAAAAAGATAAAAGGTGAGGAGAGAGAAAATTTTTTGTTTTTTTGCTAATCATGAGCCACGTCATTCTCTCTCTTATTTCCTCCCTCAAATTCCCTCTCCCAATCATTTCTCTTTTATTTTTTTTATAACAAAATAAATTACATGATTCTTTGGAAAATCATATTTTATTGATTTGAGTTATACAATAATATAACATTTAAATTCATATTAATGATATTATTGTTCATTATTTGGTACAAATAATCACCAAAGTGACAATGTTTGTTGAAATTAATTCAAGAAAATTTTGTATGGTAGTATTGTGTAATTAATGTGATTATATAATTTGGGCCAAAAGCTGATAATTAATTGACGAAATTGTATTAATACTTGTGATGATGAAATGACATGTCTTATTATTAATGTTTAATCATTACACCAAAATATTATTAGCAATTAATATTACTGTCCAAAGATTTGATATTAATGTTGCATTAAGTATTCAATATTCTGAGATGGGATAAATAATTATTTGAATTTAGTTGTTACTTATGTTTATAAATGTGAGAAACTACTTTATTGAATATCCTAAATAATTAAGGGCCGTAATTTTTTATGATGTCAAGTTAAAGATAGTTTTTCTTTTTTTTTTAGACGAGACTGTAATATTTTTTTTTTAGGATATTGAGTTTGAGGGGATAAATGATTTTGTCTTTAAAAATGATTTATATCAATAGTTCTTATTGTGAAAGATTTGATTTATATCTCAAGTATTTTTTTTACATTGATAAGGATTTTGTTGATATTGATGATATCAAAAATCAAGAGTAACAAGACAATATTGATCAAATTCATTAAGTACAAACTCAACAATCTCAAAATCAATTGTTTTTATGACAATCCAGTTTAATTGAATTACTCTTTAAGAACAATTTATGGTACTTGTTGCATATTTTGATATGGAGCTTCACCATAATAGATATTAGGGGGTTTTTCAATAGAGACATTGAAAAACAATTTGGTGCAATGAGAAAACTTTGTGTCGAAAGACTAAATTAATATGGTTTGCAAATTAAAGAAATTTATCTATAGACTTATAGAAGTATCTTGTTAGTGATACCATGAATTTCACAAAATAACATTTCTCTCTTTTGGTTTTAAGATGAATTTAATTGATTATTTGTGTATCACAAGTTCAGTGGAAGTAAACGTCTATTTATGGTTTTATATATGGGTGACATTTTGTTTGTCACAAATTTTTCTTGACATTAAGTAGCCAACATTTATGAGATATTTGAAAATAATTAAGAATTAAATGCTCACATATAGAAAGTCAGAAAGTTTTGAGATCATTGAGTATTCTGACTCCGATCTTATGGGATGCCAAAGCAGTATGAAATCTATTTCAAGTTATATTTCTCATTAGCTGGTTTTTTCGCTTTTAAAGAAGTGTCAAACAAACACTTAAGGCATCATCCAATATTGTAGCGGAATTTGTGACATGTTATTATGCCTAAAATTAAGTAATATAAATATCAAGTTTCTTGTTATGAAAGAAATGATACAAAGTGGATAGATTTCTATAAAATATTTATGTACAAACTCTATAGTTATAAACTCCTTGACAACGAGTTTATCGCCTAATGTCTTTCATGAGAATATTTCTCATATGAGTGTCGTAGTCTCGTAGAGATCGACGATCTCTAATTTCAGTGGGAGTTTGTAGTTTTGTTGTCTTTCAGTTTAGTTATTTTATAGATATTTATGAAGTTTTTATTCTAATCAGAAATCTGGAGTTCTTCGACTAAACTCGTTGGTTAAGTATTATTCAGTTCATTACACTCTGTATAATTATGTTTAAAGTATAATCTCACTAAAGTCAAGTAGGACCAGTTACAAATTGACATGAAAAGATCACCTTGCATGAAATTTTTATTCCTCACATTAATGATATGATTTGTCAATTAATTGTATTGATTTATGTGATCATTGTTGGGTCTAGTTGTGCTTAAATACAACGACGAGCTCTTTGGTCCTATATTGATATAATTAATTGATAAAATTGTTTGTACAACATATGATTGAGATGACATAAAACTTCAGCCGCATTATGGTTGATACATTTATTTTTGTACATACGTGACCCAGTGGGAGATTGTTGGAATTTTTAGGGTCACTAGTATAATAAATAATTATGCAAATGTCATATTTAATATAAAAATCTTTGATTTCATCACTCAAATTATCCATGGAAAATCTTTCACAACACATGATGCCTCATATCATGTTGTATCACTTTTCACAATATAAAAATTTCTAGAAATTTGTATGTGATTCTTTTATCGCACTTATTGCAGATTGTTTATTTGTAAAAGATTGACATTCAAATAAATTACAATCAAGTGAACCGATGTTTGAACAATTACCTAAATTAAAATTAATCTCTTTAGTTTCAAACCAAGGAGCAGTTTAATATGTTCATCACGTTGTCAGTGCTATGATTTAAGTCATCTTGCTCGTCATTGTGTATTTCATCGCATTCAGATTCATCACTTTCTAATTCATTTTCATGATTTTTATCAGTATCAACACCACTTAAATTCTATATTGCATTTGATCTTTCAATTTCGTTGAAAGTCTATCTGTCACAAAAAAAAAGTATTAATAATAAATTGTAAATACATAAAACTAACATAATTTAAAAAATCTAACATTGTGAATCTATTTGAATTCTCAATATTATGAGGAGCTATTTATAAAAAAAAAAACAATTAGCACTAATATTAATTATTTGAATTGACAATACACTTACAAGTTTTATGAATTATCAACTCAAAAATTGAATTGATAAATCACTGTAAAGATAAGATTGACAAAAGGTTGGATTGATAAAATCACTATAAAAGTTTATATGAAGTTACAAAAGTTTGATTGACAAGTCATTATAAATATAAGATTGACAAAAGTTGTATTGACAATTCACTACAAATATAAGATTAAAAAATTAAATTGAAAAAACAACTTTTATAACTCAAAAGTTCGATTGACAAGTTAATGTAAATATAATATTAAATTGACAAATCACTAGAAAAAAATTAATATGATTTATCAAACTCAAAAGTTAGATAACAAATGATTACAAAGATAAGACCGTAGAAATAAAATAAAATTACAAAAATAAATTTTCAATATTGTTTTTAATATTTAGTATATTTAAAAAATAATAAATATAAATTAATATTTTAATAGAGTAATTGGGCACATGTGATACAAATAGAGATATCCGTCGAGTTTGAGTTCAGGTTCGGATAATAAAATAAAAATCAGATTCGAGGATAAGGATAAATACTTTCTCTAAGTACCGTTACATTCCTATGTATAGTTGCTTCTTTCTTATTTTAATTTTAATTTTATCAAATCTTTTTTTCTAGATTTTGTTTGAAGCTTCTGCATAGTTGTTTCTTTCCTATTTCGTGCTTTCTTTGTTTTGTTTCTATTCTTATTTGGTAGATTCTTCTTAAAGCTTCTATATTGTTTTTTTTTCTTATTTTGCTTCTTTTTGTTTTGTTTCTATTATTATTTTGTAGATTATGTCCGAAGCTTGTGTATCAATGTTTTTTTTCTTATTTTGTTTTTCTTCTTGTTTTGCTCCTATTCTTATTTGGTAGATTCTCCTTAGCTTCTCTCAAGTTAATTTTTTTTTCACGCAGCTCCCTCTTCAGAAAATGACGTCAAAATCCTCTATGAACCTTCACAACAACTTCATTCCGGCTGCGTAGCCAAGATTGAGAGGTTTTCTGCTTATGCCGTTATGAATTTTTCAACTCCATCTCTGTATATCCAAGCTCCATGTGTATTTTTCACATCCATCTCTATATATCCACGGTTCTTATACATATTAATTTATATTTTCAGTTAGACAAATACAAATTGAAGATCTCAATTACAGTTATTCTTTTTCCAAGTTAGCAGTATCTCAATAATTCCAATGAAATCGAACACCATATATTGGAATATTTTGTAAATGAAAATGAAGGGAATGATTTTTTGTGAAACTAGGAATTGGAAAGTTACTTAATATTCTATTTTTACATTAAATTGGCTCAATGACTATTATTCTCTTTTCAAGTTATTGAGATTTGTTTACAGCTACAAAAAAAAAAATTATAATATATTACAATTATTTAACCAATATTAAAAATAAATATTATATTATTTTATTTTATTTCAATATATTAAATATAAAATTAGTTATTATTTTCAATTAAATATAAATAGAATATTTATAATTTTCAAATATATAAAAATAAAATAAAATAATATATTATAATTATAATTTATTTTTATAAAAAGTAAAATTAGAAATTACTTTATAATTAGATATTTTAAAAATTAGATATTCACTAAAAATAAATTAAGTAAAATTTATATAATAAAAAATTGATTTTAATAAAAATAAAATATTTTAAATAATACTTATTTAAAATATATATTTTTATTAATTTTGTTTTTACAAAATTTACCATTTCTATAAATTAATATAAAAAATAAAATATATTATATTATTGAAACTATAATAAATTGTTATAAAAATATATTATAATATATTACAATTATTTAATATATTATTTAAACAAATAATTAAACTTTGTTATGACACACTTAGATTTGCTGGTGCCAAACTGGTATGGAGTTTATATTTCCTAGTATGCAAGTAATAGCTACTTTGGTAGAAAAGAAAGAAAAATGCCATGATTTTTAATTATATTTCAAATTAACATGTTTATGAGAGATACATTTTAAAAAAAATATTAGACTTTTAGAGTAGATAATGAATTTCACAATACGAATTGGTACGATATTGGTACGAAACGACTCAATACGATATTATTTCACTCAAGTTATGAGGTTGAACCGAATACAAGTATGAAACGACATGATCACGACACTATCACTAATTTACACGATTATAATACTAACCAGGTTCAATATGTTTATTAATTTATTAATTTAGTTAAATATGAAATTTATTAATTTTTAAAGTTTTAGATAAATATCACACTATAATGGTGAGTATAAGATATTTATTAAGATACATTTTTATTTATTATTCTTTTGTAAATTCAGTTTTTTAAATTCAGTTTTTATTATTATAATTTTTTATTAAATAATTTAAAATTTAATTATTTATATTATATATATATATATTTAATTATTTATATTTTTATATATATTATTATTTTTATAAATTAAATTATTATATTTGTATATATATTTATATATTTAAATTATTATTTATATAATATAATAAATATTTACTTAGTTTTAAAATTATTTGTTAAATATTTTGAGGTTACTAATTTTTATTTTTTATAATAACTTTGTGTGATTATCTCCTACTTTAATTTTATTTATGAATTTAATCAAGAGAATTAATTTTATCTAACTTTTATATATATATATATATATATATATATATATATATATATAATTTAAAATGTCATTTTGTTTATATTTAATTACAAAAAAATTCTATAAATATATATATATATATATAAATAATTAAATTTATATCTAGGAGAGAGTTTTTAATATATAAATAATAATGTAAAATAACTCATTCGAGCACGACAGTCAGTCCTCCTTATACGGCATATGCTTGCTAAAGAAATTGTAGGCGCTTGTATTCACAATAAAAGCATAACTGCAAGGATTAAAGTCGAAAACCTTAAAATGATTGTAGTAACTAAAAATTGTATTGCTCAAAGATAGTGTATTTTGAGGAATCGTGACTTGACAACAACCTAAACTGTCACACTTTCCGTCTTGAACATCGTGAGGTTGGCACGGTAGGAAGTGTAGGCGTTGAAAAACATCGTGTCGTTCGGTTGGTTCACCATTTGACCATAAATATCGCATAAAAAATGTCAACTTATTTTGGGTGGTTGACACAAATAATGAACTCGTGCACATTATTTTGGAACAGATTGACTTTGCCCAGATATTATAAAAGACTTCTCAAATGTTCCTCAGTAAAATTTTGATATAACCAACAAAATTTGATTCGACTGAGTTATATTTTTAGTCCTGAATACAATTTTTCATTGTCCTTACATGTCAAAAGGAAGTTTTGAGCACGCTAGGTGTCGTTAGCTAAAATAGAATCCTTCAGGCAATGCTAAATATGTAAGGAATTTCTATTTCCCCACTACACAACTAATTCACAATCATACAAGCATATGAAAACTATGATTATCATTTTTTTTTGTAAAGAAGAAAGTAAAAATACTATGATTTTTAATTGTATTTGTAATTTGATCTAATGGTGATTTAATGTGTGATGTGGGCTACAAAGTTGAATTTCATAAAAACTCATGCTTAGTCAAAAATCAAGACAATGACACTTTGTTAACCGGTAACCGGATAGGAAACATTTACAAAGTGAACTGGAAAACTGATTTCGAAAAACCTGTGTGTATGATAGCCGGAAATGATCCAAACTGGCTTTGGCATAAACGGTTAAATCACTTGAATTTCAAAACGATTAACTTTATTTGTCCAAGGAACTAGTTCACGGTTTTCCAAATGTTAAGTTTTCAAAAGATAAAGTATGTGCTGCATGTCAAATGGGAAAACAAGTGAAATCATCTTTTAAAAGTAAAGGAAATTATCAATCTGAAAGATGTTTAGAACTTTTGTATATGGATTTGTTTGGTCCGGTTAAAGTAACTAGTTTAGGAGGCATGCATTATACTATGGTGGTTATTGATGATTACTCCAAATTTACTTGGGTTACTTTTCTAGCTTCTAAGAATCAAGCAACTCCAAACTTGATTAAACTGATTTTGAGAATACAAAATGAAAAATCTATTAGAGTAAATAAAATCAGAAGTGATAGAGGAACTGAGTTTATAAACAGTAATTTAACTACTTTTCTTGATGATTCCGGTATTAGGCACGAGTTGTCTAGTGCCAGAACTCCTCAACAAAATGGCCTGGCTGAGAGAAGAAACCGAACTCTCAAGGAAGCCGCAAGGTCAATGATAGCCGATTCGGGTATCGCTCAAAAGTTTTGGGCTGAAGCTATCAACACCGCTTGCTATACACAAAATCGATCTCTAGTAACTAAACGGTTTTCGAAAACTCCTTTTGAAATTTATTTTGATCAAGTTCCAAGTATACGGTATTTTCGAATTTTTGGTAGTAAATGTTTTGTTCACAATAACGGCAAGAACTACTTGACCGCTTTTGATGCTAAATCCGATGAGGGAATAATGTTGGGATATTCAGCTGTGAGTAAAGCCTACAGAATATACAATACTAGGACTTTAACAGTTGAAGAAACCGCACACGTTGTTTTCGATGAATCGGTTGAGCGTAACACTGCATTACCCTTCGACCTTCACAACAGAATGGAAAATTTCAATATCTATTCTGATGATGAAGATGAGGTTCCGGTTTTTAGACGCTTTGTCAAGGACCAAGCGGTTGATGTTGAAATTCAGCCTGATCAAGCTGCTTTACCGCAGAAAGTTGACGTTTCAGTTTCTACTGAAGAAATCGGTCGGTCTGACTCTGTTCAACCTACCGATCAGTCTAACCTTGATCAGCCAACTGAAAGCTTGGTAGACACGTCTCGGATTAACCTCAGAAGGAACAAAAATCATCCTCTTGAACTAGTAATAGGTAACATATCCTCACCCGTCCGAACTAGGCAACAAAATTTGGATCACTATGGAAACTCTGCTTTCATATCACAAATTGAGCCGAAAAAGGTGGATGAAGCGTTGTCAGATCCAGATTGGATCTTGGCAATGCAAGAGGAATTAAACGAGTTTGAGAGAAATAAAGTCTGGTACCTAGTTCCTAGACCGAAAAACAAACCGGATATAGGCACACGATGGGTATTCAGAAATAAACTCAATGAAGACGGTTTAGTTACGAGGAACAAAGCCCGGTTAGTGGCTCAAGGCTATAAGCAGGAAGAAGGCATTGATTTTGAAGAATCATTTGCCCCTGTAGCTAGACTTGAGGCAATTAGAATATTTTTATCATACGCAGCTTTCAAAAATTTCAAAGTTTATCAAATGGATGTTAAGAGTGCTTTTCTAAACGGTAAAGTAAATGAAGAGGTGTATGTTAACGAACCTCCAGGTTTTAAAAATCCAGAACATGAAAATCACGTCTACCGGCTGAATAAAGCCCTTTACGGTTTGAAACAAGCTTCAAGAGCTTGGTATGATACTTTGACACAATTTCTATTTGATCATAAATTTACAATAGGTTCGGTAGACAAAACCCTTTTCAAATTTGAAATAAAGGAGCAAATTCTACTGGTTCAAATTTATGTTGATGATATCATATTCGGGTCAACCGATCCAAAGTTATGTGACAAATTTTCAAAAATGATGACTGATAGATTTCAAATGAGTATGATGGGGGAAATGAGCTTCTTTCTAGGACTTCAGGTTAAGCAGATGGAAGCCGGAATCTTTATAAGCCAACCAAAGTACACAGCCGAACTGCTGAAGAGATTTGGGATGGATACATGTGCCGAAGCATCTACACCAATGAGTCCTTCCGTGAAGCTGGACAAAGATGATGATGGTCAAGCCGTTGACATCACAGCATATCGAGGAATGATCGGATCGCTGCTGTATCTCACGGCAAGCCGACCTGATATTCTGTTTGCGGTTGGAGTGTGCGGAAGGTTCCAAGCAAATCCAAAGCAATCTCATTATAAGACGGCTAAAAGAATCCTAAAATATTTGAAGGGAACTCAAGAAGTGGGACTTTGGTACCCAAAAGACTCGAGCTTCAATCTAATAAGCTACTCAGATGCCGATTACGCGGGATGCAAAATCGACAGAAAGAGTACAAGTGGAACCTGTCAGTTTCTGGGTGACCGGTTAGTCACTTGGAGCAGCAAGAAACAAACATCAGTTGCAACTTCAACCGCAGAGGCGGAGTACCTAGCGGCTGGAAGCTGCTGTGCACAACTCCTCTGGATTCAACAGCAACTAAGAGATTTCGGAATAGAAGCAAAGGAGTCTCCAATCTTCTGTGACAACACCAGCGCCACAGCGATCACATACAATCCGGTGTTGCACTCAAGAACAAAGCATATCGACATCCGACATCATTTCATCCGGGAGCATGTTCAGGAGAAACACATCCGGCTGGAATATGTGTCGACCGAGCAACAAGTAGCGGATATCTTCACGAAACCGCTACAGGAAGCTAAGTTTTCACATTTTCGAAATATCTTGGGTCTTACTAATCTTAATCAATTGATATAATCATAATGCATGCTTGTATATAAAACCGGGATATGTGTTCAGGGAGAAGCTAAAGCTTCTCAAACCGTATTCAAATAGGCCATTAATAAATCAAATATGCTAACCGGGAGGAAGTCTCCGGTTATGCCCGATTACCTCATTATTTCAAATCAAATGTATGTTTACTAATACAGTTGAAATAACCAGGTTGAAGTGGATGAAACAAATCCAATGTTGAACAACTGCTGACATTAATCAACTTTTCTTCACAAACGGAAATATCCTACTAAAACCGGTCATGGAAAACCGCTTAGTACATATGCACTCTGGTCTGATGAAATGAACTTTTCCGGTTAACCTGAGATGACCGACCTAGTTTTCATGCATATTTTGAAAAATGAAGCCTGTAATTAATAAAAACAAGTCTACCACAATCAAGATGACGACATGTGTCCATCATCAAGAGAGGGAGACTCACATCTTGTCAATATATATTTTTTATCATTGCTATCTTAGTAATAATTGGATTTACCTTGGAAATAACCATTAGTTACATCAACAAGTTAAGTCTATTAAATAGCTGATGACATCATCAGGCATGCTTAACTTCATTAAAGACCAAGCCGAATCCCCGGGCTATATAAACCATCCTTAATCCTTTTCAAAACATCACAAGTTCACTATTCACAAGTATCATTCTTGAGATAAAATCCTCTCTCTCTCAAAAACATGAATACCAACTCTTTAGCCAAGAAGATCCTATTGGCAGATTTTGAATCAATCTACCAATATGAGGATCATGAAGTAAAAGAAATGTTCTTAGCCATAGAAAGGAGTGGGCTAAGAAGTTTTCTTGAGAACAAATTCATCATCGACTACCTTGTAGTCGAAGAACTCTTTGAGACCGCGAAAGAGGTGCATCGAGATATACTCGTTGCACAGGTCTACGGTCAAAAATTCCTATTCAGCGAGACGGATTTCGCTGTATACTGCGGCTTACCCAATGAAGGGGTAACCGATCTAACCTACTCCCCGGTGACAATGGAAGAAATGTGTCGTCGGTTCTCTGGATCTGACATCCCGGTTAAACCCTGGGGTGCTAAGAGTCAACTTTCTCACAAGTACCAGATTCTCTACGAGATTCTAGGAAAATCTATCTTGTGCAGAGAGAAAAGTTACTACTACACCCAAAGGGTCTTCGAGATGATGATCGCCGTAACGGTTGGGACATCGGTCAACTGGTCCTGGATCATCTTCAGTAACCTGAAGAAGATGCTTCTCTCCAACAAAACCGGCTACGCTCCTCAGTTGAGCGGTTTCTGTGCAAGTCTGGACATCCACTCCGGAGCCTTCGTCACTCTTCACCCAAGGCACGTGCTCACCAAAGAACGAGTACAAGAGATGATCGACCGGTGGGAAGCGGTTAAAGCCAGAAGAATTCAAGCGGCTGAGGCTTCAAACGCTCAAGCGGCTGAGTCATCAAATGTCTAACCTGTCTTTCCTATTTTCTTTTATCCTTTCTTTACAAAACCGGTATTTTTGTTGTACTACCGGTTTTGTACTCCAATTAATGAATCAGATTTCTTTCCTTTCCAAGTCAAAATCTAAAATATTCAATGCGTCGTATCAAAATAAATCGTATCACTCTTGGAAACATAAATTCTCATTATAAAAAAGCATGCCTGACTTGATTTGACAAGACTTGCTTTTATTCTCTTGGAAAATCACAAAAACATTAATGACTAAGCATAAACGGCTAGATTTTTCAAATCCTCTCATTAAATGCTCTCATTCACTCCAGGCTATAAAAGGGACTCAACTTCCATTTTTCAAAACACGCCTTCAAGCATTCTTCTCTCTAAAAACTCGAAAGCTCAAGAACTCTCTCAAACCTTCTTCACTACTCATCGCCATGTCTGCCGAGATAAGAAACACCCTGATCATTGATTTTGAAGACATCAAGCATAGCGACGACTATGAATGCATTTATCAGCATGTCATAGAGTCTGGCCTGAAAGGCTTTCTCAAAGGTTCGGACCTCATCCTCATGGAGGAGGTGTGCGAATTCTACAACAACGGTCATGTTTTGGATGATGGCAGCATTCGCACCATCATCGACGGTCAGTTCCTCCAGTTTTCTGAGGAGGAATTCGCCACTTTCTTTCACCTTCCAACGGAAGGTTTCTCTGATTTTCCGACGCCGCATTTACCGGCTAAGGAAACCTTTTTTAAGATCTTCTCTTCTTCATACACTCCTGTTAAGGACTTTGGGAAGAAAGAAGATCTCGCCCCTCACTACCAAGTCTTTCACGATTTGGTCCAAAGGTCTATCATAGGCCGAATGCCCAATCAGAACTACAGCCGGGAGGCATTCGATATTATGATAGCCATCATCCGCGAAACCGCCATCAACTGGGCGTCCTATCTTTTCAATAAGCTGAAGCAGCTTATGACCGGTAAAAGAGGAAGGATCAGCTACGCTCCTCAGATCACCCGGTTTCTCATGTCCAAGCGTCGCAACCTTGGAAAAGGTGTTCCGGTTGGATCCTTCAACACCATCACTATAGATATGATCTATAAATGTGTGTTAAGAATTCAGGAACGGTCTCCTCAAAACACCATGGAGAAGTGGTATGAAAGGAGGTTGGAAGGAGGATGGTTTACTGAATAATTCTCTTTCTTTTCGTTTTCTTTCCGGTTTCTGGTAATTTTGTTGTACGACCAGAACCGCCCCAAATGTTAATCATTTCCATAATCTATTAATGAAATATTTCAACTCTTAAAAAGTCTCCGGTTTTTCATTCTCATTATTCCTTCCGGTTTTTCAAACTTATACAAAAACTTAAAGTTAACTTAACAATCTCCGGTTAACAAGACTTCAAGAGAAACCGGAACTTCGAGCAAAAATGCAAACTTGAAAAACTTAACCGCCCACAGTTTTACCTCTCAAAAAATTTACCGCCCATCGAATTTCCGTTTTTACCGCCGAAAGTTACGGCAGTAACTTTTTGGAGGGAAAGTTGGCGCCAAAACATCAAATTGACGGTTCATCTTCAAAACCGCTTGGAACCGACATCTATATAAACTCAAATCAGCCATTCAACACATGTGCTTTCTCTCTCTAAAAATTTCCAGAACTTCAAAGCTTTCCTCTCTCCGATCATCATCGTTCTTCATCTTTTCGTTTCCAAAACATCATGGATCTAGGCAAAGATCCATTTCAATGGATGTTACAAGTTGACTTCGCAGATATTGACGAGCATGCTGACGATAAGAACAAGGCTGTTCTTCAACTCCTTCGAGAATCTGGGTTGGAGAAGTTCCTTTCTGGTCCGTTCACCATCCATCCGGCGGCGGTGACGGAGTTCTTGGCGACGGCGACGCTGTCGAAGAGGAAGATCTCGGCGACTGTCAACGGGAAGGCCGTCCTCATCACCGAAGAGATCTTTGCGGAAGCACTTGGTCTGCCCAACACAGGTTCAGACCTAAAGAACGACTTAACCGAAGCAGAATCAAATGCTGCCCGGTTGGTTGTATCTTTCTCAGGTCAGGATCTGGTGATCCACTCCAGCCGGAAGATCAAGCTCAAACCGGAATACAGATGGTTAGTGACCGTCATCGCCAAATCACTCCAAGGAAGGGGAGGTAATTTCGATAACCTCACAAAATTTAAGCTCGGAATGTTGTTGGCCATTGTCCGCGGAGACAAGGTGGACTGGGGGTACGTCATATATGAGGAATTCTGCCAAATGGTGATAAAGAAAGATGGCCGGGTGCAGGCCTATGCCATGGAAATCGTAAAAATTCTTGAGTTTCTCAAAGTGGAACTCGGTGAAGGCATACCGCTTCTGATCTCCAACATTCTTGACTCTGAGTCAATGACCGAAAAACCGGAGAAGACGATCAAACCAAAATCCTCAAAGACTAAATCATCTAAGGGAGCCAGTTCATCGGTCCCAGCTGAAGAAGAAACCAGACAGAAGAAACCGTCAAGAAAAGCGGTTGAAGCAGAAGTTCCACCAGAACCGAAGAGGAGGAAGAAAGTATCCGCAAAGAAGAGTTCAAAGAAACCGGCGGACTCCGAGAAAACGCTTTCCTCGGACAATCCACCGGAAAGAATCGCAGATGTCTTTCAGCCCATCCCCATCAACACCGTTATTCCAGTTCCCATCCCATCCAATTCTCCAAGGCAAACCGAATCTTCGGGGAGCAAGGAGAACAAGTCAAACTCAAAGGAGGAGGCAGAGGCAAATGTTCACTCTACAACCTCCAAGTCACCTAGAAAACAAGCGGAAGAGGTTATAGCCACTGTGGGCTTAAATACCTCGGAAGCAATTCAGAATGTGGTCCAGGAGATCACAAGAGAAACCGAAGAGGACGATGTTTCAAGTCGTCGAAAGCCAGATGATCAGGTTGAAGTACCTGATCAGACAGAAGCACAACCGGTCGATGAGACGACCAAATCAACAGAAATTGCACCTCCGGTTTAGGAGGAAAATATTGAAGAACGGGAACCTTCCGGTTCCGCAGGAGGAAAGATGGTCTCAGAAAATCAACCAGCATCAACACTTGATGGTTCCACTCAGGTAGATAAAGGCAAAGGAATTCTCATTGAAGAAACAACGGCAACCGGAACAGGCACTATGCAAACCGATCCTCAACATGAAGACATAACCGGGGACGAGTTTCCATACACCATAGAGCAAGAAAATGAGATTTTCGAGGAGATTATTCAAGACATGAACAAAGGGGCAAGTGATGCGCTAGTGCCATACATATTATGGGTGAAGCTCCGATGCGAAACCAAGTTAGCCGACATGCTTCCAGGTTTTAGTGGGAACAAACAATGGGACAAGCTCATCCAACTGGAAGAAAGGGCTCTTAACCTAGCTAACACCAACCTAATCCAACCAGCGTTTAACAAAGCTCCAGTAATCCTTGAAAATGCTCGGTTACAGGCAGTTGAGAATGCGTTTCAAGGAACCCAAGTAAAGACACTAAACCCGATCGAAATGAGAATGGCCGAACGATTTCTTGGGGTACGTGAACAGCTTGTGCGAAATCTTGATCGTCTTGACTTGCAGTGGTGGAAAAGTTGCCAACGTCAATTCAACAATGCTGAATTATATCAAAGTAAGCCTTTCTTTATAAGTAGTGAGACATCCGGAACCTCTAAAAACTTGGAACAAGAAGCCTCTCAACTGGTCAAATCTCTGGAAATAGATCAAATCAAGCAAGCGATGGCTGAAACGGTTGACTCTTGCATTGGAAATTTCAAAGCCGTAACCGACGAAAGAATTGCAGTGGCTGAAGATAAACTATCAAACTCTCTACAAACCATGATGGACACGACCATGCAGACAACAAGAAAAGCCATGATTGCCGAGTCCGTCAAAGCCGCAACCGATCCATTAGTTGACATGCTGCAGGCAATGGCTATTCAAATCGGGGAAATGTCCAAGGTTCAAGTCACCACAACTCTGACACAAATCGAAAAGGATGCTGAAACCGCAAAGAAAATGCAAGAGGAAGAGATCGAAAGGGAACGGATGCAAAAGGAAATTGAAGATAAAGACTATGCGCTTGCCCAACAATGCAACGAGGAGGAGCAGGCCAACGTCCAGGATCTTTCATTGGCTCAACCGTCCCACTCCATGAATACAAGGAACAAGAAAAAGCGAAGTGCCGTTAAGAATGTGATGAAACGGGCAGAACAGAAAACAGCCTTACCAGTCGTGATAAATACACAACCGCTTGATGAGGAAGAAGAAGAAGATCCGGAGGAACTCAATCAACGGAAGAGAAGGACAACCGGAGAATCCACAGCAACTCCAAGCTCCAGACCTTCAAACACTCCACCGCCTCCACCACCAAAGCCAATTTGTGCCAACTTCAATCTCAAGAATAAGGGTACCGGTCATTCAAGTGTATGGGCCAGTGTGCTGATCGATGCCAAAAGACGTAATAGAGAACACAGAGCAAGGCAAGAAGAAGAAAGAAGACGGTTGGAGAAGGAGCAGGAAAAGGAGCAACACAAGGGGGGATCATCCAAGCCCTAAACTCTTTCTTTGTTTACTTTAAACAATTATGTTTTATTATGTCTCAGAACTTGGTTACTTAGCTCTCTCTAATAGGTTTTTAACATATTTTTCTCAAAACGATCAAACTAATGTTTTTAAAACCGGCCATATATTACATGTTTTGAATATTTATTCTAAATAATCAAAAAGGGAGAAATTGATAGAAAAATTAAGTAGATTAAAATTTTCTAAACTGGCTACTAAGCAAATCTTTTTTAACCGGCCATATATTACATGTTTTGAATATTTATTCTAAATAATCAAAAAGGGAGAAATTGATAGAAAAATTAAGTAGATTAATTTTGGAACCGGCCATACATTACAATTTTTGAATATTTATTCTAAATAATCAAAAAGGGAGAAATTGATAGAAAAATTAAGTAGATTAATTTTGGAACCGGCCAGACGAACTAAACAGAGGTTAATCTTTATGTGCAGGTACATCTAAAAACCGTATAAACCGGTTGGGGAATCAAAAACCGGTTGCTACCACTTCAAAGAAACCAGTCTCAAGTGATCAAGTTAAAGATCAGAGGAACCGGTTCTACTCTCTCAAGCGACCGGTTAACGAAGAAGAAAGATTTTACTCTCCAACCGGATGATACAGCACAAGGCACAAAAAAAAACCGGATGGTTCAGAACAAAAGTTAGAAGATTCAAACTTCAAGAGTGACGTACCATGACGGAAGAAACGTGTCTCGAAAGAATAAAAGAAGATCGGATCCGATCAGAAGCATGCGAGGAAAGCAATGATGCTTTGTTGATCCGATGCTGACAACCGGAGGCGGATGTTCAACACGTGTCTCAATCTGAAAACCGGCTATGTCATCTTATGCTCAGAGCTGCTGCATGAATGCCAGGTGTTGAGGAAGTTGAAGCGTGCAAGCAACCCTTTTGCAAACAGGCGTGATGACGATCAACCAATCCAGAAGAGAGAGAAGAAAGTAGCCGTTAGCTACTTTCAGCTATAAAAGGAAGATCAAACGTCTTCATTCAATGCAGTTCAGTAGTTGTAGTTGTGAGCATCATAAATTCTGAAAGTTATAAAGCATTAAATTCTAGAGAGATAAAGTCCTGCATTCCAAAACCGGTGTGCCTAAAACCGGAAGTTCTTTGTGTGTTATTGTATTGAGTAGTTGTATTACATCAAAGTGTGAGTTTGGTGTAACCGTCGAGTAGCGAAGTTGGGCTCGACCGGAAGTGTTATTGTAACTCTAAAGAGTTAGTGGAGATCCTTCTCATAACCTGAGAGGAAGGGGTGACGTAGGAGGGTTTGCTCCGAATATCCATAAACAAATTTCTTGTCTCGTGTTCTTTCCTTGCTTTCATTTCTCGCTTACTTAACCTTAACCTCAAAACCAATCATACTCCTAAAACCGGTCACTCATATCCATTAAACCGAATCCTTCTTAAAACATCATCTAAAGTCGCATTCGTTGCTTCAACCTGAAACAGACATTTCCGCCCTTGAACCCGGTTCAAGAGTCTGTGACAGGTTGTGCAGTGCTGAGAAAGGTTTTAGTCTCTAACCGGACTATCACCAAAAGTGTTGTGTGTGTTGTAAGCGGCCACCCTTACCGAAACCGGAAAACACCCCGGTCCTCCAAGGGCGTCCCCGATCCTAACAGTCTTGCTTATCATAGGATAGGGTCAGCTTTTCAAAGTCCCAAGAAGACGGGCCTACAGTAATCAGCCATTCAATTCCCAACACAATATCATATTCGTCCATGGAAATTACATTCATTTCTGTTTGGTATTCATTACCTTCCATCGACCACTTCAAGTCCTTGCAAACACTAAAACATAACACATTAGACCCATCAACCAATCTAACCGATTGCACCTGGGTTGCTATGCTTTTGTGGTCTATTTTCTCCAAAATCCTGTTATTGATAAAATTGTGGGTGCTGCCTGTATCGATCAAGATCACCACCGGTAGGTTCCCAACTTTGCCAAGAATCTAGAGCGTTTGGAAAGCTTTAGACCCAATCAAGGCATGTAAAGATATGGTTGGTTCATCCCTTGGGCCGAGCAATAAAGGTAGATCATCCAAAACAGGTTCTTGGTCGGGTTCTTGATCTGCTTGATTGGTCGAGACCATGAATAACTTTGATTTACACATATGGTTTGGTTGCCATTTTTCATTGCAAGAGTAGCATATGCCCTTCTTTCGTTTTTCATCCATTGAGGCTGGGTCTAATTGCTTAACATGGCCCTAGTTTGCATTTGAAGAGGACCCATATGATGAATTCTTGATGTCGGTATTGTTGTTCGGCCCAGCTGTGTTGATATTGGATGGCGTGGGCAACAACGATGCTTCAGCGTTGTACAAGTTACCACTGCTCATTAAGGACCGATATGTTGCTTCTTGGACTTTAGCCATGGCCATTGCTTCGTTTAAAGAATCTGGGAATCGCAACTTGATGCAATTCGCAATCTCTTCCCTTAGACCGGACAAGTAGAAATCTATGACATATTCTCTTGGCATGCTGTAAAGTTTTTGAGAGATCGACATGTATCGCAGATTATATTCTTGAACCGACCCAACCTGTTTTAAATTCATCAGCTGTCTCATTGGTGTGTCATGTATAGATGGCCCGAATTGAGTCATAAGGTCTCTTTAGAACACGTCCCAAGATAAGGCTTCCATATGATTTCGGTTTTGAAGATATGACCCGTACCACATTCTTGCTTCGCCAGAAAAATGAATGGGGCGATTTCTAATTTAGTGGCATCCTTAGTTTTGTCCACCCTGAAAAATTGCTCAGCAGATATATCCAGCCCTCGACATCCGACCCATCAAGCCGAGGAAAGTCGACCTTGGTTAGCCGAGTAGGAGGAGCATAGTGTTGGTCGCGGTTCTAGCCAGGGTGCGGGGGCCTAAATGGTGAAGGACCGTGGCAAAAATTATCATCATAGGGTCTGTGGCGGGGTTCTTGCACGTTTCCAGATGCCCCGCTCTCAAAGGCTGTCATTCTTTCTTCAGCCGCATCAAATCTTCGGTCTATGGCAGCTTGCATCGCAGCTGTTTGTTGGGACAAGTTTTCAATGAGGGCCTTGAGCGCATCCATTTCTGATTGCTGGCGAGTTTCTACCATGTTGAGAATCGTCTTGCTCTGATACCAAGATGTTAAGTTTTAAAGTATGACCGAGCCTTTCGAGTTCTTTAATTCAAGAAACAAGTTCTTGATTGTAGGGACCAGGGACGGAATTCAATTCTCAAACGCAGCGGACATAAAATGAGAATTCGAGGTTAAGGAGAGAAGAGCCAAATGGGAGAAGAGAAATACCACTAGATTACACCTAGCGGTCCAAGATGGGGGAGGAGGGCCGAGAATAACTTAGAGCACCAAGTTCCAAAATAATCAATTCATAGCCCCAAAAAGTGGGGTGGGCGTCACCATTTAAAGAGGTTGGTTTACCCAAAAGTATTCGGTTACAACTACTTCTAACATAACAGAATTCAGTTTCAAGAGAAATAAGAGAGAAAGTAAACAAAACAGAATTATTCCATAAAAAATATAAACTGGCCCATATGCACACTTGGGCCGAGAGACGGATGCATAAAATATTTTAGGACCGAGGTTTTTGATGAGCAGACCGTAACACATTGTTTTTTGTTTTGATCCCAAAAGTAATAAGACTGAAAATTAAGAGTTTATATACGTTAATACTAGTAAAATTTAAAGTTTATTTTTAAATTATAAGAGTTTAATTTGAAAAAATAATAATTATATATTATTATTTATATATATATTAAGTATATACTTAACTAAATTAAATTTTTTACATATGTAAATATAAAATTAATTAAAAATCATAATAAGTAAATAACACTATAAAAAGTTATACTTAATAAATTATTTATATTAATTAATTAATTTATTTGAATAAATAATAATTTTATTTTTAAATTTTTAAATATATATTTGTTTTTCAAACATAAAATCATATAAAATCAAAATATTTATAAACTCGTAAAATCGTAAAATCTTATTATCGTAAATTTAAAATTTAAAAAAAATTACATTTTAAAGACTTACTTAAAATCAGATCGTTAACCTAATGTAAAATCGTAAAATTCTAGTAGGCAACATAAGATTTTATTCGCTTTAAAAATAATTTATATATAAGAATGTTAGTTTTTATAAAATCTTTCCAATTTGACCTAATACACTATGAAAAATTTAAGAAAAAAAATTATGTTTTAATATAGAATTTTCTCTTTTTATTTATTTTTTTTCTTATTTCTCTCTTTATATATTATATATTGATAGGATCGGCTTTATCAATAGAGACGGGGGTCTGGCTAATGATGAAAGCTTATGAAAAACGGTTTGATAGAAATCCTGTTAGGGATTAATATATCTTTCTATTCTACGCAAACTTGTGTAAACATTTGAAACGGATTCAAGGCGGAATTGTTTACTTAAGTTTGAAGCAGACAAGATGAAATATGAAAAGATGACAGAAATGAAGAACACAGCAGCTTGTTTATGGATGTTCGGAGAAACTCTCCTACGTCACCCCTTCTTCTAACCACCGGAAGGATTCACTATAATATGATGAGAATCAAACACAGTTTACACACACACTTAGCTCACTATTGAACAGAACACTTTTGGTTCAATTACAAGATGAAGAATATCACTCAGCTAATGGTGTTTTGATTCTAGCTCTCTCTCTCGATTCACACACAGTACAATCAGAAAGAAGCTTCACAGAATAAGTTCAGTAAGCAAGATGTTGAGTAGTCTCTCTCTGCAAAATCAGAATGCTTGTTCGTTTGTATTAGCTTGAAAAACCGATTGTTCGTCCGTTGTCCTTAGGATTGATTAAATACTGAGCAGGGACTAACGGTCGAATCTTCAAGAATGATATGTGGTGTTCTTCCATTGGGAAGGAAGCCTCCATTGTACACAGCAGGTTCTGAGCACAAGGATCGTGGCCGTACCGAACTGGTAGTGTGCCGAATATTCCATCAGGGATCTACCTGTAAAACGGGTAATGTGAGGAAAATTCTCTTACGTGGCATTCCTTGATTGGATGCATATAGCTGTTGTACTAATCTTCACTGGAAAGTGGAGCAGGAGTAGGGTACAGCTATAGCACGTGGGTAGGAGAAATGCTAGATTCAAGCATACTGCTTAAACAGAGCATTAGACGTATTTCAGTTAGACGGATTTGAGAAAATCAGTCTAATGAAATAAGTCAACTCCTTCAGATGAAAACATCTATTAGACCCGCCTGTCTATAAAATTAGACTCGCGGCTAATTACAATAACCATTAGACGGGTACGTCTAAATCCACTGAGTTAGACTACAAGTCTAATTCCGGTTCTACCTCAGATTAATCTGAAGGAGTTAGAATTACGTCTAACTTTCACTAATTAGACAGCCCGTCTAATTATTAAATAACCATTAGACCAGCACGTTTAACTCCACTGAGTTAGACTGCCACGTCTAATTCCGGTTCTACCTCAGACTAATCTGAAGGAGTTAGACTTACGTCTAACTTTCACTAATTAGACAACCCGTCTAATTATTAAATAACCATTAGACCAGAACGTCTAACTCCACTGAGTTAGACTGCCACGTCTAATTCCAGTTCTACCTCAGACTTGTCTGAAGGAGTTAGACTCACGTCTAACTTTCACTAATTAGACTACCCGTCTAATTATTAAATACCCATTATGTCTAACTCCACTGAGTTAGACTGCCACGTCTAATTCCAGTTCTACCTCAGACTTGTCTGAAGGAGTTAGACTCACGTCTAACTTTCACTAATTAGACAACCCGTCTAATTATTAAATAACATTAGACTAGCACGTCTAACTCCACTGAGTTAGACTGCCACGTCTAATTCCGGTTCTACCTAAGACTTGTCTGAAGGAGTTAGACTCACGTCTAACTTTCACTAATTAGACTACCCGTCTAATTATTAAATAACCATTAGACCAGCACGTCTAACTCCACTGAGTTAGACTGCCACGTCTAATTCCGGTTCTACCTCAGACTTGTCTGAAGGAGTTAGACTCACGTTTAACTTTCACTAATTAGACTACCCGTCTAATTCTTTACGTCTATTAGACTTACACGTCTAACTCCGCATATTCATTAGACTATTCGTCTAATTCTTTAGGTCTATTAGACTTACACGTCTAACTCCGATGAGTTAGACTGTACGTCTAATTCTATTGGACTCATGTCTAATTCCGTGTATTCATTAGACCATCCGTCTAATTCTTTACATCTATTAGACATACACGTCTAACTCCGATGAGTTAGATTGTACGTCTAATTCCATTAGACTCACGTCTAATTCACGCGTCTATTAGACTGCACGTCTAACTCCGTTGAGTTAGACTGTGCGTCTAATTCTATTACACTTGCGTCTAATTTTATGCGAACGAAAATCATAATCGGTCTAATGGCCCTCATTAGATCCAAGTCTAGAGACAAGTTGTCTCAATACACCTGTATTGAAACTTATAAATTATTTCATCATCAAAATATCGGAGGATAAATTATTTCAACACTTAGTCAAAATAATTTGACCCAACATATATATTTTTTAATTTACTATACAAACAATCAAAACTTATAAAATTATTGAAAGACTAATGGCTGGATCAATTTTAATTATGCGCACAAACCCAAACAATGGTATCAAATCTAGCTATACGTGGGATATATATTATTTATGTTTATAATAAAGATCTACTTCACCCACCAAAGGTAGTATAGTGGTAAAAGACAGTTTAAGAGACAAAATTGTCACTACTTCAATTAAATCTGAAATTATTTTAAGTTTAAGCGGAAATAAATATTAAAGTAGCTCTTGAAGCTAAGCTCAGGATGGACTTCATTAATGTATACTTCAAAGAGTCATCTAAGGAATCGAAAGATTTCCATCAATGGATGATCAAAGTAGAATGTATGGTCCGCTCATAGATTTTGAACTCCATCACAAAGGAGTTTCTGAAATCGTTCATTTACACTAGATAATCATATTTTCTTACTGCCTGGATTATATATAAATACTTAAGCCATAATTTTGTAAAACTCCTCTTTTTTTAAATGATCAAATCTAGATCTTTATTCAAAACTTATCTTCCTTCTACAATTATTCTTCATTGATCAACAAGAATAGCAAAAATTGCATCTCTTTCTTTATTAAGAGAGCACTATGTACTAGTCTAATAAATCATCCATCTCTTAATTGAGATAAATTTATCAAATTAAAACTAAATTGAAAACAATAATTCCAAAACAAACTCACTAGTTAATTAACTGTCGGTAATAAAGTTAGACAGTTAATTAACTTCTTTTAAGCTCTAACAACTCAAACAATGACAATTATTTTATTTCTTCACTCCCATCAAGATGGAAGTATTGAAGTAACAACGCGAGTCTTAAATCTTGAAACTATTTTACTTCTACAACTTTTATGAAAATACTTGCATTTTGTAAAACATAGGCAATATATGTTAAATAAATAAAATCATATTTATTCTTTACAACGTGACAATTAATGTCAATATATTTTTTTCCATGAAACAACAGATTTTGTGTAATATGCATAGTTGCCTTATTGTCACAATAAACAACAATAGGAAAATGAACATTAATTTTAAAAATAACAAGTAACTTAACCACAATTCTTGAAATCGTTATAGTCATACTTCTACATTAAATATCTAGAAACAATGTGTTGTTTCTTGGTTTTCCATGCAATTAAATTATTTTAACAGAATCAAAACATGACGTTTAATTACTATCTGTAAAAGAAGTAACAACTAGATCATTGTTAGATGTGTAAAAAAATCTAAAAATGTGTTCCTTTTTAGATATTTAACCACTTTAATCGCAATGTCAAAATGAGACTAAAATTATTTTTAATATATTTTCAATAGCTCTATTTTTTTTTCTTTATTCATCCGTGACAAAACAGTTCATCGTCTTTAAGGGTTGTTCGTACATCGAAATTTGGTTGAAGCTTCATGCCTTACTTTCCTCTCGAGTTGTTCTCATCGGGAGGAAGACGATGGATTCAAAATGGTAGGCTCGACCTCGAGCACTATTTTAGAAAAAAAAATTGTCGTTTAGGTAAATTGACATCGATATTTTTTCTCCAAAATTTTGCTCGTCTCAAAGTCTTTGAGATTCATGCCTTACCTTCTTCTCGAATCCCGAGTGAGATGAGAAATCGAAATGGTAGGCATAGACTTAAGTTTTGTTTTAAAAACTTTTGTCGTTTTTTTGGCTCATTTAAGAGTCTCTTCTTAGTTTGCTCCAAGAAAAATTAAGTAAAAAAATTAGAAATTATTTTGGGCTCAGTGCTTGGTGACGTGTGGGAAAAGGTATCGACGTTGTGACATACACGCCCATCCATATGGACGGTCTCTACTATGAAACAATTGTCCATTTGAAACGTGAAAAATAATTACACTTTTTTGTTTTGATTTCAATCATTAGTTGTTCGTCTACAAGATATAGCCTATGTCTAAAGGGTTACGCTTATTCCGTTTCTAGATGATGTTTAGGATGTTTGTAACTTTAGACAATGTTAGAAATTAAAAACACTTGATAAAGTATTAGTAACAAAATCATTGAAAAGAAGCATAAATCTGATGTTTTCGAAATTTGAATTTTGTATTAAGACAATTTTGTTTAAATTACGCGGACCATATATGAATTTATCTCATAATTTTTAGAGTGTAGAACTCAAGTTATGATCTCCCGAAGTTGTAGGAAATTAAAAAATATTCTAAACAGGTCCTAAAAATTAAGGAATTATTTTTATTTTGGTTAAAATAATTATTTTATGTCATTTGTTTTTTGAATTTTTATAAATTATTTTAGGAATTTATGACAGCTTTCGATCGCGTTTTGCTTCATTTGAAAGTGACTCTCGCATCACACGATAGAAATAATTTAAACCTAATGCCTACTACTTAAAGGAAAAGGAGTCTCACATTGGACTGATGAACGGAAGAATTTGTATATTGAATTATATTGTTTATATTTCTAACTAATTATCTGTAATTAGTTAGATTAATATTTAAGATGGAGGCTCAGGAACAACCTTAACTAAATCCTATCAAACTTTCTACCTTAAAATTTTAATTTATGATAAAATTATAATATAGCGTTGACCACTCAATTAGTTAACAAATTTTTTAGAGTAGTAATACAAACAACATACACATAAATACAGGAAAAAAAAATGCAAGTAGAAAAATGAAAACACAAATCAAGTTTAAAATCAATATTATGTTTTCAAATGATGAATTGAATTTACAATGGCCCTAAGGCCGACTATTAACTCCGCGAGTTTCCAAGTCTCTAATGCCGATCTCTTCTCTTTTCCCAACCTACCTTGATCTCATCCCTTGAGAAAAAAATTTACTTAGAGTTTTAAGAAGCAAAACTAAAAACTCTAGATTCTCTCGGTTAGATATTACAATATTATATAAATTGTGATAATATCATTAATATATTATATTATATTATATTAATATTATATTATTAGTTTCTTTATAAGCTTAATGTAATAATGTAATGTATATATAATAGACATAACTTATGTAATTCAATACAACATTCAATACAATCTCCTCTCTTTATTATAACATAGTTTCACCCCAACATTCTATTTCCATGGGATTCTATCTTCTTCGTTGGTTTTCTTTAATGCAACACACTGCCATCCTGTTGTTGGATAGATTTCGAGACTCGCAAGTAACTTCGGAGTTCATTCGGTTGTCGTTTCACCCCAGCATTCAATGCTCATTCGATTTTACATCTTCGTTGGTTTATCAGTCAACACACTGTCATCCTGTAACTGGATGGAGCTCAAGAGTTTATGAAGCTTGAAGAATACACCATCAACATTTCAACATCTCGTCTTCAACCTCTAGTTGTTCAAACATTTTTCATCTTGAGTTTGAGAATGGATGTTAGAATATAAGATAATATATATGTAAGATATTATCACAATATTATATAAATTTTGATAATATCATTAGTATATTATATTATATCATTATTATACTATATTATATTAGTTTCCTTATAAGCTCAATTTAATGTCTATATAATAGACATAACCTATGTAATTCAATATATCATTCTAATACAATTTCTCTTTTTATTCTAAAATGGTATCAGAGCCTTATTATCGTTCTTGAGTCAATCAAGTGATAGTCTTCCGTTGCCTCCATCAATGATTACTTTAGCCATTGATGGAGGGCTCTAATAATTCTTTATTAATTATTATTACTATCTCTTAATAATATTTTCTTTTTTAAATAATTATGTTAATGTTCTTACTTTTTTTGACAATCATATTCTCTGAGTTTGTTTTCAATTGTTGCTTTATTCCAGTAGTTAATGTCATATTTTTTTTGTTAATCCAATCATATGTGCTCTTTTACTGGTTATTTAGTCAACACACTGCCATTCTCTCGTTAGAATGGGTTTTACAGGTGTTGTTTCACCCCAACATTCTATTCCCATGGGATTCTACCTTTCGCTGGTTTTTTTTAATGCAACACACTGCCATCTTATCATTGGATGAGTTTCGAGACTCGCGAGTGACTTCGGAGTTCATTCGGTTGTTATTTCACCAGACATTCAATGCTCGGTTGTTGTTTCACCAGACATTCAATGCTCATGGGATTTTACCTCTTCGTTGGTTTATCAGTCAACACAATGCCATCCTGTAACTAGATGGAGCTCAAGATTTTATGAAGCTTGAAGAATACACCATCAACATTTCAACCTCAAGTTATATAATATTGTGATAATATCTTATATATATTATCTTATATTCTAACACTCTCTTTTTTAAAAAGATTGAGTCTCCTCCTTGTGAATATTTTTTCTTCAATTCAACTATAAATTGACACTTAAAGATTCTTCTCTTTCTAATGTGGGACAAATGATTTTTTTCTTCTACATTTTTCTTCTACATTTATATTTTTTCTTGTCCTTTATAATGTAGGACAATTTTCTATACTCCTTATTTATCATTTCTTCATTTTTTTCTTTGATTTGTTTTTGTCTCGTGAACGTTTTCCTTAAAACCACAAAATTCATATTATACTCTAAATTCGCCATTTTTCGAGCTTAGCGTTAAGAAGGTGTTAGATTGTTCAAATTCTAAATATTTATAAAAAATCGCATTTTGATCTTGAAATAAGCCAAAGATGACTTATTTTTTATAAAGGCAATATTATACTCAAAATTCACCATTTTTTGGCATGAGCGTTAGTAAGGTGTTAGATTTTGCAAATTTTGAGTATTTTTAAAATAATTTTGTTTTATTTAACTCGAGATAGGCCAAAGAGGGTTGGTTCGTGAATTAATTATTTTATATATATTTTGACATTTTTACTCATTTCAATTTTATTTGAAAATGTTCGTATTTTAACTAAATTGGACATCGAGCGATACAACGTCGTTTTGAATTCAATTATTTTATTTTTAATCTCATACAAATGAGAATTTGAATGGATTTTTGAAAAATAATTTTATTGGCATGAGATTCTAAATGTTATAAATTTGGGATATAAAAATCAACACTAATAGAATTAGGGTTTTTAGCGACGAACATTGGCGACGAAGAACATACGCCGTGGTTAGTAAAAATTATTAGCGTCGGTGTCTTAATCACCGTGGTTAATAAGAATTATCAGCCACGACGAAGTTACACTGTGGTTAATAAAAATTATCAGTCACAACTTTCTTTGTTTGTGACGTCGTTAATAGTCTGACTTTCTTTGTCGGTGTCGTTAATGATGAAATGAACAAAGAATTTGATCAAAATGATCAATTTATGGAAGACATCATAAATGATTTGTATCCAACCGCTAAAACCTCATATAATGAACGCCCTATTGACAATGTTAAGGCATTCTACAAGTTGTTGGATGATTCAAGACTTCCATTGTTTGAAGAATCCCAAATTTCAAAAGCCTCCACCATACTTAAATTTCTCCACATAAAAAATGTTGGTCAATGAACCAACACGTCATTTGATTTGTTATTACAAATGCTCAAAGATGAAATATTACCAGCTAATTCTGAGTTGCCAATTTCATACTATGAGTGCAAACAATTTATTACAAAAATCGGTTTAACGTATGACTTGATGCTTGTAAGATTGATTGTGTGCTATTTTGTAAAGAAAATAAAGATTTGGAAGAGTATAAAGTTTTTGATGTGTCTAGATGGAAGATTAACCAATCAAGTGGTATGCTTCAGAAAGGGTGAATGGGAAGTTTATTCCAAATAAAATTTTACGATATTTTCCACTTTCACCGAGGTTGCAAAGGTTGTACAAGTGCCCCAAAACCGCTCCTTAGATGACTTGGAATGAATATAATATTAATGTTGTTAATGAAGTTTTAAAGCATCCAACTAATTCAATGACATGGACGTCATTCGATGAAAAGTTCAAAAAATTCTCCTCTGAGCCTCAGAATGTAAAATTTTTTCTCGCAAGTGACAGGTTCCAACCTTTTGCAAATAGAAAGACTTCTTATACCATTTGGCCGGTTATTATTATCCCTTAAAACGTCTCTCCTACAATTTGTATGGATAAAAATAACTACATACTTTCCATGTTAATCCTCGATCCAAAAAAGTCACGGGGATTCGATTGACATATTTCTTTGATCAGTGATTTATGAGCTAAAAAAGTTGTGGCATACTAGTGTGATGACTTACGACACGAGCCGTAAAAAATATTTCAATATGCGGGCAGCTATGTTGTGGACTATTAATGATTTTATGGCTTATACAAATTTATCTTGATGGAGTACGAAGGGTAAACTAGCATGTCTGGGCTGTAATAAGGGGACAGCTTCACTAAGATTGGTACACTTCTAGAAAGAGTGGTAAATGAGTAATCGACGGTTTCTTCCACCTGTTAATCATTGGTGCAGGGAAATAGATTCTTTTAATGGTAATATAGAGTTAAGATTTTGGAACCGAATTATTAATGTAGACAAGAGATTTGAAAGACATGTGTCTAACTAAATACTGTCCCAAAAAGAGAAAGATTTCACATGAATCTCGGGGTGATAATTGGAATAAACTTAACATATTTTTCCAACTACCATACTAGAAAACATTGTTATTGAGACATAATTTGGATGTGATGAATATTGAGAAAAACATGTGTGATAGCATGTTGGGCACTATAATATATTTTAAAGAAAAAATGAAGGATGGATTCAGAGCCCGTAAAGATTAATTTGAAATTATTGAACATAAAAAAATTCATTGCCTCTCATTGAGGTCAATGGTGTTCTTCAATGTTTAACAGCCACATATACACTTTCCTTAGATCAGAAGAAAAGATTGTGTATGTTTCTTAATGATGTAAAAATGCTAGAAGGGTTCTGCTCCAATATTGGAGGCTGTGTTAACATAATTGATAAAAAAATTCCGAATTGAAGAGTCACGATTATCACATTCTATTACAGTATTTGATTCGACTTGCCACACGTGCTTTACTTCTGGATGATGTTTACGATTTTCTAATGCACTTGTTTAGGTTCTTTCGAATGTTGTGTAATAAATCCTTAAATCTAAATGAATTGGAAGAGTTGCAAGAATACATTGTTTTGACCCTTTGTAAATTGGAAAAGATATTTCCATCTTCATTCTTTGATATAATGGTACATTTTCATGTACACTTGGCCTTTGAGGATTTTCTAGGGCCTGTCCAATATCAATGGATGTATCTAATTGAACAATATATGGGTAACTTGAAAAAAAAACTTTCCTGAAAGGTCAATTAGTGAGAGTTAAATTTTACACAAGAGTATGAGTTTTTGTGCACGATATTTAGAAGATCACGAGTCAATGAAGACATCGATACAACCAACTTCAACACTTTCTATATTCTTGGCAATAGAAGATTTATCGATTGCAACACTTTACACATACGAACAGGTCAATCGGGAGCGTGCTCACGTATATATTTTGAGAAATTGTATAGAAATCGAACAATATTACAAGTAAGAGTTCATAAACTAATTAGTGACTAAGTGTGGATTTTGTAATTAACTAAGTACAATTAAATTTCATTATATGCAGCGAATTCACGCAAGAGTTGACCGATATAGGGTGACTCAACTTTTCTAATCTTGAACGTGATAAATTTTACGTAAGTTTTTTTCAAGACGAAAGTGGGGTAATTTAATGATGAATCACATCGAACATTGAGTCTAAAAATTCTTGGGAGTGGCACAAAAATTTATACTAAGAAGTATAATTCCTATAAAATAAATGGGTATAAGTTCAACACCGAGAAGCGTGATGAATGGTTAACCACGCAAAATAGTGGTGTATGTGTAATTGGCAACAATGGGGCCGAAATGATAAATTACTACAGAGTACTCATACATATCATAAAAGTTCAGTATTTTGGTAGTAATCGAGTAATTCTTTTCAAGTGTAGATGGTGTAATGTAAATTCCAAAGACCGTTATATAAAAATATATAAATATGGGTGTGTAAGTGTTAATGTGAATACGACATTGTGAACTTAGAGTCATGTTCCATTTGTAATGGCATGTCAAGCATACTAGATTTTTTATGCTACGGATATGGCATCTAGACATGGATGGAAAATTTTCACAAAGATAAATCCCCGTTATTCAAACATCTAGACATTTTTATTTGTGTGTCAAATATGATGACTTCTTTAAAATTTGAACTTTATTTTTTTCAGATATCATGGCACCTAAACGGACTACCAGACGAGCACTATCGAGACATTTGGACAAGTTCTGAGCTTGTATAAATAATGTAGTATTTAATAATCCTATGGACTTCATGAGATCACTTCATGATATTGAGAGACTGAATGATCCAATTTACATCATTCTTGAAGAGTCTGTCACCCTAGAGGGGGATTCTCCCGTTCCCGAGACTACAGATAGTTAATTATAACCTATACGTGATATTTAAATATTTATATAAAATTTAACAAATATCGTTTTACTATTATTTTGCAGGGTCTTCATCGAAGAGGGGACGAGGGAAGAACAAAAACACTGTTCTAGGGAAAATGGAAATCGGAGAGAAGATGAGGTTGGAGTTCAGTGAGATGGATGGAAAGCCCACATGCGATAACGCTTGATACTGATCTCGGCATATTGACAATATTGTCTGGAAATCCGAGGTAATGCCACATCGTCTAAAAATTGGTCTGATATGTCCATCTCCCAGTTAAACCAATAATATTGTAGTCCATCTCCGTGAGTTTGATATTTTTTAACTTGTTATCTTATAATTTGAAACTTTCATAATCCTAAAATATATTGTTATTTTTCAGGATTCTTTCGAGTCTTCAACAGCCCATCCCATTAACTTTATTTTTTTTACAGATATCAAGGCACCTAAACGGGCTACTAGATGAGCACTATCAAGATATTTGGACGAGCTTCGAGCTCGTATAGATGATGTAGAGTTTGATGATCCTATGGACTTTATGGGATCACTTCATGATATTGACAGATGGAATGATCTAGTTACAACATTCTTGAGGAGTCTGTCACCTTAGAGGGGGATTCCCCCGTTTCCGAGACTACAAATAATTAATTACAACTTATATGTGATATTTAAACGAATATATAAAATTTAACAAATGTTGTTTCACTGTTATTTTGCAGGGTCTTCATCGAGGAGGGGACGAGGGAAGAACAAAAATACGGTTCTCAAGAAAATGGCAACCGGGGAGAAGATGAGGATGGAAATTAGGGAGATGGTTGGAAAGACCACATGCGATAACGCTTGCTACTGGTCTCAGCATATTCACAGCATTGTCCAGAAACCCGAGGTGGTTCTACATCGTCTAAAAAATTGGTCTAATCTATCACACTCCTAATTAAACCATATATGATAGTCCATCTCCGTGAGTTTGATATTTTTTAACATGTTATCTTATAATTTGAAGCTTTCATAATCCTAAAATATGTTGTTATTTTTCAGGATCCTTTCGAGTCTTCAACAACCCATCCCATTGACTCCTACAGAGATAGGGTAATGCCACAAGAGAAGAAAACATGGGATATGTGGAGATATACAAACAAGAAGAACTACACCCAACCACATAATGGCGAAGAGGAGAGAATTAGACTAAACCCTTCTCTTGAATTCGATTCCGATGATTGAAATTATCTCCTTGACAATCACTACTTCACAGCTGAATTTAAGGTATAGTGGTAATTTATAATTCATTATATGTTTAATTGACTATAAACTAAGAATTATAACTATCTTATAATTGCATAAAAAAATACGACCAACGCCAACAATAGATCGAAATTGGTATACCCCCATGTTAGATAAAATTAGACCGGTTCACAGAACTTAACATAAATAAACCTTCCATGCAGGAACAAGGAACCGGACCGGTCAAACAAAACGGACCGGTTAAGAAGATTCACCGGTCAAGACAGTAAACCAACCAGGAACATTCGAAACATGACCACACAAAGAGAGGATCGGCCAGAACTAAGAACCGGAAACACAAGACAGCCGATCAGCCATAAGGCAAAGGAATAACCGGAAGCCATTCGGTTAAATGACCGACCAGCATAAGAAGATACTTCGGGTATCTGTTGAGAATGATACCAAAGGAACAGACTGAACATTTCCATATTCATACAAGTCTAAGGAAAGTCTGCAGACTGCAGAAAACAGTCCTACATGATCTTTCTACTTTCAGGATAAATCAGAGGCAATCTTCCAAGTACAGACAACTGTCTAACCAACAGTTACCACATTGAGTAAAAGAAAAACCTAGCAGGTTTGTCTTACACACCGGAATAACAGACTGTAAAGTCTGTAGAGTTGACCGCCAGGTCTGAAAAGATGACCGTAGGGTCTGAATCACTGAACCTCTGCTCAGCCAATCAGATTCAAGGAAGTGAAATATGACTGTTGGCATACTTCACCTATAAAAGGAGCAGCTAAGGAAGAGTAAATGCGGGACAAAAAGAGATTTGAAAGGGGACACATACGCGACAAGGCATATAGTGAACATTTAATCTACAAGTGAAAAGAGTGTGTTCTCTCTCTAGAAAGCATAAGTGCTAAAGTTGAAGAGTGTATTTTACAATTTCGGTGTAAATTGTAAGGGTGTTATCGAGCAGGAAATAAGTCTCGATTGGATTATATTTGTATTCCTTAGTGAATATCCTTCTTGCGGTTTCGAGAGGAAGGGGTGACGTAGGAGTTTTATCTCCGAACATCCATAAAAACCTGTCTTGTTATTTCTTTTCTGTCGGCTCTATTTTCTAACCGACCTGTACTAACTTACCTGCACCGTTCTAACCTACTTAACTCTATCCAAACCGAATCACCAGGTTACAAAAACCGACCCATCAATTTTCAAACATATATCATCCAAAACCGGTTCCGCCTATCATACAAGTGTGCTGCTTCAACCTGAAACAAACCTCTTCCGCGCTTGAACCTAGTTCAAGGGTTTGTGACAGTTTGTGTAGTATTGAAACCTCGGTGTTAATCACTAACAGGATTAATCACCACCCTTTGAGTGAGACCCGCTAACCGGCCCAACCCCGGTCCTCCAGCGGTGACCTAAATCCTAATAATTGGTATCAGAGCAGTTAGTTTCAATACTCAAGCAAGCATGTCTTTCGATAGGCCACCAATGCTAGAAGGTGATGACTTTGCCAACTGGAAGGCACGCATGCACCTACACTTAATCACCTTGGATGATGAGATGGAGTCCATTCTGGCCGAAGGACCGATAATCGTTGATAAGGACAGAAAGGAATGGACAGCTGAAGATAGGAGAAGAAATAACCTGGACAACCATGCTAGAAACCGGATCTCCAACAGTGTGGACAGAAACACATACTGCAAGATCAAAGACTGCAAAACCAAGAAAGAGACATGGGACACGGTTATTCAGATCTTTGAGGGAAATGAAAGAACAAAGGAAAACAAGGTGATGGTAGCTACTCAGACGTTTGAAAGCATCAAGATGAAACCGGGAGAAACAATGAAGGAGTATAGTGACCGGTTCACTGGTGTGTTAGATGAGCTAGCAACTCTTAGCAAGAGGTATGACAACAAGGAGGTCATCACGAAAGCTTTAAGATCTCTTCCAAGTGCATGGGACATAAAGACAATGGTGATGAGGGAATCAAACTGCCCAAGTAAGATGAAGCTACACGATGTATTCGAAGACCTTAAGGCATATGAGTTTGAAATGAGATCCAGAATTGAAGAGGAAGTCTCGGCCTCAACCTCAACCAGAGCACTGATCACGTCCACAGAACCGGCTGCACTTGCACCTGCACCTATCAGAACCGTCGAACAGTTCACAGAGGACGCCATGGCAATGCTTTCACAGAAGTTTGGGAGGTTTATGAAAAGAAGTCAACCAACAAACTACAACTATGGTGATAAATCCAATGTAAGGTGCTATAACTGCAACTGTTTGTGACATTTTAAGTGGGAATGTAGAAAACCGAGGAGGGATGAACGGAAACCGGATTACCAAAATAACCGAAATAACTATCAACAAACCGGTGGAGGAAGTGAGGTTCAAAAAGCACTGATAGCCGATGATGGAGGAAGTCTATGGGCTCACAGTGACAGTGATGATGAACTCACATGCCTCATGGAAAATGAGGAATAGGTATTTGACTCTCCCTGTGAAGAATTTACTAAAGATGAGTTATATAATGCATTAAATGATATGGTAGAAGAGTATAAGAACCCGTTAGCCTTATTACCTAAGCAACTCAACTTTACAACCGATCCTATAGTACCCATTCTGACAGAACCGGGAATACCTGTCCTAACCGAACCAAAGGTCACAGAACCTGATAAAATTCCTACCTTAGAAACCGAGTTAGCACCTGAACCTCCACTCAAGACCGAACCGTCTAGTGAACCAGTTCGAGAATTAACCGAGGAGGAAAATGCCCGACTCCAGTATAAGATGGCCGCATATAAAAGATCTAGTGACATGGTGAATAAGATGTGTAGTTACAAGAGACACCCTACTTGCATGTTCGGTTTAGGATACATAGACGATAGATCCAAAAGCCATAAACCCATAGAGAAAGTAAGGTTCTCAAAGAACGACCTCCCCCTCATAAGATTTGTTAGAAGCTCCTTAACCGCTGAAGAGGAATTGACCGCATACTATACGAAAGAAAAACTAACCTATGTAGGTCCAACTGCCTCTGAGAAATGGCTTGACCCTGAGAAAAGAAAAGCCGACCTGCTCAAGAATAGGAGAGCCAATCATCGACCGCGTAGGACAAATTACAAATCACCCTCATTTAAGGCCTTCACAGGAGAACCGAAGTATTCAAAACCGAATGCCAAAAGAACGGTTAAGACCTTAGCAAAGAAAGCCGTCCGGTTTGTCAAAGTTTGGATGCCCAAAGGACTAACCGCATGTGGACTCAAGTGAATGTGGGTACCAAATATTTGTAAATATATACATTTTGCAGGACATAAAGAAACGGCTAGGAAACTCTGAATGGTATTTGGACAGTGGTTGCTCCAGGCATATGACCGGGAACAACAACCTGCTAACCGACATCAGGATAGAAACCGGTGCACTAATCACTTTCGGTGACAACTCAAAAGGTAGAACTGTGGGCAAGGGTAAGATTGTCCATGGTAACCTAACAATTGATAATGTACTCTTAGTAGAAAACCTACGTTTTAACTTGCTAAGCATTAGTCAAATGTGTGATGCTGGATACACGGTAGAATTTCTTAAATATGCATGCTTAGTTAAGAACTCCCAAGGCACCATACTACTAACCGGAAATAGGCTAGGAAATATCTACAAGGTAGACTGGAAAACTAAGGTAGAATATCCTGTATGCATGATAGCTAAGACTGATCAAACCTGGTTGTGGCATAAAAGACTAAATCATCTAAACATGAAAACATTAAACTACATTCGCGGTAAAAAGCTAGTTGAAGGTATTCCTGACATAGTATTTAACAAGGATAAGGTTTGTTCAGCATGTCAAATGGGTAAACAGACTAAGTCAACCTTTAAGAGTAAAGGAAACATTCAATCTAGCCGATGCTTAGATCTCCTACACATGGACTTATTTGGACCGATTCAGGTCATTAGCCTAGGAGGTATGTTTTACACCATGGTAGTTATTGATGATTATTCTAGGTACACATGGGTAATATTTTTACCATCCAAACGTGAAACCGCAGCCAACTTGATCACACTACTTAAACGTTTGCAAAATGAAAAATCAACTCGCATTAATAGCATTAGAAGTGATCGAGGTACCGAATTCACCAATAGTACCTTAACCGCATTTCTTGATGAATCCGGTATTAGACACGAGTTGTCTAGTGCTAGGACTCCTCAACAAAATGGCCTGGCCGAGAGAAGAAACCGGACTCTCAAGGAAGCCGCACGGTCCATGATAGCCGATTCAGGTATTGCTCAAAAATTTTGGGTTGAGGCTATCAACACTGCATGTTATACACAAAACCGGTCTCTAATTAACAAGTTTCACAACAAAACACCGTATGAAGTATACTTTAACAGGGTTCCTAACCTTAAATACCTCAAGATTTTCGGGTGTAAATGCTACATTCATATAAATGGTAAAACCTATATTTCTGCTTTTGATGCAAAAATCGATATTGGGATCATGCTAGGTTACTCAGCAGTGAGTAAAGCATATAGAGTGTATAACAATAGAACCTTAACCATGGAGGAATCACTTCACGTGGTTTTCGATGAATCGGTTGAAAGTAATACTACATCATGCTTTGATCTACACAACAGATTGGAAAATACCAATATCCATTCTGATGGTGAAGATGAAACTCCGGTTTTTAGGCGGTTTGTCCATGACCAAATGGGTAATAATGAAACCCAACCAGATCAAGTTGTTCCACAACAGGAAGCTGACACTTCGGTTCAAACCGAGGAAATCGGTCGGTCTGACAACCTTGTTCAGCCTACCGATATGTCTAGCCTTGATCAAGCAAATGGTAATTTGGTAGACATCCCTGAACCGAATTTCAAAAGGAACACTAAACATCCTCTTGAGCAAATTATAGGTGACCTTTCGGAACCTGTTCGAACTAGGCGTCAAATTCTGGAGGAATATTTCAATTCCGCCTTTATATCCCAAATTGAACCGAAAAGAATAGATGAAGCATTGTCAGATCCGGATTGGATCTTGGGAATGCAAGAAGAGCTAAACCAGTTCGAGAGTAACAAAGTCTGGTACCTAGTACCTAGACCGAAAGATCAACCGGTCATAGGAACAAGATGGGTATTTAGAAATAAACTCAATGAAGACGGTTTGGTCACGAGCAACAAAGTCAGATTAGTGGCACAAGGTTACAAACAGGAAGAAGGCATTGATTTTGAAGAATCATTTGCCCCTATAGCTAGGATTGAAGCTATTAGGATTTTTCTAGCCTTTGCTGCTTTCAAAAACATTAAGGTCTTCCAAATGGATGTTAAAAGTGCATTTTTGAATGGTGACCTACGTGAAGAGGTGTATGTTGAACAACCACCCGGTTTCAAAAGTGTTGAATTCCCAAACCATGTATACCTGTTAAATAAAGCTTTATACGGTCTAAAGCAAGCACCTAGAGCCTGGTATGACACACTAACCGCATTCTTGTTAAAACATGACTTCACCATCGGTTCGGTGGATAAAACGTTATTTAAATTTGAGAAGAAGGAACATATCCTACTTGTTCAAATCTATGTAGATGACATCATCTTCGGATCAACCGATCCTAAGTTGTGTGACAAATTTTCAACCCTGATGACTAACAAGTTTGAAATGAGTATGATGGGAGAATTAAGTTTCTTCCTAGGTCTTCAGGTTAAACAACCTGAAGAAGGAACTTTCATTAGCCAACCCAAGTACACCAATGAGCTTCTAAAGAAGTTTGGGATGGACACATGTTCCTCAGCGGCTACTCCAATGAGCTCATCGGTCAAATTAGACAAAGATGATGAAGGTCAATCGGTAGACCAGATCGCTTACCGGGGCATCATCGGTTCTCTTCTATACCTGACAGTAAGTAGACCGGATATTCTATTTGCAGTCGGTGTATGTGGAAGATTCCAAGACAATCCAAAACAATCCCACTACACAGCCGCAAAGAGGATCTTGAAATATCTAAAGGGAACACCTGATGGCGGCCTGTGGTATCCAAAGGATTCATCCTTTAACCTAACAAGTTATTCAGATGCAGACTACGCAGGTTGCAAGATCGATAGAAAAAGCACCAGCGGAACATGCCAATTCCTAGGTGACCGGCTTGTTTCATGACATAGCAAGAAACAAACATCAATGGCCACATCCACCGCAGAAGTTAAATACCTGGCGGCCGGAAGCTGTTGTTCACAACTCCTTTCGATCCAACAACAACTGACGGACTTCGGTGTCATATCCGAAGAGTCTCCGATCTTCTGTGACAACACAAGCGCCATAGCAATCACCTACAATCCGGTTCTACACTCCAGAACCAAGCACATCGACATAAGACACCATTTCATTCGGGAACATGTCATGCTGAAGTATATCCGGTTGGAATACGTACCGACAGATCAACAAGTAGCCGATATCTTTACCAAGCCTCTACAGGAAGCTAAGTTCTCTCAATTTAGACTTACTCTCGGTTTAACCGATATTAGTCAGATCCTTCCTAAGGATGTTTAAAGGAAACCGGTTCGGACAGACAAAACCGATAGTTCTTCCTAAAACTGTTGGATTTCAAATCTTCAAGGTATCTATGGAAGAACCGTCTGGTTTATCAGTCCGAGTAAACCGACCAGTTATTTAGTGCTTGCACCAAATAACTGAATCGGGATGAACAACTGATAAATGACCGGTTCGGAAATAGGCTATCTTAGATTATTTGAACTTCAAACAAAAGTGGAATAATTATCTATGTTTAAATTTTTCTGTCCTGAAACATTTCCTTTTCAAAGTAAAATGGTCACACCTAAAAAGACGTGAAGATTTGATATATTTCATGGTCCAGGTCTATGACCAACATCCTAGGCTGTAGACATGCTTATTTAATGCAAAACATTTTCCCCGTTGGATAATAGACATTATCACCTGTGATACTTGGATAATAGGGTTCTCTCTCCACTAGTATATAAGATGAACAAACCTTAATCAAAACAATCACAATTCATAACTCATTCTCTCACTAAGACAAAAATGTCTCAGTTTTCAAACATCTTCCAAGTAGACTTCAAATCTGCGAAGAGCACTGAACACTATGATGTGTTCAAAATGATCAAATCACTTGAAGACACAGGTCTTCAATACTTCCTGGATGAGAAGTATGTCATCTATCCAGAATCTTTTCTAGAATTCTTGTACAACGCAAGGGTTTTCAGAGGCACACCGCATTTTGACAGCCATATCCAATCGAAGGTGGGCGGTGTGGTATTCGACTTCACGGAGAATGACTTTGGGAGGTGCTTTGGGCTGCCAAAGCAAGGATTAACAGATCTCAACGTTCCGGCCGACTTAAAGGCCGAGATCTCTCTAACCTTTGCCCTGTCTAACCAACCTGTCGATGACCATGGCACAAAGTCACTATTGAGGACTGAATATCAGCTCCTCAATGACGTGATAGGTCGAAGCATCTTAGGAAGAGATTTGACGAATACCTATTATACCACATCCTTCAACATGATGGTTGTCATCACCACCGGGACACCGGTTAATTGGTCAAGGGTACTGTTCGACGTCCTAATCTGGATGATTGGCGTTCAAACAGTCGGCCTCGTTCCCTAACTGAGCTGTCTGCTTCTTGAGCTTAGCGTACCGACCTGTCCGGGCGAAGGTCTGAATCAAGCTCAAGTGCTAACCAAGGAAGTAACCGACTCCTTCTATGAGCGGTTTGAGAAGGATTGGAGGAGGAGGAACCGCCGCTACAACCCTAATGGTGCGGTCACCTCCAGCGGTTATTAGGTCACTCCTTCCTACACCCAGTCATTTTCCTGCACGCACCGGGTGTATCTTTGTTCGACACCTTTATGATCATTTCGGTTTTATCTATGTTTTCTTCGGTTTTAGACTCAGTTATCTTCGGTTTGTATTGGTTACTTTTCAATGTGTTGTTGCACGGGTCATTAATGGAAAGTAACATTTAATTAATGAGGTAACCCCCAACTACATGAATAATCAATATCCAACTAACTTGGTTACTTTTCAACCAAATCCCACCTCGAGCTCCGCAATTAATTAAAAGTAACTCCTTCCCAATGCGTTTTGGAAACACAAATATTCTCTTCCTTAATAAAACAAAACTGACATTCAATGCTAATATTTTCCCTCCAAAACCGACCATATATAAAGGGCTATCCTCTAATAAACTCAACACATACTAAACACAAAACTCTATAATCTCTTGAACTCTCCCTCTCTCTTAGCAAAAGTTAGAATCATGCCAAGCCGAACCTTAAGAAATTTCTTGAGCATCGACTTCGAATCATGTATGGAACATTGGGACGGAGAAACAAGGGAGATCATGTTTGAATCTCTCATTGACACCGGTCTTCAAACCTTTCTCGAAGAATCCGGTCCCATACTGATTGAGGATGTTAAGACCTTCTTCCGAAGTGCTTGCATCAGAGGTAATTATATCGTCTCCACGGTGAGAGACCACACTTTCTGGCTTGATGAAGCCGAATTTGCCCACATATTCAACTTGCCCATAGAAAGGTTTTCTGACTTCCCAACCCAGGTGGGAAGTACGGCGGCAGACCACGCACTGTTCTTCTTTGGAACCGATGTTCCGGTGGAAAACTATGTGTGAAAAACCCGCCTTGCTCATCACATCCAACTCCATCTTGAGATTGTGACTCGCTCTATCATCTGTCAATCCCCGAACCAGCGCTACTCCAAGAAAACATACGACATAATGACCCATATTGTTAGTAATACGACCATCAATTGGTCAACAGTCATTTTTTAGAACCTGAAAAACATGGTGCTAACCAAGAAAGGTCTCGGTTATGCTCCTCATATCAGCCGGCTTATTCTCAAATACCGCCCAGAATTTGGACCGGGAACACCGGCATCTCCTTCGAACATTCTTGACATGGATGGGGTGGAAGAAAGGTTTTCTAGGGTAGTTATTACTTAAGTTATATCTTTCCATCTTATGTATGTCTATTTTCACACTGATCCATCTTTCGGTTTCTATCCTGTAACGCCTCTTCAATATAATTCTATTTCAGTCTAAATAACCGGGTCAACATAATAATCAGAACATCTATCTAAGTAACCGGTTAATATTGCAAAGTAACCGCGCTCTTATCCGGTCCCCAGAAGAACCGCCTAATCAAGAGTTGTAAACAACTCAGAACACTCATCAAAATAACTGGTTATATCAATAGAACACCGCAGCATCGCGGTTTACACCTCACTTCATCAAAAGAGGGATTGCGTCATCAAAATCCAAATCGAAAAACTTTGGAGGGAAGTTTCCCGCCCAAAGAGCTTCCGTTCAAAATTACCGCTCATTGATTTGGCGCCCATAGTTTGCCGTCTTCTGGCTTCCCGCCCATTGATTCGCGCCTCTTTGATTACCGCCTTCTGATTCCCGCCGTTTGGATTACCGCCTTTTGGCTTCCCGCCCACAGATTGCCGCCTCTTTGGCTTGGAGGGAAAACTCCCGCCAAATTTTGATGGGACGGTTGGGTTTCCGAACCGCACCTATAAAAGGGGCTCTTGGCCACTTCATTTCATTCTTACGCGAAACAGTTTTCTCTCTCTAAACTCTCAAATTCTCTCAGCGGTTATTCTCTAGTTTTCTCAAGACCTCTCAATCATCTAAGATGGGACGTGACTCGGCTTTGTTCAAACACATCGTTTAGGTGGATTTCGAGGAGATCCGACAAAAGGGCTCGCCTGAGGCAAAAGAAGTCATTAAACGGATAACCGAAGTTGGAGTTGAGTATTTTCTGGGCGGTCCCTTTGTTCTATACAGAGAAGCGGTCGAAGAATTCTTCAAAACCACAACTCTAACAGGTGACAAGATAACCGCAACTGTTGGCGGTACTGAATTCGAGCTAACCGAAAAATCGGTTGCGGAGATCCTACGTCTCCCAACAGATATCCGAAATGCTTTGTTGAATCTAGATCCAAAAACATTCGAGGCGGCCTGCCAGATACTCTTTGTAGAAACGGAACCGGTGAAAATATCCGGTAAGAAAGCAATTCTACGACCGGAATACATACCTCTATGTGATATCTTCACAAAGTCGGTTCAAGCGAGAGGTGGAAACAACGACAACCTCACCAAAGCCAAGATCGAGATGCTTGTCGGTTTGTTGGAAGGAACAAGAGTCAACTGGGCGAAGGAAATTTACCACAACCTGAAAGAAATGGTGAAACCGGATTCAGCCCGGTCATGGGGATACGCAATTCCCCTTGGTAAAATAATGTCCCACCTCAAAATCAACACCGGCCCTGATGTTCTTCTCCCAACAAGAAGGAGAATACGATCCAAACATTTCTTGGAAAGGAAGCAGCCGGCCCCCAGTTCCACATGTGGCCAAAAGAAGAAATCTACCGCCAAGAAACAGGCACTGGCAAAAGAAAAGTCCGGAAGCAAGAAGGGAAAGGAACAGATAGTATTCTCGGAACCGCCCCCACCACCGCAGCATGAGGAAGAATCGGCTTCCACGTCTGACCGAACTAAGTCACAGAAAACCGATGAGCATCCTTCCGATAGAGAAGGACCGAATGAAGAAGAACATTCGGGTACAAGTCCTAACAACACCGGTGCGGCAGGAAGTCTTGAGAATGCCGAGGCCGGTGCAGACAGCAGTGAGGAGGAGGAGGCTTCCCCTGATAACGACCAGATGAAGGCCGACATTATAGCGCGCCGGATCCTGGAGGACATTGAACTGCGAGTTCAAGCGGTTGGCGCATTATACCGGGAATGCACGAGTACCGATACGACAAACTTTTCAAACACATATTACCGGGCCTAACCGTCGAACAATGCTTCAGAAGGCTGAAGGAGATAGAGGAAACAGTCATGAGCCTCACAAACGCCGAATCTCCTAGCCAAGCCATGGACCGATTCGCAATCGTGAGACCGCGTGCTCGGCTACAAAAGCTAACCGGACGTATCCGGAAGCTTAAGGAAAGGTACGTTGAGGGAACACCGGAGGCTAACTTACAGCTCTTGGTGTTAGAAAAACTTGAGATAGCGAAAGGAGAATTCGCAGAAGAAATTGATCGGCTTGAAGCGGTGTTCAGACAGCGAGAAAAACCGCACTCTCCATCTCTTGAGACCGATGACGATCAGAATCATGGCGCAACACCTCCTCTAGCGGATCCGGCCATAAATGAAACCGACGAAAGGATAGAAGCTCCTTTCACCGAGCAACCTGGAGTTTCCGAACCGGGCATTACAGAAGAAAGGGTTAAGTCCATTATTCAAGAGTTTGCAGACTCAACGGTTCACCCATTAGAGGAGAAAATCAAGAAAACCGTGTGCCTGGCACTCCGGTTCGCCGACAAGAAGAGGGATGATCTCGTAAAGGCAGATGATTGGATCTCAAAAATCGAAGCCGACTACCGGGACGACACTATTATGCGCAACGAACATTTTCAACAAATCAAGGCCTTGGAAGATAAGACCTCCGGAATAGCAGATGACTTGGATCGGCTTGAAAGGGAAATCGATCAAGGATTCACAGAAGTAGATGAGGACCTAGGATGGAGGGTCACCGATCTGGAAAACAAGAATGCGAGCCTTGAAGACCGCAACGACAAGCTCGAAGCCAACCTCAAGGTGCTCACCGCACAAGTAGATGAATTGATAAAGGCCAAGTTGAATGCGGATATAGCGGTTGAGGAGGCAAACGACCGAGCGGCTAAGGAAGTACAAGATGCGCTAGATGAAAAAACGCGGAGAGAAAAGGAGCCACCGCGACTATCTGAAGAGGAAATAGCCGAGCGCGAACGACTCACAGTGGCTAAGTATCCGGGACTGGAAAAGTCCATAGTCGCTCAAGCTGCGGAGGATGCAGAGCGGTTGAATACTGAAAGACAAAGACTTGATGAATTTGCAACCGCTCATAAGAAGAAAAAGGCAGCTTCCTCCTCTTCGGCTCCGGTGAAACGAAAGAGGAAAGTTTCGGCAAGAAAAATGTTGGAGAGGATCACCAAAACAAATGTCGATACTCCGCCAAGTCCACCGCAATCCGAGGATGAAGATGAAGAGCATCTGGCAGAGCGCTCTACAAGACAGCGAGTCTCCGCTACGGCCAGTCAACCGCAAGCTGGAGGTTCATCTTCAAGACCGGATCAACCAGTTAAGAGAAAACGGACCAAGGATATGATGGACGGCTTCAATTTCTCTGACTCAAAATAGGGGCTCACTTTTCTTAAACTATGTTTATTTCAGTATCTATATAATATTTTCGGTTATCTCTCTCTATATATATAAAGCTATTTTTGAAACCGGCCTATACTTGCATCTCTACATGGTTTTGTTAATTTTAAATAAAATAATCAAAAAGGGAGAAATTGATAAGATAAAAGATAACAAACCTTCCAAAAAATTTCTCAAACTTATTCCAAAATTTTCGAAAAATTCTTCCAAGTCAGTTTCAAAAATCCGGTCAAACAAAGAACCGGCCTACGTTTGCAAACTTACATGGTTTTGATAATTTTAAATAAAATAATCAAAAAGGGAGAAATTGTTAGATAAAATTAGACCGGTTCACAGAACATAACATAAATAAACCTTCCATGTAGGAACAAGGAACCGGACCGGTCAAACAAAACGGACCGGTTAAGAAGATTCACGGTCAAGACAGTAAACCAACTAGGAACATTCGAAACATGACCACACATAGAGAGGATCGGCCAGAACTAAGAACCGGAAACACCAGACAGTCGATCAGCCATAAGGCAAAGGAATAACCGGAAGCCATTCGGTTAAATGACCGACCAGCATAAGAAGATACTTCAGGTTGCTGTTGAGAATGATACCAAAGGAACAGACTGAACATTTCCATATTCATATAAGTCTGAGGAAAGTCTGCAGGCTGCAGAAAACAGTCCTACAGGATCTTTCTACTTTCAGGATAAATCAGAGTCAATCTTCCAAGTACAGACAACTATCTAACCAACAGTTACCACATTGAGTAAAAGAAAAACCTAGCAGGTTTGTCTTACACACCGGAATAACAGACTGTAAAGTCTGTAGAGTTTACCGCCAGGTCTGAAAAGATGACCGCAGGGTCTGAATCACTGAACCTCTGCTCAGCCAATCAGATTCAAGGAAGTGAAATATGACCGTTGGCATACTTCACCTATAAAAGGAGCAGCTAAGGAAGAGTAAATGCGAGACAAAAAGAGATTTGAAAGGGGACACATACGCGACAAGGCATATAGTGAACATTTAATCTACAAGTGAAAAGAGTGTGTTCTCTCTCTAGAAAGCATAAGTGCTAAAGTTGAAGAGTGTATTTTACAATTTCGGTGTAAATTGTAAGGGTGTTATCGAGCAGGAAATAAGTCTCGATCGGATTGTATTTGTATTCCTTAGTGAATATCCTTCTCGCGGTTTCGAGAGGAAGGGGTGACGTAGGAGTTTTATCTCTGAACATCCATAAAAACCTGTCTTGTTATTTCTTTTCTGCCGGCTCTATTTTCTAACCGACCTGTACTAACTTACCTGCACCGTTCTAACCTACTTGACTCTATCCAAACCGAATCACCAGGTTACAAAAACTGACCCATCAATTTTCAAACCTATATCATCTAAAACCGGTTCCGCCTATCATACAAGTGTGCTGCTTCAACCTGAAACAAACATCTTCCGCGCTTGAACACAGTTCAAGGGTTTGTGACAGTTTGTGTAGTATTGAAACCCCGGTATTAATCTCTAACAGGATTAATCACCACCCTTTGAGTGAGACCCGCTAACCGGCCCAACCCCGGTCCTTCAGCGGTGACCTAGATCCTAACACCCCACCACACCAGTAACAGACCATTTTCATAAGTGGACCGACACATGTTAAGTTTTAGTAAGAGTATTACGAACCGACACATGGTAAGTTTTACTAAGAGTATTAAATTTTCATAATATCTAACAGAGTATATGTATGTTATTTGTACAAGAGAGGGAGATTGGACACCCTTAGTTATGTAGACTTCTTCCTACAAACGCATATTAGGAGAGCGATCGTTGATGTTCCGACTCCCATGCCTTCTCCGCAAGTTCAACAGGCCGTCGTAAGGTGTAATCATTTCAATCGTTTTAGTTTGCATGTCTAATTAAGTTTAAAATTATTAACAATATTGTAAGTGATTGTAGATTGTGATGCGCGAGCGACTAAAAACAAATCCTGAAATATCGTCGTTTGACGTGTATGAGGCTACTTTAAGACCATAGGGACACGGGAAGGTGATCGAATTGAGATCGGGAATACGTCCAACGCACTTTAGATAATGTATTTGATCAAAATCAATCCCATATTATACTCCTTTAAAACTGATCTTGTTTTTTATATTTATTATCATTTCCATCTGCATTTAACTTTGTTTTAAATATACCTTTACAACTAATAATTTTTTTTTAGATAAATTAGTTATTATCCGTATTTTCTATTGATGTAGATCATTTAACTCTTCATTCATGGCTCGAACCCATTGTGGGTTTAAAACATATGGCATACATATTATTGGTTTGCAAGTTGAAATAATAAAAAAGAATATGGTGAATAACCATTTATATGTTTCAACTTGAATTGCAATATAATCTTTCATTTAAATGGGTTGTTTAATGTTTTTAGAACATTTTTAGTTGAAACATTGATTTCACTTTGAACATTTGAAGGTATTTCTTCATGTTCAGGACAATATGTATGAACAAATAGTTCAGAATTGTGATGATCTTTTTGTGTATTATTACCGTCTTACAAATTTTGAGATTGCATGCAGGGCTGCCTAAAACCTTCTGGGCAGAAGCTATTAATATTGTTGCCTATTTGATAAACAGGGGACCCTCTGTTCCTCTTGAATTCATAATTCCTTAAGAAGCTTGGAGTAATAAAAAGGTAAACCTTTCTTATTTGAAAGTGTTTGGTTGTTTATCATATGTTCATATTAATGAATGTGATAGGAGCAAGCTTGATCCAAAGTCTAATAAATGTTTTTTCATTGGTTATGGTGATATCGAGTTTAGTTATCGTTTCTGGGATAATCAAAATCGGAAGATCATTCGTAGCAGAAATGTTATCTTCAATGAACAGGTTCTCTACAAAGATTGTGTTGGGAAGACATCAGATGGTGATTCCAAGTTGGAAGAGACTGGTACAGTCGATTTGAGAGAATTTTCAGCTGAATATATACCGGTTGTCGAAGAAGAACAATGTGTTGTTGAAAATGAAATCGTTGAGAACGTGGCCCTAGAGGTAAATCAGCAAACACCGGTTATACAGTTGAGAAGATCATCAAGGAATCGAAAACCAGTTGAGAGGTGGTCTCCATCTCTGAACTATATCTTGTTGACAGATAGAGGTGAACCTGAATGTTTTGAGAAAGTAATACAATCTGATGAATCGATTAAGTGGGAGTCTGCTATGAAAGATGAGATGGATTCTTTGATGTTGAATCAGACTTGGGAGATCACTGAGCTACCAAATGGAAAGAAAGCACTTCACAACAAATGGATCTTCAGGATTAAAGAAGAACATGATAAAACCATGAGGTACAAGGCAATGTTGGTTGTGAAAGGATTTCAACAGAAAGAAGGTATTGACTACAATGAAATCTTCTCTCCAGTAGTTAAATTGATGACAATCAGAACTATTTTGAGTTTGGTTGTGAAAGAAGACCTTCATCTTCAACAAATGGATGTCAAAACTGCTTTTCTTCATGGTGATTTAGATGAAGAGATTTATATGCGACAACCAGAAGGATTTGAAATCAAAGGAAAAGATGAGTTTGTGTGTAAGCTTTAGAAGAGTTTGTATGGTTTGAAACAGGCTCCAAGACAATGGTACAAGAAGTTCGATAGCTTCATGAAAAGTAACAATTTTCTAAGGTGTGAAGCTGATCATTGTTGTTATATCAAGAGATTTGATAAATCGTACATTATTCTGCTCCTCTACGTTGATGATATGTTGATTGCTGGAGCAAGCTTGTATGAGATTAACAAGCTCAAGAAAGAGTTGTCTGAAAAGTTTGCAATGAAGGATTTGGGTGCTGCTAAACAAATCCTTGGGATGAGAATTTTCAGGGATGAAGAAGTTCTCAAGCTTTCACAAGAAGAATATGTGAATAAAGTTCTTAGCAGGTTCAACTTGTATGATGCAAAACCAGTTACTACCCCCTTAGCTAGTCACTTCAGACTATCTAAAGATCGGTCGCCTTTAATAGAGGAGGAGAAAAATTACATGGCCACTGTTCCGTATGCCTCTGCCATTGGTTGTATTATATATGCGATGGTTTGTACAAGACCAGACATAGCACATGCAGTGGGAGTTGTTAGCAGATTCATGAGCAACCCGGGTAGACAATATTGGGAAGCAGTAAAGTGGATACTACGATACTTAAGAGGAAGTACGAGTCTCGTTTTGTGTTTTCAAAAGTCTAATATGGGTTTGGAAGGATATGTTGATGCTGACAATGGTGGTGATGTTGATAGTAGGAAGAGCACAACAAGGTACATTTATACTCTGGGAGGTACTGCAATCAGTTGGGTTTCAAAATTACAGAAGATTGTTTCTCTTTCTAGTTGTGATGTAGAGTATGTTGCTGTGACAGAGGCTGCTAAGGAGATGATGTGGTTACAACCCTTTTTGCGAGAATTGGGTCAAGACTACGATGGAAGTGTGTTGCGATGCGACAGTCAGAGTGCCATTCATTTGGCAAATAATCTTGTTTATCATGGCAGGACGAAGCATATACAGGTTCGTTATCATTTCATCCGGTCAGCTTTAGAAGATGGAGTATTAGCTCTTGAGAAGATTCCCGGGAGTGAGAATCCAGCTGATATGTTGACGAAAGCTGTGACAAATGAGAAACTGAAGTTGTGTGCAACTTCAGTTGGTCTTCTTCGTTAAGACATCGAATGGAAAGCCACTACCGATCGAGAGATGATGAAGTGAGTCTCCAAGTGGGAGATTGTTGAGTTATGGAGCCTACACTTATAATAAACTCTACATTGTTAATTAGAGTTTATTGGGTTTATCTTTTTTGGTTTTGGGCTTGGGCCTGACCAAAGCTTTTTAGGTTTATTATTTGAATGTTTACCCTATAAATATGTAATTATTAAGGGTTTACATTGAGTAGACATAATTCTAGAGAGATAAAGTATGAGGCAAAAACTCTGTATTCCTTCTTCTTCTTCATAGTAAATCTGGTGGTGGTTGAAGTGGATGTAGCTCAATTTGAGTGAACCACTATAAATTTGTGTGTTTTTGTGTTCTTCTTTCTTGTGTTTTTTACAGATTGTTTCAAGCTGGTCGGATTTGGGAGATACAAATCCTAACACCACGCATTAACCAATTAAGCTACTAAGATTTTATATTTTAAATTCAACACAAAATTTGATAAACGTGTGACATTTTAACAATATAGCTTCAACTTTTTAAATTATTAATCTATATATATATATATATATATAATGATGCTTAATTTTCAAAGTGACTGGATTATCGGGTCAAGAGTTGTGGTTAATTTGAATATATATGTGAGAGTAAATAGATATTTGGGTCGGGTTGTGGGTTGACTCGCTCATAAACTTAAAACGGTTAAAAATAAAATTAAAAATGCTATCACATTTTTACCGTAATTTTTTTCCACGGTGTTTTATATCATTACTCGTGTAAATGCACGGGCTACATGCTAATTTATATAGAAGAGATTAAAATTTTTTAAAATATTAATAACAACATCATTTTGACAAATTAAATTTCTATATAAGAAATCGTTATGATCCCAATTAATTTCATAATTTCTACCTAAGAAATTATAGTGATTTCAACATTAATGACTAATATCATTTTCAGATTTCTTATAAGAAATCATTATCGACCACATTCATCTCATAAATTTATATAAGAAATTATAATGATTTTCACATTAATGACTAAAGTCATTTTAAGAAGTCTGATTTTTATAAAAAAATAAATTATTGACCACTCCATTCATCTCCAACATCAATGATTATAATCATTTTAAGGAGTTTGATTTTTATAAAGAAATCACATTTATCTCATAATTTATACCCAAAAAATTTGAATGGTTCTAATATGAATGAATAATGTCATTTTATCACGTTAGATTTTTACAAAAAAATCATTGACTAGATTCGAATAAGAGAAATGGCTTCCGCCACACACCCTTACGTCCAAACTTTAAACAAATGTGCCAATGTGCCCTTTGATTGTTCTATTGTTGTTTATGACCTTCTGTCTTCTTTCCGAAAAAAAATTCTTCATATTTTTATTCTTTAACTCAACTCTTTTTCATGAAACATCAAAGACAAGGATTTTCGACGGCACAAGCTTCTAAATAGCAAAGCATATGTAACAGTTTTAAGATTGTTAGTAATCTTGTCTTGAAATTATAAAAATTATAAAAGTATATATTATTACAAAGAAATTAAATAAACTACAATATATAAATAAACGAAATCACTGAAATCAAATGTTGATTCGAGACATGTGTTTAACACATTTTCCTTAAAATAGTTACGCCGTCTCCGTCTTGTGCTTGATTTTATCATATGACTGTTTCTCAGGGTATAACGAATCTAGTAGTAATTCAGCACCAGAATCATTATGTAGCGAACTTGACCAACGTACTTGAACTATCACCGGATCAAAGCAGAATTGTGTGAAACTACAAATAAAATGATCAATGAAAAGTTTTTTCTAAAAACTAATAAGTGGTTAGCTTTTTGTGATGTTGAAAATGAAAAACAAAATGAAGTTAATTTAGGGTGATTGAAGAACTATGTAATTCTACAATTCTTATTGTTTTTTTTTTAACAATATATGATCATGAGAATTTATATCAAAATAAATTAGTCAATGAACATAATGACTAATAGGAATAAATAATTCAATGCAATCAATTGCATTTTTAACAATTATATTTGAAAAGTTTCATGTATGCATTTATCATTGCATTGGATTAAAAAGTTCTCATATTGATATTAATACCCCATTTAATTAACTCGTTTAATTAAAATTTTAATTTAAATATATTAATTTGCTTTTATGCAATAAAATGTATTTTACAAATAAGTTAAACTTCACTGGATTAATAAAAAAACTAATAGCAAATAAAATTGACCTTTTTATTTTATCTTGTATGATAAAATGTTTTAAACTTTATAATTTTAATTTAAGTGATTTAGTTTAAACATAAAACTAGCACAATATCATATTATATATGATTTATCTATGTATCATAAAAATGCTACATTTTGCAAAAAAATTTAACGTGGATAAATTCACTAACTCGATTTATTTTTGGAACTCACCCATTTAATTTTAATTTTGAATTCTCATTTTCATTTATATAATGGAAATCATTTATATAGTATGAGAAATGATAGAGAGTACAGGAATTTGTAGGAAAATGAGATGGCATATTTTAAGTGGATTTAAAATTTGATAATTCTCTCTCCTATTAAATTATCATTCCACTTAAAATATGTCACCTCATTTTCCTATAAATTCCTGTCATATCTTTCCTGCTCTTTATCATTTCCCATATAGTATATATTTCAACATAATATTCCTCTATGTTTAGATCACCTTATCAGTCTCTCCATTCGTAATTTGAACTTTTTTATTACTTTGTTCAAGTTGATCGCTTTCCTCCTTGGATCTGCCACCACTCTCTTTAATATTTTCGTCAGCCATCTTAGTGGTGCGCCCAATAATTCTGCTTGCGCCTACGTCGTGGACCACCACCCCACTGAACATCAAGAAAAACTCGCTCGAGATGTGAAAAAAAGTAAGTAACCGAGCCGAGGGAAAAGTTCTTCTCTCGTGTTGCCGCTCCTATAAAAGCTTCTTTAATAGCCGTCAAGGCTAAGGAGTAAAGCAGTCAATCCACTAATGTTGTAATAGACGAAACTAATATCTTCTATATGTTGTATTTCATAAGTATGTTGTTTCTTTCCTAACTAGACTTAATCTCAAGCCACAAATCTCTACTGTTTTTTGTGTTTTTTTTTTACTAAAATCTCCTTCCATTCATTGCTTCAATGGTGTTCATGAACCAGGCTCAGACAATCGCATCCACAATACTACATTTTCACCTTCATCACACTCTTTTGGTTGTAGAAATAAGTCATCGATGAAACATATTTGAATTAAGACAAATCTAACCGTGACAAAGTTGAATGTAACCATGCATATTTTTAATGCTAAATCTAACTTCTCATAAACTTCATCAACACCTTTTATTTTATTCATCAAGTTATCAAGAATGCAAGTTCACATAGAACAACCATAGCTTATGACAGACCCTCTCGTCTATAAATTGACGGGAAGATTCTAGTAGTTTAGACGGGAAGATTCTAATAGTTTGAAGCTGACAACATTACCATAATAATGATGAAGCGTTTGAATTGAGAATCAAACTAAATCTGATATGTGTGATTCTTCGATTCAATAACTCAAATCATATTTTATTGAGATTCATTAGAACAACCAATAAAATTTGTTCATTCAATCACTAATATTCTCACAGCACAAATTAATGATACAAATCCAACATTCAAAGTTCAAACAAATACATATAAACAAACTACTTCAAACTCACCATTCATTTAATGAAACAGGGCCTTCATCAACTATAAATCAGAGACAATAACATATATATAATTTCCTTCAACCAAGCTTTAGCTTAAAAGCATTTCCTGTGAACAATGGCTGGACCAGATTCATCGTACTCTGCCTTGGTGATCCACATCTGCAAAACAAATGTTCATAAGTTTGTAATTCGATTTTGATTTTGTTGATAAACTAACTAGTTAATTCATTACCTGTTGAAATGTACTAAGAGAAGCCAATATGGATCCACCAATCCAGACACTATACTTTCTCTCCGGAGGAGCAACCACCTTTATCTTCATGCTACTCGGAGCAAGAGCTGTTATTTCCTTGCTCATCCTGTCCGCAATCCCCGGAAACATGGTAGAACCGCCGCTAAGAACAATGTTTCCATACAAATCGCGCCTAATATCAACATCGCATTTCATAATCGAATTGTAAGTAGTCTCGTGAATTCCAGCCGCTTCCATTCCTACCAAAGACGGTTGAAACAAAACCTCCGGACATCTAAACCTCTCCGCTCCAATCGTGATCACCTGTCCATCTGGCAGTTCATAACTCTTCTCAATCGAAGAACTACTCTTAGCCGTCTCCAACTCTTGCTCATAATCGACCGCTACAAACGCAAGCTTCTCTTTGATATCGCGGACGATTTCCCGTTCTGCAGTCGTAGTAAACGAGTACCCTCTTTCGGTTAAGATCTTCATCAACGAATCAGTCAAATCGCGACCTGCTAAATCCAATCGGAGGATTGCGTGAGGAAGGGAAAACCCTTCGTAAATCGGAACTGTATGGCTAACACCATCGCCTGAATCCATTACAATACCAGTCGTTCGACCGCTGGCGTAAAGAGATAAAACCGCCTGAATTGAAACATACATAGCAGGGACATCGAAAGTCTCGAACATAATCTGGGTCATCTTTTCTCTATTGGCCTTAGGGTTTAGTGGCGCCTCTGTAAGTAGTACAGGGTGTTCTTCAGGAGCAACACGAAGTTCGTTGAAGAAAGTATGATGCCAAATTTTCTCCATATCATCCCAATTACTAACGATTCCATGTTCGATTGGATATTTTAAGGTTAGGATACCTCTTTTGGATTGAGCTTCGTCGCCGACGTATGCGTCTTTTTGACCCATGCCGACCATGACTCCGGTGTGTCTAGGTCGACCGACTATACTTGGGAAAACTGCCCGTGGAGCGTCATCTCCGGCGAAACCAGCTTTGACCATTCCAGTTCCATTGTCGCAGACGATAGGTTGAATATCCTCAGAATCAGCCATTTTTTTGTTCAAAAAATTCTGATAAAGTGAAATGAAAAACGGATCTGAATCAAATGAGACTAAAGATAAGTAGAGTTTAGTTCATAATTTTAGTATAGAAGAAAGAATACCTGATTCAAGATTCAGAGACCGACCGGAGACCAGAAAGACTCAGCTTGATCTCAATAGATTTGAACAGAGAGACAGAGGCGGAGAGATTTTGGTGGCAATGGAAAAAAATACAGAGAGCTTTTTATATCACGTAGAAAGAGAAAAGTAAAACAGAAATTTAATAATATATAAAAAAAAAAGAAAACCTTAACTCCTAAGACCAGCCGCAGCAGGAGATTAATTAGGGTGTCAATTGGGTGTCAAAAGAGGAGGGTGGGAGGCAGCAGGGGGGCAAAAGTGAGTGTCAAATTTTGGGTGTCAAAATTTGATATGGGTGTCAAATTTTGTTTGGCCAATGAGAGGCTGCCATGTGGATATCCCTTTTGATTTTAGTTTTCTTATTTTAAAAATACATTTTAATAATAATTGATCAATAAAAAAAAAAAAAAAATTATATCAATATTTTTTATTTTTCACGATCTATAAATAGAGACTTGGTTTGTGTCATTTGGACACAAAAAAAAATATTGTTTGTGGTGAATAAAGTGATGAATAATATTGTTTGTGGTTAAAAAAAATGAAATTATGTATATGTTTAAATGATGTGGAAGTGAGAGAAAATGAAAAAGTAATTTTGATACCTTGAATAACACGCTGCTGTATGACATGTTAAAAAGTGGGTGTTAAAAGAGGTGTTAAGCTGACGTGGCAGAGTGTTAAATGAAAAAATTTGACACCCTGCTGTGGGTGGTCTAAGAGTTGTTGGTTTGGAAAAAAATTATTTATTTAAAAACTATTTTTATTAATATTATTAATTTAGATTGAATAATGTTGTAAAATATTTTATAATTATTAATAATATTTATTTGTTCAAAATGAATTTTATTTTAAATAAGTCATTATACAGATAGAATACTCATAAGTTATTATTTTTTTAAAATCTCTGGTAGGAAATTAAACTATTCTACTTTAATTAATTTATATTATATTAAGTAAAAATTACTTTTAAATTTATAAGTTAATTTGATGTTAAGCATTTTTAATATTTTTAAAATTATTTATTATTAAAAAAATTAATTTAATTTAGATAGTTTGTTTCTTATTTTATAATAAATAGTCTAGTTTTGATTTTTAAATCTCTTATTTCTTTGTTTTTTTTTAATTGAAATGGTTATAAACTCGTTTTAAAAAAAAATATTTTTTTTAATAAATAAGAAGTTTGAATAATTCTTAGAAATTTGAGACCTACTCGAGATTTCACGCTTAGATTTGAGTCATGAATCTTGATACCTAAAAAAGTATCAATAGTTCTGTTTTTAAGTCTTATTCTTAAACATTTTTTAATATAAGAAATTTAACTTTTATTGTAAGTTAATAAATTTTAATTAAGAATAATTTTTAGTTTCTTTGAAAATTTTATTATCACTTAAATTAGTTTAATAAATTTTAAATAATTATATATTATATTTTTTAATCATTTAATTAATCAATCAAAAATATGAAAATATTTGTATTTTATAAAATTTTAAATAATTTATGTTTTTATTATTCAATATAAGTTTTATAAAAATCTTAACATTAAAGAAAGTAAATGACACGTCAGATGGCGGCTGCGGTTCAAAGTCCAGTTAGGTGACTGTCCGACTGACGAGGTCTTAGAAAGCAGGCTGACTCATCCATCATGTGGACCCCATCATAACCTGCCCAAATAATTATTTTCCTTATTTTTTGGAAAGCATCCCATCATTTTAATTTTAATTTTAATTTTAATTTTAATTTTAATTATTTTATTTATCATAAATATTTTTGCAATACCCAATAACATTGATAGTATTTTATTATCCCTTGAGTTATCCAGATAAATCACCACAATGATTTTGTTTTTATTCTTGTTAATAAATTTGATAGAAATCATATTTTTATATGGATCAACAAATAAAATGTATTTTTTAATTGAGAGGAGCTGAGTTTTTTTAAATGGTGGTTGAACATGACTTACATATTTAATTATGAAATAAGACAAGGTCATTTTAAATTTTCAGTCTCTTTCAAAAGAGATATAAATTATAATAATATAAATATTCAATGAGAAACGTATCAAATTGTTATTTGTTAATTATATGATTATTAACAGTCAAACCTTTAATTTTATATACAAATAATTAGTCCACAAATTTAATAGTAAAAACACATATATATGAATTGGTCTTATTTAGTAGACGACCTAATATGACTTCATTTTTAGCCTTTCCCTATTAAAAATAAAAGTAATTTGCAAGAGAAAATAAAGCATTTGCACTAAGCTAATTTTTATTTTTTGAAAACAATATACTATTATATCAAACTAGCATGTATCCCATGTATTTGCACGAGTAATAATATAAAAAACCGTGAAAAAAAAATATTACAGTAAAATTTTTATGGGCGGGTCAACTCACAATCCGACCCAAGTATCTATTTACTCTCACATATATCTAAATTAACCACAACTTTTGACCCGACAATCCAGACACTTTAAAATTTAAGCATCATTATATATATAGATTTAGATTAATAAACTTAATTTTAATGAGAGGAAAAGTGATCAATGTTAAAAATTAAACAAATTATTATTATTATAAATGTCTACTTATCCTTTCTTCTCTCCCCCATCCAAGAGCAAGTTGGCATTCAAATTTTTATTTATGTTTTTGTAACTTATAAAAAATTTGAAAAAAAATTATCTTAGAAAAGAATAAGAAAAAACATGCATGTTGAAAAGAATGCTTCTAGATTATAAGATGATTTGTTATATTTGTGAAATGATTAGTCAACTAATTCACATTGAGATATAATATTAAAGATTTAATAATCCTAACAAGCTTATTGAAAATGAATTGGACGAATAGTTAGTATTTATTTTTATTTGGTCAAATAAGAGTTGTTCAATTTGGAAGATGGAATTAATTGATCAAATTGATTTTAATTGATTAATAATCCAAGGGAATTTCATTTTGAGATTAATTACCTTGAAAAATTAACTAATTTATATTAATTTATTGTGCTATTTGATTGAGCTTTGATTTATATGTTTTAGTTTATGATTATTAATTATTAAACATATAATCACCTTTACTAGAAATTTAAAAAAAAAAAATTACTTAAAGATAAATACAAAAATAAATTAAAATATATCATCATTATAAAGACCAATACATGTTAAGTTCGTAAACAAAATAGAATGATTACATAATTAAGCTTTATATGTGGAAAATAATAATACTCATGGTATTATTATTATAAATTTATAACACAATAAGAAGTAATATTTTATTAAAATAATTATGATATATAACCTGTTAGGATCGGGGACGTCCTTGTAGGACCGGAGTGTTTCCGGTTTTAGGAAGGGTGACCTCTTACAACACACACAACACTTTGGTGATAGTCCGGTTAAAGACTATAACCGTTCTCAGCACTTCGCAAACTGTCACAGACTCTTGAACCAGGTTCAAGGGAGGAAATGTCTGTTTCAGTCTGAAGCAACGAATGCGACTTAGATGATGTTTAGAAGGAGTCGGTTTTAGAAATATGAGTGGACCGGTTTTTGATCTAAGGAGTAAGATTGTTTTGATTAGGTTAAGTGAGTAAGCAGTAAATGAAGGAAATAACACGGGACAAGGTTTTTTATGGATGTTCAGAGCAAACCCTCCTACGTCACCCCTTCTTCTCAGGTTATGAGAAGGATCTCCACTAACTTTCAAAGTTACAACAATAACACAGCCGGTCGAGCCCAACTCGCTATTCGCCGGTTACACCAACTCACTCTTAATGTAATACACAACACAATACAAACACACAAATAAAGCTTCCGGTTAATGACACAACGGTTTTGGATCGCGCGTAAGATTTCTTTATCTCTCTAAGATTTTCGTAACTTGTGTCGCTATTAATGAAGTCGCTTCGTCTTCCTTTTATAGGAAAGATGATCCCAACGGTTACTTTCTTCTCTCACCGTGGGATTAGTTAATCCAGCGTCACGCTGGTGCAAGGAGGTTGCTTGCACGTTTCACCTTCCTCAACACTTGACAAGCATGCAGACACCTCTGAGTATAAGATGACGTAACCGGTTTTCAGATTCGAACACGTGTCAGGCATGCACCATCCGGCTGTCAAGGTCGGATCAGTAAATCATCATTGCTTTCCTCGCATGCTTCTGATCTGATCTTATCTTCTTTTATCTCTTCGAGACACGTTTATTACGTCATATTACGTCATCTCTGCATTTTGTAGTTTCCGGTTATTTTTACACAGTATAGTCCGGCTGGAATGTAGACTTGTCTTTGCTAGCCGGTCTCTTTGAGAAAGTTTGAAACCGGTTCCTCTAATCTTGATTTGATCACTTGGAACTGGATTTCTTTGAAGTGTTCTTCAACCGGTTTATGAGGCTCCAGCCGGTTTGTGCCATTCGATCTGTTCCTGCACATAGAAGTTAATAGTTGTTTAGTTCCTCTGGCCGGTTCCAAAAATTAACTTTACTTAATTTTTCTATCAATTTCTCCCTTTTTGATTATTTAGAATAAATATTCAAAACTTGTAATGTATGGCCGATTTGAAAATTAACTTACTTAATTTTTCTTTCAATTTCTCTCTTTTTGATTATTTAGAATAAATATTCAAAACTAGTAATGTATGGCCGGTTTGAAAATGAACTTACTTAATTTTTCTATCAATTTCTCCCTTTTTGATTATTTAGAATAAATATTCAAAACTAGTAATGTATGGCCAGTTTGAAAAATCTGTTTTAACAGTTTTGCCTTTTGATGTTTTTCTGCTTAAGAAAAATTTCAAAGCATGTTTTGATTTTTCAAAGGATATTTAGAAAATAATAACTTCAAAATATGATAAAAACGACTGAGTTCTGAAACCAAATCAAACATAAATAAATTGTTCTTAGGGAAATAAAAGAAACTAAGGTTTGGATGGCCCCCCCTTTTCAATTTCTTTTTCCTTCCGCCTCCTTTCTTCTTCTTCCCTTGCTCTCCATTCCCTAACTTTTCGTTTAGCGTCGAATTGCCAACCGGCCCATACACTTGAGATGCCGGGAGTTCTTTTGCCGAATCCAAAACCGGCACAGGTTGGTTTTGGTGGACGAGGCTTTTGAGCAACAATCGGTCTGGAACTTGGAGTTGCGGTTGAAATTTCGATTGCCTTCCTCTTACGCTGGTTGAGTTCTTCGAGGTCCTCTTCTTCTTCTTCGTCAAGAGGTTGCACGTTTAGACCGACAGGTTCGATCACTCTTTGACTGTTTTGTTCTGCCCGCTTCATCACTTCTGCAACCGCCTTTCGCTTGTTTTTATTCCTCGTCTTCATAGCGTGCGAGGGTTGAGCCGGTATGGGTTCTTGGAGAGCTGCCTGTTCTTCCTCATTACACTGCTTGACCAACTCATGATCTTTTTCTTCAAGTTCCTTCCTTAACCATTCCCTCTCCCTTTCTTCGTCTTGCAGTTTCTTTGCGGTTTCGGCGTCAGAATTGATTTTCTCTTAAGTTTTGCTCACTTGAAGTTTGAACAACTCCCCAATCTGAACAGACATAGCCTGCAACATATCTACCAGAGGAGCGGTTGCGGTTTGGACAGATTCTGCGATCAATGATTTGACTGAAGTTTGCACGACTTCGTCTATCATTGATTTGATCGATGTTTGAGCAGTGTTGGCCATTTTGGCTTGAACTGATCCCCGGATGGTGTTCATCAGGTTGGTTTCAACTGTTGCAATCTTCTCATCGGTTGCAATGTTGTAGTTCCCAAGGCAAGATATGATTGTATCGATCACTACTTGCTTTACCTGCTCAAGTTCCGGAGCCTTATCAGTTTGAGGAGGATCATTTCCCCGATTTTTTGCTGTTATAGAGGTCTCCCCGACACTAAAGAAAGGCTTGCTTTAATATAGATCGGCATGAGTTAAGTGATGTCTGCAATCGTTCCTCCATTTTGCGTCGAGCCGGTCAACACTTTTGATGTGTTTTTCCCGCACGTGGTGGAACCGTTCGAACATTCTTGATTCAATAGGAGTTAAAGCTGCTCCTTCTACTTCCCTCAACGCATCTTCTACTGCTTGTAATCGAGCGTATTCATGAATCACCGTGGTTTTGCTGAATGCGGCTTGGATAACATTGGTATTTGCCAGCTTGAGAGACACTTCTTCAGTTTCCAAGAGTTTCTCCCAGTGTTTGTTACCGCTCATCTTCGGGATCATGTCTGACAGCTTTGTCTCACAACAGAGTTTTACCCATAAGTGGTATGGTGATATCAACTCACCAGCATCTTTGTCCATATGTCTAAGGAGCCGTTCAAACATCTCCTCCTCTTCTTCTGCGGACATGACTACCTCGACTTCGGTTATAATCTCAGGTTGGGAGCCGGTTTGCATAACACCTTTTCCCTTTACCGCGGAATCTTCGAGTAAAACCTCTTTGCCCTTGTTAACCTGAACTGGCCCTTCAAGTATGATTGTTGAGTTTGCTAGCCCATCTTGAGCCGATTGGATCGTTGTGTCGATTGGAACGGACTTGTTCCCCGCTGAACCGGATGGTTCTTTTTCTTCAGTATTTCCCTCTTGAGCCGGAGGGGTGATGTTTACAATTTTGGCCGTTTCTTCGACCGAATGAGTTTCACTTTGACCGGGTATCTCAACCTGATCAGCTGGCTTAAGACGACTTGACACATCGTCTTCGGTTTCCTTAACAACATTTTGTACTACGTCCACAATGACTTCTGAGGTATTTAAGCCTACGTCGACCATTACCTCATCGATGTTCTTGGTTGGGGACTTGGAGTTTTCAGAGTGAACACTAACCTCTGCTGCCTCCTTTGATGTTGACTCGGCTTCTTGGCTCCCCGAGGGTTCGGTTTGCTTTAGTGATGGAGAGTCGACATTAATGGGATGAACGGTGTTGATGGGAATAGGCTGAAAGACGTCTCCGGTTCTCTTCGGCGAATGATCCGAGGAAAGAGTTTTCTCGGAGTCAGCCGCCTTGTTGGAGATCTTCTTTGCGGATGACTTCTTCCTTCCCTTTTTCTTCTGGGAGGCCTCGGATTGAACTGCCTTCCCCTTAGGTTTTTCTTGTTTCGAACCTTCTTCAGCCGGAGCGGATGAACCGGTTCCCTTTGAAGACTTCGTCTTGGATGACTTCGGTTTAGCCGCTTTGACAGTCTTCTTGCTCATTGGCTCTAAGTTAAGAATGTTAGCGGGTGGGAGCGGTTCACCTTCACCAAGTTCCACATTGAGGAACTTAAGAATTTTGACGATTTGCATCGCGAAGGCCTGAACCCGGCCATCCTTCGTTATCACCATCTCACAGAACTGTTCGAAGATGACGGCTCCCCAATTTATCTTGTCACCGCGGACAATCGCCATCATCATCTTTAGCTTAAGTTTGGTCAGGTTATCGAAGTTATCTCCTCTTCCCTGAATTGAACGAGAGATTATGTTCAACAACCACTTGAACTCCGTTTTCAGCTTGTTCTTCCGGCTTGAGTGAGTCACCAAATCCTGATCGTCAGCCGATATCACCAACCGGACCGCGTTAGATTCTACATCGGTCAGGCTAGTCTTGAAGTCCAAACCGGTGTTCGGCAAACCGAGTGCTTCAGAGAAAAGCTCTTCCGTGATATTAACTTCTTTGCCGCTAACGGTGGCGGAGACTTTCCTCTTTGTTAAAGTCGCTGTCGCCAGAAACTCCATGACCGCCGTCGGATGCACGACGAACGGACCAGATAAGAACGTTTCAATCCCGAATCCCTTAGAGATTGAAGCACAATCTTGTTTTCCTCCCCGACGTGTTCGTCGATGTCGTTGAAATTGACCTGCAACATCCATTGAAATGGTGCTTTACCTAGGGCCATAATGATTTTGTGAAAGAAAAAAGAATGAAGAACAACGATGAATGGAAGTTAGAGAGTTTTTTGAAATTTTGAGAGTTTTAGAGAGAGAAAGCGTGTGTAGAGAATGAACTGCTCTGGACTTATATAGTGGGCGGTTTTGAACGGTTGGAAGACGAACTGTCACTCGGTTATAGCTTTTGGCGCCAACTTTCCCTCCAGAAGTTACTGTAGTAACTTTCGCCGGTAAATTTTGTGCGGTAAAACCGTGGGCAGTAAGTTTTTCAAACTTTTCGTTTTTGTTTATGATTCTGATTTACCGGAAGCTTTGTTAACCGGAAGTTTCGTTTAACATGAAGTCTTATGTTTATTGATTTCAAAACCGGAAAGAAATGTATTGAATAAACAGAGACTTTTAAGAATTAGAAATTTCATAAATAAGTCCGATGAGGAAGTAAGGCGGTTTTCGGTCGTACAACAAAATGACCAAAAACTGGAAATGAAAACAAACAATTTAATCTAGATCAATCCAATCCTCCTCTAGCATTCTGACAAGCCACTTGGTCACGGTGTCCGTTCCTCAATCCTCGATATCCATCTATCTAGCATGGATAGAGTCAGAGTGTTGGCCGGTCCGACAGGAACACCAGGCACGAGGTTGCGGCGATGAGTCTCCAAAAATCGAGAGATTTGTGGAGCGTAACCGATCTTTCCTCTTGGAGCGGTTATGAGCTGCTTCAAGTTGTTGAATAAGTAGGAGGACTAGTTGATTGCCGATTTGCGGATGATGGCTATCATGATGTCGAATGCCTTCCGGTTATAGTTTTGGTTTGGCATTCGGCCCATGATAGACCGCTGAACCAAATCGTGAAAGACTTGGTAGTGAGGGGCGAGTTTTTCTTTCTTCCCGTGGTCGTCGACCGGTTCGATGGAAGAAGAGAAGATATAACCGAAGTCTTCCTTAGCCGGAAAGAATGGCGTTGGAAAGTCAGAAAATCCTTCGGTTGGAAGGTTGAAGAAGGCGACAAAATGCTCTTCGGTAAGCCGAAGAAATTTTCCGTCGATGATGGTCCTTATGCTACCATCATCAAGAATGTGTCCATTGTTGAAGAACTCGCACACCTCCTCTACGAGGATGGTGTTTGAGCCTTCAAGGAAGTTTTGGAGCCCCAAATCTATGATTGGTTGAAAGATGGTATCGTGAAACCGGCCATCTTTGATTTATTTGAAGTTGACGACGATTGTGTTTCTTAGTTCAACAGACATTTTGGAAGAGAGTGAGAATGAGAATCAAAAGAAGTTCTTTGAGCTTTCAAGCTTTAGAGAGAGAGGAGTAATGGAAGCGTGTTTGAAGATGAAGGATTGAACCCCTTTTTATAGCTTGAGCGGTTGGGTGCATTAAATGAGAATATTTGAAAAATCAGACCGTTTATGTCTGGTCATAAATGTTTTGTCAATTTTCAAGAGGATAAGATTGTGTCTAGTCAAATCGGATCAGGCATGCTTCTTGAAAACGAATATTTCTGTTTCCAAGAGTGATTTGATTTGGTTTGATACGGCGCATTAAATGTTGGTCATTTACTTTAGGATTTTTTTGATTTTTGAAAAAGAAAGAAATGATCTTCATTAATTAAAGGTACCAAACCGGTAGTACAGCAAAATTACCGGTTTAGGAAAGGAAAAGAAAAATGAGAGATAAGTTAAACATTTGATGACCCGGCCGCTTGATTCCTCTTGGCCTTAGCTGTTTCCCACCGGTCAATCAGCTCTTGGACTCTCTCCTTAGTGAGCACATGCTTCGGATGGAGAGTGACGAAGGTCCGGAGTGGATATCCAAGCTAGCACAAAAACCGCTTAGCTGAGGAGCGTATCCGGTTTTGTTTGAAAGGAGCATCTTCTTCAGGTTGCTGAAGATGATCCAGGATCAATTTACCGGTGTCCCAACCGTAACGACGATCATCATCTCGAAAAGCCTTTGGGTGTAGTAATAGCCTTTCTCTCTGCCCAGAACGGACTTTCCTAGAATCTCACAAAGAAGCTGGTACTTGTGAGAGAGTTGGCTTTTAGCACCCCAGGGTCTTACCGGGATGTCATAGTTGGAGAACCGATGACACATTTCTTCCATGGTCATCGGAGAGTAGGTTAAATCGGTTACCCCTTTAGTGGGCAAACCGCAGTATTCAGCGAAATCTGTCTCGCTGAATAGAAAGGATTGACCGTAAACTTGTGCAACGATTATGTCTCGATGCACCTCATTTGCGGTCTGGAAGAATTCATCGACTGCTAGGTAGTCGAGAATGAATCTATTTTCAAGAAACCCTCTTAGCCCGCTTCTTTCAATGGCTAAGAACATTTCTCTGACCTCATGATCTTCGTATTGGTAGATTGAGTTAAAATCAGCCAATAGAATTTTCTTTGCTAGAGAGTTGGAGTTCATGTTCTTGAGATAGTTTGAACCCAAGATGGTTTTTGTGAATAGTGAATTTTGTGAAGAGTTGTGAGGATTTGAGGGTGGTTTATATAGCCAGGGATTCGGCTAGATCAATAGGTTAAGCATGCTCAATGATGTCATCAATTATTTAATAGGCTTTAACTTGTTGAAGTGTATAATGTTTATTTCCAATGCAAAAACTAATTATTACCAAGATATTCATGATGAAAAAAATCTATTGACAAGATGTGACTCTCCCTCTCTTGATGATGGACACATGTCGTCATCTCGATTGCGGTAGACTGTATTTATTTATTACAAGCTTCATTTCTCAAGGTATGCATGAAAACGCGGTTGACTATCCCAAGTTAACCTGAAAAGTTCAATCCATCGAAATCACAGTATATTTGTACTAATCGGTTTTCTATGACCGGTTTTAGTTGGATATTTTGTTCCGATTGTGAAGAAATGTTGAGTCACATCAACATTTGTTCAACTTTGGATTAAGTATATCTACTTCTACCAAGTCATTTTAACCGTATAGTAAGTATACACGTGATTTGACATCATGAAGTGATCAGGCATAACCGGAAACTTCTTCCCGGTTGGCATACTTGCATTTTTTTTAATGACCTATTTGAATATGGTTTGAGAAGCGAGAGCTTCTCCCTCAACATATATCCCGGTTTTTCATTATTATGTATGTAAGTAGTATGCATGCATGATCATGATATAAGTTGCTTAACATCAGTAATTCCCAGAATATTTCTGAAATGAGAAAACTTAGCTTCCTGTAGCGGTTTCATGAAGATGTCAACTACTTGTTGCTCGGTCGAGACGTATTCCAACCGGATGTGTTTCTCCTGAACATGCTCCCGGATGAAATGGTGTTTTATATCAGTGTGCTTTGTTCTTGAGTGCAACACCGGATTGTATGTGATCGCTATCGCGCTGGTGTTGTCACAGAATATTGGAGATTCCTTGGCTTCTACTCCAAAGTCCCTTAGTTGTTGTTGGATCCAGAGGAGTTGTGCACAACAGATTCTGGCTGCTATATACTCTGCCTCTACGGTTGATGTTGCAACTGAGGTCTGTTTCTTGCTGCTCTAGGTAACTAACCGGTCACCTAAGAACTGAAAGGTACCACTTGTACTCTTTCTATCGATCTTGCATCCTTCGTAATCAGCATCTGAGTAGCTTATGAGGTTGAAACTTGAGTCTTTTGGATACCAAAGTCCCACTTCTTGAGTTCCCTTCAGATATTTTAATATTCTTTTGGCCGCAGTGTAGTGTGATTGCCTAGGATTGGCTTGGAATCTTCCGCATACTCCAACCGCAAACAGAATTTCCGGTCGGCTGACTGTTAGGTAGAGCAATGATCCAATCATTCCTCGATATGTTTTGATGTCAACGGCTTGACCATCCTCATCTTTGTCTAGCTTTACAGAAGGACTCATTGGCGTAGCCGCTTCAGCGCATGTATCCATTCCAAACTTCTTCAATAATTCGGCTATGTACTTCGGTTGGCTTATGAATGTTCCGGCTTCAATCTGCTTAACCTGAAGTCCTAGGAAGAAACTCAGTTCTCCCATCATGCTCATTTGAAATTTTTCAGTCATCATTTTTGAAAACTTATCACATAATTTTGGATCGGTTGATCCGAAGATAATATCATCGACATAAATTTGAACAAGTAATATTTGTTCTTTTTTTCTCTCAAATTTGAAAAGTGTTTTGTCAACTGAACCTATTGTGAATTTGTGATCAAATAAGAATTGTGTTAACGTATCATACCAGGCTCTTGGAGCCTGTTTCAAACCGTAAAGGGCTTTGTTCAGCCGGTAAACATGGTTTTCATGGTCTGGATTTTTGAAACCTGGAGGTTGATTAACATATACCTCCTCATTTACTTTACCATTTAGAAAAGCACTTTTAACATCCATTTGAAAAACTTTGAAGTTTTTGAAAGCCGCATATGCTAAAAATATTCTAATGGCCTCAAGTCTAGCTACAGGGGCAAATGATTCTTCAAAATCAACGCCTTCTTCCTATTTATAGCCTTGAGCCACTAACCGGGCTTTGTTCCTCGTAACTAAACCGTCTTCATTGAGTTTATTTCTGAATACCCATCGTGTTCCTATAACCGGTTTATTTTTCGGTCTAGGGACTAGGTACCAGACTTTATTTCTCTCAAACTCGTTTAATTCCTCTTGCATTGCTAGGATCCAATTGGGATCTGACAATCTCCATCCACTTTTTTCGGCTCAATTTGTGATATGAAAGCTGAGTTTTCATAGTGTTCCAAATTTTATTGCCTAGTTCGGACGGGTGAGGATATGTTACCTATTACTAGTTCAAGATGATGATTTTTGTTCCTTCTAAGGTTTATCCGAGACGTGTCTATTAAGCTTTCGGTTGGCTGATCAAGGTTAGACTGATCGGTAGGTTGAATAGAGTCAGACCGACCGATTTCTTCAGTTGAAACTGAAGAGTCAACTTTCTGCGGTAAAGCAGCTTAAGCAGGCTGAGGTTCAGCATCAACCGCTTGGTCATTGACAAATCGTCTAAAAACCGGAACCTCGTCTTCATCATCAGAATAGATATTGAAATTTTCCATTCTGTTGTGAAGATCGAAGGGTAATTCAGTATTTCGTTCAACCGATTCATCAAAAACAACGTGGGCTGTTTCTTCAAATGTTAAAGTCCTAGTATTATATATCCTATAGGCTTTACTTACAGCTGAACATCCCAACATTATTCCCTCAGCGGATTTAGCATCAAAAGCGGTAAAGTAATTCTTGCCGTTGTTGTGAACAAAACATTTGCTACCAAAAATTCGAAAATACCGTATGTTTGGAATTCGATCATAGTATATTTCAAAAGGGGTTTTGGAAAAACATTTAGTTACTAAAGATCGGTTTTGAGTATAGCATGCGGTATTGATAGCTTCAGCCCAAAACTTTTGAGCAATACCCGAATCAGCTATCACTGACCTTGCGGCTTCCTTGAGAGTTCGGTTTCTTCTCTCAGTCATGCCGTTTTGTTGAGGAGTTCTGGCACTAGACAACTCGTGTCTAATACCGGAATCATCAAGAAAAGTGGTTAAATTGCTATTTATAAACTCAGTTCCTCTATCACTTCTGATTTTGTTTACTCGAATAGATTTTTCATTTTGTATTCTCAAAATCAATTTGATCAGGTTTGGAGTTGCTTGATTTTTAGAGGCTAGAAATGTTACCCAAGTAAATTTAGAATAGTCATCAATAACTAACATAGTATAATGCATGCCTCCTAGACTGGTTACTTTAACCGGACCAAACAAATCCATATGTAAAAGTTCTAAACATCGTTCAGATTGATAGTTTCCTTTACTTTTGAAAGATGACTTTATTTGTTTGCCCATTTGACATGCAGCACATACTTTATCTTTTGAGAACTTAACATTTGGAAAACCGTGAACTAGTTCTTTGGAACATATAAAGTTAATTGTTTTGAAATTCAAATAGTTTAATCGTTTATGCCAAAGCCAGTTTGGATCATTTCCGGCTATCATGCACACAGGTTTTTCAAAATCAGTTTTCCAATTAACTTTGTAAATATTTCCCATTCGGTTACCGGTTAAAATGATATCATTTTACTGATTCTTAACTAAACATGCATTTTTATGAAATTCAACTTTATAACCTACATCGCACATTTGACTTATACTCAATAGATTAAAATGCAGTTCTTCTACCAGTAATACGTTATTTATGGATAGGTTACCATGGACAATCTTACCCTTGCCCACGGTTTTACCTTTCGAGTTGTCACCGAATGTTATAATTGCTCCGGTTTCATACTTGATGTCGGTTAGTAGCTCATCGTTGCCGGTCATGTGTCTTGAACATCCGCTGTCCAGATATCATTCCGAGTTCTTTAGCAGGTTGCTTCTCCTAACCTGCAAAAGAAAATTATTTACACCTTTTTGGTACCCACATTCAGTTGGGTCCATGGTTGATTAATCCCTTTGGGATCCAGACTTGAATAAGTCGGATCACTTTCCCGGTATCTGTTCTTATAATGTTTGGCTTAACTTCTTGACCATTGATCAAGAATGCCTTGTGTGGTGATGAGTTTCTTTGAGACCGAGATTTACTCGTTTTGTTTTGTTTCCGGTTGACTTTCCTTCTCTCAGGATGAAGCCAGTTTTCTGATTCAGTCGGACTTACATATTTTAATTCTTCTTCCGGTTTTAAATCATTTTCGGTTGTTGAACTCTTGACAAATCTTATGAATGGAAGATTGTCTTTCGTGAGTTTCATCCCGTTAGGTTGTTTTGATTCGTTTTGTTTGTTTGGTTCGTAACCGATACCAAATCTACATTTGAGATGTCTTTTATAATTACACATATGTTTTACGGCTTGACGAGATCTCTCCCACACAGCCGTAACATACAGTCCTCGTTCATCGGTTTCAGTTACCGGTTGAACTATCTCCTCATTATCTAAGGATAGTTCATCCGGTTCATACATTGCGGTTTCGCATGTCTTAACAGCGATACTACTTGACTCTACGGTTTTAGGTTCCACCGGAGTCGGTATGTATGCAGATATGTTTCTGAACTCAGCGACCATTTCGTTGAGTGCAGAAATCAAATCTTCCTTGGTAAACTCATCAGAAGAGAAATCAAATACCTCTTCGTCGTTTGTCATGAAACATGTTACCCTTTCTTCATTATCTTCATTGTCGGAGTACGCCCACTCGCTTCCACCGTCGGATGCAATGAGTGCTTTCTGAATCTCCTTCCCTTCGTCAGCATGTTGATCGTCGTTTCTTCGGTAGTCGTTCCGTTGGTTGTCATTTCTCCGGTAGTTGTTCCCTTTCTAGTTGTTACCCTGATACCGGTTGCCTTGGTAGTTGTTGCCTTGATAGTTACCTTCCGATTTTCTATCGTCTCTCCTCGGTTTTCTGCATTCTGACCTGAAATGTCCAAAACCGTCACAATTATAGCATCTTTTATTTGATTTATCTACATAATTATAGTTAAAATTGTTGTTAGATGGTGGCTGGCTCTTCTTCATGAATCTCCTAAATTTCTGAGCTAGCATCGCCATCACATCTTCACTGATCTGATCAGCGTTTTTGACTGGAGCCGGAACGGTTGATACTTGGACCACCGGTTCCACCGATGTAACCAAAGCTCTGGTTGCGTTTGACGTGGATGCTTCATCTTCGATCCGAGACTTAATCTCGAACTCGTAGGCTTTTAGATCCTCAAACACATCATGCAACTTCATCTGCCCGAGGGTGCTTGATTCCCTCATCACCATGGTCTTGATATCCCATGTGCTCGACAGTGATCTTAAGGCTTTGATGATTACTTCTCGGTTGTCGTACTTCTTTCCGAGTGTTTGAAGCTCGTTGACCACACCGGTGAACCGGTTACTGAATTCTTTCATATTTTCCCCCGGTTTCATCCTGATGTTTTTATATTTCTGTGTAGCCACCAAAATTTTGTTCTCCTTTGTTCTTTCGTTTCCTTCAAGGATTTGAATGATCGTTTCAAAGGCTTCCTTTGCATTATTGCAGTATGATATCTTGTTCAAGGTGTTATCATCTATAGCCTTATAGTTGTGCCTCATGCAATGGTTGTCCAGGTTACTCCGTCTTCGATCTTCATTTGTCCATTGGTCTAACTCCTTGTTGATCTTGATCGGTCCCTCTTTCTGGACTCGACTCATCTCATCATCCAACGTGATTAGATGTAGATACATCTGTTTCTTCCAACTGCTAAACGCTTCACTGTTTAGCATTGCTAACTTGTCGCTGTGGGTCATGCTTCCCATCTTCTTTGGTTGCTTGAGTTGTAAGAACCTCTCTCTGATACCACTTGTTAGGATCGGGGACGCCCTTGTAGGACCAGGGTGTTTCCGGTTTTAGGAAGGGTGGCCTCTTACAACACACACAACACTTTGGTGATAGTCCGATTAAAGACTATAACCGTTCTCAGCACTTCGCAAACTGTCACAGACTCTTGAACCGGGTTCAAGGGCGGAAATGTCTGTTTCAGTCTGAAGCAACGTATGCAACTTAGATGATGTTTAGAAGGAGTCGATTTTAGAAATATGAGTGGACCGGTTTTTGATCTATGGAGTAAGATTGTTTTGGTTAGGTTAAGTGAGTAAGCAGTAAATAAAGGAAATAACATGAGACAAGATTTTTTATGAATGTTCGGAGCAAACCCTCCTACGTCACCCCTTCTTCTCAGGTTATGAGAAGGATCTCCACTAACTTTCAAAGTTACAACAATAACACAGCCGGTCGAGCCCAACTCGCTACTCGCCGGTTACACCAACTAACTCTTGATGTAATACACAACACAATACAAACACACAAATAAATCTTCCGGTTAATGACACAACGGTTTTGTATCGCGCGTAAGATTTATTTATCTCTATAAGATTTTCGTAACTTGTGTCGCCATTAATGAGGTCGCTTCGTCTTCCTTTTATAGTAAAGATGATCTCAACGGTTACTTTCTTCTCTCACCGTGGGATTGGTTAATCCAGCGTCACGCCGGTGCAAGGAGGTTGCTTGCACGTTTCACCTTCCTCAACACTTGGCAAGCATGCAGACACCTCTGAGTATAAGATGACGTAACCGGTTTCAGATTCGAACACGTGTCAGGCATGCACCATCCGACTGTCAAGGTCGGATCAGTAAATCATCATTGTTTTCCTCGCATGTTTCTGATCGGATCTTATCTTCTTTTATCTCTTCGAGACACGTTTATTACGTCATATTACGTCATCTCTACATTTTGTAGTTTTCGGTTATTTCTTACACAGTATAGTCCGGCTGGAATGTAGACTTGTCTTTGCTAGCCGGTCTCTCTGAGAAAGTTTGAAACCGGTTCCTCTGGCCGGTTCCAAAAATTAACTTTACTTAAATTTTCTATCATAATCAATCAAACCCATTTAAAAATAATTTTTTTTTTGCAGACTCTAAATGACATTCAACAAACTAGCATTTGCGTGACAAGAATAAATAAAAATAAAAATTACAAAGTTAAAATAAACAATACTCACCTATTTGTAATCGTCACCGACATCGTTTTCATCGTCTTCATTATCTTTTCGTCGTCAACATTTATATTTTAAACATGATGGTGCTTCTAGTAATTGCCTTCCTTTTCTCATTCATCATTGTTTTCGTTATTCATATAAAAATGATAACAAATTTGATAAGAAGATATTTATATAACTTTTTTTTCTCAACAGCACCGACCTCTTTTTTTTTTGACTTTTTACTCTCATTTCTCGATTAATCATCAATATCCTTTCTTACATAATAAATCTCGTGATCTCACTTTTGCACTCAACCATATCAATCTATTTTACCATCCTTTTTGGACAAATCGACAATCTCATAATATCACTAACCTCTTTACCCTCACTTCTTTGGTAAACCAACAAATTCATAAATACATTTAACGAAAAATATTTTTTGTCCACCAATAAAAATCTCACTACTAATCTCGTGACCTTACTTCGAATATTTTGTACTTCAACCATCTCATTCATTACCGCGACCTCTTTATCCACACTTCAACAAACCAACCACCAATCATATTGACATCTCATCTCGTGAACTCACTTTTACACTTTGGTCAACCAACCATCTCATATCACTAACCTCCTTACCCTCACTTCTTTGGTAAACAAACAAATTCATTCATATATTTAATGACAAATATTTTTTGTTCTCCAATGAACATCTCACTACTAATCTCGTGACTTATTTCAAATATTTTGTACTTCAACCATTTCATATCATTACCGCAACTTCTTTACCCCCACTTCAGCAAACCAACCACCAATCCTATTGATCATTCATCTTGTGAACTTAGTTTTAAACTTCGGTCAATCAACCATTTCAATCACACATTTAACCATCAACATTTTTTTTCTCAATGGATAACTCTCATTATTAATATTATGACCTCACACACTCTCACACGTCTCTTATCCCTCATCAAACCAACCACTAAACCTCAATTGATGTCACACTTCGGTTAATCAACATCTCATTCACATATATTTTTAATTACCAATCACAACCGACCTTTAATATCATTATTTACGATCCTTTGTTATCAGTCTCTTATCCTTCAACAAACCAACCACCAATCTCAATCGTACTGGCCTTTTATCCCCTTAGTACACCAACCACTAATCTCATCGACCTTTAATCTCGTGACCTCATACTTTCACATGCTTATAATCTATCGACAAACCAACTTCTAATCACAATTGACCTATAATCTCATGACCTCAGTACTTTCACATACCTATTATCTCTTGTCAAGCCAACCACCAATCCCAAAGAACCTTTCCATCTCATGAAATCACACTTTCAAATACCTCTTATCTTTAGGCAAACCAACTACCAACCACCAATCTCAATCACACTTTCACACGCCTCTCTTATTTCTCGACAAACTAACCAACAACCTGAATCGACTTCTTGTCCCTCGGAAAACTAGCCACAAATTCCAATGTTACCAACCTTTTATTCATTGGTCAACCAATTACCAATCACAATCGACCTAGGGTTTAGAATTAGTATTTTCATTTTTTTTCAAATTCGCAACTACCATGATCATGGCCATTTTGGTGTTTATACTACCACTCTCAAAGACTTAGGTCTTTCATTCCCTATCATACCATTCGTCCACATATACCATCATACTTTCTCTTAAATTTATATTAGGTGGAATTCTAACCCTAGTTTTAAACATGAAATGTGAATACTTTAACCGCTAGACCATTTATAATTGTTGATTTTAATTTAAAATTATGTATATGCATATATATATATATATATATATTATAGGTAAGTTTTTGACTAACCGAATTAACCACTAAAATCTCAATTTATCTTACAATTCGGTCAATCAACATCTCATTCACATATATTTTTAACTGCCAATCACAATCGATCTCTACTCTCGTGATCTTACGATCATTTGTTATTGGTCTCTTATCCTTCAGCAAACCAACCACCAATCTCAATCTTATCGGCCTCTTATCCCTATAAGAAAAACAGACACTAATCCCATCGACCTCTAATTGTTGAAAATAAAATTAATTAAGAAATTGAAAATTAGACGTTATTATTTTTTTAATATGTGTATTAATTAGCATTAATTCTGATCATTTAAGAGTCATGGAGGTTTTAGAAGCTTAAGAGTTTTTTTCTTAGTATAAATAGAATAGCTGTATTTGCAGAAAAAAGATGAAACGAAATAAAAAACTCTTCCATTTTTTTAATCTTATTATATTGAGTTTGTGAGAGTATACATCGATTTCTCACTAATGTTTCCAACAAGGTGGTATCATACCAAGAATGTCTTTGATGTTCCAATATTCGCATCTTATGAAGGACAACTATGATAGTTGGTCTATCCGAGTAAAGACGTTACTTCGTTCCCAAGGTGCATGTGAAATCGTAATCTGTGGGATTGTCGAACCTGATGAGGTTGCGACGTTGACCCTGATTCAAGCATTCTAAAAGAATAAAAAGAAGGATCAACATGTTCTTTCTACCATCCATCAGTGTCTAGATGATGATGCTTTTGAGAAAGTAACAAATGCCTCAACGTTGAAGGAGGCATGGGAAATTCTAGAAAATTCCCATAAATGAGTTGTTAAGGTAAAAAGGGTGCGACTTCAGATTTTATGAGGAGAGTTTGAAGCTCTTCATCAAGAAGCATCAGAGTCTATTTCAGACTATTTCATGCGGATCTTATTAATCCTCAACTTGATAAAAAAAATGTCGAAAGCATAAAAGATGTTCGAGTAATCGAGAAAATTTTATGTTCTCTACATCAAAGATTTGACCATGTAGTGGCTGCAATCAAAGAGAACATAGATTTGGAGAAACTCTCAATCGATGAACAAATGGATAATTACGAGTGCACGAGGAATGGATGAAAAACACAAGAAGGAGCCTTTAGAGGAAGCCTTTCTAATCAAGCACTCGTTTGGCGAAAATGGGAGTGTAGTTCATCGAGGTCGCGGTTGAGGTCGAAGTTAGTCTCGTGGTGGAGGTCGAGGACGTGGCAGAAATCTAGACATCGAGAGAGAAAATGATGAAAAGCCTCGAGAAAATCCAAGGGGTAGAGGAAGAGAAAGAGGATGAAGACAAAGAAGTGACAAATATGAGAAGGGATACAAAAATTTGCGCGTTAAGTGCTAAAATTGTCACAAATTGGGTCATTATGCTTGTGATTACTGGTATGTCGAAGATGCAAAGTAGAAGTCAATCTAACAAAAGAGAAAGAAATAGAGGAGTCGACATTGTTGTTGGCGTTAAATCAAGAATTTATTGGAGGAGAAAGTCGATGGTATCTTGACAACGGTGCGAGTAATCACATGTGTGGCGACAAGTCGAAATTTGTTGAAATTGAGAAAAATGCAACCAAAATTATCACGTTCGGAGCTGCTTCAAAAATTCAAATTGAAGGCAAATGTACCATTTTGAATCGGTCGAAGGATGGTACACACAAATTTATTTTTGATGTGTATTATGTCCCAAAATTAAAGAATAATATTTTGAGTTTGGGGAAACTCATGGAAAGAGGCTATCTGATTTTAATGAAGTATCGTAATCTTTGGCTACGAGACGAAAGCGTTAACCTAATTGCGAAGGTGACAATGTCGAAGAATATGATGTTTTCGATCCCTATTCAAACCTAAGGGCCAAGCTTCTTGCAAGTGGCTGTGACAGATCCAACGTAGTGTTGGCACATGAGGATGGGATAACTAAATTTCGATGGTCTAAAAATGATGTCAGAAAAGAAAATGGTGAAGGGGATGTCTTTGATCAATCATTTGGATCAACTTTGTGAAACGTGTCTTTTAGGCAAACATGTAAGAGAAAGCTTTCTAAAGGAAGCAACGTCAAAAGTAACGAAGCCTCTTGAATTTATTCACGCCGATGTCTGTGGACCGATCAAACCATCGTCTTATGGTAAAAGTAATTATTTATTACTTTTCATCGACGATTTTAGCAGGGAGACTTGGGTTTATTTCTTGAATGAAAAATCTAAGAGTTTTGATAGTTTTTAGAATTTCAAAACGTTGGTGGAGAAAGAGTCTGACTTTATGATTCAGACGTTGAGAATCGATAGAGGTGGGGAATTTACTTATAATGTCTTTAACTGTTGACATTAGGCGTTTCCTTACAGCTCAAATATCTCCACAACAAAATGGAATGACTAAAAGGAAGAATCGATCCATCCTCAACATGGATCGGAGCATTATGAAACATAAGAAGATTCCAAAAGAATTTTGGACAGAAGTAATGGCTTATGTAGTGTATCTCCTTAATCGTTGTCCGACCAAAAGCGTGAAAGACATATTACTAATTGAAACTTGGAGCGGAAAGAATCCAAATGTATCTCACTTAAGGATTTGTGGGAATATTGCATATAAGCATGTGCTGGAGTAAGAGAGAACCAAACTTGATGATAGAAATAAAGTTTGTGTTCATCAGTTATGACGGAAAATCTAAGTGGTACAAGATCTTCAATCCTATCAACGGAAAGATGGTTGTGAGTCGTGATGTGAAGTTTGATGAAGATGCTTCTTAGAATTGGAAAGTTAATGAAGATTCCGTCAACGAATTCTTCCCATTCTTCCATGAGGACAATAAAGGAGAAGAAACATGGTATCCCATAAATCTTACAACGACAATGAACACATCTTCTAGTGCATCTTCATCAAGTGGAAGCCCTAATGAAGGATCACGAAGGATGAGAACTATCTAAGAACTTTACGAGAAATATGGAGGTAATGAATGATGTCTTTATGTTCTGTCTTTTAGTCGAAACAACGCCTTTGAGTTTTGAATAGGCTAGTAAGGAAAAGAAATAGAGACAAGTCATGGAAGAGGAGATTTGAGCCATTGAAATAAATGATACATGGGAACTCATTTCTCTTCCAACGGGTCAGAAGTTTATTGGTGTCAAGTGGATATTCAAAGAGAAAAAGAATTTCAGAGGTGTTTTGGAAAATTATAAAGCGAGATTATTCGTCAAAGGGTATTCACAACGACACATAGTGGACTATGATAAAGTATTTGCTCCAGTTTCTCATTTAGAAACAATCATATTTTTTGTTTCACTAGCGGCAAAAAGAAATTGGAAAATATTCCAATTAACGTGAAGTCAGCATTTTTTTTAATGGTTTCCTTGAGGAGGATTTTTTGTGGAGCAACCAGAAAGCTATGTGATGAAAGAACAAGAAGGAAAGGTATTAAAGTTGAAGAGGGCATTTTAAGATCTCAAACAAGCACCTCGAGCATGGTATAGTTGGAGTGATGCTTATTTTTGTGAGAAATGATTTGAAAGATGTCCACATGAGTATGCACTTTAAGTGAAATGGATATAAATGGATATTGTTTGTTCATTTTCCTCTATGTGGATGATCTTATTTTCATAGGAAATATCCAAGTCTCTTTGAAGATTTCAAGAATGATATGGCCCGAGAATTTGATATGACAAATATTAGCTTAATGTCATTTTATCTCGGATTAGAAGTGCGTCAATCGGATGATGAATTTTTTATTGGGAAACAAACATATGTGAATGAAATTCTAAAAAGATTCAATATGTTGAAGAGCAAATCAGTGGCAACCCCTATGGAGGTTGGAGCTAAATTGAGCAAGAACGAAAAGGGAGAAAAGTTGGATCCCACACTGTTCAAAAGTCTCTTTGAATGTCTAAGGTATTTGACATGTATTCGGTCAAATATTATTTTTAGTATGGAAATTATTAGTTGATTCATGGAGGTGCCCACGATAGAGCACATGAAGGCGACAACAAGGATTTTGAGATATTTGAAAGATACTATTGATTTTGGACTGTTTTATTCATCGTCTAAGAAATTTCAACTTGTTGGATATTCCGATAGTGATTTTGATGGAGGTATAAATGATCGTAAGAGCACAACTGAATTTGTATCTTTTATGGGGTTTAATGCAATTTTGTGGAGTTCGAAGAAACAAGCAATAATCTCTCTATCATCTTATGAAGTTGAATATGTCACAATGACCACATGCGCTTGTCACACAATTTGACTTAGAAGAATGTTGAAGGAGATAGGTTTGTCAGAGAATGAAGCGACCACAATTTTTGTCGACAACAAGTCTTCTCAAGCTCTAGCAAAGAATCGTGTTTTTCATGATCAAAGTAAACACATCGATACACACTATCACTTCATCCGAGAGAGTATTACGATAAAAGAGATCAGACTTAAATATGTGAAATATATTGATCATGTTGCAGATATTTTTACGAAGTCTCTCGGAGTGGAGTTTTTCAGTAGAATGAGGAGTTTGTTTGAAATCACGAAAAATAATTTTTTTACGGGGAGTGTTGAAAATAAAATTAATTATGAAATTGAAAAATTAGACGTTATTATCTTTTTTAATAGGTGTCTTAATTAGCATTAAAAATATAGTTAATATTAGACATTATTATCTTTTGTTTAATATGTGTCTTAATTAGCGTTCATTCTAATCATTTAAGAGTCATTGAGGTTTTAGAAGTTTAAGAGTTTTTTTTCCAATATAAATAGAATAGCTGTATCGGTAGAAAAAAAATGAACTGAAATAAGTTTTCTTCCTATTTTTAATCTTATTGTCTAGAGTTTGTGAGAGAATACGTCGATTACCCACTAACGTTTTAACACTAATCTCGTGGCCTTTTATTTCTCATCAAACCAACCACCAACCATTAATCTCAATCACTTTCACACGCTTCTCTTATATTTCAGTAAACCAACCACCAACCTGAATTGACCTCTTGGCCTTCGGAAAACTAACCACCAATTCCAATGTTACCGACCTCTTACTCATCGGTAAACCAATTACCAATCGACCGTCCACATATACCCAAATACTTTCTCTTAAATTTGGCATTAGGTGAAATTCGAACCCTAGTCTCAACATGAAATATGAATGATCGTTAGACCACCTTTAATTGTTGATTTTAAATTTAAAATTATATTTATATAAATATATATATATATATATATTTATTGTAGGTAAATTTTTGAAATTATATGTGTTTTTATACCTAAAGAAAAATATATATTATATATATATATATATATATATATTTATATTTATTTAGAGAGAAAAATAAAATTTTTAGTGCATGAAGTTTTGTATTATTATTATTATTTTTCTTATTATATAATATATAGTTATATATTATATATTTTAAAAAATTTTAAACCTAATATATATTATATGATTAAATAAAAGTTATATAATTTTAATAAATAAATATACAATTTACATATTCAAGATGGGATTAGACGCACTCCATATGAGAAGTGTAACCTAGCGTTTTTAAAATAAAATGGGAGAGAAAATAAAATTAATAAAAACTAGAAGAGATAAAAAAAAAATATAATATATATTTGTATATATGAAAATAGAGAAAATAATAAAATATTTATTAGGAATGAAAAATTAGTATAGGTGTGTTTATGATTTATAATATATTTGTTTTTAATTTTGTTGTTTATATATATATATATATATATAATTAATTAACCTTTTATTTGTAAATATTTTATATGACTAGGAAGAAAATAAAATATATTAATATTCAATTAGTAATGAAAGAGAATATAATATATATATATGATGAGAGAAAAAATAAAAAATAAAATTAATTACATGATAAAAAATAGATATATATATATATTATATATTAATATAATATATATATATATATAGTTTTTATATATAAAGGAAAATAATAACTAAATTATTAAAAAATAAATAATTTTATTTAGAAAGAAAAATAAAACTTTGGTACATAAAATTTAAAATTGTATTATTATATATATTATATGATAAATTTTTTAAAATACTTAAAACTAATATATATTATATTATTAAAAAAATAGTTATATAATTTCATTAAAATAAATTAATATATAATATACATATATAGATGGGAGGAAAAAAATAAAAATAATAAAAATTAGAAGATAAGAATTATAATCTATATATATATATATATTATATATATAATATATATATATATATATATATATATATATAATATATATATATATATATATCTATGAAAATAGAGAAAATAAAAAAATATTAATTAGGAATGAGAAATTAATTTATCTTATAAGATAGTGTGTTAATTGATTTATAAAAAATTTGTTTATAATTATAATGTGTTATTATATATATATATATATATATATATATATATATAAATTATTTAATATTTTATTTATAATTATAAAATTTATTTATTAGATAATATATATTTCTATATTATTAATTAGAAAAAAAGAAATTGAATAGAAAAATAATATATATATATATATATATATATATATATATATATCTATTATGATAAAATATAAAATATAAAATAAATTATTTAAAAGTAATAAAAACTTATAATAAAATAAAATTATATTTATATTAATTATTTATGAAAGAAAATAGAATATATAGAGTGGCGATAGAGGAATGGAAATTGGGAAGAGTGTGAGAAAAAATGACGTGATATCACGGCATTCTAGAAAAAAATAAAAGAGGAGAAATTTTTTTTTTATATTTTTTTATATCAAATCTTCAATTTTATATTTCAATAGTTATTATATATATATATATATATATATATATAAATAATGAATACCCAAACTTGTGCAGCATGGAGAGTGAAGGAGTTCGGGTTTTTGATAGTCCAAAATTTGTTGGAGGTAAGGGTGTTTTGATTTTGACAATCCCAAAAAAGACTAGTAAGAAGAGAGGAAGGCTCGGGCTTTTGCAGCCTAGAGAAAGTTGGAACTAGAGTGAGACAGACTTTGGTAATCCTGGAAAAGTTGAAATCGACAATGAGAGAGTCTTGGCTTTGATTGTCTCAAATAATTGGAATTGCATTAAAGTTTTCTAGGTTTTGTAGTCACAAAAGATTTAAATTTAAATAAGATTGTTCCAGGCTTTGACAATTTTATGCCGGTTGAGACTTGAAATTGTATTAATTTACTATCGTTGGCTAATTGTATCAAGGTGATAGTATACAAGGTGACTAGTGAAGGGGAACGCCATAATAATGACACTGAAAACATTGTTAGAGCATTTTCAACGGCACGAATCCTATTATGCAACTTAAAATGCGTTGACACTATTCCTTCCCTATTTTGACCATTTTTCAAAATGATCTTTAATTTATTTATTTTATAAACTTTAGATATTTGTAATGCAAATGGATCTTTCAACTTTTTTATTTTATAAGATAAAAAGTTATAATATGCTTTAAATGTATAATTAAATTATATTATACTTGAAATTTTATATAATTTATTTTATATTTTTACGTTACGAATAAACATATATATATATATATTTTTATTAATAATGTTTGTTTATTTAAATGTAATATTGAATTATTTTGTTGTGTATGGATTATTAATATATAATTAGTTTTATAATAATTTTATTAAATGAATGAAAAAAGATTAGAATTAAATATGTAATCTTAATAAATATATAAATAATATTAATAAGGTTAAAAAGTTAGTGTAAGAAAATAATATTTTAAGAATATTTTTTTTTAAGTTTGATGTTACTTACTGCATTTTGGGTTTGAAAATAAATTTGTGGGTTGGAGATGGTTTTAAGAAAAAAATACCGTTATTGAATTTGACATCTTTCATGTCACACAAATGGTAATGCACCTTATTTATTTATTTATTTATTTATATAAGGTCACATTTTAGAGAATTTGAAATAAAAAATTAAAATATATTTTTTTTTGTTAAAATTTCAACATTAGACTTATATTCACTATACTAATAATAAGAATAATAAACCAAATAAGCTAAATTTATTATATATATATATATTTATATTATTTTAAAATATATTAGAAAAATTATAAGAAATAAAGTTACATGGCCCATAAATATACAATCTTAGAGCGGATATAAATGTATTATTTTTATAGGCAAATAAGTGTAGATGGTTGAACATGAAATAAACACTTAATTAATAATTTAATTATTTTAAATTTAAATTAATTTCATACATTACATTACAATATCTAACCATACATCTATTTTATTTTTTTTATAAATAGTTATAAAAACTTGAACTCTCAAACATTACATATATGTTTTACAATATCCATGTTGGGAAACTCTATATATATATATTTTTTTTCTTCACTTTTTAAAAATAATATAGAGATGTATATTGTTTTATTATTTTTTCTAACATATTTTTAAAATGTCTTTAAATATAAAAACTAATGCATAAGTTATCTGGAATTAATTTCAGTATTTAGGTATATATTATTCAATAATTATATATTTGTTATAATATAAAGATTAAAATTTAATTAAAGGGATTATTAAGTATAAAAATTATGAATTTATTTAGACATTTATAAGTTGGAGAAAAAAATTAAGAATAATTACCTACTCCAGACAAAACCAAAAAAGTCTTCCCATTACTCTAATCGATAATGGTTCAGCACTGAACATATGTCCATGGAAGGACTCTCCAAGAAATCTTCATTTCTACTAATAAAGTTCTTCCCTCATATTTGTGTGTCTAAGGTTTTGATAATTCTCGTCATGAAATTATGGGTAGCTTCCGAACAATGATTTACGTAGTCGATACACTGTTTGAGGTATAGTTCTTCGTGATCAATATGCGACCATGCATCATATAATATAATCTTTGGAAGACCTTGGTTGCATCAGGCTATGGCTCTAGCCTTTACACTGCATCAAAAAATACGATCATAACTAACGGAAAACTTATCACCATAGAAGGTGAGAAGTACGTCATGGCCATCGTCGGTTCAACCCATTCTAGTAACCCAGAGATTGAATTAAGTGCATTTGATATATGTCCTATATTTAGGTAGGGCCAGGATTCATCTCATATTCCTGACTTTGCATCATACAGTGACATGTCCATGTGTCTCATGTTGAAAATGAGATATTTTCCAAGAATGGGTCTAGGACTAAATGCTACTGGCATGCCTTCTTTTCCTTTGTCTTATTTTGACTTAGATAACTTCGGTATCGGATATACTCCAACATGATACGAGGGTTCTAGGAAAGGTAAAATATCTAAGCAATACATACATATTTCTCTAACCTTAAATGGACAGTTTGTGTGAGAAGGGAAAACCACACTATGCTTTGATTTTCCCGAGCCATTCTTCAATCAAGTTTTGCAAACCTGCTCTCCAGGTTTTGAAATCTTTTTAGATTTTTCTTTAATCCTAATTCATCTATTAACATGATTAGAAAAATGACTTCTTATTGGCACAAAATCTTGGAAAAGCTGGTTAGAGACAATCCCTCTAGGAAGGAAGAAGGCTCGGATAATGAAAGTTCTTGTGAGATAGACTCAGCAAACCTACCAACAGTTGATAAAGTTCATGTAATCAACCTGAGAGTTGATGATGAAGACACTCTCCTTTTGGACCGTGAAAAAGTGTCTAATGTTTTAATAAATAAAAAAGTTTGTAGCGACAATCCTGAGGGGATATCCTCTTCTCTTTGTAATAAAGTCTCTAATAAAATGCCAAAGTACAGTTTTTCAAATATCTGTTAGATGATGATGTTACTTTTCAGTCTAATATTAATTTCTAAATGAAAAACTTTTTGAAACAGGAGGATGAAATCATTTCCGCAGCTCAAACAACAATTGAAATAAACCTCAATACAACCGATGATCCTCAAATTGTATTAATTGGACAAAGCTTGAGCAATGACGAATGCCATGAAATAATAGAGTTGTTAAGACCCAATAAAGATGTGTTCGCCTAGTCTTACAAGGATATGCCCGGTGTAGATCTTGCTATTGTTCGACATCATTTTCTCCTCTATCTAGAGGCTAAACCCGTCAAACAAAAGTTAAGACGTATGAAAACTAAGGTTGTTTCCAAGATTAAAGAAGAAGTTCAAAAACAGTTGGAAGTAAGATTCCTCGAAGCTGTGGACTACCCCACATGGATAGCCAATGTGGTTTATGTCTTAAAGAAAGATGTAAGAATGTACATGTGTGTGGACTACCGCGATCTGAACAAAGCCAGCCCTAGGGATAGTTTTCCTCTACCTCATATCGATATTTTGGTTGATCATGCCGCTAGCAATCAGATGTTGTCTTCATGGATGGATTTTCAGGGTATAATCTAATCCTAATCGCTGAAGAAGTCAAATAAAAGACTACCTTTATCACAAAAGTATGCACATTCTGTTTCAGGGTCATGCCCTTTGGCCTCAAAAATTCCGGAGCTACTTATCAAAGAGTATCCACTATGATCTTGCATGACATGATCCACAAGGAAGTGGAAGTCTACATTGATGACATGATTGTAAAATCTAAAGATCGTTAAGGTCACATTCCCAACTTAGACAAATTCTAACAAAGAATTAAGAAATACCAACTTCGATTAAACTCCAAGAAGTGTGCGTTCGGAGTCACCTCTAGTAAGATGCTATGTTTTATTATTACCCAACGAGGAATATAAATCGACCCATCCAAAATCGAGTCAATTACGGCTATGCCTACACCTCGAAATGAAAGAGAAGTCCAAGGCTTTCTGACAAAATCCGCTTTATTAATCGGTTCATTAGTAAATTGACCCTCACTTGTGATCCTTTTTTAAAGTTATTGAAAAAGGATTAGAAATTTCAGTGGGATGAAACTTGTCAACAGGCGTTTGACAAGATCAAAAACTATATGAAATTACCACTAGTCCTTATGCCACCAAGACTCGGTATTCCTTTAATTATCTACCTCATAGTGACAAACTCGATTATGGGTAGTCTGTTGGCTCAAGAAAACGAGAATAAACTCGAGATCGTCATTTACTATCTCAATAGGAGAATGACTGAATGCGAATTAAACTATTCGATACCCACAAAAGTGTGTTGGGCAATTGCATGTGTCACCAAAAGATTGAGACATTATATGCAAGCCCACCTATCAAGCTAGTATTTAGGTTTGATCTAATCCATTATTTATTTCAGCGAACACTTCTATCTCCCAGACTCGCTAAATGGATGATAATGATTTCTAAATACGATATAACATATACAGTTTAGAAATATGTTAAAGGAAGTATTGTTGTAGACTTCCTGGTCAATCAACCCATCATGATCGAGCCTTCCTATGAACTCGACTTTCTAGATGACACAATAATTTCTATCACTTCAGACACGTGGAAGTTAATGTTTGATAGAACTTCATCAAAACATGACTATGGAATTGGAATTCTCTTGATAGATCCTAAAGAAACTTATAATCCCATCTCTATTAAGTTAGAATTTTTTTTAACCAATAATGAGGCTGAGTATGAAGCATGTCTTTCACGTCTCAAAATTGAATTTGAATAAGGAGCTACAAAACTAGATGTAGTTGGCGACTCTAACCTGGTTATATCCCAGGTTAACGGAACATGGCAAGTACGAGGGGATAATCTTAAACCCTATCACACTTGCCTACTCCGGTTTATCGACAAGTTCGATCACGTGTCTTTTATGCACACGACAAGACGCTAAAATCGCTTTTTCGATGCTTTGGCTACGCTAACAACAATGACCCAAATCCCTATTAGAAATAAGGTCAAAGTTCTGAAAATCCGACAAAACAGAAGCCCACTTTCGAAGTTAGAGTGGTAACCTCCATTCAAGTGCCCACTAAACTATGGTTCGACATTCTTCAAAAATACATTGAGTATGGAGAATATCTATCCCATTTACGATCTAAGGAACGAAGAGCCTTACACAAATATTCTACTAATTATGTTTGGATAGCTAACAAGCTATACAAATGATCTTTTGATGGTCAAAACATGCTCTACGTCGATGGTCTCGGAGCACGATGGATCAAAGAGGAAGTATACGTAGGAGTATGTGGTCTACATATTAATGGATTAGCCCTTGCCAAGAAAATACTTTGTCTTAGGTATTATTGGCAAAATATAGAATAGGAATGTGTCAGCTATGTAAAATGCTGTCACCAATATCAGATCTATGCTGATCTAAAACATTCCTCCGCATATTTTCTTTACAATATGACATCACCATGGCCCTTTTCTACTTGGGACATGGATGTCATTGGGAAAATTTATCCCCATGCGTCAAATGGACATGAGTTCATACTCGTAGCCATCGACTATTTCTCTAAATGGGTCGAGACAAAGTTCATCAATCGACTTTTGAAATCTACTCAAGTGGCAAAGTTCATCCGCATCAACATCATTACTAGATACAGAGTACATCATGCCATTATTTCATATAATGGGAAACACTTTCAGGGAAATGTTTTATCATTTCTTAAAAAATTCAAAATTGAGCATCACAAATCAGTACATTATCGACCCCAAACTAACGGCGCGGTCGAAGCGGATAACAAAATTGTGATTAGGATCATCAATAAGATGACAAGCACATATAAGGATTGACATGAAAAATTGTCATTTGCCTTATGGGGATATCGTACAACTTATCGGGCTTCAACATACGAGACTCCCTACTATCTTGTATACGATATGGATTCTGTACAAGCTACTGAGATTGAAATCCTTACATTGAGAGTCCTTTTAAAATCCAAAGGCATTGAAGAAGACTAGGTAAAATCTCGATATGACTAGTTGACGTTAATGGAAGACCACAAGTTGGATGTATTATGAAAAACCCAGGTTTACCAGATATGAATGGCTGATACCTTTAATAGAAATATCAAGCCAACAACCTAAAAGAAGGTGACTTCGAGCTTAAACGAACCCGAGAACTATTAGACCTTAGGGGCAAGTTCTGGAAACGATGGGAAGGACCCTTCCTAATTAAGAAAATCATCTATAGAGGTGCAATTAGCTTATCTAAAGTTGAAGGAGAAGAGTTTATTACTCCAAGAAACCTAGACGGACTGAAACGATATTATGTGTTATATCAGCCTATGCAAATGACGGCTCACAATCCAGCATTACCAGGATTAAAACGGGTTTAACTAGAATAAATGAATAGCTATTCCTAGTTCTGTTTTACATAAAGTCGTAAGACAATAAAAACATTGATTCTTTCTAGTAACCGATGATAAGGATTTTAAGAAATAAGTATGGGCAAAAGCCAAGAGCTGCTTTGTTAATCAAATAGTGACTAATCTCCCGAACATGATCCCGAGTTTCCAGACAACTTTAATCGATGGATATCCTTAATAAGGCTCATTTTTGTGCTACGCGATTATCCAGAAAATTCACCATCTATGGAAGGCTTTTGAAAAAAGAACTAGAATAAACCCAAAAGTTAGGCCAAAGTCGCAATTTAAGAAAGGATGCATCATTCCCCTTTTGTACAAAAAGAACAGGGAGAATTAGACTTAAGGCTTAAAAAATATCTCTATATGTAACTATATAATAAATGCTACCGTGTTGGTTGAAGTGTTGAAATCACCGATTATATTCACTCGGTCGGCTATCCCGATAACTATTATAAGAGAAAAACGTATTGATTCTCCCAAATATACCCTGGGAACCAAAATATATATATAATGCTCCCGTGTAGGTTAGGTGTTGAAATCACCGTTTATGCTCACTTGGGCGGCTGTCCCGATGACTATCACAAAAACAAAACATATCGATTCCTCTTGATACACCTCGGAAGTCCAAACAAAAGAAAAAAAAGAAGAGAAAAAATTATTGAACCCAGAAACTTGAATCTCTCTCTGCAACTATACCAGGAATAATCAAACTTTCAAAGAATTGTGGTCCACGACAAAAACAACTAAAAATATAGCTGAACGAGACCCCCATGTCTGGGTTACCTTCCTAGCGAGTTAAGGATTTGGATAATCATCTACACAAAATTGAATTTATCATTTATATCTTAACATAGGAGAAAAAAAGGAACTCGGACTCTTTAAGTGAGATAATCTCTCCTAATTGTAGAAATACTCGTATCTTAGTCCCGAACATATTTCGAATCCAAGGCTCCATGATTCGTGGATGGGATACATGTTTTTTTTATTTTACAAAAATTATTTAAAACAGAATTAGGAACAGTCCATGCCACATAAATGACAAAATAATGGTCGATGTTTCACCTAGTTGTGAAGGTCACTTCGTAAAACAAAAGGTAAAAAAGGTTATGTCAAAATACTAACTAAATGATAAAAGTCCCATGAGAGTCGACGATTTTAATCTAGCTGTGAATGACATTTTGTCACAAAGGCCCAAGCACCCCTCAACGTAATTGGTCGATGTTCCACCCAGTTGCGAAGGACATTTTGTCAAAACCAAAAGATATAAGTTGTTAATAAGAGAAGGTCCTCTCATAAACAATCTCCATCTATGATTTTTAAACCAGCTATGAATGTCACTTTGTATAAGACCTTTCTAAAGTCCTATCTGTTGATAGGCACAATAGGTCATTGTTATGATTCGTAAGAGTCCTATTTGTTGATAGGCACAATAAGTCATTGTTAGGATTCGTAAAAGTCCTATTATAGGAGGCGTCAACATAGGTCATTGTCATAACCTATCCCCTTAGAGTGATATTTATCACCCTTCTCCATAGTAAGTCTTATCTTATGATAAGCATTTGTGGAATTCATTGTTATGACCAATCTCCAATGGTGAATTCCATCTCCTAAAAGATATAGCGTGATTATTATCACTATTCTCAAGAAAGTATTCTCCATGAGACTACTCACGTGAGACTACTACCCAACTAAAAACTATCTATTAATATGATGGAAATGCACCACAACGGTAAACAACAAAATACATAATTTATCCTTTGTTTGGCAACACTTTCCCAAACTGTTTAAACCTGTTAGGAGGCTAACAAATAGGTACGCAAAATGCAATCAACACAGCCCTAAAACAATGAGTAACACACCAAACAAGCACACACAAACAACACATAATTTTAGCGTGGAAAACCCCTCAATGGGTAAAAACCACGGGACACCTAGTGCCGCTTAAAATCCACTATCACCAGTAAGAGAGAAATACAAAAGTCTTCTTTAGACAATACTAGAGGCATACAAATTCATAATACCCTTGGAAACATGCACATCAAGGATATAGAAACAATCAAAGAACAAGAAAGGAAGAATATCACCAAAATAACTGCTACTATTCTGGAAAACAAAACCACGACCTCTAGACCTCAGAATCCGATCTCCACCGTCCAGAATGTTGGACCAGAAGTTGTGAAGCTGCTGTCCAAAAATTAGGACGATCAAACGGTGAAATATCCGACGATCATCAAAACACTGAGACTACTGAAACTTGAAGTTTTTCCCTCTTTTCTTTCTTGATTTTTCCCTCTCTTTCTCTTTCTCTTATATCTTACAAAAGAAACTTTCTCCCCTTTTTATATTGCTCCCAAATAAGTGAATTAAGTGGGGGCCCAAAATGGGCCTATTTGCTGGGTTTTTCCTCATTGATTAAGGAAAACAAAAAACCCAACAAATCTCCCACTTTTCCTGACTATGAGGAAGAGTTCTCTATCCCGACGATCGAACAACACACCTTCAACTTTTCCCTTGCCAATGCCTTTGTCAACATATCAGAACCATTATCATTAGTGTGAACTTTATCAAGTTCAAACAACCCATCTTTAAGAAATTCTCTAATCAAGTGATATCGCACATCAATATGTTTCGTTCTCTTATGAAACATGGAATTCTTAGCAATGTTTATTGCACTTTGATTATCACAAAGAACCACGTAGCGCTGTTGCTTGAAGCCAAGCTCCTGCGGAAATCTTTTCAACCACAATAGTTGTTTGCAAGCTTCTGTTGCTGCCATATACTCAGCCTCTATTGTCGATAAGGTCATACACTTTTGCAATCTTGATTTTCATGAAACAGCTCCCCCTGCAAATGTCATTAAATATCCAGAAGTGGATTTCATGTTATCATTATTTCCAGCCATATCAGTATCTGTGTATCCCATAAGCACCGGCTTTACATTTCCAAATGTGAGACCCAATTCAAAAGTACCACACAGATATCTGAGAATCAATTTAACTACTTCCCAATGCTTCCTACCAGGATTTGACAGAAACCAACTAACAACACCAACTGCATGAGCTAAATCTGGCCTTGTACACACCATAACATACATCAAGCTACCAACCGTTGAGGCATATGGAACCTTATCCATATCTTCAATGTCCTCCTTTGAAGTAGGACAATCTTTACCTGTTAGCTTAAAGTTGGTAGTAAGAGGAGAACTAACCACTTTAGCTTTGTCCATGTTGAACCTACAAAGCACTTTCTCAATGTATCACTCTTGTGACATGTGCAACTTCTTGGCAGCTCTATCTCGAGTGATCCGTACCCCAAGAATCTATTTCACTGGCCCCATGTCTTTCATTGCAAAAGACTTGCTCAACTGATGTTTCAACTTATCAATTCTTTCTGCATTCTTGCCAACGATAAGCATGTCATCAACATAAAGCAATAAAATGATGAAATCATCATCACCAAACCTCTAAAAGAAAACACAATGATCTGAAGTAATCTTTCGGTAGCCTTGCTCCTCCATAATAGACTCAAACTTCTTATACCACTGTCTCGGTGCCTGCTTTAGCCCTTATAGACTTTTTTGAAGTCTACACACATAGTCTTCTTTACCTTCTACCTAAAACCCTTCAGGCTTCTCCATGTAGATTTCCTTATCCAATTCACCTTGAAGGAAAGCATTCTTGACATCCATCTGCTCAACCTCAAGATCAAGACTGACCGCTAAACCGAGAACCACCCGAATAGAACCCATCTTCACAACCGGAGAGAAAATCTCATCGAAATCAATACCTTTTTTCTGGCTGAATCCTTTGACCACCAATTTAGCTTTGTATCTGGGTTGTTAGGTGAACTCATCAGTCTTCACCTTATAAACCCACTTGTTCTTCAATGCTCTCTTGCCTTTAGGCAACTTCACCAACTCATAAGTATTGTTCTTATATAAGGAATCCATCTCATCTTGCATAGCTTCAGCCCATTCTTTCTTGTGCTCATCTTATATAGCTTCTACATAACACTCAGGCTCCCCCTCATCAGTGAGAAGAACAAACTCCTTTGCAGAATAATGTACAGAAGGATGACGATCTCTCGTAGACCGTCTGAGTGAAACACATGGTGGCATGTTTGGAACTGGTAACTATGGATAAACAACTTCATCTACATCTTGCTCTTGAGAATCAACATCATTAGCACCATGGTCATCAATAGGAACATCATCTCCAACCTGTGTGTCAACATGTTGTAGAGGAACTGGACCCAAATCAATAAGATCATCACTATGTCGAGGAATTGTCTTTGTCTTCTCAACATCCTTCAAAATCCGATCTTCAATAAACACAACATCCCAGCTTCGAACAAGCTTCTTCTGAACTGGATCATAAAGCCTGTATCCAAACTCATCATCGCCATAGCTAAGGAAAGCGCAAAGCTTAGACTTCACATCAAGCTTTGACCTTTTATCTTTGGGAATATGCACAAATTCCTTGCATCCAAAGACTCACAAGTGACTGTAAGAAACATCTTTGTCGCTCCAAACCATATTAGGAACATCAAACTGCAAAGGAACACAAGGGGTTAGATTAATAACATGTACTGCCGTGTTCAACGCTTCACCCCAAAAGGAATGCGGCAACCCTGAATGTGAAAACAAACATCTAACTCTCTCAACCAATGTTATGTTCATCTACTCTGCTAAGCCATTCAACTGTGGTGTCTTTGGAGGAGTCTTTTGATGCCGAATACCATGCTCTCTACAGTAAGCATCAAATGGCCAACGTATTCACCTCCATTGTCTATCCGAATACACTTGAGCTTTTTTCCAGTCTCTCTTTCAACTGAGGCATGAAACTGCTTTAACAAATCTAAAACTTGATCTTTAGACTTCAAAGTATAAAACCATACCTTATGAGAGTGGTCATCAATGAATGTGACAAAATATGAGCAACAACCAAGTGTTTTTGTCTTCAATGGACCACAAATATCGGAATGAACAAGATCAAGTATGTTCTCTCTTCTGTAGGGAGGATGCCTCTTGAAGGAAACTCTGTTTTGTTTACCTGGAAGACAATGAGAACACCTCTTCAACTGGACATCATTTACACCTGATAACACTTCCTTTTTGACAATAAAGCCATGTCTTTTTCACTCATATGGCCAAGTCTCTTATGCCATATCTCAGTCATGCCAGCATTCTCCACAACATTAACAATTCTCTTGGAGATCTTCGGTTGTACCACATACAACTTTGAGCACCTTTTACCTCTTGCCACGATCAAAGAACCACGAGTGAGTTTCCACAAACCATTACCAAAGTAGTTGTTGTACCCATCATCATCAAGTAAACCTGTAGAAATCAAATTTAATCTCATATCCGGGACATGTTTTACATTTTGTAAAACCAACTCCATCCAAGTATCAAATTTCAAACAGACTTCTCCAATGCCAACAACCTTTGATAGCCCACTATTACCCATCTTAACATCCTCAAAATCACCTGGAGTGTAAGATGAATAAAAATATCTTCGTGATGTAACATGACACGAAGCTCCACTGTCAATAACCCAACTCGCCTCATCATGTGCAAAGTTCACCAAATTATCATCACAACAAACAAAGAAATCATTAGTGATAGTATTCACTTCAACCTTGTCACTGTCATCGTCATCTTTCCTTTGATTGTTGTTTTGGTTGTTGTAGTTTTTCTTCTTGTTCTCTTTCTTTGCCTGTCTACAGAACATTACTGTGTGCTCCTTTTTACCACAATAGTAACACTCAACATTATCATACTTCCCTTTACCAGAGTTGCTAGTACCACGCTGATTTCCTTTGTTACTCGGACCTCTACTCTGACTTCTTCCCCGTTTTTCAAAGATCAAGACATCTGATTGTGAAGAGGAACCCTGTGACTTTCTTCTCATCTCTTCATTCATAACACTGCCCTTAGCCAATTCCATGGTAATAATACCATCCGGTGCAGAGTTGGACAAGGATGCCCTAAAAGTCTCCCAAGAATCCCGTAATGTACCAAGTAGCTATAGACATTGAATCTCATCATCAAACTTGATACCCATTCCTGAAAGCTGATTCACAATGCCCTGAAATGCATTTAAGTGATCTGTAATAGGAGTGTCATCTTTGTACTATAACTTAATCAATTGCTTAATCAAGAACAATTTATTATTCCCAGTCTTCCGAGCATACAACTGTTCAAGCTTGTTCCATAAAGTACAAGCATGTGTCTCCCCAATAATATTATTCAGCACATTATCCTCCACCCATTGCCAAATATATCAACAAACCTATCTATGCAAAATAGTCCATTCTGCATTAGTTTTATTCTCAGGTTTATCAGTAGTAAAAATAAGTAAGTAATAATCTTTCACATATATGAGATCTTCCATTTTTTACTTCCAAACATGATAATTAGAACCATTCAAATTAATCATCCTACTTGTATTAGTTTCCATCGTTCAAACAGTTCAATTCACAAATTTCAACCAATGCTCTGATACTACTTTGATGGAAATGCACCACAACGGTAACAACAAAATGCGGAATTTATCTTTTGTTTGGCAACACTTTCCCAAACCGTTTAAACCTGTGAGGAAGCTAATAAATAGGTATGCAAAATGCAATCAACACATCCCTACAACAATGAATAACACACCAAGCAAGCACACACAAACAACACACAATTTTAGCGTGGAAAACTCCTCAATGGGTAAAAACCATGGGACACCTAGTGCCGCTTAAAATTCACTATCACCAGCAAGAGAGCAATACAAAAGTCTTCTCTAGACAATACTAGAGGCATACAAATTCATAATACCCTTGGAAACATGCACATCAAGGATATAGAAACAATCAAAGAACAAGAAAGGAAGAATATCACCAAAATAACTACTACTGTTCCGGCAACAAAACCCCGACCTCCAGATCTCAGAATCTGATCTCCACCGTCCAGAATATTGGCCCATAAGTTGTGAAGCTGCTGTCCAAAAATTAGGACGATCCAACGATGCAAACTCCGACGATCATCAAAACACTAAGACTACTGAAACTTGAAGTTTTTCCCTCTTTTCTTTCTCGATTTTTCTCTCTCTTTCTCTTGCTCTTATATCTTGCAAAAGAAGCTTTCTCCCCTTTTTATATTGCTCCCAAATAAGTGAATTAAGTGGGGGCCCAAGATGAGCCTATTTGCTGAGTTTTTCCTCATTGACTAAGGAAAACAAAAAACCCAACATAATAATCATTATCAATCATTATTATGGGAGGATTATTGTAATAATTTATCTCCCACCAGAATCCTATTCACCCCCAACATGCGTAAGGCTATTGTGGTAGTCTATCCTCGACATGATCCAGCCAATGAATGATCATGTAGTTATCCCCACCTATGAATCATTGTTGCGATTCATCCCTTATATTTGTCGTCATCCAAGTTTTATCCTTCTACCTTATTATAAGTTAGGATACAAATTTCAAATGTTCAAACCTCGAACTCACGTTTTCCAAAAACTAAGTTTTTTTATTCAAACTCAGTTCACGAGGAACATTTTGTAAACATGAAAATTTGACGTACCCTAATTTATAATAATATTAAAATAATATTTTGAATTTTTAAAATTCAAAATAACCCAAAAAGAGATTAAAAAAAATCAAAATTAGGATTAATTATTGTTTTAATTAAACCTTAATTAGGATAATTAAATAAAAATCTAAAAATAATTTAAGGTTAAAATATTGTATACATTTTACCCAAATTAAACCCCAAAAGAGTTGAAATTATTTAATTATGATTTTAAACATAAATTATGTATAATTTATGGCTTAAAACAATTAAATAAATACCCAAAAATATCCAAAAATAAAAATTATTATTTGATCCTCAGATTATTAAAATTTGAATAAAATTAATTATTTTTACAGTTAATTTTTAAAGCTCCCAGGTATTTTCAAAATCTTTTAAAATAATGTTTTTTTTTTTAAAAAGATGTTTGATACACAAATTAAGGTTGAAACGCATCGAACTTCGAGCCACATTGGATTTCCCCCAATTTTGCCACGTGTCGTATAGAAATGCGTTAAGCTATGAGGGGACCATAATCCCGGGGGTTAAATATATATATTAGAATTTATGTATTTTGATACATACAAAAATATTCGAATTTTTAGTGTTAATAACACATTAAAAAATTGGTACAATTTTAGGCCACTTAAATTTATAATTATGTGGTTGTTAATCGGCCCAAATGACGATAAATAATTGGTTAGTATAAATTATACACATTTGATAATAAATATATGTAACAATTATTCGGTGTGCCATTTGAATATTGTTGAATAATTGGACTATTCAAAGATAGTCAATTATTTGATTGGACATATTATTAATATTTAATTACTACAAAAGAATACCGTTTGCAAATTAATATTTAATGTCAAAAAAATAAATATTAATGTTGCGTTTGGCATCTTATAAAAAAACATACTATTATTTTGAATTTATGTGATTATTAAATTTATGTGAGTATGATTGTTCATTTATTTCTTTATCTAATTAAATTAACAATTCTATATACGATTTTTTTGTCAACATCGTAAATTACTTTTATATGATAAAATTTTAAAATGTATCCATAATTTGTTATTTTTAAGAATTGTATCTGTAAAAAATTAAAAATGGCTAAGGGAATTATTAAAAAACAGATATTATAAGAAATACACCATAATATATGATTTATTTTGTTTCAAAATTAAATGTTAAAGTTAGAGTCACACAAATATATTCTCATGCATTTATTTTGGATTTATTTATTCACACTTAATCTCATGTGAATTACAATTGTGTAAAGAGAGACTTAGTCTCTATATGAACTCACATCATATTGTTTGTAAGAAAATGAAATATTGAAACGAAAATAACATAAATGATCACTTAACAAATATTTTAAAAGATAATAATGTAAAAAAAGTTATAGAAATTACAGATATTGAACCTAAAACAAAATCACTAAAGAAAGTGGTGCATAAAAAAAAATATATTACAGGTTTGTTTGTTCTAAGAGTAATTTAATTTATGTACTTGCTACTATCTAAAGTAAGTTCTATGTTGATGTATGACTCGGTTAGTTGTTAAAAGTCAATTGACGGTGAAAGAAATATCGACATGAGCATTGAAAATTCAAATTAAAGATGGAAAAATAAAGAAATATTATAGATACTCTTTATTTGAATGTTGAGTTAGTTGTCAAAAGTCAATTGATGAAAGAAACATCGGCGTGCGTAATGACAATTCAAATTAAAAGTGAAGAAATAAGGAACTATTTTAGATACTTTTTATTTGGAAACAAGCATTTATGGCATATCTCCATATAATGAATTTATTTGGAGAGAATAATTTAGAACTACAACTTAGAAAATAGCGAATTCAGAATGTTTAGTTATCAATTGAGCATATTTGGACAAACATTGAAATTACGGAACGATTCTTTAAATATTTGGCATCTCAGGTCTTTCATAAACATATTGTTCATATGGATATTGCATATTTAGATGATATACAGTTTTAGTGGGAGCTTGAATTGTGATGTTTGTATAAATATAATTTGGAATTTATGTCCACTTTAAAGATTCAATTTCTAAAAACAAATAAAGATTCAATTTTAAAGAAATTGAGATTACAAAATTATTGAGATTGATCTCTATAATGAATAAAGTAGGATTAATTGGTATTAAACATATTAAAGATTACACTACATGTTAATCTACCTTACACACACATATTTGATCTGTCATTTAATTGTATTGACATACACGACTATTGAAGGTTTAATTATGAATTAATGTAGCATAAATCTCTTTAATCATATGTTGATATAATTGATGGATGGAATTGATATCGATGTATTTGAAAATGATAATAATATTTTGAACTCTTAAAGTTATAATATACAATTGAAGAAAATATATATGACCCAAAGTGGGAGACTGTTGAAATTAATTCCAACATTTTGATATATATATTATTTAGTAATTGTATATTAGTTGGTATCATATAAAGATTAAAGCTTAATTAAAATTATCTATTAAAGTATAAAAATTATGAGCTTATTTAGACATCTATAATAAATATCAGAATATATTTGTGTAAAAGCAGAAATACCATTTATTATTTTATTGATGTGACAAATAATAAATGAGTATACTAGGCTAAGTCTCCAACCCATATAGAGAACATACCTATTATGTTATTCTCATCACACTGAAAGTAAAATGTTGTTCACTCTTAAGAACACTCAAAGACTATCGATAAATGGTTGGAAGACCTAAACCTCACCCATATCAAATATTTCGATGCAGATTCATATCTAAAACTAAGAGATCTAAAGATTGAGAGAATATCTAAAGAACCATCAACATCGACTTAATGAACTTTCTTCTTTATCGATTCAAGCATATTTTCGTAACTAAAATTGTATTGACATAGACTATTAAGATTATAGATTTAAAGAATAAAACATAGTCCAATCATAATCAATAATTTTTATTTTTTATTATCAAACTAAATTAGCCAAGCAATACCGGTCATCTATTGTATATATTTTCTTAGATTCAAATGAATTATTATGTCTATTAAATTTTACACACTAATTTTACATCTTTAGAGTCTATTTCTTCTAATATATCAATACTTTTGTAATTATAATTTAAATATAACTTCTGCTAATTCTTTATGTTTTATATGAAAAATTAACATAGAAACAAACTCAAATTGTTAATACTAAATAATTTATAACCATGATAATATTGAAGGTTAGTCAATCCATAAATAAATAATTATAAATCATCAATAGTTCTTGTACGTGTGTTTTCAAGAGATGTCTCAACTTTTATTTGCAATTTTTTTTTATATATTTTATTCTTTTGGTCTTAAAAAAAGATTATATGTATCTAAACGCATTGTATTATTTTTTTTATAAAACATAAAAAGAAATATAATTAAGTTGATCATATATAATGGGATAAAAAACCTTTTGTACCATTTATATAATTCATGCTATAGATTCCTTCAGGGTATACTTTTATTTTATATTTGTTTTTATCATGTTTTCATTGACTGTTTAATTTACCTGAAACCATTATTAAAATATATTTAATAGTTTGTTAAAGTACATTTATTTATTTTATTTATTTATAGTTGTTATTTTTTTTACTATATTCATTATTTTCTACAAGATTTTATATATATATATATATATATATATATATATATATATATATATATATTTGTAAAATATAATTATTAATACTTGTTTGTTTCATATTTAAGACATTCAAACGTTTGTTTTAAATTTGTTTTTACATTTACTACATATAAATACATAAACTGTTTATTGTTGTTTCCTAATAAATTGTACAAACAAAATACATATAAACAAAAATTAATAAACAAACCTCCTTTAATTAAAAAGCCATTGTTTTAATTAAACATATACATAAGAGAGACAATATATATAAAGCAAAAATAATGTTTATAAACCACTTTTTATGAACTTAATTAGAATTTCAATTTTATTCATTAAGCTAAATGAAAAATAGATTAATGGACTGAACCAAAACCCCACTAGGGCGAATGTATTGTGAACCAAAACCTCTCTAGAAAGGTATTCTGAATTATAAAGTATACACTTTCCATAAAAACTTATGTATATATATTTTTTATAATATAACTTTTCAATATTATTGATTATTTTTATGTAAATAATTCATAAAAATAATTACATAAATTACAATAAAATATTATAAATATTTATAATATGTAATTTTTATGACAAATATTTGTAATATCTACATATATATACAAATAATATTTTTAAAATAAATAATATTTATGACAATATTAAACAAATAATATACACTGGTAGGAAAAAGGTCTTCTGTAACGACTGCTAGTAACGGCGCTCGAACGCCCTTACTATTACTTTTTATCTGTAACGGTTTTAATAAACCGTTACAAATATTAAGGAATCAGTAACGGTTATATAAATCGTTACAGATAAGGAGTCAGTTACAGTCTTTGGTTATAGTAATCTGTAACGGCGTTAGATGAAAACCGTTACTAATATCATATCTGTAACGGTTTTAATATAGACCGTTACAGATAGTTAACAACCTTTTCTTATTTTCTACAAGTATCTGTAACGGTTTCGACATAACCGTTACAGATATGTCCTCAGTTAAAGCATTTGGTAATAGATATCTGTAACGGTTTTTATAAATGTCGTTACTAATTCTTATCTGTAACGGTTTTGGAACATAACCGTTACAGATATTGAGCTGTCTTTTCGTATTCTCTGCTAGTGTCTGTAACGGTTTCCTTAATAACCGTTACAGATAAGACATCAGTTTAAAGTTTCTGATAAGGGTTATCTGTAACGGTTTTTTTCAAACGGGACGATTCAAAATTACCTTTGTATGAAGGTTCTCGCATTTCCAAAGCCTCAACTCTTCTTAAACTTCTTCACATCAAGAATGTAGGTCAGTGGACAAACACGTCATTTGATTTATTGTTGAGTTTATTGAAGGAGGAAATACTGTCAATTCATAATCAACTACCGAATTCGTATTATGAGTGCAAGAAATTCATTAAAGACATGGGCCTATCGTACGAAACAATTGACGCGTGTAAGAATGATTACATGCTTTTTTGTAAAGAGGATAAGGATTTGCAACAATGTAAATTTTGTGGGCTTTCTAGGTGGAATGTCAATAAATCTAATGGTGCAATTCGAACGAAGGTGAATGGTAAGTATATACCCAACAAGTCGCTGCGCTATTTTCCATTAAAACCGAGGTTGCAAAGATTATACATGTGTTCCAAAACTGCTCCACACATGACTTGGCATAAAGATAACAATCCCGAAGATGATGTGTTGAGGCATCCTGTTAATTCAATGACATGGAAGACCTTTGATAACTTGTACCCAAATTTCTCAACAGAACCTCGAAATGTGCGACTTGCTTTGGCTAGTGATGGTTTTCAACCTTTTGCTAGCGGAAAAACATCGTACAGCATTTGGCCAGTTATTCTCATCCCTTACAACGTCTCTCCTACCACATGTATGGATAAAAACAATTTTCTTTTTTCAATGCTCATTCCAGGACCAAAAAGTCCCGGTGATTGTATTGACGTATTTCTAGAGCCACTTATTGAAGAGTTGACAAAATTGTGGAATACCGGTGTGAAGACATACGATGCAAGTAGAAAACAATATTTTAATTTAAGGGCAGCTCTTATGTGGACTATTAATGATTTCCCGGCTTATGCAAATTTGTCTAGATGGAGTACAAAGGGTAAATTGGCATGTCCGTCTTGTAATCAGAACACCGCGTCTTTGAGGTTAACAAATTGCCAGAAGGAGTGTTACATGAATCATCGACGATTCCTCCCGTCTAATTACCGATGGCGCATAGAGACTGATACGTTTGACGAGCATACGGAGCATAGAGATCCTCTTGTACTATTATCGGGTTCCGAAATTCAATTTAGGCGTGATATCTAAAGGAAATTTGTTTGACAAAGTACCTGCCTAAGAAAACGAAAGTTATACATGAATCCCGAGGTGATAATTGGAACAAATTCAGTATATTCTTTCAATTGTCTTACTGGAAATCTTTGATGTTGAGACATAATTTGGATGTAATGCATATTGAGAAGAATATATGTGATAGTTTGTTGGGAACTTTAATAAATTTCAAAGAAAAGACCAAGGATGGAATTAAAGCAAGGAAAGATTTGGTCATAATGAACATAAAACATTCCTTACATCCGGTTGAAGTTGATGGTGTTCTTCGGTGTCCGCCGGCCCCTTATGCATTGTCCTCAGAACACAAGAAACGTTTATGCTAGTTTTTGAAAGATATTAAAATGCCAGACGGTTTTTGTTCAAATATTGGGGCGTGTGTAAACATGGAGGAGAAAAAAATTCAGGATTGAAGAGTCACGATTGTCACATTCTATTACAATATATCCTTCCACTAGCTACACGTGGCCTACTTCCCGATGATGTGTACGATGCTCTAGTGAATTTAGCAAGGTTCTTTCGGTTGCTTTGCCAAAAAAGTTTACAACGCGGAAAATTGGAAACATTACATGACAAAATTGTCTTGACACTTTGCAAATTGGAGAAGATCTTTGCACCTTCTTTTTTTGATATAATGGTGCACATGCCAGTTCATTTAGCTTTTGAAGCTTGTCTTGGAGGGCCGGTTCAGTATCGATGGATGTATCCAGTTGAACAATATATGAGCACACTCAAGAAATACCTTAGGAACAGAAACTTTCAAGAAGGTTCAATCAGCGAGAGTTACCTTTTGAATGAGAGTATGAGCATGTGTGCCCTGTTAGATAAATTCATACCGGTTCGAATAAACCTAACTTAAACAAACTTCCCATGCAGGGACAAGGAACCGGACCGGATAAACAGAAGAGAACCAACTGAAGAAACCGAACCGGTCAAGCTACCAAACCGATCAAGAGTATTCGGTACGTGACCGCACAGAGGAAGGATCGGCCAAAGCTCAAAACCGGAATCATCATACAGCCGATCAATCCACAAGGCAATCATAACCGGAAGAAGTCCGGTTACTTTACTATCAAAAGACATTCGGCCAAGTCAAGTGGCCAACCTAGGCCAAGTCAAGAGGCCGACTAGTACAAGAAGACACTTTGGGTATCTGTTGAGAATGATACCAAAGGAACAGACTGAATACTTCCATATCCATGCAAGTCTGAGGAAAGACTGTAGGCTGCAGAAAACAGTACTACCGGATCCTTCTACTTCGGGATAAGCCAGAAAGGAAATCTTCAAAGTACAGACAACTGTCCAAGCAGACAGTGCCTACATTGAGTAAAAGACAAATCCAGCAGGTTTGCTTTACAGACCGGCAGGTCTGAAACAGGATGCCAGGTCTGAGATTGACCGTCAGGTCTGAGGAGAAGACCGCAGGTCTGAGACACTGAATCACTGCATCTCTGATCAGCCAATCAGATTCAAGGCTTCGAAATATGACCGTTGGCATATTTCACCTATAAAAGGAGGCAGTTGCAGAAGAGTAAATGCGGGACAAACATTGGGATAACAAGAGCTAAGTGCATTTACTACAAGTGATAACAGTGTGGTATTCTAAGAAAGCCTAAGTGCTAAATTCTAAGTGTGTGTGTGCTACAATTTCGGTGTAAATTGTACGAGTGTTATCGAGCAGGAAATAAGTCTCGATCGGATTGTACTTGTATTCCTTAGTGAATATCCTTCTCGCGGCTTCGAGAGGAAGGGGTGACGTAGGAGTTTTATCTCCGAACATCCATAAAATCTGTTGTGTTATTTACTTTCTGTTGGCTTCATTACATAACCGACTAACTTAACCATACCGCCCCAAACCGAATCTATACTAACCATACCGAATATCCAGATAACCGAAACCGACCCACCATTCTTCAAATCTCCATCATCCGAAACCGACTCCGCCTATCATACACGTGTACCGCTTCAACTTGAAAGCAAACCTCTTCCGCGCTTGAACCTAGTTCAAGGGTTTGTGACAGGTTGTGCAGTATTGAAACCCCGGTGTTAATCTCTAATCGGATTAACCACCACCCTACGAGTGAGAACCGCTAACCGGTCCAACCCCCGGTCCACCAGCGGCGACCTAGATCCTAACAATTGGTATCAGAGCAGTTAGTTTCAATACTCAAGCAAACATGTATCAGGATAGGCCTCCAATGCTAGAAGGTGAAGACTTCGCCAACTGGAAGGCACGGATGTATCTACATCTAATTACCTTGGACGATGAGATGGAGTCCATTCTGACCGAAGGACCGATAGTTATCAACAAGGAAAGAAAGGAATGGACGGCTGACGATAGAAGGAGAAACAATCTGGACAACCATGCAAGAAACCGGATCTCTAACAGCGTGGACAGAAACACATATTGCAAGATTAGAGACTGCAAAACCGGAAAGGAGACATGGGACACCGTTATCCAGATCTTTGAAGGAAATGAAAGAACAAAAGAAAACAAGATAATGGTGGCCACCCAGAAGTTTGAAAGTCTGAAAATGAAACCAGGAGAGACAATGAAGGAATACAGTGACCGGTTCACTGGTGTGTTAGATGAGCTTGCAACACTTGGAAAGAAGTACGACAACAAAGAGGTTATCATGAAAGCACTAAGATCTCTTCCAAGTGCGTGGGATATAAAGACAATGGTAATGAGGGAATCAAACTGCCTAAATAAGATGAAGCTGAACGATGTCTTCGAAGATCTAAAGGCATATGAGTTTGAAATGAGGTCCAGAACTGAAGAAGAAGTCTCGGCCTCAACCTCAACCAGAGCATTGATCACACCTATGGAACCGGTTGCTCCTGCTCCTGCACCCATCAGAACAGCCGAACAGTTTACTGAGGATGCCATGGCCATGCTCGCACAAAAGTTTGGAAGGTTCATGAAAAGGAACCAACCAACGAACTACAACTACGGCGACAAATCCAATGTAAGATGTTATAATTGTAATTGTTTGGGTCATTTTAAATGGGAATGCAGGAAACCAAAGAGGGACACTCGGAGACCGGATAACCAAGACAGCCGGAACAACTACCAACAAACCAGTGAAGGAAGTGAGGTACCGAAAGCATTAATAGCCGACGATGGAGGAAGTCTGTGGGCTCGCAGTGACAGCGACGATGAGCTCATGTGCCTCATGGCCAATGAGGAACAGGTATTCGACTCTCCCTATGATGAGTTTACTAAAGATGAGCTATATGAAGCGTTAAATGATATGGTCGAAGAATATAAGAACCTACTGGCCATGTTACCTAAACATCTCAACATCAAGACCGATCCTATAATACCGATCCCAATAGAACCAGAGGTATCTGTCATAACCGAACCAGAAGTCATACAACCTGATGATACTCACACCCTAGAAACCAAGTTAGATCCCAAGATCGAACAACCTAGTGAACCGACTAGAGAGCTAACCGAGGAAGAGAATGCCCGATTCCAATATACGATGGCCGCCTATAAGAGATCCAGTGATATAGTAAAGGATATGAATAAACACTATAGGCATCCTCGTTGTAAGCGTGGTCTAGGATACACAGGGAATAGCTCTAAAGACCGAAAATCTATAGAGAAATCAAGACTTACAAAAAGAAACCTCCCATTCATTAAATTCCTTAAGAGCACCTGGACAGCCGAAGAAGAGGAGACCGCATACTATAGGGAAGAGAAGCTAAAATACGACTATGTTGGTCCAACCGACTCATGGCTTGACCTTGAGAAAAGAAAAGCCGAAATCCTCAAATATAAGAAAGACTTCCCTGAACCGCGTAGGTCAAACCACAGATTACCAAACCAAAGACGACCACCATTTAGGACATCTGATGGAAAACCGAAATACACCAGACCGAGTGTCAAAAGGACAGTTAAGACCCTAGCAAAGAAAACTGTCCGGTTCATCAAGGTTTGGGTACCTAAGGGACTAATCGCATGTGGACCCAAGTAAATGTGGGTACCAAACACTTGTAAATATGTACATTTTGCAGGATCCAAAGAAACGGCTAGGAAACTCCGAATGGTTCTTGGACAGCGGTTGCTCCAGGCACATGACCGGAAATAACAATTTGCTAACCGACATCAGACTTGTAACCGGTGCTCTAATTACCTTCGGTGACAACTCGAAAGGTAAAACCGTGGGCAAGGGTAAGATTGTTCATGGTAACCTAACCATTGATAATGTACTTTTAGTTGAAAACCTGAAGTTCAATCTGCTTAGCATTAGTCAGATGTGTGATGCTGGATATACTGTAGAATTCCTTAAACATGCATGCTTAGTCAAGAACTCTCAAGGCATCACACTACTAACCGGAAATAGGATAGGTAACATATATAAGGTAGACTGGAAAACTAAAGTAGAACATCCTATATGCATGATAGCTAAGACCGATCAAACCTGGTTGTGGCACAAGAGATTAAACCATCTAAACATGAAAACCTTAAACTACATTCGCGGTAAAAAGCTAGTTGAAGGCATTCCTGATATGGTATTTAACCAGGATAAGGTTTGTTCGGCATGTCAAATGGGTAAACAGACTAGATCATCTTTTAAGAGTAAAGGAAATATTCAATCTAGTCGGTGTTTAGATCTTCTTCATATGGACCTATTTGGACCGATTCAGGTCGTCAGCCTAGGAGGCATGTTATATACCATGGTAGTTATAGATGATTATTCCAGATTTACATGGGTAATATTTCTACCATCTAAACGTGAAACCGCATCTAATTTGATCACACTTCTCAAACGTTTGCAAAATGAAAAATCTGTTCGCATTAATAGTATTCGTAGTGATAGAGGTACCGAATTTACTAATAGTACCTTAACTGCTTATCTTGATGAATCCGGCATTAGACACGAGTTGTCTAGTGCTAGGACTCCTCAACAGAATGGCCTGGCCGAGAGAAGAAACCGGACTCTCAAGGAAGCCGCACGGTCCATGATAGCCGACTCCGGCATTGCTCAGAAATTCTGGGCTGAGGCTATCAACACTGCATGCTATACGCAAAACCGCTCTTTGATAAACAAATTTCACAACAAAACACCATATGAGGTTTATTTCAACAGAGTTCCTAAACTTAAATACCTCAGGATTTTCGGTTGTAAATGCTACATTCATATAAATGGTAAAACCCAACTCACCGCTTTTGATGCAAAGACCGATACCGGCATCATGCTAGGTTACTCGGCAGTGAGTAAAGCGTATAGAGTGTATAATGACAGAACTGCAACCATGGAGGAAACACTTCACGTTGTTTTCGATGAATCGGTTGAAAGCAATTCTGCCTCGTGCTTTGATCTACACAACAGATTGGAAAATAATAATATCCATTCTGACAGTGAAGATGAGACTCCGGTCTTCAGGCGGTTTGTCCATGACCTAATGGGTAACATTGATACCCAGCCGGATCAAGCTGTTCCACAACAGGAAGCTGACACTTCGGTTCAATCCGAAGAAGTCGGTCGGTCTGACAATCTCGTTCAGCCTACCGACAAGTCTAGCCTTGATCAATCAAACGGCAACCTGGTAGACATCCCTGAGCTGAATCTCAGAAGAAACAGTAAACATCCTCCTGAGCAAATTATAGGTGACCCTTCAGAACCTGTTCGAACTAGGCGTCAACATCTGGAGGAATACTTTAATTCCGCCTTCATATCCCAGATTGAGCCGAAAAGAATAGATGAAGCATTGTCAGATCCGGACTGGATCTTGGGAATGCAAGAAGAGCTAAACCAGTTCGAGAGTAGTAAAGTCTGGTACCTAGTTCCCAGACCGAAAGATAAATCGGTCATAGGAACAAGATGGGTATTTAGAAATAAACTCAATGAGGACGGTCTGGTCACGAGGAACAAAGCTAGATTAGTGGCTCAAGGCTACAAACAGGAAGAAGGCATTGACTTTGAAGAGTCATTTGCTCCTGTAGCCAGAATAGAAGCTATTAGGATTTTTCTAGCTTTTGCGGCTTTCAAAAACTTCAAAGTTTTTCAAATGGATGTTAAAAGTGCATTTCTGAACGGTGATCTACGTGAAGAAGTGTACGTTGAACAACCACCCGGTTTCAAAAATGCTGCATTTCCAAATCATGTATACCGGCTAAACAAAGCTTTATACGGTCTGAAGCAAGCACCTAGAGCCTGGTATGATACATTAACCGCATTCTTATTAGAGCATGACTTTACCATTGGCTCGGTGGACAAAACTTTGTTTAAATTTGAGAAGAAGGAACATATCCTGCTTGTTCAAATTTATGTAGATGATATTATTTTCGGTTCCACCGACCCCAATCTTTGTGACAAATTTTCGAAAATGATGACTGACAAATTTGTAATGAGTATGATGGGAGAATTGAGTTTCTTCCTAGGTCTTCAGGTTAAACAATTCAAGGAAGGAACCTTCATCAGCCAACCGAAATATACCAAGGAGCTGCTAAAGAAATTCGGTATGGACACATGCTCCTCGGCGGCTACTCCAATGAGCTCTTCCATTAAACTGGACAGGGACGATGAAGGTCAATCTGTAGATCAGATTGCGTACCGAGGCATGATCGGTTCCCTACTATACCTGACAGCGAGTAGACCGGATATCCTATTTGCAGTTGGTGTGTGTGGGAGATTCCAGGCAAATCCAAAGCAATCCCACTACACGGCCGCAAAGAGGATACTGAAGTATCTGAAGGGCACTCCTGATGTCGGTCTGTGGTACCCAAAGGACTCGTCCTTTAATCTAACTAGTTATTCAGACGCAGATTATGCAGGGTGCAAGATTGATAGGAAAAGCACAAGCGGAACATGTCAGTTCCTAGGTGACCGACTGGTGTCATGGCACAGCAAGAAACAGACATCGGTGGCTACATCAACCGCGGAAGCTGAATACTTGGCGGCCGGAAGCTGCTGCTCTCAACTCCTCTGGATCCAACAGCAGCTGAAGGACTTCGGTATTATAGCCGAAGAATCCCCGATATTCTGTGACAACACAAGTGCCATTGCAATCACCTACAACCCGGTTCTCCACTCCAGAACCAAGCACATCGACATCAGACATCACTTCATTCGAGAGCATGTCACACTGAAGCATATCCGGCTGGAATACGTATCGACCGATCAGCAAGTAGCCGATATCTTTACGAAGCCGCTGCAGGAAGCTAAGTTTTCTCAATTTAGACTTACTCTCGGATTAACCGATATTAGCCAAATCCTTCCAAAGGATACTTAAAGGAAAGTCGGTTCAGACAGACAAACCGGTAACTCTTCCTAAGATGTTGAACTTTGAATCTTCGGGGTGTCTGTGGAAGAACCGCCCAGTTTATCAGATAGAGTAAACCGACCGGTTACTTGGTGCATGCACCACGTAACCGCATCGGGATGAACAACTGAAAGCTGACCGGTTCGGAAGAAGGTTATCCCAGATTATTTGAAATTCAAACAAAAGAAGAATAATTATCAGAGGTTAAAGGTCTCTGTTCTGCATCATTACCTTTTAGAATAAACCTGGTCGTGCCTAAAAAGACGTGAAGATCTTTTGATATCTTTCATAGTCCAGGCCTATGACCGACACCTAGACCTGCAAAGTTACCTATTTTATGCAAAGATTCTTATCCTGCAGTTAATATACATCACCTCACTTAATGCCCGGACAATAGGCTAGCCCCAAACCAGTATTTAAAGAGAGCACTCTCTCACTCAAACACTCACAAAACAAAATCACCCTCTCTATCACTAAGGCAAAACACCCTTCTTCCCCTAAGGCAAAATGTCTATCTTCACAAACATCCTACAAGTGAACTTCGAATCATGCTCCAGTACAGATCACTATGATCTGTATCGAATGATCAAGCAACTGGAGGATACCGGCCTCCAGTACTTCCTGGATGATAATCAACTCATCTATCCTCAGTCCGTCATTGAGTTTTTCAACAATGCCAGGGTGTACCGGGGGACACCCTACTTCAACACCCACATTCAATCAAAAGTTGGGGGTGCCATCTTTGACTTCACCGAGCAAGACTTTGCTCGGTGCTTCAATCTGCCCAAACAAGGGCTCACGGACCTCCATCCTCCAGCCGACACCAAGGCTGAAGTTTCTCTCTCCCTCTCTCGGTCAGATGAGCCCGTCGATGATCATGGCTCCAAATACCCCTTAAGGGCTGAATACCAGCTCCTCAATGACATAATCGGGAGGAGCATCCTCGGAAAAGATGTAACCCACACATATTGCACGGTAACGTTCAATATGATGGCGGCCATCATAACAAGGACGCCGGTCAACTGGTCCAGGGTGCTGTTCGATGCCCTGATCTGGATAATCGGCACCAGGTCGGTGGCGTTCATCCCCCAGATCAGCCGACTGTTTGAAGAGCTCGGGGTCCCAACCTGTCCAGGCGAAGGTTTGGACCGCAGTCAAGTGTTCACCAAGGAAATCATCGACTCGTTCTACGATCGGGTTGAAGAGAGGAGGAACCGTTAAGTCACTCCTTCTTGCATCCGGTCATTTTGCTTCATGCACCGGATGTATTATTATTCAACTCAAATCTGACCATATCGGCTTCATCCATGTCCACTTCGGTTTTATTTCTGTTTTTCATTTCTGTATGACATATTTCGGCTTTATCTCTACCACTTTCGGTCTCTATCTAATCAATGTTGTTTATGTGATAAATGCACTTAATGAGATAATCTTATTTAATGAGATAACTCCCAACCACCTACATCTTTACTTTCCAACTAATCTGGTTGCTTCCCAACAACCATTTACCTCGAGACTTGCAATCTGCTCCTTCCCCATGCATCATTAAAAGGGAAAGATTCTCTTCCTTAATAAGACAAAACTGAAAATCAATGCACAGATTTTCCCTCCAAAACCAATTCTATAAAAGGAACCATCCTCATTTCATTTTCTCACATCCACAATAACCAGTATTTCTCTTGAATCTCTCTCTCTCTCTACATCATAATCATGCCAAGCCGAACTTTGGGAAATTTTCTAAGTGTTGACTTCGGCTCATGCTTGGCCGAATGGGACTATGACCATCCAAAGAAACACATGTTTAAAAGTCTCATCGTTACCGGTCTACAGGCCTTCCTTGACGAATCCGGTCCCATACTGACTGAGGATGTCAAGGAATTTTTCAGAAATGCCATCAACTGGGGAGATCGCATTGTAACCACTGTAAGGAATCATACCTTCCGGCTTGATGAAGCCGAATTTGCCACCCTCTTCAGTCTGCCCAAAGAAGGGTTCTCTGATTTTCCGGCCATGGAGGGCGCTGATGAATACTACTATGGGTTCCGCTGCTTAGGAACCTTCGATACGGTGGAAACCCATGGGTTGAAAACCCGCCTCGGTCGTAGTACTCAGTTACTTCTTGAGATTGTCACTCGATCCATTATGTGCCAATCTCCAAGTCAGCGGTATTCAAAGAATACCTACCACATCATGACCCACATCTACAATCACACGCCCATTAATTGGGCAGCGGTCCTTTTTCAAATCTTGAGAAAGATGGTGCGGACCAAGAAGGGTCTCGGCTTTGCACCCCACATCAGCAGGTTGATTCTCAAGCACCGGCCAGATTTTGGACCGGGCACACCGGCATCCCCCTCAAATATTCTCGATAGAGATGCCGTGGTGGAAAAGTATTCCAAAATGGTGCTTACCGCTTAAACATCTTTACTTAAATGTCTTTCTTTCGTCCTATCGGTTTCCATTCTAATAAAACATCGTTTCAGTTTTGATGATCGCTTCTCTTTACTCTTTGTATCTATCTAACATAACCGGCTTAATATCGTTCGTATCCGGTTTCATAAAATCTGCTTAAAACTGATAAACACCGATCAATCAAAATATCTGAAACACTATTAGAAACCGATCTGCCATTCGGTCTCAAAGAAAAGATTGCGTCACCGATGACATAGACAAACTTTTGGAGGGAAAACTCCCGCTCAAAGACACCGCACACCGTTTCGCACGAAACCACGTCCTTTCATTTTGGAGGGAAAACTCCCGCCCATTCATGATGGGACGGTTTGGCTTCCAAACCGTGCCTATAAAAGGGAGCCTTCGTCATATTTTTCATTCTCACACAAATTCACTTTCTCTCTCTAAACTTCTAAAATCCTTTGAAGCCGAATTCTTTCATTTTAAAACTCTTCAAACATGGGTCGTGATTCGGCGTTGTTCAAACTATACTCTCAAGTGGACTTCGAGGAGATTCGGCAGAACGGAACGGCCGAAGCAAAAGAAGTAATTGACCGACTGATTAAAACCGGTTTGGAATATCTACTAGACGGTCCCCACGTAATATACAAGGACGCGGTCGAAGAGTTCTTCAAAACCGCAACCATCTCCTACGACAGGATCCTCGCAACGGTTTGCGGCTCCCAAATAGAGATCACCGAAGCTGTAGTGGCCGAGAGTCTACGTCTCCCAACTACCGGCATGGACGCAACAGCAGAGATGGACGATGACGTTTTTAAGATGGCTTGCCGCCGTTTATCAGCAACAAACAAGCCGGTTCCCACATCCGGAAAGAAACAACTGCTGAAACCGGAGCTCATCCCGGCGTGTGACGTTTTTGCCAGGGCGATACTGGCAAGGGGAGGAAATTTCATCAATCTGACCAAAGACAAAATCAGAATGATTTTTCGTCTAATGGAAGGCACAGAGATCAACTGGGCAAGATCGGTCTTCAACAACCTTATGGAAATGGTGAGACCGGACTCAGACAGGTCTTGGGGGTATGCCGTACAACTCGGAAAGATCTTCTTACATCTGAAGATCAAAGTCGGTCCCGGTGTTGGAATACTAAAACGCAGCATCATCCGATCAAGGCATTTTCTTCCAAGAAAGCAATCGGCCTCAAGTTCCACAGGTGGCCGAAAGAAGAAAGCCGCAAAGAAAAATACCCCGGCAAAAGAAAACACCGGAGGGAAGAGAAAAGAAAAGGTAATTTTCGAAGACCCACCTCAACAAACAGAGGATGAGGAGTGGGCCGATGAGGAAGCCGACACAGAAGGAACCGAGTATAGAACGGACCATGAAGACGATCTTTCGGCTCGGAGTCCGACCGATGCCGAACAAAGCTTCAATCCTGAGACCACCGAGGGTGAGGACGGGGTTGATGAAGGAGACAATGATGAAAGAGCCGATGATGGAAACTTCAACAGAGAGGAGGCCGACGATGCGGAGGCCGAAAGACTAGCCCAGAATATCTTTCAGGGCATTATCAGAAGAGACGAGGATGTCATAGACTTATATGTGGAGTGGCATGAGTACCGGTTTAATACAAAGTATAAAGACATCCTATCGGACCACTCGCAAGAACACTGCATCGCCAGATTGGAGGAAGTGGAGGACAATATCCAACGTCTCACCAAATCCAATACCATTCAGGAAATACAATGCCGAACTTGCCTACTGATACCGAGAAGTCATCTTCGACAGATAAGAAGGCGTATCAGAAAGATTAAGGAAGAATATGCCGAAGGGGGATCGGTGTCTACAGTAGCACCGCGAGTATTAGAAAAGCTTGAAAAGGGCAAATTGGAAATACGCCAAGAGATAGAGCGGTTAGAAGCTATATGCAATCAGAAACAAGTTCCGGTGTATACCGCTCCGGTCATCGAAGATTTTCAAACAGACTGGACAACAGAGAACACTGTGACACCAAGGGACATTGAGACACCACTGCCAGAAAATGATGAGGTACCGACTTCAAAGACTGTTGAGGTACAAAGTTTAGAAAATGTCGAGGTACCGATCTCGGAAGTTCCGGTTACGAACTTGGAGGAGGCGGTCACATTAGAAACACCTACTGAGGTTGTTGAAATAACAGACTCCGATGAGAGAGCCGATCCTGATCCAACCAAGCAGTCCCATCCTACTCCACCACCGGCAGCCACCATTTCAGTTCCCCCTAAGGAATGGATTGAAGACCGGCTCCAAGAGTTTGAAGCATCCGTTTCGGGGCGGATTGATGAACAACTCAAGAAATTTGAAGTGTCCACGTCAGGGAAAATGGAAGACCGGCTTCAGAAATTTGAGGCATCAATATCAGAGATGATTGATGACCGGATAGTTGAACACAACGTCTCTAAGCTTCAACCATTCAAGGATAGCGCCGATAAAATATTTGACTCGGCCATAAAGTTCGCCAATGCGACGAAGCTGGTTGTGGATCACACTCAAACACGCCTGGAGCAACTCAGCACCGGACTATGGGAAGAGGCCGGTGAGCGAGAAAACTGTGCTCAGCATATTGTAGCTCTGGAGGGTCTCACTTCGGAATTAAAGAAGGATTTCGAACGGGTCGACCCGACAATTGAACGAGTCTCGGTACTGGAAAAGAAGAACGAAGATCTCGTGGCCGAAGTAAAGGCACTTACTGCACAGATGGCCGAAATCCTGAAAGCTAAGGAAAACGCGGATGCCGCGGCTATAGAGGCCGATGCTCTGGTTGCTAAGAGAATCCAGGAAAGGCTGGACGCCGAAGTCAACAAAGACAAAGAGGCGCCGCGAGCGACTCCGCTGACCGAGGAAGAAATAGAGGCCGAGAGAATAAGAAGGGCTGAGATCATGTATCCAGGGTATGCTGAGCAAATAGCAAGACAAGCTGCGGATGATGCCGAACGGCTGGAGAGACAAAAACGTGGGCTGGAAGAGTTCTCCGAAGCAAACAAGAAGAAAAAGAAAGTGGCCCCCTCTGCCTCAGCACCGGTCGCCTCCGCCTCAGCACCAAAGAAAAGAAAGAAGCCGGTTCCTAAGAAAGTTCGGATTGTGGAGATGCTCAATATAATTTCTGACCCGGTAGAGACGGGTACTTCGCAGCAAGACGACCAAGTCGAGGATGAACTCGAAGAACAGCTGCGGTACCGATCTAAAAGACCACGACACTCCACGCAACCGCAACCGCAACCGCCACCGCAATCAAAGAGAAAGAAGAGTGCCTACGAATTCACGGACTCAGAATAGGGACTATCCTTCTTTTTCTTACTTACCTTAGTATTTTTGCTTAGTCTTTTTCCGGTTATCTATGAATATATAAAGTTATTTTTGAATACCGGCCTTATTTTGCATTTCTACATGATTTTGATAATTTTAAATAAAATAATCAAAAAGGGAGAAATTGTTAGATAAAAGATAGAGATTCTTCCAAAACTCCTCCCCCAAAATTTTTCGAAAAATTCTCCAAGTCTTTTTCAAAATCGGCCAAACAAAACAACCGGCCTACGGTTGCAAACTTACATAATTTTGATAATTTTAAATAAAATAATCAAAAAGGGAGAAATTGTTAGATAAATTCATACCGGTTCGAATAAACCTAACTTAAACAAACTTCCCATGCAGGGACAAGGAACCGGACCGGATAAACAGAAGAGAACCAACTGAAGAAACTGAACCGGTCAAGCTACCAAACCGATCAAGAGTATTCGGTACGTGACCGCACAGAGGAAGGATCGGCCAAAGCTCAAAACCGGAATCATCATACAGCCGATCAATCCACAAGGCAATCATAACCGGAAGAAGTCCGGTTACTTTACTATCAAAAGACATTCGGCCAAGTCAAGTGGCCAACCTAGGCCAAGTCAAGAGGCCGACTAGTACAAGAAGACACTTTGGGTATCTGTTGAGAATGATACCAAAGGAACAGACTGAATACTTCCATATCCATGCAAGTCTGAGGAAAGACTGTAGGCTGCAGAAAACAGTACTACCGGATCCTTCTACTTCGGGATAAGCCAGAAAGGAAATCTTCAAAGTACAGACAACTGTCCAAGCAGACAGTGCCTACATTGAGTAAAAGACAAATCCAGCAGGTTTGCTTTACAGACCGGCAGGTCTGAAACAGGATGCCAGGTCTGAGATTGACCGTCAGGTCTGAGGAGAAGACCGCAGGTCTGAGACACTGAATCACTGCATCTCTGATCAGCCAATCAGATTCAAGGCTTCGAAATATGACCGTTGGCATATTTCACCTATAAAAGGAGGCAGTTGCAGAAGAGTAAATGCGGGACAAACATTGGGATAACAAGAGCTAAGTGCATTTACTACAAGTGATAACAGTGTGGTATTCTAAGAAAGCCTAAGTGCTAAATTCTAAGTGTGTGTGTGCTACAATTTCGGTGTAAATTGTACGAGTGTTATCGAGCAGGAAATAAGTCTCGATCGGATTATACTTGTATTCCTTAGTGAATATCCTTCTCGCGGCTTCGAGAGGAAGGGGTGACGTAGGAGTTTTATCTCCGAACATCCATAAAATCTGTTGTGTTATTTACTTTCTGTTGGCTTCATTACATAACCGACTAACTTAACCATACCGCCCCAAACCGAATCTATACTAACCATACCGAATATCCAGATAACCGAAACCGACCCACCATTCTTCAAATCTCCATCATCCGAAACCGACTCCGCCTATCATACACGTGTACCGCTTCAACTTGAAAGCAAACCTCTTCCGCGCTTGAACCTAGTTCAAGGGTTTGTGACAGGTTGTGCAGTATTGAAACCCCGGTGTTAATCTCTAATCGGATTAACCACCACCCTACGAGTGAGAACCGCTAACCGGTCCAACCCCCGGTCCACCAGCGGCGACCTAGATCCTAACATGCCCGATATTTGGATGATCAAGAGTCAGAAGATGAATCGATAAATACAAGAACAACATTCTCCATATTCATCGCTATGGAAGACTTATCAAATGGCACAGCCTACACATATCAACCGGGTGATCGTGAGCGTGCTCATTGGTACATTTTAAAAAATTGTCGCGAAGCTGAAGAATATTATAAGTAAGTCCATTAATTACATCTTATATAGGTATGATTTAAGTAATAATTTAATCTATCATTTGCGCAGTGATTTCGTTCAATCATGCCCTCCTAATATTTCCAATGAGGCTCGGGATAAAAAATATGTTAGATATTTCCAAGAAAGAGTAAGTAATCGTCTCAACAATTTCCTTTTTTAGTATATGACAATTAGTTTAACAATAATTTCTAATTGATAGGTGGAGTAATTAACTGATCAATCCGATAAGACAACGAATCTTAAGATTTTAGGACGTGGGCCTACATTGTATGCAAAGAAATATAACTCGTGCAAAATAAATGGGTACAAGTTTAACACTGAAAAACATGACGAGAGCTTGACCACCCAAAATAGCGGGGTTTTGGTTGTTGGTAATAATGGGGCCGAGACTATTAACTACTATGGAGTGATCAATGAAATCATAGAAGTGATATTCTTTTGTGGAAGACGAGTGATTCTCTTCAAATGCAAATGATTTGATGTTTATCACAAAGATCGGGGCATTAAAGTTGATAAGTATGGTTATGTTAGTATAAATATCAACAGAATTCTACAGACTCAATTAAATGAACCATTCATAATGGCAAGCCAAGCACAACAAGTCTTTTACTCTACAGATATGGCATCAAGGCTTGAATGGAAAATTGTGACACCAATAAATCCCCGTTATTCTAATTAAGGTTGAATTATTTTCTATGAAGGGTTACATGTAAATTTGTCTTAAAAACATTACATTCAATATTTGCAGCTATCATGGAACCTAAAAGAATGCAAGGTAAGAGTTTAAGCAGCGCGCTAAACGACCTTGTACAAAGGACCGAGGAGCATTCAGAAGATCCCGTGCAATTGTGTAACTCTATCGGGGAAATTGATTTGGACCTTGATGATGTCATGAATGTTGATAGTGTACCAAACACTATCCCCGATGATGATGATGATGAGACACAGCCCCCGTCTGAGGAGCAAGATGGAGGTACTTGTGTTTTTGCTTAAGTTAGTTGTTGTGTTCCTATATAATTTTTTGTTTAATTTTAGGATCTATTTCGAGGAGGAGACGGGGCAAGAACAAGAATAAAGCAGTTGGTAGATTGCAAGCGGGACAAAATATGAATCTACAATTTAACCTTGTTGATGGTAAACCAATGTGCGAGAATAGGACAGCTTGGTCGAGGCATATTGGGAGTGTCATTCGAGACTCCAATGCACTACCTCATAGGACTTTGCGTTGGTCGTACCTGAGCTCCACACAGCTAGATCACATATGGATGGCTATCACGATAACTTTTTATATTATTAAGTCCATTATGTATTCAACACAATCTATAATCGTATTTTAATGTTCACTATTTAGGATCCTTTCGTGGCTGTGGGGGATGACATCAACAACTATCGCAGACAAAGTTTATTTCAAGCCAACAAATTATGGGATAGATGGAGATGTCATTGGAACACCATGTACATTAAAGCCCGTGAAGGTAACGAGCAAGCGATGAGGGCAAATCCCCTCCCGAGATCGAAATAAGTGATTGGAATTATCTACTTGATCGTCGCTTTCTCACGCCGGAATTCAAGATAAATTAATGTGTTTATAAATAGCTCTTACATTAATCATTCATTAAACACAAATGTTTTCTTATTTGCAGAAAACAAGTACTGTGAATGCGCAAAATAGGTCGCGTGTTGTGTACAAGAATCATGCGGGCAGCATCTCATTTTCGCAAGTGGAGAAGCAAATGGTTCGTTTTATCATTGAATAACAAAGTTTATAATGTTATTACGTTTTTATTAATTATTAAATTTGTATAGGAGAAGACTACCGGTACATCGCCTAATTTTGTGGAATTATTTCTACACACTCATACAAAGAAACCAACTCTGCAAGATCCAAATCCGGAGGTTCCCCCTATTATTCAAGAAAAAGTGGTAAGTCGTGTTTATTAGTTATATTTCTTTTATTTATTTTATGTATGTATGTAATCAAATGTAATTTGTGTTTGTAGACTGCCTTGCGAACTGCTATAGAAGAAGACCCGAGTAGAAATGAATTGCAGTTGGCTGAGTGCGCATTCGGGTCTCAGGGACATGGGCGAGTTGTGGGTTTGGGCTCCGGTGTCACACCTAGATCTTTTAGACCTGATGCTCGTGGTGGTACTAGCACATAGCGCAGTGACACACAAAATTTTCGTGAACAAAACGCACTTTTACTTGAGGAGATGCAGAGGATGCGAGAGGAGCGTGAAGCTGAGAAGCTTCAGTCACAGAGAGAGCGCGAAGAAACCTTACTCGAGCGTCAAATGGAGCGTGAGGAAGCACAAAGGCAGCGTGAAATGGAGCGCGAAGAATTATTGATGCGGCGTCAAGATGAACGTGAAGAAGCTCGAAGAGAATGTGATAGAATGTGGGATGAGATGCTTGAGATGAGATCGACGATGAACTTCTTATTATCCAGGATTCCCCGTGATCAACTTCCACCTGCCCTCCCACTCGAGATGATGCCCCTCCTACTTAGAGATGGTGCCCTTCCACTTGATCGTCGCTTTCCCACTGAATTCTGGTTAGTCGTCTAATGTAATTTGAAATACGTTAATTAATGGTTTTTGTGAATTTGTGATATGATTGTAGTTTTTGGATGGATTATAGTTTGTGGATGGATTGTAGTTTGTGGATGATTATTGTTTTGAATTAATTATTGTAGTTTTGGGTTTTTGGTTATTGATGATTGTGTGCTTTTTGGTTTTTGGTTATTGATGATTCTGTGTTTTTTGGTTTTTGGTTTTTGGTTATTGATGATTGTGGTTTTAAATAGGTAAAAATTTGTAAAAAAAAAACTATTAGGGTTTAATAACGGTTAAATAATTTCAAAAACCGTTACTATAAATCTAACTGTAACGGTTTAACAAATAAAAACCATCACAGAAACAACACAAGAATCTGTAACGGTTTTCGAAAACCGTTACAGATACCACAGTCTTTCAGTAACGGTTTTTAGCCGGCTAAAACCGTTACTGTTGTTCCATTACTATCTATAACGGTTTTCGAAAACCGTTACAGATGCTAGTGTTGTTTCTGTGACGGTTTTAAGACGGCTAGAACCGTTACTGTTATTCTTTGACTATCAGTAACGGTTTCCGAACGCCGTTATTGATACCTGTGAAGTTTCTGTAACGTAACTTTTAGTAACGATTGGTAACGGTTTTATTTTCCGTTACAATTATGTTTCAGTAACGACGTTCGATACTTTCAGTAACGGTTTTTGCCCTTACTAATACCCCTTTTTCTACTAGTGATATTACTGTTTGATTCTAAAAACATAAAATAAAAAACTAGAATTTAGTTTTTTATGAAATGAGTATATACAGTTTTTAAATAATATATATATATATATATATTAAAAATTCAAAATAATATGTATATATATTTAAAAGTTTAATAAATATTATAAATATTTTATTTTATAAATTTAAATGGATAAATTAACTATTTAATAAATTATATTATAAACAAATAATTAATTGTTTAATATGTTATTCAATATATATATTTTATATAGTTATTATTTTAAATAATATCAATTGTTGTTTAGGGGTTCATAACAACCCTAATATATTATAGAGAAATGATACAATAAAAGTGTAGGAAAATCTATTCAAGGGATACACATAATTTTCTTACACTCTTTTCTCATTATTTTTCCCGCTCAGTATCATTTATCTATATGATTTGTGAGTGTCTGGGTTTTTTGAGTTTGAATCACTAAATCAAACATGAAAATTATTATTCAAAGTTTGTTTTTAATAAGTACTAAACAAATTCTTTAACTCAGGAAGTAGTAAGAATAATGATTTATAAAACATAAAAAGTGACGTTAAATTTTAAGTTATAACATCTAAATTTTGAAAAAAAAAAAAAAAAACAAATCGCATATAAATTAAAATAAATAGAAAAAATATATGTTTTCAATTAATATTCCACGGAGAAAATAAATTTGAGGCTCTGATTTTGATGTAAAAATATTTATCATTATAATAGATAAGGAAATTAATTTCAATTGTTTAGTCTCTCATTTCTTAGCAAATATTGAAGTAGATATATATTTCGCCCTTTTTAACTGTTTATATTTGAAATTAGATTAGAGTGAATTAATTTATTTTAATATTAATTCAATTAATATTCTGAAATATATCTTAATTATATATATTACTAAATTTAATAACTTTTTTTTAACCTAACTTCAAACTCTATATATTTTCAAACAGCCTAATTAACTACGTACGTTCATTAATCACTAATTACAGAGATAAATTTGTGCAGTCTAATGACCCTTTTTATTTATTTTGAAATTATCACTAATTGTAAAAGCTGAATTTTATGAAAATCCAAGCACTTGTATATTTGTAATATTTCAGCTTTATGAAAAAACATGTACTTTCCTTATGCATCAACTACGTACACATAAATATGATCCCTTCTTTTATTTGTTGATAAGACAACTAATCTCATCTCGAGTACTTTATTTTTTTTCATTTATCAATTTTGATCTTATTTGATCAATGTGGATTCCTCCTTATCATTTGATAATAAGTAAACAACCAAAAGAGATCCCATGGGCCATGAGCTTCAACATGGATAGCTAATAATAATATATATGACTATTGTAACACAACAATAAGTAACATGTTATTATTCGTTTTATTAAAATGATCATGGTATTTAATAATCAGATCACTTAAAAATTTATTCTCTTTTGGCGGGCTCGGGTCTTGGCTCACCCGGGAAGGTTGGGTCTGTTAGTGAGGGTTGCTCGGGTTTCGGATCTCCCGGAAAGGTTGGGTTTGATAGTAAGAATGACTTGGGTTTTCGCTCTTCCAGTAAAGTTGGGTATGGAAGTGAGGGTGTGGCGGGTTTTGGCTCTCCCGAGTAGGCTGGGTAGGGTAGTGAGGGTGACTTGGATTTTGGTAGTCCCGGGCTAATTGAAATTTTCAACGAGGGAAGACCGAGTTTTGATGGTTCCGAAAATGTTGGGACTGGTAGGGAGGGATACTCGGGATTTGGTAGTTCTGGGATGATTGGAGCTGGTAGAGAGCGGGATCCGGACGTTGTTAATCCGGGGCCGATTAGGACGGGCAATAAGGGAGGATAAGGGTTTGGTAGTCCGGGTAAGTTTGGATTTGGCAGAGATGGTGTCACGGGTAGTGGTAAGTCTCGGCGGACTGGGACTGGATTTGAAAAGGGAGGAGCGTAAGGGTTTTGTAATCCTGGATAGGTTGGATTTGGCATAGATGGTGTCATGGGTTGTGGCAAGTCTCGGCCGATTGGGACTGGAAATGAGGGATCGGGATATGTCATTCCCGGAAAAGTTGGGGGTGGTAGGTAGGGTTGATGGGGCTGTCCTCGGATTGTTGGATCTGGAAATTGTGGAGAATAAGGATCCGGATGGAATGAACTTGGTGGTGAGAATGGGTCGTTGGGTCGCCGTCTTCCAATAAAGGGTGAGAGTGGTGGAAGTGGTGGCAAGCGAAACCGTGGGGGAGTATGAGGTTCCGGATAGATTTGACTTGGTGGCGAGAATGAGTTGCTGGGTTTTCGTATTCCACCAATGGATGGGAGTGGTGGGAATCGAAACCGTGGGGGAGTATAAGGATCCGGATAGATTGATCTTGGTGGTGAGAGTGGCTTTTTGGGTTTTCGTTTTCGACGAAAGGGTGAGAGTGGTGGGAAATGAAACCGTGGGGGAGTATAAGGATCCGGATAGATTGAACTTGGTGGTGAGAATGGTTTTTTGGGTTTTCGTTTTCTACCCAAGGGTGAAAATGGTGGGAAGTGAAACGGTGGAAAGCGACGCTTTTTCTTTTTCATTTTCAGTACCGAGTAGGTTGGAATTGGTAGGGAGGGAAGCTCCTGGGAAATTGGAACATGCAGAGACTCGGGGTTGGGTTTTAGTAGTCCAGAAAAGGTTGGAATAGACAATGAGGATGTCTCGGGTTTTAGCCGGATGGGAACGGTTGAAATTGGCAATGAAAATGTTGTTGGTTTTGATTGACTTGGAACTATAGGGCCCGGCAACTGCAATAATGGTTGAGTATCACCCAGTTGTATCAATGTGATGACAAAAATAAACATAAAAATTTGGGAAAATGATGGGAACATTCTTAGAAAGATTTTGTTTATATAATTTATGATATGTTTATTTATAAGGAGCTTAGTGTATTGTTTATATAGGTAATAAGTGTACTAGATATGAAAAAAGAATTATAGTTTATATATATATAAAATGATACTTAATTTCAAAATATTCAGATTGCAAGTCGAGACATGTGATTAATTTGGATATATATATGTGAGAGTAAATGGATACTTGAGTCGGATTGTGAATTGACCCGCCATAAACTTAAAACGGTTAAAAATAAAATTAAAAATGTTATAGATATGTTTCGAATTTGTAACCTGACAAAACAAGTAAACCCTTTAACTAATAAGTAATATTAAACTTTAATAGATCATTTATATAATTATTCAAAATCTAACTTACAATATATATATATATACTTTGTACATAAAATTATAAAATTATTTCAACAATCTTAAGTGATCTAGCGATTAAAATATTAACATTTCATATTAAAGATCAGAGTTCAAATCCCTCTAAAAAAAATAATTATTATATATGAGTGAACAAACATAATGAATGATTATTTTAGAAGGGGTTGCAAATAAATCCCTCTAAAAAAAATAATTATTATATATGAGTGAACAAACATAATGAATGATTATTTTAGAAGGGGTTGCAAATAAATTATTATAACCTAATAAAGTGGTTTAAGCTATACAAGCAGCGTACATAATGATCCAAATATTATGAATTCCATATCTAACTAGAAAACCTAAATTGAATTAGGATTGTTATTGTGGTGGTGCTAACTTCTAAATTAAAACTAATATAAACTACCAATACATTTTATGTTCATAATGAAGCTTGTCTTAATTTTTTTGAAGTTTTATATATTTATTTTTCATTATTATTATTTTATTTATAAAAAAGATTATATAAATCTAAACCTATTATATTATCTGATATATAATCTGATAAAGAAAACTTTTAACCATTTACATAATTTATTCTATAAATTCACTTTAGGATATATTTTTTATACCATATTTTAAACCATTCTTTCATTAACCATCTTATTTAAATTTTCATTTAAAATATTTAATTTAATTTTTGTCTAATATATTTTTAAAAACATTTCTAAAAACTCTTAATTTTCCTATAATTTTTTTTGAGAAATGACTTATCATCATTTAATTAAAATCCAAAAGAGAAAATACATGAGATTTTGAATTAGAGCAAAACAACCGTTTACCCTAATTTTAATGAATCAACAAGATAAAAAAAAAAAAAAAAAGTGAGTCTAACAATGAAATACAAGCATACAACCAAACAACAAACATCTTAGTAATTTTGGTGACTTCTTCAAACTTGATAGATCAATTTAAACATATCTCCAAATATCTGGATTTGTGGGTATTTTCCTCCACGCGTGAATAAGAGCATTACTATCTATGACAATTTATCAATAAATTTGATCCTTATTCTTGAAAACACCATTTCATTTCGTCTACACTTGGTATACAATTGCCCCAAATAACACTTAATGACATTAGCATAAAACACATCATTTGGCCTTTCCAAGCACCAAATCCTTGAAGTGATTCCAATTCTTATGAAAATTCCGCAATCTCATAACATTAGCAAAATTCATCCAAATTGTATTAGAATAACGACAATCTCCAAGAATATGGGCAATCGTCTCTTCTTCATCCGAACATAGAACACAACAAGTACTATGAATAATCATATACTTATTTATTCTATCTCTTGTCATAAATCTTTCACGGAATGCCAGCCAAAGAATAATCTGATAGGAATGATCTTGGAAGACCAAACCAAATGATCTCACTCAATTGCATGCCCCTATCTTGAATAATATTCCAAGTCAAACTAGAATAATATGCCAAGTCAAACTAAAGTTGAATTTATCATTAATCTCAATTTTCCACAAGTGTGAATCTGCACGATTATAAAGACAAATTTGATTCATCACCTCAAGAATTCTAACACCTTCTGGAATTCTCCTCAAAAGTGTATTTCAATCCCCATCAATGATATGACACACCTTAGCCATTTGACAATCTCTTCTAATTCTAAATCTTTCAAACTCAACTTTGGAAAAGATAAGACTACCTTCAAACCATGGATCATGCCAAAAGAGAGTTCCCTTACCATCATCAATCTAAATATCAACCATTTTCCCCGCACTTTATTTTAAATTGAGGATATTTTTCAACGACTAAGCCATATCACCTTTGATCTTGCATGTTCAAATGCTAGCTTTGTTGGGTTTTGCAACAACAAAACTATGGATCTTCTTAGAAATCAAACCTATAACAAATCCGTTTCCAAATCGTCTATGACGAACAACAGATTTACCAAGAAATGAAATAGCACAAAGCAATAAACGACAACACAATATACGTGGTTCGGTCAAAATCGACCTACGTCCACGGGAGGGATAAGTTTCACTAAATCAAACAGATGTCAATAGTAGAAACTTACATGCCCTGCTCTCAAATGAAAGAAGTGATTACACTAGGAATGGTTGGAATCCTCCACAATCAAAAGCTCCCCCAACCTCTCACTCTAGATCAGCCAAAGAACAAGAAGAAGTAGAAAACCCTAGATCTGTTCACTTTCTCTCAACCTTACTCAGTTATGAGAAAAATACCCAAAAAAAGTATTTATACTCTAACCCGTTTTCATAAAAGAAAACTCTGACCCGTTTACCCGGAATTTTTAACCCGCCCGCAATGGCAAGGAACACCTCAACAATTCTCCTCCTTCCGAGCCATGGGAGAATGTTGCTATAAACATTCATCATCGTGACGCTCCTGCCAAAACCATTCCGGCTTTGGCATAACATATCTCATGCTTACCTCTTGGCAAGCTCTTTGTCATCATATCTAACCCGTTCTCATATGTATGCACTTTCTCTAAGTATAACTCCTTCTTCTCGAGCACTTCACGGATCCAATGGTACCTTCTTTGGATGTGTTTTGAACGTGAATGAAAACTTGGATTCTTGCTCACATGTATAGAACTTTGTGAGTCACTAAACACCATAAACTTGTCTTGTGTAATGCCTATTTCTTTCAACAAGTCTTTCATCCATCTCATTTCCTTACAACATTCAGTAATGGCAATATATTCAGCTTCTGTAGTAGACAAAGCAACACATTTCTGTAGACGAGACTGACATGATACAACTCCTCCTCCAAAGGTAAACAAATACCCTGAAGTTGATCTCATTGTGTCAATATCACCATTCATATCTGAATCAGAAAACTTTTCAACATGTGGCTTTCTAGTACCATCACACAAAGCGTATTTGGAGGTCCCTCAAAGATATCTCATTAGCCACTTAACCGCTTCCCAGTGTGTCTTACCAGGATTTAAAAGGAAACGACTAACTACTCCAACTGCATGAGCTATATCTGGTCTTGTACAAACCATTGCATACATCAGACTGCCTATTGCTGAAGCATATGGAACACTGCACATTTCTTGTCTTTCCTCTTCATCCTTGGGAGACATTGTCTTGTTTATTTTCAAGTGAGTAGCCAATGGACAAGCAACTGGCTTTGCCTTGTCTATACATAATCATTTTAGAATCTTCTCAATATATCTCTCTTGAGACAGCCATAGCTTTTTCTTCACCTGACCACAAATGACCTGCATTCCAAGAATTTGTCATTCTTAACCCAAATCTTTCATCTCAAAAGACTTAGCTAAATCTTTTTTCAACTTTGCAATCTTGAGCTTGTCTTTCCCAACAATCAGCATGTCATCAATATATAGGAGAAGTATAATAAAATCATTAGAAGCAAACTTTTGCACAAAGACACAGTGATTTGTTGACGTCTACATGTACCCATGGATGGTCATGAACGACTCAAACTTAAGATACCACTGCCTTGGTGCTTGCTTCAAACCGTACAGACTTTTGACAAGTTTGCACACCTTGTTTTCCTCACCTTTCTTATTATAACCTTCAGGTTGCTCCATATAAACATCTTCATCCAAATCACCATGGAGAAATGCAGTCTTGACATCAAGCTGTTCAACCTCAAGATCCATACAAGCAGCTAGACTTAATACCACCCGGATAGAAGTCATCTTCACTACTGGTGAGAAAATCTCATCATAATCGATTCCATGCCTTTGGACAAAACCTTTGACAACCAGCCTAGTCTTGTATATTGTCTTGCTATCATCACCTTCTTGAATGATCTTATACACCCATTTATTTTGTAATATTTTTATGTTCTCTTATCTTTCAACTAGATCATATGTGCCATTTTTTAGCAATGACTTCATCTCTTCATCCATGGCAGCTAGCCATTCATTCTTATGAGCATCTTCAAGAGCCTCCTTATAGCACATAGGCTCCCCACAATTAGTTAGAAGGACATACTCTATAGTAGGGTACTTAGAACTTGATCTTTTCTCCCTAGTAGACCTCATAAGTACCTCTATTTATTGATTCTGTTGATTTCCATCTTCTTGTTGAACTTAAAAATCAACCTCAACATTATCACCAAGATCAGTTTCAGTATTAGTATCATTTCTATGGCCTACAGCTTGACCCTGAGGAACATCATCATCACTATCTAAGTATGAAGCTACATGTGGCCTTGTCTCCTTAACATCATGAGACAGCTTAAGACCAGAAAGGTCACATATTATGCATCAAGATTTTCACCATCTTCAAAATTCTCAATAGTCTGATCTTCAATAAATACCACATCTCGGCTTCTCAAAACCTTCTTGTCAACTGGGTCATAACACATGTATCCCCATTTTTTATCTCCATAACCCAAAATATGCATTTCCTAGTTTTTGCATCTAGCTTATACCTCTCATCTTTTGGAACATGCACAAAAGCTCTTCAACCAAAAACACGTAAATAGTCAAAATTAATATCTTTACTTGACCAGACACTTTCTGCACACTTATTATTCAATAGCTTGGAGGGAGAACAATTAATCATATACACTGTAGTTCTTAAGGCTTCATCCCAGAAATGCTTAGCAAACTTGGCATGGGAGAGCATACTCCTCATCCGTTCCAGCATTATTCTATTCATCCTCTCTACCACACCATTTTCTTGTGGAGTCTTGGGAATAATCTGTTTATGTTTAATACTCTGCTCTTTGCAATAATCATCAAATGAGCCTATGTAATCTCCCCCGTTATCTGACCGCACCCTCATCAGTTTTCTTCTGTCTCTCTTTCAACCAGCTTATGAAAGACCTCAAACTTTGCTGCAACCTCATCCTCGGATTTTATATTAAAGGCCCAAACCTTCCTAGATGTATTGTCTATGAAGGTTACAAAATAAGGAGCACCACCTATGGATTTAATCTTCATCGGACCACAAACATCTGTATGGATCAGTTCAATGACATTCTTTTTCAGTTCCACTTTTGACTTACTGAAGGAGACTCTGTTTTGCTTACCTTTTAAACAATGCTCCCAATTTTCAAGATGAGCATCCTTGAGATTCAGCAACTCATTCCTCTTGATCAAAACATTCAGCCCCTTTTCACTGATGTCACCTAGACTGTGCCACAAATCAGAGGATGACTCTATCGCGACAGAATATGCTACATCATAGACAATTTTCAAATTTGTCTTATATAAGGAACAACATTTCTTACCTCGTGCAACAACCAATGAACCATTGCTTAACTTTCATGCTCCACCATTGAAAACATTATGGTAGCCTCTATCATCAAGCATACCTGCTGAAATCAAATTCATTGTTAAATCAGGAACATGTCTTACATCTCTCAATGTTAGGAAACAACCCATGTTTGTCTCGATTCTAACATCACCAAGACCAACTATCTTGGATACACCACTGTTACCCATGCGAACCTCACCATAATCACTAGCTTTGTAGAACTGGAAGTAACCTTTGTGTGGAGTAATATGGAATGAGGCACTTGTGTCAACAATCCATGCTGTTTCATTTGAAGATGTGCTAAGACAAAAATCTTGACAGTTAGAAGCATATGTCCGTTCACCATCTGAAGCATAAGAAGATGTATTTGCACTCTGTTCTTTCTTTTCTTTGGGCTTCACCATACCCTTCGCTTGATCATTTTTAAATTTCCAGCACTTGTTTTTCCAGTGACCCATTTTGCCACAGTAATGGCAAGCACTATCCTTCTTTGGAGCTCTAGACTTGCTTCTAGACTTTCTCTGCTCGAACCACTTCTATTATCCTTTGATCTTCCTCTATTAATCACCAACATATCAGACTTAGAGGGTTTATCCCCATTTTGATTCTCCTCATCAAGTAAGGAACTGGTGACAAATGCCATGTTGACTTTACCATTTAGTGCTGAGTTATTGAGAGTGATAATAAGTGTCTTCCAACTTGTAGGCAAAGATCCAAGGACTAAAAGTGTCTGCACCTCATCATCAAAGTTTATCTTCATACTACTCAGTTAATTCAAAATATTTTGAAATTCATCAAGTGCTCAACAATTGATTTATTATCAATATACGTCAGATTCACCGGCCTTCGTACCAGTGTTGCTTTATTCCCTACTGACCTCCCAACGTAGAGAGCTTCAAGTTTTCTCCACACAACATATGCTGTAGTCTCATTCTCAACATGGTGCATAACATTTATACCAACCAAGGAACGAATAAAGCTGCAAGCCTTTCTATCTGTCTTTTTCCAATCAGCCTCTTTTGTAGTCTCAAGTCTAACACCCTCATTTTCAGTTGCTTCATTCAAATCATCTGAAATTAACAGATCACTAATCATCAGCTTCCATTACCTATAGTTTGTACCATTCAGACTCACAATATTAGGTTTAGATTTCCCCATTATTATTGCCTTAACAACTGACAAACCCCCCAGCAAAGAAACTAGTTGATCTCCTCTTTGAATTTCGTCAAGTAACTAGTAGAGCACTCTGCTCCAATGTTAAAACAGATAACTAATCAATACTGCTCTGATACCACTGTTGGGTTTTGCAACAACAAAACTATGGATCTTCTTAGAAATCAAACTTGTAACAAATTACTTTCCAAATCGTCTATGACGAACAACAGATTTACCAAGAACTGAAATAGCACAAAGCAATAAACGACAACACAATATACGTGGTTCGGTCAAAATTGACCTACGTCCACGGGAGGGATAAGTTTCACTAAATCAAACAAATGTCAATAGTAGAAACTTACATGCCCTACTCTCAAATGAAAGAAGTGATTACACTAAGATTGATTGGAATCCTCCACAATCAAAAGCTCCCCAAACCTCTCACAATGGATCAGCCAAAGAACAAGAAGAAATAGAAAACCCTAGATCTGTTCACTCTCTATCAACCTTACTTAGTTATGAGAAAAATACCCAAAAAAAGTAGTTATACTCTAACCCGTTTTCATATAAGAAAACCCGGGCCTGTTTACCCAGAATTTAAAACCCGGTCGCAATGGCAAAGAACACCTCAATAAGCTTCGATTCTCATAAATCTTGAGTGCACCAATCTTACTCAAAGGGAGTCATGTTTCATAGAGATAACCCATATGTGACGATACATGAATGATCTATTCCATTCAATACAGTTTTTAATACCAAGTTCACATTCCTCCTTTGGTTTACAAACATCATTCCACTTGAACTTCTTTCCACGATGTCCTTGATTACCTCAAATGAAATGTCTCACAAGTTGATCCATTCATTACTTTCTTCATGAGAACAGTCTACTGAGCCTAGTAACCAATAATTCCCATGATCAACCTTTTAATAAGCTCAATTTGACCCATGTATGATAATCTCTTTGTAGCATAGCCATCGATAGAATTTTTTACTTTCTCAATGAGGTGCATGCAATGTGAAACTTAAAGCTGTTTAGACAAAAGAGGAATTCCAAGATACCAAATCAAAAGTGAGCCCTCTTTGATGCGCATAACATTGAATATACCCGCCTTCACCTCCTCCTTGAAACCACCATTAAAAGAAAAAGTTTATCCTCGCTAACAAATAGACTTGTAACACTAGAAAAATGAGTTAATACTTCTTTAATAGTATTTGTGGAGTCCACATCTGCATGAGTCTAAATGAAAATATTGTCTACAAAATAAATATGACTAATGTTCTCCTCCCTGTAAAAATGATGGTGGATGTATAAGCGATTCCTCAATAGTTTTTTAAAAATACTACAAGGATCTCTATGATAATGATACAAATGAATGAAGAGAGGGTCCTCTTGTTTCGCCCAATTTTCCCCTTTAAAGAATTTTCAGTGTATGTCATTTACATAGACAATGAAATGGGGAGTCATAACACACTACATAACCCACTCAACAAAATACTAGGAAATCTAAAAACTATTAAGAAATCGTGGATGGTATCTCATGTAATAGAGTCAAAACCTTTCATAATATCAATCTTTAAAGAAACTCGAGGTAAAATATGTTGGGTCAAATTATTTTGACTAAGTGTTGAAATAGTTTGACTATTGGGATTTTGATGATGAAATGATAAATGAATGATTTATGCATTTTGATGCTGGTGTATTGAAATCAGATTTCATAAGACTTGGTTCTAATGAGGTTTATTAGACCGATTTTGTATTAGAGGCATGAAATTAAACGTGCAGTCTAACTCGTGAAGTTAGACGTGCCGTCTAATGAATTCGGAATTAGACGTGCAGTCTAATGAATTCGGAATTAGACGTACAGTCTAACTCGTGGAGTTAGACGTGCAGTCTAATGAATTCGGAATTAGACATGCAGTCTAACTCGTGGAGTTAGAAGTGTAGTCTAATGAATTCGGAATTAGACGTGCAGTCTAACTCATGGAGTTACACGTGTAGTCTAATGAATTCGGAATTAGACGTGCAATCTAACTCGTGGAGTTAGACGCGCAGTCTAATGAATTCGTAATTAGACGTGTAATCTAACTAGTGCAGTTAGACGTGCAATCTAATAGAACCGTAATTAGACATGCAGTCTAACTCGTGGAGTTAGACGTGCAGTCTAATAGAAAGAGAAAGTTAGACATGGAGTCTAACTCCTTCAGACAAGTCTGAAGTTGAACCGTAATTAGACGTGTAGTCTAACTCATGGAGTTAGATGTGCATCTAATAAAAAGAGAAAGTTAGACGTGTGGAATTTTGCAAAAACCCCAATCTGCGTATAAGTTGATGCGTTCTACATGGCTGTCGTGTGGATTTGTATTTGGTGAACCAAGACCTTCTCCAAAACCTGTCGAGGTTGCTGGAAAAGGTAAGAATATTGCAACTACTGTTAATGAAGATGTTTTAGAGGCAACATGTATTGTTGACCTCGTGTTGGATCAAGTCAAAGCTAATGCCGTTGAAAAGATGGAAATTTATGAATCCTGGATCCAGGAAAGACTGTCTTTCAAGTATGATGAAGTCTTAACGAATTCAGAAATAATTTGTGAATGGCAGAAGCGTGTAGCCAATGAGAAGAAGGTTCTCAAGTGGGCTAAAACTTTAGATGTGCCTGAAGCTCTGAAGAGAAAGGACCTTGTTAAAGCTTGTTTGAGAGGAAGAGCTTTATTCCCCATTCTTGAAGACAGAAAGACAAATTTTAACCCCATTGAGAAAGGTTCTGAAGTAGAAGCGAAAGTTTTGAAAAGATTAGACGACATCACGGCTGATTTCATCTCAGTTGTTACCCGATACATTCATGGCGTTAACTGCTCTGGAGAAAATCTATTTGATGATGATGAATCTATGGATATTCTTGATGATCTCGTTGATACAGATGAGGAAGATGCTGCTCTTCTGGTAGAATTTGGAAGTCTTTCGGCTGAAGAAAGACGTCTATTGGCTCAACCCGTTCAAGAAAATCCATCCCAAGAAGAAGAAGTAATTATTTAAGAGCCTGAACAAGCTCTTATGAATCAAGAAGAAGATATTATTGAGGAGTTTGATCAAGCTCCTAATGATGAAGAAGCTGTGATATCCCATGTTGTAAGAACAGAGGAAGCCCAAGAGAAGGAGGCTGAAGAACTCATCCAGAACTTATCAGATTTGAGGGGGAACCGTCCAATAACAAAGATGCTGAAGAAGAGAGTTCCTCATCTGAGGGGAGACATAATCAAAATGCTAGATTTCTCAGGCCTCTTCCATTCCCTGAGATTAATGTGACTAATGTTCATGAAAATATCAACAATCCTCTTCACAGCAGGGGAAATTTGTATGAAAGATTTCAGAGAGCTGAAAGGGAATTGGAAGAAGAAGAGTGGAATAAGTCTAGTAATGAATCTGACAAGAATCAACCCGAGCAATTCCTGCAGATTCACACCCATTTTGACCCTATTCAGAGTATGGCAGCAGAATCTCAAGAAAATTCATCTAATGAAGAATCCTCTACTGATGGTACCAAGCTTGTAAAGAATATGACGTTTGTGCTCTCTTCTCTTCAGAAGAACATGGTATTTATGGGATCAAATATGATAAAGATTCTGAATACCCAGAAAGAAGAAAGAAAGGAATTGGCTGATTTTGTCAATGTTCTTAAAGAATTGGACAACACTCTGAAGAAGAATACGTATGAGACTCATCTCTCAAATTCAAATTTCTCCAAATTTGAAAAGAAGCTCTTCAGTCGTCAATCTAAAATGATGAACATTGAAAGGCACCTCAATGATGATCATCATCGAGAAACTATGGAGGAACTTAATTTGGTGAAAAATCATATGGTAGAAGTTCAAGGATGCATGAGAAGAATCAATGATGAAAGACTGAAGTTTGCTGACTCTATTGCAAGAAAATTTCAAGCAAAAGAGAATGCAAAAGCTGATGCTGAAAAAGATCAACCTCGTATCACTCAAGGTGAACCCAGTAGAAAAGGTGACGGTGTGTTAACCAACACTAGATCTAAGCGAGCGCCGATCATCGATGATAATCCAAGGCCAACCAAAAGAGGCGGAGGCAGAAGCGGTGGTGATCGTGGAGGCCGAAGCAATGGTGGTGGTCGTGGTAGGTAATCTGGTATTGATCAAAGAGGTCGTGCCAGTGGCGGTGATCGTGATGGGAGATCTAGTGGAAGCGGTCGTGGTGGTCGCATTCTTCCTCCTTTTCAATATCTATTAACCGGTCAAGATATGTCTGATAAAGGGATGAGCCCAACCGATCCTCGAGTGAAAAGGGAAGAATGTTAATCTCTTTTCTCCTACCTTGTTAAGTTTCTTAAACTATGTTTCTTTGACTATGTTTCTGAATACTGGTTTTGAAAATTGGTGATGCATGTTGTAAGTGAACAGAATTTTATTTATATGATGAATGCGTGTCTTATTATATATATGCAGGTTTTCAATTTCATCATCAAAAAGGGAGAAATTGTTGGGTCAAATTATTTTGACTAAGTGTTGAAATAGTTTGACTATTGGGATTTTGATAATGAAATGATAAATGAATGATTTATGCATTTTGATGCAGGTGTATTGAAATCAGATTTCATAAGACTTGGTTCTAATGAGGTTCATTAGACCGATTTGGTATTAGATGCATGGAATTAGACGTGCAATCTAATGAATTCGGAATTAGACGTGTAGTCTAACTCGTGGAGTTAGATGTGCGGTCTAATGAATTCGGAATTAGATGTGCAGTCTAACTCGTGGAGTTAGACGTGCAGTCTAATGAATTCGGAATTATACGTGCAGTCTAACTCGTGGAGTTAGATGTGCAGTCTAATGAATTCTGAATTAGACGTGCAGTCTAACTCGTGGGGTTAGACGTACAGTCTAATGAATTCGGAAATAGACATGCAGTCTAACTCGTGGAGTTAGACGTGCAGTCTAATGAATTCATAATTAGACGTGTAGTCTAACTCGTGGAGTTAAACGTGCAGTCTAATAGAAAGAGAAAGTTAGACGTGGAGTCTAACTCCTTCAGACAAGTCTGAAGTAGAGCCGTAATTAGACGTGTAGTCTAACTCGTGGAGTTAGACGTGCAGTCTAATAGAAAGAGAAAGTTAGACGTGGAGTCTAACTCCTTCAGACAAGTCTGAAGTATAACCGGAATTAGACATGCAGTCTAACTCGTGGAGTTAGACGTGCAGTCTAATGGTTTGTGAAAGTTAGACGTGTATTCTAACTCCTTCAGATTAGTCTGAAGTGATTGTAATTAGACGTAAGTCTAATCCCATTAGACTAGGTGGTCTAATGGATTATGCTCTTAGACGGGGACATTTTATTTCATTAGACGAGGTCGTCTAACTGAAATACGTCTAATGCCATGCTTAAGCAGTTTTCTTGAAGCTAGAACCCGCCTACCCACGTGCTATATCTGTACACTACTCTTGCTCCACTTTCTAGTTAAGATCAGTACAACAGATAGACGCAACCAACCAACAAATACCACGAAAGAGAATATCCTTCACACTACTTGTTTTGCAGGTACATCCATGAAGAATATTCGGCGCACTACCTCTTGGAGTACGGCCACGATCCTTATGCTTAGATCCTGTTGTGTACTATAGAGGCTTTCCAATGGAAGAGTGCCACGTATCATTCTGAAGATTCGACCGTTAGTCTCTGCCCAATATTTATCAAATTTCAAGGACAACGGACGAACTACCATTCGATCAACCAAGAAATTATATCTGTTGAGTAATCAATCCTTTGAATATTCAAATCGTGAGCTGCTTTCCTGATTGTACTGTGTGTAAATCAAGAGATAGTTAGAATCAAAAGCATCCTTTATTTGAGTGATATTCTTCATCTTGTGAATTGAACAGAGTGTGTTCTGTTCAATAGTGAGCTAAGTGTGCAAACTGTATTTTGATTCAAATCATATAATAGTGAATCCTTCCGGTGGTTGGAAGAAGGGGTGACGTAGGAGAGTTTGCTCCGAACATCCATAAACAAACTGCTGTGTATTTTCATTTCTGTCATCTTCACATTCTTCATCTTGAGCTTCAAACCTAAGTAAACAATTCCGCATTGATTCTATTTCAAGGGTTTACAAGGGTTTGCGTAGAATAGAAAACGAATTAAATCCCTAACAAGATTTATTTCAAACCGTTTTTCATATGCCTTCATCAATCGCCAGACCCTGTCTCTATTGATAAAGCCGATCCTATCAAAATATTCTTGTTACTGTATCTCTTGAGAATGATCTACATAAGAAGAATATTATGTGATATAGATCGACCGGGAATGAAAGTAGGATACACATGACTCACTAGACTAGATATGACATTTTTAAAACGTTTGAAAATGATTTTATAGATAGCATTGCAACCATAAATGAGACAAAATTTATGAGTTCTTTTAGGAACGAAACTTTTAGGAACCAAATTCAAGATTGTGACATTCTACTACTTGAGCATTCTCTTATTATGAAAAAATTGCAACACCTCTTCATTACTATCATTCTCAATAATTGACCCAATAATTGACCCATTCTCTTTGAATAACGTTGCATTGAATCCATTCGGACACGAACTCTTATCCATGTTCATACTAAAGACAGTCTGTTTAACCTCCTCATTGCTGATAACCTTAAGTAGCTTCCTATGGTCATTCATCAAAACCCTTTTCTCAAATATCTGATAGAGGAAATTTAGATGACTACTCGAAAATTGTATGATACATTGCTCATTGATCAATCCTCTATCTACGGCTTCTTCTAATTTGTTCATTACCTCTCGAGGTTGATCAAGTAAAGAAATTCCTAGAATTAGTTGGCTCTATTCACCAAATATGTCTAAGTCATTAAAATCAATCATCCCCTACATGAACTCAACATCGTTCATTGTCGAACATTATTACATTCAAATCGCTGAGGACAGCCCATAATTCACCATTAATAACAATTTCAACAAATTCCCAAACTGTTTATTATCACACTAAGAGTTACTCCCCGTACACAACACCAACCTTGAATTCAATTAGTGTCATCTTGCAATTAACATTCACCATGATGACTGACCGCAAGAAAAAAACTATATTAACATCAGCCATTCACCATGATGATCAGGTAAGAAAAAAAATCAGCCATATTAGAATCCCACCCAACCAAAATCTTACCAGTCCTGTCATTAGAATTGTTTGTTATTTTCTTTATTACATTTATTATTTTTTAAAACCTTTTATATCAATTTTTGTAAAATTTAATTATCAGGACTTGTTTGATTTATATTTTCGCTCATTCAATTTTTTTCTTTATTACATCTTATACGTAAGCATTGTTTTCGGTTGATTGCTGGCATTATCGTACAAACAAAATACATAATTAATAATTAGTCATAATTTTAGTTAATATACACTAAGAGATAAATATGAACAAAAAAAATGTTTATAATTATTATACATAAACATCAATTTCACTAAGTTTCAATTGTTCGATCTCTTAGCAAATATTTAAAAGTACATATGTATCTGTTAGGAGTTTTAATTATGGCCGAGCCTTTCAAGTTCTTTAATTCAAGAAACGTGTTCTTAATGATCGGGACCGATGATGGAATTCAACACTCTAGCGCAACGGACATAGAATTAGAGGAGAATTCGAGGTTAAGGAGAGAAGAGCCGAAGGGGAGGAGAGAAATACCACTAGATCACACCTAGCGGTCCAAGAAGGGGGAGGAGGGCCGAGAGATAACTTAAACACCAAGTTCCAAAATATTCAATTCATAGCCCCAAAAAGTGGGGTGGGCATCACCATTTAAAGAGGCTGGTTTACCCAAGAGTATTCGGTTACAACAAACTTTCAAAATAACAGAATTCGGTTTCAAAAGAAATAAGAGAGAAAGTAAACAAAACAGAATTAGTCCATAAAACATAAACTGGCCCATATGCACACTTGGGCCGAGAGACGGATGCATAAAATATTTTAGGACCGAGGTTTTTGATGAGCAGCCCGTAACATAATCCCCCCCTTCGAAGTTCGTCGCCCTCGACGAAAAGAACGCGGACTGGTCAGCCTCTAATATGCATCTTCAACTTCAAAACTATTGCTTCGGTCGGGCTTCGGCACATTCAGCAAAGGTCGCAGCATAAGACCGTATTTTCACAAAAAACTTTCGGCAGAATCGCTTCAGTAGTGGAACTGGCCAGGTCCTTGCGGTCCTTTGCGCTGCCGGGTCGCTTGCCACTCCGCCCCTTTCTGGAATTTCTGTGCACCCAAGGTCGAGTTTTTCAGTGTTTAGAGCTGGCCTTGGTTGCTGCAATGTCCCCAGCGCCTGGTGCAAAAATAATTTCTTCCAACTTCGATTAAACTCCATACTTGTCTCAAAAATCCAGGCCAAGTCTTTTTCCCGAACCAGCATAATAGCAGCATCAAATGAACCATAGCTTCTAATTAGATCATTATGAATATCTTCCAAGGTCATTGCAGCAAGTGAAACAGTTTGGCCTTTGGGCTTACTCTTTACTTGCATTTTGGCAGCAACAATATATTCATCTAGGGTCTTTTCCAGCTGGTTTCCATGCATCAAATTGGCCTGCGACCGAGGAATCCCTTTAAGGACCGTGGTTCTGTCTTGCTTATCATAGGATAGGGTCAGCTTTTCAAAGTCCCAAGAAGACGGGCCTAGAGTAATCAACCATTCAATTCCCAACACAATATCATAACCGTCCATGGAAATTACCTTCATTTCTGTTTGGTATTCATTGCCTTCCATCGACCACTTCAAGTCCTTGCAAACACTAGAACATAAAACATTAGATCCATCAACCACTCTAACCGATTGTACCTGGGTTGCTATGCTTTTGTGGTCTATTTTCTCCAAAATCCTGCTATTGATAAAATTGTGGGTGCTGCCTGTATCGATCAAGATCACCACCGGCAGGTTCCCAACTTTGCCAAGAATTTGGAGCGTTTGGAAGGCTTTAGACCCCCGGTCAGGGCATGTAAGGATATGGCTGGTTCATCCCTTGAGACGAGCAATGAAGGTAAATCATCCAAAACAGGTTCTTGGTCAGGTTCTTGATCTTCTTGATTGGTCGAAACCATGAATAACTTTGATTTACACCTATGGTTTGGTTGCCATTTTTCATTGCAAGAATAACATAGACCCTTCTTTCGCTTTTTATCCATTGAGGCTGAGTCTAATTGCTTAGCATGGCCCTGGTTTGTATTTGAAGAGGACCCATATGATGAATTCTTGAAGTCAGTATTGGTGCTCGGCCCGGCTGTGTTGATATTGGATGGCGTGGGCAGCAATGATGCTTCAGCGCTGTACAAGTTACCACTGCTCATTAAGGACCGATATGTTGCTTCTTGGACTTTAGCCATGGCCATTGCTTCGTTTAAAGAATCTGGAAATCGCAACCTGATGCAGTTCGCAATCTCTTCCCTTAGACCGGACAAATAACAATCAATGACGTAGTCCCTTAGCATATGTAATAACTTTTGAGAGATCGACATGTACCAGAGGTTATATTCTTGAACCGACCCAACCTGTTTTAAATTCATTAGATGTCTCATTGGTGTATCATGTATAGATGGCCCGAATTGAGTCATAAGGTCTCTTTTGAACACATCCCAAGATAAGGCTTCCATATGATTTCGGTTTTGAAGATATGACCCGTACCACATTCTTGCTTCGCCAGAAAAATGAATGGGGGCAATTTCTAATTTAGTGGCATCCTTAGTTTTGTCCACCCTGAAAAATTGCTCGGCAGATATTAGCCAGCCCTCGACATCGGACTCATCAAACCGAGGAAAATCGACCTTGGTTAGCCGAGTAGGAGGAGCATAGTGTTGATCGCGGTTTGGCCAGGGTGCGGGGGCCTAAATGGTGAAGGACCGTGGCAAGAATTATCATCATAGGGTCTGTGGCGGGGTTCTTGCACGTTTCCAGATGCTCCGCTCTCAAGGGCCGCCATTCTTTCTTCAGCCACATCAAATCTACGGTCTAAGGCAGCTTGCATTGCTGCTGTTTGCTGGGACTAGTTTTCAATCAGGGCCTTGAGCGCATCCATTTCCGATTGCTGGCGAGTTTCTACCATGTTGAGAATCGGCCAGCTCTGATACCAAGATGTTAGGAGTTTTAATTATGGCTGAGCCTTTCAAGTTCTTTAATTCAAGAAACGGGTTCTTGATGATCGGGACCGATGATGGAATTCAACACTCTAGCGCAGCGGACATAGAATTAGAGGAGAATTCGAGATTAGGGAGAGAAGAGCCGAAGGGGAGGAGAGAAATACCACTAGATCACACCTAGCGGTCCAAGAAGGGGGAGGAGGGCCGAGAGATAACTTAAACACCAAGTTCCAAAATATTCAATTCATAGCCCCAAAAAGTGGGGTGGGCATCACCATTTAAAGAGGCTGGTTTACCCAAGAGTATTCGGTTACAACAAACTTTCAAAATAACAGAATTCGGTTTCAAAAGAAATAAGAGAGAAAGTAACAAAACAGAATTAGTCCATAAAACATAAACTGGCCCATATGCACACTTGGGCCGAGAGACGGATGCATAAAATATTTTAGGACCGAGGTTTTTGATGAGCAGCCCGTAACAGTATCTAATGAAAGAAAAAAAAAATAGTTCCTTAGAACGTTGCATTTAAAAAAAATTATTATCTTTCCATACTAAAAAAAAGACTTTTACCAACACATAAAACAAGTTTCCGGCGTATATATTTGCCACTAATTATTTTACCGTCATATAAATAGTGTCAGTAAAAGTGGAGTCGGCAAAGGACTATACCGACGCATAAATTTGTGCCGGTATAAATATACGTCGTTAAAGATTTACCGACACATATTTGTGCAGGTAATTGATAAATACGCGTCGGCAAAATATGTCGGCAATCAATTACAAATGTTTTTAGTATTTTAATATTTACTATTTTTTAAAATATATTATAAATAGAGAAATATAATATTTTAAATTAAATTTATAAACTTCAATTATTAAATATTATATTATTCATTACATGTAATTTTAAAAATGAATTAAATAAGTATTTATTAATAAAAAGTTAATTTTAAATATACAAACAATTGACTACCTGTGTATAAACGTGGCAGCCCCTTTATGTACCGTTATCCCTTCCTCGTCTTGATGATCAAAGGCCATATATTCTGGCCAACCCGACAAATTTTTTTTTTTAATTTTGTGCTTCTAAAATTGTAAATAATTTGTTTCTAATTTTTAATATTTTAGAATTAATAATTATAAAATTTATAATTAACAAAATATATATTTAAATTAAATATATTATAACAACAATATCTCATTTATAAAACATTCATAATATATATAAATAATATGAATATAATAATTTTAAGCAAAAAAAATATAAACTTAAAGATGGATAGAAGAAATAAGTTAAGAAAAAAAATATAAACAAATTTTATATTAGTATAGACAAATATAAACAAACAATATTAATATAGAAAATGACAGCCGCACAAATTAATGGTTAGAAAATTATTAGTTTAGAAACTTAGAATAGAAATAAAAAATGACGGCTAAAAAATAGGATAAAAGGGGTGAAATATAATTAATATTTATATATAATATATAATAAGATATAAATGGTTAATATATTATAATACGGAAAAAATAAAAATAAAAAGTTATATATATATATATATATATTATAATATATATTTAATATGAGAAGGCTGCAATGTTATGTGAATTTAATTGTAACATCGTATCAATAATATTGACTCAACAAATTAATCTCAACTTAATGAATTCAATTTGAAGGACAGTTTAGAAAGACTAAAATCAATTTCATATATAAGTTATAAACTAAAATGTCATGGTAAGAAACAAATAATCTCTTGTTGGGTCAATAAAAATGACATCAATTTGATCAGTATTACAAGGATGTAAACAATATTTACAAGAATTATTGGTTTAAGATTACTAATTGAACTGCAAAAAATAATAAAATTAGCTACCTTTAATGGTCACCATCAATAAAAAAAATAAATATCAACACATAAACGATCGACCACCATTGCCTTCTCTTATTTCACTAACATCTCAACTACCCAAACAAACATAGCCAACAAATAAACATACACAATTGTTAGTCTTCCTCGTCTTGGGTTCTAGGTTTCAAACAATGCCAAATAATTGTAAGATTTTCAGACTTATAATGGGATGAACAACTAAAAGAACACAAATAAATAAATCAAATTACTATAACTTGATTTTCATTTATTTGAATATATATATATATATATATAATTGCATTTGCTAGTTGGAGTTTAATATCTATTTGAATATCTTACCATTATTCTTACTAAATATGATGTTATTTAAAAATAATTAAAGGGTGATGATTGTGTCTTAAAATGTATTGTTCTTATTTAGAAGTTAAAATAATTTACCTTAATTTATAAGTTGCTTTTGTTTGAACACAAGACCAGCATTTTTTAGATTATTATTATAATGAAGATTATTAATTTTCTTATGCATCATCAGTACATCCTCATTTGGCTCTCCCTCCTATCGCTCAACAACAACACGAAAATTTAAAAAAATATTATTGCTTCAACAAATAAGAGTTTAACATGTTGGTCTTTTTAACTTCTCAATATTATGTAGTCATTTGTTCCTACAATGGAGAAATGATTCGTGGTATAAAATTTTTTTTATCTCGAACAATATGGATGACTGTATTGACAATAGAGTGTGAAGTAACATGCATTAGTGAATTTCGAATGTATATGAAGTATTGTGTGGTATGGTAAGAGATATTGGAAGTTGGATGCCGACTAGAAACACATCAATAAAGGAGGTTGTAGTAATGTTTATATAAATCTTGGCCCATCACAAAAAATACGGCAAATTCTCAACTTTTAGTTAAGAAGCCAAAATCTATCTCTAAGAATTATCGCGATGACAAAATGATATATTTCCAGTACTTGTGATGACATTATACATTTTCATATTGTAATACATAAAATTAGAGTAAGTAATTAGTTTATGTAATTAATTTTAAAAAATAAATAATTAGCATAAATCTACTTTCAAATTATCAGTAGTTATAAAACTAAATTTTATGTAAATCCAAATTACTTATAAATCATTAATATTCCAACTTTATGACAAAATATGCAGTATATATCTTCTTTACACATAAATATGATGTTCTTTTATTTGTTAATAAAACGACCAATTTTTTTCATAGTTTTTTTTTTTATTTTATTTTATCTTATTTGGATAATTTTTGCCTAATTTGATAATAAGTACACAAACAAAAAGATGCTTCATACATGGTAGCTAATAATAATATAGATATTATTTTTATAACACAATAATAAGGAAATATGTTATTATTCATTTTATTAAAATGATCATGATATTTAATCCATCAACCCTTCAAATTATTATAATTATCTTTTGGCGGAATCGGAATATAAAATTCAACAAATGATACTAATTAGTTTTGAACGATGGGACTTCCGGATTTGGCCTTGTTGGAACAGTTGGGTCTCCAGAAAAGGTTGGGTCTTGAAGTGAGGGTGTGGCGGAATCTCCCGAGTAGGTTGGGTCTGGTAATGAGGGAGACCCGGGATTTGGTAGTCCCGAGCCAATTGGGGATGGAAATAAGGGAGAATTAGGTGTTTGTAGTCCTGAAAATGTTGGATTTGGTAGAGAAGGAGACTCGGGTTGTGGCAAGTCTCCATCGATTGGGACATCGGGATTTGTCATTCCCGGAGAAGTTGGGGCTGGTAGGGAGGGATCGGGGTTTGTCATTCCCGAAAAAGTTGGTGGTGGTAGGGAGGGATCGGGGTTTGTCATTCCCGGAAAAGATGGGTCTGTTAGGAAGGGATCGGGGTTTGTCGTTCCCGGAAAAGATGGGTCTGTTAGGGAGGGATCATCGGGTTGTCCTGGGAATGTTGGATCTAGATCAGATGGGGGAGGTGGTGAGTGTTTTTTATTCCAAAAGTGTGTTTTTGGAGCATGTGGAGATTTGGGGCTGGGGGCATGTCCAAAAAAGGTTGGATTAGACGATGAGGATGTCTCGGATTTTATGGCAAATAGTTCAGGCTTTGATTGGCTTGGAACTTGTCTTGTATCACCAAGTTGTATCAACGTGATAACAAAAAACAACATAGAGATCAGAGAAGATATTGATGTGAACATTTTTAGAAAGATAAATCTATAGGATGTTTATTTGTAAGGAGCATAGTGTATTGTTTATATAGGTAATTAACGAGTGTACTAGCTAGATTCGGGAAAAATAAATTCACATTTTATTTTTATTATCTTAAATCCAAATAAAATAAAATCACAATTTTATGAAAAATATCACATTAATAATTTTAAATATTACTAAAGTTAGAAGTTATTATATTACATAGTATACCTAAATAAATTTTATCATTTCTAGTATTAAGTTAAATTATAATTTATTTTAAATTCTAATTTGAATATATCATATTACTACTATATATATATATATATAATGATGTTTAATTTTTAAAGTGTCCGGATTGTCGGGTCGAGAGCTGTGGTTAATTTGGATACTTGGGTCGGATTGTGGGTTGACCCGTTTTTAAATTTAAAACGGTTAAAAATAAAATTAAAAATGCTAGAGGTATGTTTCGAACTTACAACATAACAAAACAAGTATAACTCTTTAACCAACTAGGCTACAAAGACTTTATATTTTAAATTCAACACCAAATTTGATAAACGCGGAACGTTTTAATATTAATATAAGTTCAACTTTTTAACTAACTAATATATAATAATGTTGAGTAAATGGATACTTGGGTCGGATTATGGGTTGACCCACCCTTAAACTTAAAACGGTTAAAAATAAAATTAAAAATGTTATATGTAATTTTTTTCACGGTTTTTATATTATTACTCGTGCAAATTGTCACGGCCCACTTGTCTTCCTAACCCAAGAGGCTTAATCTTTCATGAAGGCCCAACACAAGGAACCTTTTAGAAGCCTTGTAAGAAAGGATGTCATGCTCTACATTAATGGGTCATTTAATGTAGTGGTTGGTTGGTAAACTATTAAGGTGGTAGTTGGGTAGTAAGTCATCAATGTAGTAGTTGGATAGTACACAATTAATGGGATAGTTGAATGTTATGTAATTAATGCAGTAGGTGGGGATAACCCTATAAATACCTTTGAGGTATTCCTTTGTAAAGTACCAAGTATTCAAGTGAGATAATATTAATATTCTTTGTAAGAGTTTACTCTCTCTCTAGAATTCTTGTGTCAATTCTATTAAACGTTGAGTGTTGCGTCGAGAAAGGCTGACTAGTTACTCGTTCTTGCGAAGATCATAACTAGTGTCGCACGGATCGTCAGTGGAAAGACTAAGCCCGTGACAATTGGTATCAGAGCTGAAATGACGAAGAGATCGGATGAAAGTTCAAAGGTCGTGGATGAAGTAGAGAATCTTCCCCACGGGACCGGAGAAGATGGTAGGATCTCCCGCAAAGTTCAAACGAGAGGATCCAAAGCTACCAAAGAAAGAGAGAGATCAAGGGATGCTATTGTTGACATTATCGCCAGACTGGAGAAAGTAGAACTCACTATGGCGTACGGACAAGATAATGCCGGGGACCTAGAGGAACGCATTGCCGAGCTCGAGAAAGAGAGAGACGAGCTCCGAGAAGGAATGCAAGGTGCCTTGAACGAGGTCTTGTCCAAATGTCAAGAGCAAACTCAGATCATGGAGCAGACCCTACTTGGCGAAATCAGTACCTTGACCGAGAAACTCGAGGTAATGTCATCTAAATTAAAAGCCACTGAAGAGAATGTGGCGTTACTCAAGAAGGCGGTTGCGCAAGAGTGCGGACGTGCGCCTGTAGGAATCCCAAATCCGTCAAGGATAGATGTTCCAAGGCCTAAAGCGTATTTAGGCGAGAGGAATGCGAAGGAGATTGATAACTTCTTATGGGGTCTGGATCAGTACTTCAAAGCTCTCGGCCTGGTAGAAGAGGCGAGAAAGATAGATACTGCCACGACATACTTAGAAGACACCGCAATGTTGTGGTGGAGGCGAAGAAGTAGCGACATAGAAAGTGGTACGTGTTCTATTAACACTTGGACCGAATTCAAGGAAGAACTCAAGAGGCAGTTTTATCCTGAAAATGCTATTCGAGAGGCAAGAGCCAAGTTGCGGCGACTCTCACAAAGGGGGAGTATCAAGGAGTATGTCAAGGAGTTCATCGCTACTCTCCTTGAGATCCCTAACTACTCAGACGACGAAGCCTTGTTTGCTTTCACAGATGGTCTACAAATGTGGGCAAAGCTTGAGTTGGAACGGCGTGGTGTCCAAGATCTAAACACCGCGATCGTTGTTGCTGAATCTCTTGTCGAAATGAGAAGACAAGAGAAACCAAAGTCGACTTATGAGAGGAATGATGAGGGGGAAAATGGTGGAGACCATTTTTACAGCAATGAAGACCCAACTAAGAGGACGAAGCCCAATGGTAGAGGAGATCGGGACGAGAAACGTGGAGAGAGACCCCGGATAAAATGTTTCTTTTGTGAAAGGCCGCATAAAGCAAGAGAGTGCCCTATGAAGAACAAACTATCCGCTTTGATGGAGGAGCAAGAAGGCCTTCACGATGAAGCTCGATTGGGGTCGTTAAATCTTCTCAGTGTCGTTAAAGCAAAGTTTGAAGGGCCAAAGACCGCGAAGAAAGGACGATTATTCGTGGAAACAAAAGTAAAAAGCCATATGGTTAAAGCTTTGTTGGATACGGGAGCCAACAACAACTTTCTAGAGGTAAAAGAGGCGGAAAGACTAGGGATTAGGTACACCAAAGAAAAGGGGTGGCTTAAAGCAATCAACTCGGCACCAAGTGCAACTTATGGAGTTGCTCGTAATGTAAAAGTCAACTTGGGGGAGTGGACTGGCCTTCTGGATTTCTCCATTATTGACATGGACGACTACAAAATGGTTCTTGGAATAGAGTTCCTAGACAAGGTAAATGCATTTATTCTCCCTTCTGCTAATGCTATGTACATTCTAGAGCAAGGAAATACTTGCACAATACATTTAACACGAGAAGGCAAGAGAGAAACTAGGCACCTCTCTGCCATGCAACTCTCAAAAGGTGTAAAGGAGGACTATTCATCATCTTTTGTTACTTTGAAAGAAGATGAGAAAATTGTGGTCCAAGAGAAGACACCTCCGGAAGTTACAACTGTCCTAGAGAAAGTTCAGGATGTAATGCCCGCCGAATTTCCAAAGAAACTCCACCATGAGAGAGAGGTGGACCATAGAGAAGAGTTAGTCAATGGTACTAAACTATCGACGACAATCCTTTATCGCATTGAATCTCCCAAATTGGAGGGATTGAAGAGACAACCGGAGGAGTTGCTCTTCAAGAAAGGGAAGTGCGAAATTGACAAGACCGCCAAGAGAATGAAGAAATGGGAGGACAAGAAGAGAAGACACTTGGAGTTCGGAGGAAACCAAGTGGTAGTAAAACTTCTCCTCCATCAAGAGAGACGATTTTTCAAAGTTCACAAGGGGTCTGTGAGGCGATACGAAGGCCCTTTCTTAAAGAAGAAACGGGTTAGAAAGTTAACATATCGCTCAAAACTTTTGTCGCATTTGGAGACACCATTTAGACTTACAAAGAGGATGCGACGAGGACGTCGCCGGAATGAGTGGGGGAGAATGTCACGGCCCACTTGTCTTCCTAACCCAAGAGGCTTAATCTTTCATGAAGGCCCAACACAAGGAACCTTTTAGAAGCCTTGTAAGAAAGGATGTCATGCTCTACATTAATGGGTCATTTAATGTAGTGGTTGGTTGGTAAACTATTAAGGTGGTAGTTGGGTAGTAAGTCATCAATGTAGTAGTTGGATAGTACACAATTAATGGGGTAGTTGAATGTTATGTAATTAATGCAGTAGGTGGGGATAACCCTATAAATACCTTTGAGGTATTCCTTTGTAAAGTACCAAGTATTCAAGTGAGATAATATTAATATTCTTTGTAAGAGTTTACTCTCTCTCTAGAATTCTTGTGTCAATTCTATTAAACGTCGAGTGTTGCGTCGAGAAAGGCTAACTAGTTACTCGTTCTTGCGAAAATCATAACTAGTGCCGCACGGATCGTCAGTGGAAAGACTGAGCCCGTGACAAAATACACGGGCCAAATGCTAGTTTCATTAAGTTTACTTAAATTATAGTATTGAGATAATATTGAAAGCTAAGTAATACATAAATAATTATAACAAATTATAATAGCACAAATTACAAAAGTCATAGTTAAGTATTTCATTTTTTTAAATACAATGAGATTTTGACTTATATTTTTTAATATTATTTTGCTTCATTATTTATTATTATTATTTTGTTTATAAAGAAAGGTTATATACATCTAAGCATATTTTATTAGATCATATATAATCTGATAAAAAGAAAACTTTTAACTATTTACATAATTCATGCTATAAATTCACTTTAGGATAGATTTTTTATACCATATTATTAACCATTCTTTCATTAATCATCTTATTGACACTGCCAACTAAAAAAATTAATTTAATTTTTAATCTAATATATATTTCAAACATGTCTAATAACTTTTTTTTTTAAATAAGTTTACATTTTTTTTTCTGTAATTATTAGGACTTGTTTTTATTATCTTTATTATCACTAGTAAAAAAGTAACATTTAAAGACGGTTTTTAACGCTGTTATTGCATAATTTACCGCTGTTAAAAGACAATATACGACGGTAAAATTACCGTAGTCAACCGTCTTTAATAGTTCCGCCGTTAAAGAGATTTTGTCAATTAAAAACGATAAATTTACCGCAGATAATAGCATTTAACTGCGGTTTATAAAACTACAGTTAATAATCTATAACTACAGTTTATAAGATCGTAGTTAATAGTCTCTAACTGCGGTTCCTAAAACCGTAGTAAATTGTTTATTTATAAAGGTGGAATTTTCACCACCAATAATAGTTTCTAACTGCGGTTTAAAAATCGCAGTTAATAGTGGCTATAAAGGCGGTACAAAAACCGTAGTTAATAGTTAGTTGGCTATATATAAATACGGTATTTTTACCGCAAGTAATAGTCTTAACTTTTGTTCAAAAACCGCAGTTAATAGTGGTTATAAGTTAATAGTTAATTGCTTATATATATAAAAGCGATATTTTTATCGCAAATAATTGTCTTTAATTACAGTTTAAAATAGTAGTTATAATTGTATTTAATATTCAATTGGCAACAATAAAAATCATTCAAAATAATATTATATAATTAACACTCCATTTTTATATTATAATATTATCTTAAATTATAATTATATCCAAATATAATTAAATCAAAATATAATTATATAGTATTCAAAGTCATACAAAATGTACATTATTATATCAATAAAAATGATCAAATCCTAAAATTTTAAACAACTTCTCTTCATTTTCCCGTACCTATAAATAGGGGTGAGCATAATTTGGGTTTACCCAAACCCAACCCTAACCCAAACCCAAAATATTAATTTGGGTTGGTTAATATGGGTTGGGTTGAATATGGGTTGAGTTGAGTATGGGTTGAGTTTAATTTGGGTTGGGTTAGGGTTACCCAAATTACCCAAATTATATAAATTTAATTTAATTCTCTATTATTAATCCAATATAAACTAATCATTTTCCAACTTTAAGTCGAATACGTTTTTGATATGTTTAACACGTTTTCACACGTTTTTCACACGTTTAACACGTTTTTTACACGTTTAACACGTTTTTCACACGTTTAACACATTTTTCATACGTTTAACACGTTTTTCACACGTTTAACACCTTTAACACATTTTCACACGTTTAATACATTTTAAATATTTTTAACACGTTTTTACACTTATAACACGTTTTCACACGTTTAACACGTTTTCACGTTTTTGGCACGTTTAACACGTTTTTGACATGTTTAACACGTTTTCACACTAATAACACATTTTTCACGTTTTTTTCACGTTTAACACGTTTTTGACATTTTTAATATGTTTATCGCGTTTTTGACAAGTTTAACACATTTTTTACGTTTTGGGCACGTTTAACATGTTTTTAACATATTTAACACGTTAACACATTTTTGATTAATGTAACACGGTTTTCACGTTTTTGGTATATTTTTGATATGTTTAACACGTTTTTCACATGTTTAACACATTTTTCACACATTTAACATGTTTTTCACATATTTAATAGGTTTTTCACACGTTTAACACATTTTTCACACGTTTAACATGTTTTCACACGTTTTTGGCATGTTTAACACATTTTTGACATATTTGACACGTTAACACGTTTTTCACATTTTGTCACGTTTAATACGTTTAACACGTTTTTAGCTCATTTAATACATTTTTAGCAAATTTAACACGTTTTGGTACGTTTAACACGTTTTTCATATTTTTGGCACGTTTTCATGTTTTTGGTATGTTTAACACGCTTAACACGTTTTTGACATTTTAATACGTTTAACATGTTTTTGCACATTTAACATATTTTTTACATGTTTAATTTTTTTTTGCACGTTAACACGTTTTGATAAGTTTTAACACGTTTTTGTCACGTTTAACACATTTATGGCATGTTTAACACATTTTTCACGATGTTGACACATTTAATACGATTTTCACGTTTTGGCACGTCAAACGTGTGAAAAATATATTAAACGTGTTAAACATGCCAATAAATGAAAAATGTGTTAAACGTGCCAAAAATTTGTCAAACGTGCCAAAAACGTGTTAAACTTGTTAAACGTGTGAAAAACGTATTAAAAATGTCAAAAACGTGAATAACGTGTTACAATTTCAAAATATGTCAAAAACGTGAAAAATGTGGAAAACGTGTTAAACATGTATAAAACGTGTTAAACGAATAAAAATGTGTTAAATGAAAAAAATACATGTTAAATGAAAAAAATTAAAATAAAATAATTTGGGTTACCCAACCCATACTCAACCTAACCCATACCCAACCCATATTAGTAAATAATATGGGTTGAATTATGGGTTGGGTAAATTTAATTTGGGTTGAATACAGGTTGGGTAATACGGGTTGGGTAATATGGGTTGGGTTTACCCGTTTTCTCACCCCTACCTATAAATCATTCAAATGAAAAATTATTAATTAGATTGGTATAAATTACATATGATAAATTCATTGGAAGAAAGAATTCATATTAACCTGCTAATGCGGAGCTCTACAACTATCCCTCAAAGAAATTTTACTGTTCCATCTATTTGTCCTTGTCTTAAATTGGACGCAAAAAGAGATCACTAAAATAAAATCATGGAGAAAAATGAGGAAATGAATTTAGCTATTGAACATTCATCAGTTCTTTCTGTTAGTATTCTTGTCTTGAAATAACAGAAAATATATATAAAATGGTGTTATAAACTAATAAAAATAAAATAAGATATACAAAGACTGAAATCACCGATTGCGATGTTGATTCAAGGAATGTTCTTGGCACATTTCCCTTAAAACAGTTCCACTGTCTCCCGTTTGTGCTAGAGCTTATCATAGATGACTGTCTCTCAGGGTACAACGAATCTAGTAGTGATTCAGTACTAGAATCACTACACAACGAACTTGACCAACGTACCTAAACAATCACCGGGATCAAAGAAGAATTATGTGAAACCACAATTAAAATGATCAATGAAAGATTTTTCGGAAAAACTAAGAAGTAAATAGCTTCTTGTGATGTTGAAAATACAAACTAATAAAGTTCATTTAGGATGATTGAAGGATAAAAAGCTATGTAATTCTGCAATTGTTATTGCTTCTTCAACAATGTGTGATCAATTGAGATATTATATATTGAGATATTAGTCAATCAATATAATGACTAATTTCTTTAACGTAGGAATAAAATCATTTAATTCAATCAATTGCATTTTCATCAATTGCATTTGAAAGGTTTCAACGTATGCATTTATCATTGCATTTCATTGAAAAATTCTCATTTGCATATTGATATTAATACCCCCATTTAACTTACTCATTCAATTAATATTTAATCCAAATATATTAATTTATTTTTATGCAATAAAATGCATTTTGCAAATAAATTAAACCCCCTTGGATTAATGGGAAAATGCTACATTTTGCTATTTTTCTAATGTGGACAAATCCACTAACTTGATTTTATTCTTGGGACTCACCCATTCAATTTTACTTTTTGAATTCTCATTTCCATTCATAGAATGGAAGTCATCTACATAGTCTGAATTCCAACAATCCCCCACATGAATGGAAATTGAAAGATTAACCCGATGAAAGGTTCAATAGTTGAATCCTACATAGGATAGGTAAGGGTAACCCTTTGAACCTTCCCTATGAAAGTATATAACTTTACTAGATGATTATTAGACTCGATGTCCTTGAACTATTCTGCTATTTATGTAAACGATTACACAATTTCACATAGAATTCTTCCTAATACATGTCAATCTCTCATGGTTGTGTCCGTTTTGGCCATAGAACACGCGCCTGGTTCTGTGAGAGGGTCTAGAATTGAGCCGTGCAATTCCTTCGAAGCGACCCCACTTCTCCCTCACATAGGTGATCTCTTTTCTCACAAAGAATCATTAAAAGTGATATGCTTATCCTCGTCAAAATATATATTGTTCCGTTATAGGATTAACCTTACAATAACTTTCCAAGTCAGTATAATTAGGTTGTCCCTTTAAACCTAATTCTTGGGATCTCCATTCTGCATAGGTTGGGTTTTCCTTCATACCAACTTATAGTAGGCTAATGTCTCAAAAGACTTCAAACTCTCTCTATTCAATAATCTGATTAGTGGATCCACAATGTTATCTTTGACTTACATAGTCAAGTTTGATAACTCCATTAGAGAGTATAGTCTAATGACATTATGTCTAAGACGTGTATGTCTAGACTTGTCATTGACTCTAAGCTTGTCCAATTTCAAATTACTATTACAATAATTAGTAACTTCTGATAATCTTGGAATATCTTCTAATAAGAAACATAGTCATTCGTACATGCTTACCATTTAAACATTTCTTTATGAAAATATTGTTTACTTGGCTAAATAGTAGACAAAATGTTTTTGAACTATTCTGCCTTCGTATAAACGATTATATATTTTGCATAAAAATATTTTATTTTTTGACATAAGTCAAAATTATAGATTATAACGTTCAATCTATCAATCATAATTTTCTTACAAGATTTCCATACGTAGATTGCACTTTCAAGTATAAACATATTAACTTGTAGATGTCAAGTCTTTTATTTAATAATATCAATATATTATTTGATAACAACATGATATTTCGTGAGTGCAATTCACATTCTTAATGGATTTAATCATTTTTATCGTAATTTTCAACGATAAGATATCGTATAAAAGACACGTAATGAAACAATTTTCATTGTCTTCATGATATATATAATTGTCACATTCACTTTCTAATAACAACATGATCAAATTTTCATATAATTATTATAAACTTTATTATAGGTCATATCAATACTTTAGAAATTTTCCTTTTCATTTATTTCATAAAATCCTTTTGAAGACATTGATTCTTCAAATATTTATGAAAGTAATGTCAACATATGACACGTTTCTTGATATTAAAATCCTCAAATTTATAATATTAATTTGAGCACCAACTTAGCAAATACAAACAAGACATTTTCTTGTTATTTTATTTCTTTTTGTAAAGTTGCGCAACTTTATCTTCTGTAGAGATCACATTTCTCTAACAATAAATTATCTTTTATTTATCATATATACACAATTATTTTTGTGTTATTATCAATAAAATATTTGCCCCCACATTCGTGTTGGTACTCTTTTTTTTTAAATGACACACATTTATATGATTTAAATCAATGATTTTCTAATCAAGAATTTATCCCACAATTCTTTTAAAAATTTCTTTGGTTATACTTATCATATAATGAATAAGATAACTATATTATAAATATTTAATTGAATAAAACATAATTTTTATACAAGAGATTAGAATGTTTATTCGTATATAAATCATTCTTTACATAATCTCTACATAAGAAATTATAATATTTAATCAATTAAAATATTTATTTCATCACATTATTTCTATAAAAGAAATTAGAATATTTAATCAAATAAATATTCACCATGTCACATTATTTCTACAAAAGAAATCATAATGTTTTAAGCATCTTTGGCCGAAGCCGCTTATTTATATTGGTTGCATGTTTGCATCCCAAAAAATTGGCACGTTTGCCACATTATTCTCAAATCAAAAAGGATTTTTCTTTTAATTATTTGATTTCAAAAATATCAAATTAAGTAATAAATTGAACAATGTATATCAAATATATAATCGAGTAGTTTAGAAACATAATCAAACAAATGACATGTCATATATTATTAAGCAAATATATATAATTTTATATATTATTAAAAATATCACTATAAAATACTAAATAATTCATTAGAATATTAAATATTACAATTAATTAGAATATTGACCATTTATCTTTAATCAAATATAAAACTAATTAGTTATATAAATATTTATTAATGTCATCAATTATACTTTTCTTAATTAATTAGATGATCTTTAACTTTTCACAGGAGTTATTGTATACCAAAAGACACAATAATTTTATGAAAAAATTTAGAATTTTTCAATAAAATAAAATATATATACAATATTTTTATTCACGTATGTATATAAATTATAAGTTAGTCATACATATTATGAATTAACACAAATTATCATATTATTAGCAAATATGCATGTTATATATATAAGCAACACGATATATAACTACAAATGTACCTCATCTCTTAATAGAAGTAATTACATTATCGTGTTTTGACCGATAATCCACGTGAAACGACAATGCTCAAAACATATCTAGGTGGATCGTTCTCACCGAGATAATTCTTTATGAAGATAATTTCGACTCACATAGTCGTCTCTTTGAACGCATTAATATAATGAGCTTTCACACAAATGACATTCATTTTATGTCATCAAATGATTAATCACACAAGTTCTATAAAAGAAATTAAAATGCTTCAAAATATAAATGACAAAGTCATTTTAGCAAATTAAATTTCTACACGATAAATCGTTAAGTGCCCCAATTCATTTCATAATTTATACACAAGAAATTAGAATGATTCTAACTTCCATGATTAAAATCATTTTGACAAATCAAATTTCCAGATAAGACACTATTATGGGCACTCATTCATCTCATAATTTTTACATAAGAAATTAGAATGTTTCAATATCAACGACTATAGTCATTTTAACGAGTTTGATTACTATAAAGAAATCATTGACTATAGTCATTTTAACAATTATTGACTATCTCATTCATCTCATAATTTCTACACAAGAAATTGGAATGGTTTCAACATCAATGACTAAAGTCATTTTAACTATTCAGATTTCTACAAAGAAATCGGAATGGTTTCAACATAAATGACTAATGTCATTTTGTCACGTCCGAAATTTAATCAATGGTTTCAACATAAATGACTCAATGGTTTCAACATAAATGACTAATGTCATTTTGTCACGTCCGAAATCTAATCATTGATTATTCCATTCATCTCATAATTTCTACTCATCTCATAAGTTCTACACAAGAAATTGGAATGGTTTCAACATAAATGACTAATGTCATTTTGTCACATCCGAAATCAACGTAAATGACTAATGTCATAGGATTCGAACAGGGGACCTCCCTTCTGCCATGCACCATTGCATCTGGACTTTGAACCACTGTGCCAATGCGTCCTTTCATTGTTGTACCGCTTTTATGACCTTTTGTCTTTTTTCCGAAGACAACTTATACTTCATATTTGACTAGACTCTGTCAACAAATGAATATATACATAATTAAAACAATAACTTATTATCAGAATAAAATGTAATATATAAAACAATGCATAAATAAATATATCATGTATCTTTATTTAGTAAATCATCATACCATATTTTTATTAATTATATCGCTTAATTAATTTAAGAAAGTATATATTATAATTAATTATTTTAAAACTGAAACCATATGTTTCAATTATAATTAATTTTAACACCATAAATTTTATAAAAATTAAAAGCTAACATATTAGTTACTTTCTTATTTTCATTCATTATTATTAATAATTTTAATAACCAGACAAAATTTTTAAATACAACTAGAACAAATTAAATTATTGTGTTCTAATTTATTTTATATATAACATTTGTATAATGAATATACATATTAATGTTTCTTGAGAAAAAATTTATATCGAAATATATTAGCTTATAAAATTAAGCTTTAACAGCATAAGAACATATGTGTTAATAATCAAACAGATTTTTTATACAATAAAGACTTATCCTTATTTGTTGATTCCTTAAGATTAATTTTTTTTTCATTTTTTTTAAATGAACATCATCTCTTTCGCAACACCACGACTCGTATTTCTGAAACATCAAAGACAAAAAAAAATATTCGATGGCGCAAGCTCTTAAATAGCTTAGCACAAAGAAACTATTTTAAGATTGTTAGTATTCTTGTCTTGAAATAACAGAAAATATATATAAAATTGTGTTACAAATAAATAAAAATAAAATAAGATATACAAAGAACGAAATCACCGATTGAGATGTTAATTCGAGGCATGTGCTTGGCACATTTCCCTTAAAACAGTTCCACCGTCTCCCATTTATGCTGGAGCTTATCATAGATGGCTGTCTCCCAGTGTACAACGAATCTAGTAGTGATTCAGCACCAGAATCACTACACAACGAACTTGACCAACGTACCTAAACAATCAACGGGATCAAAGAAGAATTGTGTGAAACCACAATTAAAATGATCAATGGAAGGTTTTCTGAAAAACTAAGAAGTAGCTAGCTTCTATTGATGTTGAAAATAAAAATTAATAAAGTTCATTTAGGATGATTGAAGGATAAAAAGTTATGTAATTATGCAATTGTTATTGTTTCTTCAACAATGTGTGATCAATTGAGATATTATATAAAGATAAATTAGTCAATCAATATAATGACTAATTTCTTTAACGTAGGAATAAAATCATTTAATGCAATCAATTGCATTTTCATCAATTGCATTTGAAAGGTTTCAACGTATGCATTTATCATTGCATTTCATTGAAAATTTCTCATTTGCATATTGATATTAATACCCCATTTAACTGACTCATTCAATTAATATTTAATCCAAATATATTAATTTATTTTTATGCAATAAAATGCATTTTGCAAATAAATTAAACCCCCTTGGATTAATGGAAAATGCTACATTTTGCTATTTTTCTAATGTGGACAAATCCACTAACTTGATTTTATTCTTGGGACTCACCCATTCAATTTTATTTTTTAATTATCATTTCCATTCATATGATGGAAGTCATCTACATAGTCTAAATTCCAACACTTTCAAATTTATATCAATGACAACCACATTATAATCGAACCTAAAATTTATAAATAAAATTAATTATATTTAATGACCCAATTTCTTTTCATGCTTCTATTAATACACAATAACACAACTTAATAAATGCATCTTTACAAACCTATATGCAGACATCTTCATCAAATGTACTAGGGAGCAAGGTAAATCTATGCAGAAATCTTCTTCAAATGTACCAGGGAGCAAGGTGAAGCGTGAGAAAGATAATAAAGAATGTAGATAATGGCGAAAGAGAATAGGGAAGGTAGATAGTGCTATGTCACAAGAGTAAGTTGAAGCTCCACATAAAACATAGAGAGGAAGAGTGGCGAAGAAAATGGAGGACTAGGGTGAAATAGAATAACCCTTAATTCCTTAATATTTTTATTATTTTATATAATTAAAAATTACATAATATTAAACTCAATTATATTTATAAATTTACATTATATAATTCAAATATATTATATGCATTTTATTTTTTAATTAAATTCTTATATTTTTATTCATATTTAAAAATTATAAATATAATTTTATTTTATCTACTTATAAGTATAAATATTATAAAAAATACAAATTATTAACCATACAAGTTATATATATATTTACCTAAACATTAATTAGAAATAAAATAAAAAATTATTTTCACACACTTTCTTAATTAGTTTTTAATTAATTTTTTTAAAATTTTCATTAATTAAAACCCAAAAATAGTTTTATTGTATTTTATCATTTATAAATTAAAATATATAAATATTATTATTAATTTAACAAATTACAATTTTAAATACTTTTAAGTTTAAACTAAATTAAAAAACAAATACAATAAATATGTTAAATAAATAATTGACAACAATTTATCTCATTAATCAATAATAAAATAGTCAATTTATCTCCATTAATCAATAACAAAATAGTCATTGAAATGATCAAATTCAAATCTTTATTAAACATATTTTTGGAATGTAAATGGGATAAAAATGACTAATTCTCTATAATTTTAAAATTTAATTTGACTTAATATATAATAGTGCATACAGAATTATAAAAATTTACACAAAAATGATAATAAGTTTATATTTATATATATATATATATATATATATATATATATAATTTTATAAAAGTAATTTAGATATAAATTTTGATTAAAATGATAGAGAGTTTATCTTCAATTAAAATGTATAAATATTATATATATATATATATATTATATTATATTAATGTTATATTATTTAAAATTTAGATATATTATCTGTAAATGTTTACAATTATATGAATGAGATATATAGATATATGAATGAGATAATTGGGAGGGAATGGAGAGGGGTCTGTTAAAAAAACTAAATAACTTATTTATTTTTTTTTATCTTTCCTCACCCTCTTTTATTTTTTCAACTTCATATATATATATATATATATATATAATTGATAATCATTTATCTTTATTAATCCATAATAAAATAGTCTTGACAATATGCATCAAATTATAAAGGTTTACTTAAAAAATAATAAATATTATATATATATATATATATATATAATTTTATAAAAGTAATTAGTGATAAATTAATTTATTATTTAATTAGTCATTAATTATGAGAGAGAGAAATATTAATAAAATTTAATATTATTTTTAATATTATTTACAAGTATGTATACTTTTTAATTAACTTATCTAAAATTCTCTATACATACATATGAAGAGGTTGACATAAAAGATTCATTAAAATTGTTTTGTTTAAAGATAAATATGATTTCTTTTTTTTTTGATAAATATGGTTTTGGAATAACTAATCTAGTTTTATAAAATGATATATATATATATATATATATATATATATATATATATATATATATATATATATATATATATATATATATATATATATTAAGTATGAATATATATCTGTTAAATTTAAATTTCACTTTCTATATTGGTTTTGGTTGAATGTATAAAATATTAAGGTTTCATAGTTTTACATAAATTTAATTTAGAATTAATAATAAAATATTAATTAAGAAAAATATTTTATATTAAATAAATATAACAATAATTAAATAGACTATTAAAGAATAGATTAATTCATTACTAATTTATTTATAAAATAAAATTTTAATTAATAAAAAGAATCTAATTTATAATTTCATATTTATATATAACATATGTCATCAAAACTAAAACTACGTAATTTGTCAAGATTCGTTTATATAATTATAAATAATTTAATTATATTTATAATTATATATATATATATATATATATATATATATATATATATATATATATATATATATATATATATTACTCTACTAAATCTATATAATTTATATATATATTTATTATATTACACAAATATATTTATTAATTCTTTATAATTTAACTTTTATAATTTTGTATACACAACTCTTTTAAAATTTATCTCAATTAGTTTTTAAAATAATAAAAATTAAAAATTATTAATAAAACCTTTTTATATTTTATAATCAAGACTTATAACATTTTTATACAGTTAAACCGTGTATATATATACCGCAGTTAAACGTAAGACTTTTAACTACGGTATAGTTTAACTATGGTATAAAAAACGCAGTTAAAGATAAGACTATAACTATGGTATAATAAACCGCAGTTAAAAAGACTTTTAACTACGGTTTTTATATACTACAGTTAAATATAAGACTTTTGTAGATAATTTTATATACCGTAGTTAAAAATTAGATATTTAAAATGCGGTTTTATATACCACAGTTAAAACTAAGGTATTAACTACGGTTTTAAATATCGCCGTAAAATTTCGCCATTAATAACACCTTTTTTACTAGTGTATTTTTTTAAAACCTAATTTTATATCAATTTTTATAAAATTTATTTATTGAGATTTCTTTGTTTCATATTTGATACATTCAATGTTTTTATATTACATATAATACGTAAATGTTGTTTAGAGTTGAGTTCTAGCATTTTCCTACCAATAAAATAACTAACTAAAAATTAATAAACAAACCTTCTTTAATTAAACTTAATTAACCTTTGTTTTAATTAATATACACTAAGAAACAAATATGAACCAGAACAAAAAATAATGTTTATAATTATTATATATAAACATCAATTTCACTAAATTTGAATTGTGTTCCTTCTTCAATATCTTAGAATATATATATATATATATATATATAATATTAAAAAAAATTGTTCAGTAAGACATAACATGTACTTACAAAAATGATTCTTAGAAATATTGTTTCTAAGATTATTTTTTCATGTGGAAAACATGTAATATTCCCCACCATACTTCTTCGATTTAAGGTGTTTTAAGTGAGATTTAAATCGATCCTTCTTTATTTAACTATTATTATTATTACTTAACTATAATTTTAAGCCCAAGAATTAAAATTTCAATTCATATTCTAATTTATGAAAATTTAAATTGATTATTTTGAATATTGTTATATTTATAAATTTAAAATAATAAAAATAAAAGCCTGAAATAAATTAAATAATTATTTATAATAAATATTGTACTCATTATTCGTAAATTAATTAAAACAAAAACCAAATTAAATAAAATAATTATTTGAGATAAATATTTTATTTGTTAATCACAAATAATTATTTAAAAAAAATCAAAATATTCATTAAACAATTATTTTGAAAAAATAACGTAGTCATTTGAATTTCAAAATAAATTTAAATGATGGCCCTAAAATACACAAAAATAAATAAATAAATAAAATAAATAAATTATAAAATTTATGTTTATTAATTAAATTATTGTTTAGGTAAATAAAAAATATATATACATAAAAAAAAATGCTGAACCATTACCAAAGTTGTTTAACCCAAATAAAAAAAGCATCCAATTAGTGCGTTAGGAAGGTTTAATGCCAAGGCTAATAATATATATTTATTATAAGAAAAAATTCAACAGGACACAACATGCACTTAAAAATATGATTATCTTTCCTATGCATCACCAACCCATACAAATAATTTTCACATATTCTTTTTAAGCTCTCATTCTCTTTTTAAGATATTTTCTTTTTATAATGTTGAAAGTTAATTAACCTAATTAATTTCCGTAATAATAACTTCAATTTAAGTGTATAAGTGAGATTCGAACGATCCTTCTTTATTTAATCAATTATATTTTATTATTATTATTATTACTTAACTAATTATCTCTGTTTAAGCTCAACAAGAAATTTTAATTTACATAAAACACAGATCTAAATAGAGTTTTACTAAGTTAAACTAAGCTAAAAAAATAATAATTATATTACCTAGTCTTTAACTTTAATTTTTGTCTAAAGTTTATGTAATATCTATACTAAATTGATTTATTTTTTGAAGCAAATATATATTCTTTTCGATAAGAACGGTCTAATACCGAATTACACCTAAATTAGAGTATCAAATTATATATGATCTGATCCTACTGATTATATACTTTAAAGGATATAGCTTTTTTTTTTTTGACAAAATAACAATGACTTTGAAAGGAAATTAAGATAACATAATTGTGCTCTTTTACCTCTGGTGCCATAACCCACGAACTTGGATTTGAGGGAGTGGAGGTCTAATCTACGTACTATGAACCTATATATGGAATTATTTTAATTATAGAATGAATATGTTAAATAACTAGAAAATAATAGTATAACTAATTAATTAAACCGCGATTTTGAAAGTTTGTTTTAAGTATAAAAATACACCATAATTTTGCTAACTTATCTTCACTCTAACACAAATATAGAATTATAACTTGTAAAATAAAATTAAAAACAAATCAAACAAAAAAATGATGAACTGATAAATTTAAACATAGAATTAAACCTATCCTATTGACATTTAGTCTAAATTATCACATCCTATACTTATCACTATTCAATAAATTAATGATGAACTGATAAATTTAAACATAGAATTAGATGTGTTCCAAGATTCAACATGTCACTATAATAGTTCAAAAAATTAATTACTAACAATATTTACTGTTTAAAATAAAATACAACTTATTATGTCTGGAGGTGACATTCAAATAATTAATTCTAATTTATTAGAATATATATAAGAATACTCTGCATAATTTATAATTTCATTTTTAATAAACATGAAAATGAACTATGCTTATGCTTAGTACGATTGAAAAAGAAATATAAACCTTCTCAAATTAAACACTTAGTAGAGTGTAGAAAGAGATTAGTGTACCCAAAAATTATTGCGGTCCATGATAAATCATTTCCCATAGTCAGTTTTTCGCACATCTTACGTTCATATAATTTTCCACACTTGATATTTATAACCACCAAACTAGACCATTAAGAAAAGAATTATAGATAATAAAAAAAAATGATTACAGCTTGAAAGATTAGAGTTTTAAGAAACAAGTAAATAAAATAAAATCAGTATCAAATTTCAAACATAAGTATATTCCAAGTAAACTTACTATTGCAGTACTTACAAATATTCATGCTTTGAAAACAAAGTTTATGTGTTGACAGAAGTGTAATTATTTGATGTAGTTATATAAACAAAGGTTAATTGGGAAATGTCTGTAAGTAATTTCCGTCATAGACATGTAAAAGTCAGGAAAATAAATATTTAAACCTTTTTTAAAAGGATAACTAAACTAAGGGTGTGTTTGATGAAGGGGAATTGGAATTGGAATTGACATTGGAATTCTAATTCCAATTCAATGAAAATTGGCATTGAATTACAATTCAATTCCTATGTTTGAAAAAATGATAGAATTGTAATTCAATTCCAATTCCTATGTTTTTGAAAATAATAGAATTGTAATTCAATTCTAATTCAAATGTTTGTAAAATAAAATATCGGTTTAAAATTTTAACTTTTAAAATATGTTTTCACGTTTTGGAACGTTTAATACGTTTTTGACATTTTTTTCACATTTTCACACGTTTTTCACACCTTTTAACACGTTTTTCACGTTTTCACACGTTTTTCACGTTTTTCAAACGTTTTTCACGTTTTTCACATTTTTCACACGTTTTTCACACGTTTTAACACGTTTTTCACGTTTTTCACACGTTTTTTTACACGTCTTCACGTTTTAACATGTTTTCACGTTTTTCACACATTTTAACACGCTTTTCATGTTTTCACACGTTTTTCACGTTTTTCACTTCACGTTTTTCACGTTTTAACACGTTTTACACATTTTCACACGTTTTAACACGTTTTAACACGTTTTCACGTTTTTTACACGTTTTAACACGTTTTTTACGTTTTTCACACGTTTTAACAAGTTTTTCACATTTTTCACACATCTTTCATGTTTTTTTACACGTTTTTCACACGTTTTCACACGTTTTTTCACGTTTTTCACACGTTTAACACGTTTTTTACACGTTTTTTGCGTTTTCACATGTTTTCACATTTTTTCACACGTTTTTCACATTTTGGCACATTTAACATGTTTTTGACATTTTTAATATGTTTAACATGTTTTTCACACATTTTGATAGGTTTAAAACGTGTTAAACCTATCAAAAACGTAATAACGTGTTAAACGTATCAAAAATGTGTTAAATGTGTCAAATAAGTGAAAAACTTGTTAAACGTGCCAAAACGTGAAAACGTGTTAAAACGTGTAAAACGTGTTAAATTGATTAAAAATGTGTCAAACGTGTCAAAAACATAAAAAAAACATGTGAAACGTGTCAATAATGTGTTAAACGTGTTAAAAATGTTTTAAACGTCTTAAAAATATGAAAACGTGTTAAACGTTCCAAACATGTGAAAAACTGGTTAAACATGCCAAAACGTGAAAAACGTGTCAAAAATGTGGTAAACGTGTCAAAAACGTAAAAAATGTTAAATGTGTTAAAAAAAACATGAAAACATGTTAAACGTGTCAAAAACGTAAAAAATTTGTTAAATGTGTCAAAAACATGTTAAAATGTGAAAAACTTGTTAAACGTGCCAAAACGTGTTAAACGTGTCAAAAATGTGGTAAACGTGTCAAAAATGTAAAAAAAGTGTTAAATGTGTCAAAAACGTTAAAACGTGTTAAACGTGTCAAAAACGTGTTAAATATGTGAAAAACTTGTTAAACGTGCCAAAACGTGAAAAACGTGTAAAACGTGTCAAAAATGTGGTAAACGTGTCAAAACGTAAAAAAACGTGTTAAATGTGTCAAAAACGTGAAAACGCGTTAAACATGTCAAAAACGGAAAAATCGTGTTAAATGTGTCAAAAACGTGAAAAAGTGTTAAACGCGCCAAAAACGTGTTTAAAATTCGAAAACTTGTTAAACGTGCCAAAACGTGCAAAATGTGCCTAGGTATAAAAAACGTGTTAAACGTGTCAAAAACGTGTTAAAAACGTGAAAATCATGTTAAACGTGTCAAAAACGTGTTAGACGTGTCAAAGACGTGAAAAACGTGTTAAATGTGTCAAAAACGTGTTAAACATGTCAAGGACGTGAAAAACGTGTTAAATGTGTCAAAACGTGTTAAACGTGTCAAAAACGTGTTAAACGTGACAAAAACGTGTTAAACGTGCCAAAACGTGTTAAAAACGTGAAAATCATGTTAAACGTGTCAAAAACGTGTTTGACGTGTCAAGGACGTGAAAAACGTGTTAAATGTGTCAAAAATGTGTTAATTGTGCCAAAAAAGTGTTAAACGTGTCAAAAACGTGTTAAACATGTCAATAACGTGTTAAACGTGCCAAAATATGAAAATGTGTTAAACGTGTTAAAAACGTGTAAAACGTGTTTAATGTGTGAAAAACGTGTTAAACATGTCAAAAACATGAAAAACGTGTTAATTTGAATTACAATTCCGACCTAAAAAGATAGGATTGAGAACTATCAAATTACACTATATTGAATTCCATTGGAATTCTAATTGCAATTCCAATTCCAATTCTTAATATTAAAGTGTCTAACAAACGTAAGAATTGGAATTGGACCCTCAAATTCCAATTCCAATGCCAATTACAGGGTTATCAAACACACCCTAAAAGATATTTAAAAGTAAATATACAATTAAAAAACAATAATTTTATATATATTAGAAAAGAAAACCTTAAAAAAAAAAAAAATAGGAATACAATTGGTTTGTTTGTTGTTTACTAATATCTAGTTCTTCGAATTCTAGTCCAATTTAAGAAGTTAAAAGAATAATAATGTAAATTGTTTCTACTAAATATACACAGAAAAACCAAGGAGAAGGATTATCATATCACAATTTAAACTGATCTGAAATAGAAATGATACAAAAACGTTTTTACAACAAAAAAAAAATGCATTAAGATGTCCAAACTAAAAGAGGTCTTTTTGTGACGTAATTAATATAATTTTAGACCAAAGAATTACTTTTATTATGCTTCACTAATTAATATATATATATATATATATATATATATATATATATATATATATATATAAAAAAGTGGTAAAGATGTTACTTCTATTTACATATATATACTAGAGACTATTTATAGGGCAGTAATAAAATGATAAGTGGTAAAGAGAGGAGTATTTCATTCCATAATCAATATCCAAGTTGCACCATTAAGGTCTCACATCGTCTTGCCTCATTCACTAGACGACCCATAAAAAGACTTCTTGTAGATTGTAATGAGATAATCTCCTTTCGAACAACATCCGTTGATTGTAATGACCTTGTAGATGAAGATTTATGACCTTTTCGGCTCTTGCGAATATCATTCTTTCCAGATCCACTGCGGTAACACAACCTGATTTGAGAGAGTTTGTTGTCGAAACTATCAGGATCTGATGATGATGCATCAGAAGCGGTGGATTCAGTTTCGGCATCGTCGGAGTCATCGACGAAAGATCGGACAGCGAAGATAAACCTAGAAGGCGAGAAGTTGAGTTTATGTGGAGATGAAGAGAGTTTCCAATTGGATTTGCACTTTATCAAAATCTCTCTACTTAACTAACTTCATCCTCTATACAGTTCTCTCATCGTGTGAATGTCCCATTTTCAGTTTTCATTAATATACCTGGTTCTATTTCATCTCTCCTCAACTAGTTTAGTAATGATTATTGTTTCGATGTAGACAAGAACTTATGTGCACTAAAAAAAATTGATTATGAAAAAAATATTTATTTTATTTAATTTATTCTCATCTTTTAAACATAAATTCTCACCTTTTACTTTGCATAGTATATATGATTTTATTTTTATAGTTAGTATGTTTTTCTAATATTTAATTTTAATAAAATTTACACAAATTATCTTTTTATAAGAATTAATTCTTATTAATAAAAATAAAAATTTATATGTAAAAAAAATTAATTTGTAAATAATATATATAATTAAAACTGAGAATTTAGATATTAAATAATTTTACTACTTTGTAAAAATATTATAACTGATCAAATATTTAACAATCTGTTAAGCTTGAAACTATAACTTAACTTTCTGAGTTCTTTACTTCAAGAAACGAGTTCTTGATTGATGGGACCGAGTATTAAATTCTATAATTAAGCGAAGCGGAAGTAATATGAGAAGAGAATTCGTGGTTAAAGAGAGAAGAAACAAATGTGAGAAGAGAATACTACTAGAATACACCTAGTAGTCCAAGATAGAGGTTCAAGACCGAGAAGATAATTAAGAGTAAGAACTTTCACAAATCTTTCATTCATGACCAAAAAGTGGGGCTGGGCATCAACATTTATAGCGGCTGAATTACCCAAAAGTAGTCGGTTATAATCTTGTTACAACAACTTTTAGAAATAACAGAATTCGGTTTGAAAAACATAAAGGGAAAGGAAAACATAATTATTAAACAAAAAACAGAATTGGCCCATGTGCACAATAAGACCGAGAAAGGGTGCTGGAATTATTCTAGGACCGATGCATTAATTTGGAGACCCTAACATTATCTACCCCTTCAAAATTCGTCGCCCTCGACGAAAAGACCGTGGTCTAGTCAGCCTCTAATGCGCATCCTCAAAACCTTCAAAGAAGTCTATTGCTTCGGTCAGACTTCAGCAAGTTCAGCATGGGTCGCAGCACAGGAACGTAATTCTTAAAAAACTTTCGGCAGCATCGTTTCAATAGTGGAGCTGGTCAGGTCCTTGTAGTCTTTTGCGCGGTCGGGTCACTCGCCACTCTGCCCATGTAAGAAATTTATGTGCACTCAAGGTCGAGTTACGTTGTTTAGAGTGGACCTTTATTGCTGCAATGTCGCCAAGACTTGGAGCAGATATATAAAAAACTTCTTCCAGCTCCGATTATACTCTATAGTGTCTTCAAAAACCCAAGCCAAGTCTTTTTTCTGAACCAGTATCACAGGGGAAGCAAAAGAGCCATAACTTATAATTATTCTCCTAACTTGTGTTCGGTTTTCGGGTTGCTGGAATAGAGCGTTGAACACTTAAAATAGTTGTTGGAGATCTTCAGGAATATCTTCCAAGGTCATTGCCGCGAGAGAAACAATTTGGCCTTCATGCTGACTTTTTATTTTCACTTTGACATCAACACTACATTCTTCCAAAGTCTTTTCCAGCTGGTTGCCATGCATCAGAGTGACCTGCCGAGGAATACCCTTTAGGACCGCGGTTCTGTCTTGCTTCTCATAAAAAAGATCAACTTTTCGAAGTTCTAGGATGAGGGACCTAAAGTAATCAGCTATTCAATGCCCAGCACAATATCATATTCGTGCATAAAAATTACCTTCATTTCTATTTGATAGACATTGCCTTCCATCGACCATTTCAAGTCTTTGCAAATTCTAGAGCATAAAACATTGGATCCATCAGCCACTCTAACCGATTGCGCCTGGGTTGCCATGCTTTTGTGGCCTATTTTCTCCAAAATCCTGTTATTGATAAAATTGTGGGTGCTGCCTGTATCAATCAGGATCACCACCGACAGGTTCCCGACTTTGCCAAGAATCTAGAGCGTTTGAAAAGTTTTAGAACCGGTCAATGCATGTAAGGATATGGCTGGTTCTTCTCCTTCCCCAAGCAACAAAAGTGGATCATCAAAGACAGATTCTTAAATGGGTTCTTGGTCTTCTTGATGATTAGCCGAGACCATGAACAATTTGGATTTGCACCTATGGGTTGGTTATCATTTTTCATTGCAAGTGTAGCATAGGCCCTTCTTTCTTTTTTCATCCATTGAGACTGGGTCTAATTGCTTAATGTGGCCCTAATTTACACTTGAAGAGGACCCCTAAGATGAATTTTTGATGTCGCTATTCCGGTCGGTGCTCGGCTAAGTTGTGTTTATATTGGATGGCTTGGGCAGCAACGGTGCTTCAGCGCTGTACAAATGCTTGCTGCTCATTAGGGACATGTACGTTGCTTCTTGGACCTTAGCCATGACCATGGCTTTGTTTAAGGACCCAGGAAATCGCAGCCGGATGCAGTTCGCAATCTCCTCCCTCAAACCAGACAAGTAGAAATCTATAACGTAGTCCCTTGGCATATGATATAATTTTTGAGAGATCGACATGTACCGCATATTATATTCTTAAACCGAACCAACCTGTTTCAAATTCATCAGCTTTCTCATTGGAGTGTCGTGTATAGAGGGCCCTAATTGCGTCATAAGGTTTCTCTTGAACACGTCCCAAGATAAGGCTTCCATATGATTGTGGTTCTGGAGATAAGATCCATACCACATTCTTACTTCGCCAAAAAAGTGAATTGGGGGATTTCTAGTTTAGTGGCATCCTTCGTCTTGTCCACCCTGAAGAATTTCTCGGCGGATATCAGCCAGCCCTCAACATTGGGTCCATCAAACCGAGGAAAGTCGACCTTGGTTAGCTGAGTGGGAGGAACATAGTATTGGTCGCGGTTCTGGCCAGGGTGATGGGGACGATATGGAGGACTGTGGCAAGAAGGCTCATCATCATCATAGGGGCCGGTGCGTGGATCTTGGCCCTTACCCGACGCACCACTTTCAATCGCTGCAAGTTTTTGTTCAGCGATATTAAATCTTCTGTCCATGTTATTGCTTAGTTTGGTCAACTTCTGTTTAAGGGAAACATACATAGAAGCCGATTCAGTCATGTGTTGGTGCAAAATAGTCTGTGTGGCCGCTGATTGTTGGGACAAACCCTCGATTAGGAACTTTAGCGCCTTAATTTCTGTCTGCTTGCGGGTTTCTACCATTCCGAGAATCGCCCAGCTCTAATACCAATATGTTAAGCTTGAAACTATAACTTAGCTTTCTGAGTTCTTTACTTCAAGAAACGAGTTCTTGATTGATGGGACCGAGTATGGAATTCTATAATCAAGCGCAACGAAAGTAATATGAGAAGAGAATTCGAGGTTAAAGAGAGAAGAAACAAAAGGTGAGAAGAGAATACTACTAGAATACACCTAGTAGTCCAAGATATAGGTTCAAGACCGAGAAGACAATTAAGAGTAAGAACTTTCACAAAGCTTTCATTCATGGTCAAAAAGTGGGGTGGGCATCAACATTTATAGCGGCTGAATTACCCAAGAGTAGTCGGTTACAATCTTGTTACGACAACTTTTAGAAATAACAGAATTCGGTTTGAAAAACATAAAGGGAAAGGAAAAGAGAATTATTAAACAAAAAACAGAACTGGCCCATGTGCACAATAGGACCGAGAAATGGTGCTGGAATTATTTTAGGACCGATGCATTACTTTAGAGACCCTAACACAATCTTACATTTTTTTACAGACTTATTAGTTAAAGATGAGAGTGAAAATCAAATAGGTTTGAATTTTTTTTATTATTAAAATATTGTAATTGTTATGTATTCATATTTTTATTTATTTATTTATTAAATGTTAAAAGTTAACCTAATGAAATATATGATATACCTTATTAATCAAACATTGGATAGTCATTATTGTTGGACATCTAGTTTCATTTTCTCTCTATCTCTAGTTTTTTTTCTAAATTTTCTCTGTACGTAAACATGGAGGTTACTGTTATTATTGGGTTGGGTTAGATTTACAAAGAAAAATTAAATTAAGGGTTTCTCTATATGAGAAAGTAAAGAAAATATTAATGTACTTCATAAGTCTAAATGGTAGTGGACCTTTAATAAAATAAAAATTAAACAAAGGTAAAAAAAAAAAATCCAATAATGAGATAAATAACCATAATTAAAATACGAGAGAGAGAAAAGCTCGAAGATTTTAGGTTTTCAGCGAAAATTCCAGTGGAAAATTCTCTCATCACGAATACACAAATAACACGATTAGCACGAATAACACGATCGGTACAATTGGAGCAATTTGCACGTTATTCTCTTATTGTGTTCACGTTGTTAGTTGCTTAGTGTCGTTTGTCAAACGTGCGCACAATCGGCACAATTGACACAATCGGAACGAACGACACAGTATCAGCTCTAATTGATAGGTCGGTCATTCATCTACAAAGATTGGTTGGAAGGTTAGGGTTTCTGGTTTATCCTGTTTTGTATGGCTAGGGTTTCTGGTGTACCATATTCTGTAATTGCTCTTCTTTGTTGTTTTGTTGCTTTGTTCTGTTTTTCAGTAAAATGAGAAGAAAGAAAAACAATAAGTATAAGGAAGTCAAATAATTTGTGATAGAAGGTTTAAGGGAGGTAGCTGAAAAAAAATTGATAGGATTGCTGAAGAAATAATCAATGAAAAACAGGAATGTAGCAAAGGTAAGGAACCAATTACTGTTAAAAATTCTGAAGAAAATGCTGCAAGAAAACAGGGGAAGAAAGAAGGAATTTGGAAACTTGGTTATAATAAAAGAGCCAAGCTATTTGGTCTTAAAAACCAGATTACCAAACTCCTAATGCATGCTAAGAAGGAAGAAATCACAATCAGTAAAGAAAAAGTTCGGCAAATAATAGTCCAACTCAATATTCATTATCTCTAGGGCTGAAATTTACTGAAGAAAACAGAATATGAGGAGATAGTTAAATGGTCAGTTGAAGCAATGAAGGAGTTGATGAAGGCTCCCAAAACCAAGACCTACACTATCAAGAATAATTCAACTTGGAAAGTTAACGAGGTATGGAAGAATAAATAAAAAAGAAATCTGAAGATCATGCCTACAAAGGAAAAATCTACTTGGGGGATATCCAAACACAGGTAGAGGTACTCAACTCTCTTTTTGAGTATCATTCCCAACTACCAAAGAGGCTCTAATTAAATAGTGGGGAGAAAATGGGCTCAATTTTTTTTGGAAATATACATGACCTCTACTTCCTACCGTTCAAAAAGGGCTCAAATCTAAAATATATCTTGGAGAATGTGCATAATTACATAGGATCAAATTGCATGAAGCTGGAAAAGTGGTAAGAAGAGATGAATCTATAGAGCAGACCAAAGGAAACTACCCAAATTTGGTTCAAGCTTTGGAAGATTCCAGCCCACATGTACAATGCTTAAGTGATTAGTCACTTTGTAGGTACAATTGGAAAACCATTATATATGGACCCAATAACTGAAGGAGGAGAGCACTTATCATTTGCTAGAATTAACATTGAAGTGCATCCTAGAAGTGTCCTACCAATGAAAATGACAGTTGTTGACAGAAAAAGAAAGTGCAATGTCATAGAGATCTCTTATGAATGGAAAACAAAAAGGTGTTCTTTCTGTAACACTTTTCTGCACAATAAATGTGATAAGCTAAAGAAGAAGAGCAGAAAAGTCAAGAAATAGAAAAGAAAAAGAAGGAAACAGGGGAGACTAAACTCAAAGATCAAACATTTGTAGAAGAAAGCAAGAAGGATTCTGAGAAAAATGAAAGCAACGAAAGAAAGAAAGTAAAGAGAATTAAGGTGAAGAGGAAAATAAAATTTCTGTAATGCAAAGGATTAGGCCTAAAATTAAAGATGAACATCAAGTTATTGTTGAGGAAACTCAAGATGAAAACACCTAGAATTTCAAATCTGAAATAGAGAATTCTAAAGACGATAAAGAAGATTCTAAAACCGATGTGGAGTCTGAAGCTGATGTTGAAGATAAGGAAGACAAGAATACATAAATTCAAGTTGAAGATAACAAAGGTAAAAACCTTGAAATTCTTATAAACAATTCTCTTTATCAAATAAGAATGGGCTCGTCGTACAAAGAGAGAATTCAAAATGAGAAACAACAATACTCATCATCCTTTTCAATACAATCAATCTCCTTTTATCGTTAGAGGAACAGGAAAAGGAAGAGGAAGGGGAAGAAGGCCTCTCAATGAAGATAGATGACATGTGAAAATCCCAGGCTGGGATGATTATGTTTGAATGTTGTCTTTTCTGTTTGTAATCTCTATTTTTTTAGAATGTATGAATGCTACTAATCAGTTTTTTTAGGGTCTTTTGATTGTCATTCTTAATCATATATAGGGTTTATCTAGCTTTGATTCCGACCCTCCCATTTTTGGGATTTTAATTAATTGGTTTTAACCTTTTTTTAAAAAAACAATAATTAAAATAATGGTTTGATTCTGAACCTGCAAATTACAAATAAATTACTTAATAATTTATTACATTATTTATCTATAACTTTTATTTATTTTATTTCATATAGTTTTAATTTTATTTAACTATTTTAATATTACTAATAAATTTATATTTAATTCAATCTAAATATAAATAAAATTGAGCTTTAAGATCAAAATGAGTATATAATTTAATTTAATGATTAACCGACTATATTATAAAAAATATTTAAAAATTAAAAAATAAAAATAAAACATACAAAATATTAAAACAAAATGTTTAATAATCATTTGTTTATAAGAAATTTTAAAATATTGATAAATAAAAAATTATAAAGGTGGTCATAGATAGTAAAAGGTTGGCAAAAAAAATTTATTTTCTGGACTTTTGCCAACACTTAAAAAGTGTGCAACATCAATACAACTAATTTAAGGAAAGTCAGAGACGTTTAAGCTTATTTAAGAGATAACATTAATTAAGACGTCACCAAAAGCCTATTTTATTTTTAAACTATTTTTTAACATTTCTTTTAAAGTTTTATTTCTTTATCTTTATTTCTATATTTTTTTTTAGATGTTATTATAATTTTGTTTTTATAAATTAAATAATTAAATAAAAAGACCAACATTTCAAAGATAATAAAAAAACATAAAAACTTAAATATAATAATATTAATTAATTAACTTACTACTAATATTTTATTTATTTAAATAAAATACATTAAATTTAAAATAATTAGTCTCTTGAGATAGGAAATATTTTTTTTTTTACTTTCTACACACTTTCTACACACTTTCAAGATCTTTGATGATTTGAATAATCTATTCATTTTCTTTGACGTTTAAGAATGAAACTAAAAAAACAGAAATAAAAATAATTTAATACACTAATAATTTAACAAACACTTATGAGTTGACTTATTTTTTTTTGTCTTATATTTAAGAAACCAGTGTTTTTTTCAAAATTTTTACCAATATGTCTTTCTCTATAATGACTTCAGTAAGTTTTACGATATTCGGATGATTCAATTTTGGTAGTGACTACAAATATTAAGATAAAATTATATTCAAATATCAATATAAATCAAATATAAGAAAAATCAATGAATTACATACCTTAACTTCCCTCAAATTAAGTAAGACATTCTTCCTAAGTGTAATATTTTTTCTTCATTTTTTTAATAGCAATCTACACAAACATACACCATCAGACTAATAATAAAAATATATTTTTTTTTGTTTAAAATATTTATGTTTCAACCCTTACAATTTCACACAATGTAAAACTGATAGCTCACAAATTATTACTAAATATTCCATCTCATACTATGTTTATTAAAATTGGATCTATACATCCAAAATAAGGATACTAAAAAATAGAAAGTGAACTAAGAATTACTAGAAATAATAAATAAAAGAATCTCACCTCTTCCTTATTCAGTTACTCAACCTCCCTCAATATCTTATTTATTCAAAAAAAAATATGACCTGCAATTAAACTTGATACTTAAAACTAAATCTTCAATAATATGTATACTTCCTTAATTGAATCCAACCTTTTAATTTGTAACTACCTTATAATTGGATGTGTGATGGCATGACTTAACATATTTAGACAAATAATCGAATTGGAAGCCATCCAATATATTATCATCTCGGCTAACTTGTGGAAAATTTGTTAAATGAAAAGAGTGGGAAGTGCACTAGTTTTAGAAAGCATGAACAAATTTATATTCAAGTTCTTTACTTTAGACCGATCGACTAACAATTATGATAATATAATACAGGGCATATGAATAATGCCATGATACTCAAGAACCAATCGAATTGAACCGGAGAATTCGAACAGTTTCACTCAAAATATCTAACGCAACCATTAAATGGAGTATATGCTTGTATCGGCCTAATATTAGGTTTAATGATTCCAACTCAAGATTTCGAATATCTGAATTATCCTCAACACTATCGATTCTGTCACTAGTAGAGCTAGTTATAGGTTTAACTCCTCCATATTTAAACTTGACCAACTAGAAATCTGTGCAAGATTAATCTATAAATGGAGAAGTTAACTATTTTGTGAAAATGAAATATCTGTGTAGGTAAAAACAATTTGGCACATCCAATAGAGGAGGAGCTATTAGTACCACTAAAAAGAAGAAGAATAAACTCTGAAGCACATAAATATATCTGAACATGAATCGTTATTTTGACAAAGTTAAGGACATGCTTACACTATAACAAAACATACATTTAATGAACCGTATATGAAGTATAGGAAGCGTTGGTAAAAGTCTTAAAAAAAGAAAGGTTTTATCCACCTTTAATATTTATAACCACTTTTATATTATTTTGGGGTCATAAGCTTGGGAAGGTAAGCTAACGCGGGTCACTTCAGAGAGGATTGGGTAGAAGAGGATAGGGTTCTCACTTCTTTAATTTCCACTCCTCTCTAGGATTCTTCTAATATCTCTTCTTCTTCGTTATACTAATTTCATTCATGCTCTATCTTATGATTGGATTCGACCAATTTGTTGAGAAACGATAATGTAAATGATGATTTGTGTTTTTTTTTTCTCGTGATAATTTTTTGAATATCCTGAATTTGAACTAAGATAGGTTCGGTTTTTAGTTTTCTCCCCATTTTAGTTTGTCCACAACAATCAAAGCTGAATGATTGCTATTGCGTGTTACTTTTGTTTCTTAAAAGCATTGATCTATACAATTGTATGCGTTTGAAGAACAAATTGGATTCTTTCATCTATACATTGTATGGTTGGTTTGAAATTCTATTCTACTCTATTATAATAGCTTCTTGTTAATTTACAGGTTTTGGGATAACAAACTCATGGCAACTGCAACAATGACCACTGTGGCTGGTGCATCTACTCTTTTACATTATAGTTTAAACCGAAAATTGCTAACGAATAGAGATTTTGAAGATAAAGATGGAAGAGGCAGAGAACTGAATAATACTCATCTAGGATTTGATCGAATTTCAAATAGACTTATTCAAGCACCCGATACATGGATGGAGACTATCTTAACTTTGTCAGAGACTCTTAGATTTACTTACTCTGAAACATAAGGAAAGTGGCCCATTGGAGATTTGGCATTTATGATTAATTTCCTTCTCAAGAAGTAGGTAAGTGTCTTTGAATATATTCCATGCAGCTTACATTTTTCCTAATTTACTTATTGCTCTCCAATTTTACTCATAATTTAGGTTGAAGTTTCTGTCTAAGAAAGTTTCTATTGAAGTGAGTAAATAAAATGTTTTGGCTTTACTCAACAAATAAGTTAGTGAAATCAAGCTCAATCTTGTAATACAAAATTTAACATTTTTTGAAAAATGACTCTTTTTCATTGATACATGAAAGATCACTAATACCTTGGGCAAAATCCAGAACCAAAACAATCCAAGTTATGACCAAATTAGTCAAAAGTTATGACAAGATGAATATACAAAGAAAAAACAAGAACAATGAAGAGGTCAAGACAAGTTATAAGAGCTGAGGTTGATGTTAATCTTAACCCTCTTGCTTCTAAGATACACTTCTATCGAGTTTTTTAGTTTATCTCTACTGTTTTGATTTAATGTCAAGAGCATTCTTGATTCGATTAATAGCTACATCTTCATGTTACATGTGTAGTTAAGGATCTCCTTAAAAATATCTCTCCTAAGAAGGATCTTATATTCCTCAAGCATTCAGTCTATCTATTGTTTCTTTTCACTATCTGAAACAACTAAATTGTCATTAACATTCAGTCCAACATCAGCTGAAACTCCATCAATACAAACTTTAGCATTAAGAAAATGAATTGTTGTTTTTATGTGATCCAAACAAGAAATTATATTTTGTTATGTTTGTATTATCCATTGTTGTATCTGTCATTGCCCTAAATGAGGTTGCTGATGATGGGTTGACTCATGCATGAGAAATGCCAATATTATTTTTCTTTGACGATACTTTTTCAATTGTTTGCAGGGTCACTTGAATATTTCAAGTGTATTTTGGTGGGCAAGATAGTGTACAGCTCAAAGGAAAGAAATAATTTCAGAGCTTAAACGTTTCTTGAATTTTTTGATGCTTTGTTGGCATTTCTCAAAGAAGTCGTTCCCTGTATTTTTGGAGATGACTGGCTATTCTAGAGAAAATGTTGTTCTTGAGGAACCAAAATCTGGTGTAAGTAGTTTTTGTCAGTTTTAAATGTTTTTTTATCCTTTCCCTATTTTAAATTTTTTATGGATTTGGACATACTTACAAATTTATGTTATTTTGGACTTATTACATAGGTTCTATATGTTGCAAATTCTGAAACCTGCTTTTACAATACTTGTTGACCATAAACCAAAATCAATCATTTTGCTTATCCGTGAAACTCACAGTATCAAGGACACTTTAACTACTGCAACTGGGGAAGTTTTGCCATTCCATCACAGTGTGCACACTATGGAATGGTTGCAGCTGCACGGTAGATTGCAAAGCTTGCAACTCCTCTTCTTATCAAAGAACTTTACAAATATCCCAACTATAAGTTTAAGGTTTTTCCCAAAAAAGAAACTATAAGTTTAAGGTAGTAAATTAATTTTTATTTATTTATTTTGCCTTACCCTTCAAAGAATAATGATCTTTTTGTCGCCTTCATTTGGGAACTGAATCTGACACGGAAACAAAAATAAATTATGTTTCCAAACATTTCCGTATCTAATCCAAATACAGAACATATTACATAAAGTGTTTCCAAATGGGGCCTAATGTTGCATATTACGCAGAATCAGGTGATGACTTTCTTTTAGTCATCTTTAAAATTTTGTTATGCTAAAGTATTAGGCTAGTTTTTTATGGATATTAAAGCTTCTTTTTCTTCTCATGGTTTCTCACATATTGTAGAACATTCTCTTGGTGAAGGTACATCTACTCTTTTAACATATATTCTACGTGAACTGAATAATGGAGAGGTGAGATTGTTTTATCTATTTTCTCCAGGTCTTAGTTCACTTTGAATTTTTTAGTACGCTTATTTTGGGTGGGTTTACATATACAATTTAATAAAAGTAATTGGTGATGGAACATTTTGTAATGTCTAACGAGTTATAAGTTAATTTGGTGTGAAATTCTAGTGTTGAAACATTAATATCTTTAAACACATAAATTTATTTTTATTATTATTCACATTGTTTATGTTTATGTAAGTTGCTATAAAAAAAATACTACTCCTAAGAAGAATGACTTAATTTGAGGGAAGTTAGTGTATGTAATTCACCGATTTGTTCTTACTTCTGATTTATATTGATGTTTGAATCTAATGTTCTCTTAATATTTGTAGTCATTAAAAAAATAAAACATCTGAATATCGTAAAACTTACTGAAGTCATTAGAGTGAACGACGTATTGGTAACATTCTTAAAAAAATCTCGATCTCTTGAATAAAAAAAGTACTGAATGATAAGTGTTTGTTGAATAATTAGTTTGTTAACTTTATTATTATTTAAATTTTCCGAGTGCCATGCCTCAAAAATAATTCATGTTGATAATAGAGCATTTGTAGCATTTTTTAAAATAAAGGTGTCTTCAACTTACTAATATAAATAAATACCAACAAGTGGTGGTTACAGTTATGCTTAACTTTCATTTTTTTTTTACTTTTTTTTATACCAACTATAATGTTGATTAATGATCATGGACATGTTATCTCACTACACATTTCACATCGATCATAAATTGGGAAAAAAACTAAATATTCCCCTTTTATAGTTCTCAATATCTCTCTTTTCGTTTATAAAATCATGTTAGTGTATATCTCTTGTCCCAATCCCTACATATGTTTCTACCTACCCGTATTATTTTGTTTGCACAAGTTTTTAGTAAATAATTTTTTTTTATGTAGATTGCATACTATTGTCTCTTTCTTTAGATTGCTTATTGTTGTCTCACTACTATTTCCTCTGATCAGGTACCACAAAATGTATATGGTCATGAACTAGACAAGTTTTCGATTGGTATTGGTACCTAATGTATATGATCATCAACTAGACAAGTTTTCGATGGTACAACCAAAAGTTAAAGTTGTGTTGAATGAAGACGATGAATGATATGTTTCTGCAACTTAAAATGGTTTGTTACTCCAAGCAGCTCAATCTTTAAAATTTTATTTCAGTGGCATCACCTTATTTTTTTCTATTTTGTATGGTTTATTCAGAGTTTGTATGGTTTATTCAGATACAATGGAACAATTGAGCAACATATTTTAAATGGTTTGAATAGTATTAAATGTTGCAATGTTGTATTTTTTTACTTTCCTGTTTCATTATGTTATATTTTTGAGAATTAAATATTCTTGCAAATAGATTGAGACAATATTTTAAGATGATGACTATTATTTGTTAACAAACAGATCATTAGTTGTAAGTTAATTAATGTTTTTTAATTATATTGAATTATTGGTGTTTTTATTAGAGATATAATATTTAATTTATCATATACAAGTTGGATCTCTTTTGGTTCACTAAATAGGTTATTTTGTTCATTTTTTCCTTTGGATTTTCAAAAGGTTCCCTAAATTAGACAAACATGACTATGTAATCCAGGTAAGTCTGTAACTTGATTACTCGGGTTATGATGTTTATTTAGTGTTTATTTATCTTAGACGGTGATGCAACATAAGATTAGCCAATGAATTGGAGAATATAATTACATATCAGCATGAAACCTACAATTGTTGTGTTCACTTTGTTTCTTGAATCTTTTGATTTCATTTATTTGTCTAAAAGTTATCTTGGTAAAATTTTGGAAAAAAAACAAATTTTGATTTAAGATACAAAATAATTGGTAGTTCCAAGTGGGAACATTTTGAAATATCTCAAGCAATTTTTTTTTCTTTCAAAATGACAAAATCAAGTCAGCTCTCATCCTTAATCTCTAAAAGTGACTTGCTGCATTTTTATGCATTTTCTTGTGGTTTACAGGATCTTCTAGCTTTCATTAGTTCCTCAAGTGAGATTACTTACCTCTCTTAGATGTGTTTTTACTAAAAACTTTTTAGTTATTCAACTCAGAGTTCTTGAAAGATTTTTTATTTAATTGTACAGATGGATAGTTCACTTGTGCCATAACAAAAGTAATGAATTCTCAAAACTTGATATAAATATATTAATTCATTGAATTGAGTTAATTTTCTAATAGCTTCTTCCTATGTTGGTTGGTTACTGGGTCAAAAACTTGCATCAAGATGTTCTTTACCAGAACTCAAACATGATGACATCTACACGGGTAATTTCCAGGATTGTCAATATTTTATAAGAAAAAATAGATTATTTCCAAAAACTATCTTTGTATGATGCTAAAAAATGCAGGATTTGAGCAGGAAATTCTTTTATTAGAGTCAGAAGTATTGATCTTTTTGGCAATTGGTGTTAGATTTTGTTGCATACTCTGGAAAAAGAAAAGGCTTAAAGGTGAACAAGAGCCAGTGAATATTCTGCCAGAATTGGTAAATTAAAGTCCTAGAACATAACGCTACACCATTATTATGTGAAATTATTCTAGTAGAGAGATTTTCGAGTATGTGTGCTCAAGTGTAAAGATTGCCCAAGTTGATATGTTATAGAAATAATTTATTCAAATCATCAAGGGATAAAATAGTAAAGTTTTAAGAAACTGATATTTTGTGGGAGATAATTAATTGAAATTTAATGTATTTTATTTAAATAAATAGAATATTAGTGAATTAATTAACTAATGTTCTTAAATTTATTTAATTATTTAAGTCTTTTTTTATTATATTTGAAATGTTTGTGTTTATATTTAGATTATAAAAAAATTATAATAAGATCTAAAAGAAAATTAGAAATAAAAATAAAGAAATAAAATTTTAAAACAATTTAAAAAAAATAATTTAAAAATATAATACACTTGTGGCGACGTTTGAAATTAATGTTACCAACGCTTAAAAAACGTTGTTAAAACTTCTGTCTTTCGGCAATGCTTGTATCGACCCTTAAAAAATAAACTTCAGTAACATTTTTGGCGACAATTTTAAGAGTTGGCATAAATCTTTTTAAGCGTCGCCGTAAAATTTCTTTTTGTTGTAGTGTTAGTTAGTTGATTTTTCTTCAGAAATAGAAACTTGATTAAATATGGGTGTTTGGTTGGAGGATTTAATTAATAAACACTCAAATAATCCTTTATACAAATCATTCATCCAAATCACATAAAGAGGAATAAAATAAATCATTCCCGTTTTCACATTTCACTCTCTACTCCCACATCTCCTCATCCACTCATCCATCTCTTCTCTATGTAGCCCCATCCTCTCTGCTACAACTTTATCTTGAGAAAAAATATATATTCTAAATTCATGATAAAAAAATAAATGAATAAAAAATAATAAAGAACACAAGATATAATGAGGTTTGGTCAACAAATGCTACATCGTTGGGGAGTCGTCCATTCTATATATTATCCATGGAATAATGGTTCAAGTAACCTTATGTTACAATGTCTTTATTTATAGGAGTACATCAAAAACAAAAAAGATTAAACTACTACTCTTAATCTAATAAAGGTTTAAATCACATTACAATATATAAAATCTAATATAATACACTAGTCTTATCCATTAATCTTCACTTTGACAAAAGTCAAGTCATCAAGAAATAAATGGGTTCAACACTTCAATATTCACCTTTGTTCGAGCCATTCATAATCTAACTTTTTATACCTCCACTTCTACTCAAGAGCCCTTAGAAGAATAACAATCTCCACCCTCACTTATATCGCGCTATCAAAAGTTTATGAGTCACACATCAATTTCATTACTCGAGCCATTCACGAGATAAATCATTATACCTGCACATCCAATCAAAAGCCCTTAGAATATAAACTCATAGAGTTTATAACATAGAGTAAATTTTGATAACCATGTTATTTCAACGACGAGAGACATTCAACAATTTTTATCAATCTTTGTTCATACTCGTTGACATATGCGGAAACTAGAATTAACAATTCTTTATTATGTCAAAATAAATTTTACCCTTGTTTGCCACAAACTGAATGTCTTATTTTTTATGTCCATCAATCGACTAAAAACAAAATACCGATTAGACCCAATACGAACTTTCACCATCTACTATTTCAAAATCAGTTATCTATCAAAAACTGACGACACCTAAGACGAACATTTATTGTCTACTTTCTCAAAATAAAATATCAATCGAAAACGAAAAGACACAAGATAAACTGTTATTGTCTACTTCATAAAAAATAAATTAGGTTATCTCGACATCTCTTTTCTCAAGCTCAAAATATGAATAGCTATTTGTCACCCATCTTGTCTTGAACGCTGCACACTCAAGCAACTTGAACCTCATACTTCTTCTTGAACAAATCAACTAGCAATCTACTAGTTTTTGAATTCAAATCGACTAGCAATTCAATAATATATTTTCAAGATTCACTAACTATCTTCAATTATTATCACCAAACATTAAATGATCATCTATAGTTTATCTTAAAGAGGATGTGAATATCCTACACCTATTAATTAATCGAGCCTCTCATGTTACCCATTTTTCATGACAAAGAATCTCATTCAACAATCGGTTATATGAAACCTCTAACTAATTTTCTTCAAGAATGAAGATTTATCATTTGTTCTCCACATTAATTTATCAAAATCCTCTATAGAAAGAATTTAACAAATCAACACCCATGTGAGAACTTCACACTAGCACTTTACTAGAGATTTCCAAAATAAAACCTACTCACAAGGTTTGATGCAAATTCAAATCCGGCCCTTAATAAAAACCATAATCTTGCAAATAAACTTTAAAGTTACCCACTTTAATTATAAAACCCTTTATATATTGCATCAACTATCTTCCACAATACGCAACATTAAATAAACACTCCACCTTCTTTTTCAACTCCAATTTTCGATCTATATATTGACGAATATCAAATCTCTTAAAAGACAAATCAAATCTTTAAGAACTTAATTATAATCAAATAAGTTCTTTGTCTTTTTATGTATTTTATTATATTGACGCCACGTCATCTTTCACATACAAAAAAAACATGCATTAGTGAATTTCGAATGTATATGAAAACTTTTAGAGTATTGTGTGACAAGGAATTTATATGGTAGACTCGACCTCGAGTAGTGTTTTAAGAAAAAAAGGTTTCTTTGTATTGGTTATGCTTTGTTAGAGAACTACAAAGCTTACCCTCTTCTTGAATCTCGTAAAAAGTAGACAAGAAGACCACTCTCTTGGGAGTTTTCTCATCTTTAAAGAGGGATGAGGAACTGAAACAGTTCTGTTAATTAGAATCAGGCAATATTAGAATCCCACCTACCCTAAATCTTACTAGTCCTGTCATTAGAATTGTTTGTTATTTTCTTTACTACATTTATTCTTTTTTAAAACCTTTTATATCAATTTTTGTAAAATTTAATTATTTGGACTTGTTTGTTTTATATTTCGCTCATTCAATTGTTTTTTCTTTATTACATCTTATACGTAAGCATTGTTTTCGGTTAATTGTTGGCATTATCGTACAAAAAAAATACATAATTATTAATTAGTCATAGTTTTAGTTAATATACACTAAGAGATAAATATGAACAAAATAAATTTTATAATTATTAAATATAAACATCAATTTCACTAAGTTTCAATTGTTCGTCTTCGATTTCTTAGCAAATATTTGAAAGTACATATGTATTTAATGAAAGAAAAAAAATAGTTCCTTAGAACGATGCACTTAAAAAAATTATTATCTTTCCATACTACAAAAAAAAACTTTTACCAACACATAAAACAAGTTTCGGCGTATATATTTGCCACTAATTATTTTACCGTCACATAAATACTGTCAGTAAAAGTGGAGTCGACAAAGGTCGACTATTCCGACACATAGACTTGTGCCGGTATAAATATGCGCCGTTAAAGATTCACTAGTAAAAAAAGAGTTTATAGCGATTGGTATCCCAATCGCTATTAGCCTCTAAACCAGTCGCTGTAGACATATAGCGATTGGTTATAACACAATCGCCATCAATCGGTAGAGGTTTCCTCGTCGTTGTCTTAATTGGAAGCGGCGATTAGTATAATACAAATCGCTATAATCTTATGGCGATTGGATTAAAACCAATCGCAATTTACCTATACTCAATGGCGATTGGTTGAACACCAATCGCAACTTCCATACAGTCTCTGGCGATTGGTAGAAGACCAATCGCAACTTCCATAGAGTCTCTGGCGATTGGTAGAAGACCAATCGCAACTTCCATACAGTCTCTGGCGATTGGTAGAAGACCAATCGCAACTTCCTTACAGTTTCTGACAATTGGTAGAAGACCAATCGCAACTTACCTATACTCTTATGGCGATTGGATAAAACCAATCGCAACCTACTATATAAATAATAATATTACATTTAATAATTATATTACAAATACCTGTAAAACCGAAAATATAACTACTACTACTGTAACACAGCAAATACACAATTGAACCAATATTAACCAAAATTATCATAAACAATATTAACCAAAATCATCATAACCAATATTAACCAAAATCATAACAAAAGAAGTTTCTTAACACCAATATTTAAAATCAAAGTAGTATTACACCAACATTAACTAACACAAATTCTTACTTAATTCGCGTCTTCCCCAGAATTATCGTCGTCTTGTTGAACCGGTGGAATTGCGGTTGATGATCCTTGACCCGATGATTGACCGCCAAAATTAGTAAATTGGGCAAATAATGTAGGATCTATCGATGTACCGTCGGGTATAAACTGTGACATAAAACTCATCATCTCGGCTCTCTCTATCCTCAACCTCTCTTCAGTTTCAGCTTTCTCTATCCTCAACCTCTCTTCCATTTCAGCTTTCTCTATCCTCAATCTCTCTTCCATTTCAGCATTCATTTGAGCCCTTTCCGTCCTCATCCTCTCTTCCATTCTTCTTTCTATATCATCGAATTTTCTTTGAATTGTTACATTCTCTCGACGTAGGTCTTTTTTTGACATTGCAGGCCCTCTAACTCTGGAAGCTAAAACCGATCCCATTCCTATAATTTTTCCCTTCTCTTGAGGACCAAAAACTTCTTCAGCCAAATCGACATCAGAAATGTCGGGACGTTTAGCTCGCAACTTTCTTAATCCATCCTATAACAAAATATGTTAATACCAATAATAGATAAAATGTAAAGTAAACATATTTTATATATATACTTACCACTTTCTCTAGAATCTATGGATCAACAGTTTTATCTTTTTTGGTCCTAGTCGCTAAAAACAAATCTTCATAGGATGGAACCGATCCTTCTTGAACTTCCTGAGAATGTAAGTTAAATTTCAATTAATTTGAAAACAAAGTTGAAAAATAAGTCTTACCATTTCTCGCCGTATCTGTGTAAATGATTTGATACCAGAACGATGTCCATATTTTGATTTCTTTTTGTTTTATCTGCTGGTAGCACTTCGTTTCTGCAATTAAAATGTAATGTTAGATTCAAAATATTATATTTAGTACAAAATATGAAAGAAGAACCTGAAATTTGTCGGTAAAGTAGTGGTTTTCAAGAAAAGTAAGGTAACCAATAAAAGTATATGGTAAAACCCACCAAACCTCTTCAAAAGGTTAATAATCCCCTATCTGAATAAGTACTTGATGAAAGGTCTCACAATCATCAAAACATTCATAAAATAAACCATAGAGACGCTAGATCTACAAATTAGCAAATATTTCACAAATCCAAACATGAAGAAATTAATTGTTCACAATTATTGAAAATGTAAAACCTTTCATCTTTTACTTGAATCTGTAACAATTGACTTCATTGACACATATTTTCAGATGAGCATAACAGTAGTTGTAAGAACATTGAAGAATGAAAATCTATTGATATGTTGTCATTATGGTTTCTGGCATGTATTATAATGTCATAAAACGCCACACCATAGATACATACATATCACATATAACATGTGATATGGCAATAAACTTATGAGAAAGGAATACGCATCTATATATAAAACTGAGGAATGAAGTAGAGAAATAGTAATTATAAACATATTCCAGTTATATAATCATCAAGAAGGCGTTCATAGTCTCATAGAGAGTAGTAAGATACGAGTTTCATCTAAATACATCGCAGCATCAGATCCATTACATATAGTTAGAATTTGGACAGATTTTAATCGATTTAGCAATAACAGAGAAGAAATCCGTACCTAACATAAGAAGGAAGAAGAAGAGAATCGGGAGAATTCTTCAAGAAATTGAGTTCAGTGATTCAAATAGGAGCGAGATTTCTTCGGTCGCCTTGGATTCAACGCCGTCTGAACTCAGCAAACACAACTCCGACTGGATTCAAATTTTCGAAAAGGAGAAGGAAGAGGTAGAATCGATTTGAGAAGATTCCTTTTCGATCTTCATTCTTCCTTCAGCTAACGAGGGATAGGGTTTAAAAAGGAAACCGCGATTGGTTTTTATTAAATCGCTGATATGACTTAAAAATGGCGATTGGTTTTTATTCGATCGCTGAAATGTAATATTGAGATTAGATTTTTGTTCAATAGCTGATATATTAGATTAATTTAATGGGTTCGAGTCCCATGGTCGTTAATTTAAATATTTTTTTTAATATTATCAATAACAATTTATAAAAAATAATTTATATGATAATGTTGAAAAAAAATAAATTTAATGTAATAATTTTATATGGAATAGACTTTTAAGTATTGACAAAATAAATAATGTTGAAAAAATTCTCATTACAATAATAAGTAATAATTTGTGTAACTTAAATAACAAATTTAAAATAATTTATTTTTTAAATATAGATTAGTAAAAAATGATAAAAATACAATACAAACAAGATCACAACTATAAAACCAAAATACAATAATTAACCCAAATTGATTGATTTAAATGATATATATTATTAACACATACAAACTAATGGTCTAAATGCTATTATTATGAAAGGATATCTAATATGTTCTCATATGCTAGTTTGAGAAATTTTACAAAATTCTAAATCATTATCTGTTCTAAAATTTTTAATGTTTTTATATATTGTGTTTTAATCATTCGACAAAAAAAAAAATCAGATTGTTATACACCTATTAAAATCATAATTTTTTCAAGTCAATCTTAAAATCATTTAGTACTAATGGTATTGATAGGTATACATTCAATTTAAACTATTTAAGGGAATTCCATGTTATAGTAGTGATTGGTCTTGATTCAATCGTTTTATATACTTAAAAAATGGCGATTGGTTAGTTATCCAATCGCCACTTATAAAATCATAGCGATTGGTTTCTTTTCCAATCGCGGTTAATCTTCAAAAACTCTAGTAGCGGTTGGTTTTATAACCAATTGTTTTTCATTCAAGCTAGTAGCGATTGGTTAAAGGACCAATCGCCATTACATAAGTAGTTGCGATTGGATTTGATTCCAATCGCTATTATGAACAGTAGTAGCGATTTTTCTAAACACCAATCGCCATGTTTGCTATCTATTTACCCTTTTTTACTAGTGATTTACCGACACATATTTGTGCAGGTAATTGAAAAATACGTGTCGGCAAAATATGTCGGCAATCAATTACAAATGTTTTTAGTATTTTAATATTTACTATTTTTTAAAATATATTATAAATAGAGAAATATAATATTTTAAATTAAATTTATAAACTTCAATTATTAAATATTATATTATTCATTACATGTAATTTTAAAAATCAATTAAATAAGTATTTATTAATAAAAAGTTAATTTTAAATATACAAACAATTGATTACATGTGTATAAACGTGGCAGCCCCTTTATGTACCGTTATCCATTCCTCGTTTTGATGATCAAAGGCCATATATTCTGGCCAGCCCGAATTTTTTATTTTTTTAATTTGGTACCTTCGATGGTGTTCTTTTCGATCTCTAAGTATTTCACTGCTCCGCTCATTTCAGTTATTTGACAAAAAGAAAAAAATCGAGAATGTGTTATTCCGATGTAGAGAAGAACATATGATTAACTTTTCGGGAAATTTCCAAACGAATAATTTCAACGAAATCTTTCAATTTCTTATTTTACTTTGAATTTTTCTAGATATAATTCTCCTTAATATTATTAAAAAAGGGTTCGGATTACAAAAAAAATCCCAATTGTTTTGAACTTTCTATTTTTGGAATGGAATAGATACTAAAACTCTATAGTCTAAAATTGTAAATAATTTGTTTTTAATTTTTAATATTTTAGAATTAATAATTATAAATTTTATAATTAACAAAATATATATTTGAATTAAATATATTATAACAACAATATCTCATATATAAAACATTCATAATATATATAAATAATATGAATATAATAATTTTAAGTAAAAAAATATAAACTTAAAAATGGATAGAAGAAATAAGTTAAGAAAAAAAATATGGACAAACAATATTAGTATAGAAAATAACAGCCGCACAGATTTATGGTTATAAAATTAGTATGTTACAAACATAGAAAGGGCAGTGAAATATAATTAATATTTATATATAATATAAAATGAGATATAAATGGTTAATATATTATAATACGGAAAAATAAAAATAAAAAGTTATATATATATATTATAATATATATTTAATATGAAAAGAGAAAAAAAAGTAATAATAATATAATATAAAATTAATAATAATACTATTATATATTAAAAAATTGGGACTGTGAAGATGAAGCTCCATGTAAATGTATATGTTGCCTTGTCCAGCCCCTACATACATTACACATTTTGGAAATACTTCCTACTAATAGGCTGCAATGTTATGTGAATTTAATTGTAACATCATATCAATAATATTGACTCAACAAATTAATCTCAACTTAATGGATTCAATTTGAAGGACAGTTTGGAAAGACTAAAATCAATTTCATATATAAGTTATAAACTAAAATGTCATTGTAAGAAACAAATAATCTCTTGTTGGGTCAATAAAATTAACATCAATTTGATCAGTATTACAAGGATGTAAACAATATTTACAAGAATTATTGGTTTAAGATTACTAATTGATGTTCAAAAATTAATAAAATTAGCTACCTTTAATGGTCACCATCAATAAAAAAAAAATATCAACACATAAACGATCGACCACCATTGCCTTCTCTTATTTCACTAACATCTCAACTACCCAAACAAACATAGCCAACAAATAAACATACACAATTGTTAGTCTTCCTCGTCTTGGGTTCTAGGTGTCAAACAATGCCAAATAATTGTAAGATTTTCAGACTTATAATGGGATGAACAACTAAAAGAACACAAATAAATAAATCAAATTACTATAACTTGATTTTCATTTATTTGAATATATATATATATAACTGCGTTTGCTAGTTGGAGTTTAATATCTATTTGAATATCTTACCATTATTCTCACTAAATATGATGTTATTTAAAAATTATTAAAGGGTGATGATTTTGTCTTAAAATGTATTGTTCTTATTTAGAAGTTAAAATAATTTACCTTAATTTATAGTTGATTTTGTTTGAACACAAGACCAGCATTTTTTAGATTATTATTATAATGAACATTTTTCTCATTCAATGAAGATTATTAATTTTCTTATGCATCATCAGTTCATCCTCATTTGGCTCTCCCTCCTATCACTGAACAACAACACGGAAATTAAAAAAAATATTATTGCTTCAACAAATAAGAGGTTAACATGTTGGTCTTTTTAATTTTTCAATATTATGTAGTCATTTGTTCCTACAATGGAGAAATTATTCGTGGTATAAATTTTTTTTATCTCGAACAATATGGATGACTATATTGACAATAGTGTGTGAAGTAACATGCATTGCCTTCTCTTATTTCACTAACATTTCAACTACCCAAACAAACATACACAATTATTAGTCTTCCTCGTGTTGGGTTCTAGGTGTCAAACAATGCCAAAATAATTGTAAGATTTTCAGACTTATAATGGGATGAACAACAAAAACAACACAAATAAAAGAATTATTTATCTAACTTTATTAAGATAATACCGAAATCATTCTCTCCCTTCTCTCTTATAAGAATTTAAACTTACAATTTTACAAAGAATGGAAAATATGATCAAACCTTGTCTTTTTATAATTTCCATAGAGTAGTATTTAGAAATATCATATAGTATGTTATCTTCAAAAACATCATAGAACTCTTCATTAACACTAGCAATATGAATTGATGTTTATTTGAATGTATATCTATAAATTGTGTTTGCTAGTTCGAGTTTAATATCTATTTGAGTATCTTACCATTATTCTTACTAAATATGATGTTATTTAAAAATAACTAAAGGATGATGATTTTGTCTTAAAATGTATTGTCCCTCCTATCACTGAACAACACCAAAATTAAAAAAACAATATTATTGCTTCAACAAATAAGAGTTTAACATGTTGGTCTTTTTAATTTCTCAATATTATGTAGTCATTTGTTCCTACAATGGAGAAATGATTTGTGGTATAAAAAAATTTATCTCGAACTATAGGGATGACTAGATTGACAATAGAGTGTGAAGTAATATGCATTAGTGAATTTCGAATGTATATGAAAACCTTTAGAGTATTGTGTGGTATGGTAGGAGATATTGGAGGTTGGATGCCGACTAAAACACATCAATAAAGAAGGTTGTAGCAATGTTTATATAAATCTTGGCCCATCACAAAAAATACGACAAATTCTTTACTTTTTACCGTAGTACATAAACCGTGAGTTGTCAATTTAATGCGGTTCTGCATACAATTTTGAAATTACATCCAATTTTAGTTAACAAGCCAAAATCTAATATATATATATATATATATATATATATATATATATTACCTAGGTGCGAGGGTCAACGCCATATGCATGATTGTGTGCTTCACGATGCGATCTCAAAATCTAATAGTCTAAGAGTCCAAATAAGTAAGTTTGTATTGTTATATCTAATATTTTATTTTGTTTTTGTCACACTTAGTTAATCACTAATTAATTAAATGAAATTATACTATGTAATAAGCCTGTATCATCCTCTCTTCTAACTTATCGGTAATAAGAGGTGGATATCTCCAGTCTCTTTTAGAGGTCTTGGGTTCGAGCTGTCAGACGATAAATTTTGCATTTGGTTAAATGGTTAAGAGTGTTAGCAGATTATGTGTTTAATCCCTTGTGACCACATTCATAATCCCTGTGGGGTATCATGATAGTTCTCCTTTAATTTTAAAAAATAAATAATTAGCATAAATCTACTTTCAAATTATCAGTAATTATAACTAAATTTTATGTAAATCCAAATAATTATAAATCATTAATATTCCAACTTTAAGACAAAATATGCAGTATATATCTTCCTTACACATAAATATGATGTTCTTTTATTTGTTAATAAAACGACCAATTTTTTTCATAGTTTTTTTTTTATCTTATTTGGATAATTTCTGCCTAATTTGATATTAAGTACACAAACAAAAAGATGCTTCATACATGGTAGCTAATAATAATATAGATATTATTTTTATAACACAATAATAAGGAAATATGTTATTATTCATTTTATTAAAATGATCATGATATTTAATCCATCGACCCTTCAAATTATTATTATCTTTTGGAGGAATCGGAATATAAAATTCAACAAATGATACTAATTAGTTTCGAACGATGGGACTGGTAGTGAGGGTGACCCGGGATTCGGTAGTCCCGAGCCAATTGGGGATGGAAATAAGGGAGAATTAGGTGTTTGTAGTCCTGAAAAGGTTGGATTTGGTAGAGAAGGAGACTCGGGTTGTGGCAAGTCTCCATCGATTGGGACATCGGGATTTGTCATTCCCGGAGAAGTTGGGGCTGGTAGGGAGGGATCGGGGTTTGTCATTCCCGAAAAGGTTGGTGGTGGTAGCGAGGGATCGGGATTTGTCATTCCCGAAAAAGTTGGTGGTGGTAGGGAGGGATCGGGGTTTGTCATTCCCGGAAAAGATGGGTCTGTTAGGGAGGGATCGGGGTTTGTCGTTCCCGGAAAAGATGGGTCTGTTAGGGAGGGATCGGGGTTTGTCGTTCCCGGAAAAGATGGGTCTGTTAGGGAGGGATCATCGGATTGTCCTGGGAATGTTGGATCTAGATCAGATGGGGGAGGTGGTGAGTGTTTTTTATTCCAAAAGTGTGTTTTTGGAGCATGTGGAGATTTGGGGCTGGGGGCATGTCCAAAAAAGGTTGGATTAGACGATGAGGATGTCTCGGATTTTATGCCAAATAGTTCAGGCTTTGATTGGCTTGGAACTTGTCTTGTATCACCAAGTTGTATCAACGTGATAACAAAAAACAACATAGAGATCAGAGAAGATATTGATGTGAACATTTTTAGAAAGATAAATCTATAGGATGTTTATTTGTAAGGAGCATAGTGTATTGTTTATATAGGTAACAACTGTACTAGCTAGATTCGGGAAAAATAAATTCACATTTTATTTTTATTATCTTAAATCCAAATAAAATTAAATCACAATTTTATGAAAAATATCACATTAATAATTTTAAATATTACTAAAGTTAGAAGTTATTATATTACATAGTATACCTAAATAAATTTTATCATTTTTAGTATTAAGTTAAATTATAATTTATTTTAAATTCTAATTTGAATATATCATATTACTACTATTTCATTAAGTTTACTTAAATTAAAGTATTGAGATAATATTGAAAGCTAAGTAATACATAAATAACTATAACAAATTATAATAGCACAAATTACAAAAGTCATAGTTAAGTATTTCATTTTTTTAAATACAATGAGATTTTGACTTATTTTTTTTAATATTATTTTGCTTCATTATTTATTATTATTATTTTGTTTATAAAGAAAGATTATATACATCTAAGCATATTTATTAGATCATATATAATCTGATAAAAAGAAAACTTTTAACTATTTACATAATTCATGCTATAAATTCACTTTAAGATAGATTTTTTATACCATATTATTAACCATTCTTTCATTAATCATCTTATTGACACTACCAACTAAAAAAATTAATTTAATTTTTAATCTAATATATATTTCAAATATGTCTAATAACCTTTTTTTTTAATAAGTTTACTTTTTTTCTGTAATTATTAGGTATTGTTTGTAATTTTCTTTACTAATCACTAGTAAAAAAAGTAATATTTAAGGACGGTTTTTACCGCCATTATTACATAATATACCGCTGTTAAAAGACAATTACGGAGGTAAAATTACCGTAGTCAACCGTCTTTAATAGTTCTGTCGTTAAAGAGATTTTGACAATTAAAAGCGGTAAATTTACCGCAGATAATAGCATTTAACTGCGGTTTATAAAACCGCAGTTAATAATCTATAACTACGGTTTATAAGATCGTAGTTAATAGTCTCTAACTGCAGTTCCTAAAATCGTAGTAAATTGTTTATTTATAAAGGCGGGATTTTCACCGCAAGTAATAGTTTCTAACTACGGTTTAAAAACCACAGTCAATAGTGGCTATAAAGGCGTTACAAAAACCGTAGTTAATAGTTAGTTGGCTTTGTATAAATGCGGTATTTTTACCGCAAGTAATAGTTTTTAACTTCTGTTTAAAAACCGCAGTTAATAGTGGTTATAAGTTAATAGTTAATTGGCTATATATGAAAGCAATATTTTTATCGCAAATAATTGTCTCTAATTACGGTTTAAAATAGTAGTTATAAGTGTATTTAATATTCATTTGGCAACAATAAAAATCATTCAAAATAATATTATATAATTAACACTCCATTTTTATATTATAATATTATCTAAAATTATAATTATATCTAAATATAATTAAATCAAAATATAATTATATAGTATTCAAAGTCATACAAAATAAACATTATAATATCAATAAAAATGATCAAATCTTAAAATTTTTAACAACTTCTCTTCATTTTCCCGTACCTATAAAACATTCAAATGAAAATTTATCAATCAGATTGGTATAAATTACATATGATAAATTCATTAGAAGAAAGAATTCATACTGCAAATTTCCCTCCAATAAATTTTATTGTTCCATCTATTTGTTCCTGTCTTAAATTGGACGCCAAAAGAGATCACTGAAATAAAATCATGTAAAAAAATGAAGAAATAAATTTAGCTATTGAACATTCATCAGTTCTTTCAAATTTATATCAATGACAACCACATTATAATCGAACCTAAAATTTATAAATAAAATTAATTATATTCAATAACCCAATTTCTTGTCATGCTTCTATTAATACACAATAACACAACTTATTAAATGCATCTTTACAAACCTATATGCAGAAATCTTCATCAAATGTACCAGGGAGCAAGGTAAATATATGCAGAAATCTTATTCAAATATATCGGGAGCAAGGTGAAGCGTGAGAAAGATAATAGAGAATATAGATAATGGCAAAAGAGAATAGGGAAGGTAGATAGTGTTACTTGACAAGAGTAACTTGAAGCTCCACATAAAACATAAAGAGGAAGGGTGGAGAAGAAAATGGAGTAACTAGTGAAATAGAATAACCCTTAATTCCTTAATATTTTTATTATTTTATATAATTAAAAATTACATAATATTAAACTCAATTATATTTATAAATTTACATATTATATAATTCAAAGATATTATATGCATTTTATTTTTTAATTAAATTCTTATATTTTTTATTCATATTTTAAAATTATAAATATTATTTTATTTATCTACTTGTAAGTACAAATATTATAAAAAATACAAGTTATTAACAGTACAAGTTATCTATATATTTACCTAAACATTAATTAAAAATAAAAAAAAAAAATTACTTTCACACACTTTCTTAATTAATTTTTGATTGATTTTTTAAAATTTTCATTAATTAAAACCCAAAATTATTTTTATTGTATATTATCATTTATAAATTAAAATACATAAATATTATTAGTAATTAAACAAATTACAATTTTAAATACTTTAAGTTCAAACTAAATTCAAAAACAAATATAATAAAGATGATAAATAAATAATTGATAACAATTTATCTCCATTAATCAATAAGAAAATAGTCAATTTATCTACATTAATCAATAACAAAAATTCATTGAAATGATCAAATTCAAATCTTCATTAAACATATTTTAGGAATGTAAATGAGATAAAAATACTAATCCTCCATAATTTTAGAATTTAATTTGACTTAATAAATAATAGTACATACCAAATTATAAAAATTTACACAAAAATAATAGTAAGTTTATATATATATAATTTTATAAGAGTAATTTAGATATAAATTTTGATTAAAATGATAGAGAGTTTATCTTCAATTAAAATGTATAAATATTATATATATATATATATATATATATATATATTAATGTTATATTATTTAAAATTTAGATATACTATTTGTAAATGTTTACAATTATATTAACTAATCTTAAATAATACGAAATTAAAAAGATTTATATAATTGTGATGTACAACAAATTATTATGACATTTGTTATCTATATAATTATAAATTTATAAATTAGACTTTTGTTATTAATTAAAATTTTATTTTGTGAATTAATTTGTGATGAATTAGAGTATATTATTTAATTTAATATTTAATTAGTGATTAATTATGAGAGATATTAATAAGATTTAATATTATTTTTAGTATTATTTATAAACTAAAATTATATAAAATTATGAAACTTAAAAATTTAATCGATATAATGATATAATAGGTTAATATTTAAATTTAAAATAATATATAATGAGTATATATATATATTTTATAATAATAAATATATGCAGGGGCAAAACCATGATTTTAAATCTACCCGGGCTAAAAACATTTTTATAAAAACTAATATATAACACATTTTTTAAAATAGCCTATGATATATTAAGAAATTATGAATTGTTTAAGCACAATGAAACAAATCATGACATCGATTTATAGGATGTCGCCACGTAAAAATACGTCGACATGATGTGGTCCTCCGTTTTCTTTGTGGGGACATCCTATAAATCATGGACTATTTAAAAAACGATTTCATGCTTTGTTTCGTTGTGCTTAAACAATTCATTTTTTTTTCTTAGGTACGTTTGATATGATTCAACTTATACTATATGACGACATATATGGAGATTTAACGTCTAGTAAGAAAAAAAAAATTAAATTTTCAAATTAAATTTTCAAATTATGACGATAATTATTATTGTTTAGGACATAATTTTTTAATTAAGTTGTATAAATTATATATAGTTTAATGTTAGGAAAATAAATTTATTATGAATGAATAAGTTATAGGTTTTTTATTTAGGATTGATAAATTATATATTATTGAGTCGGTTTATTTCTTAGAAATTAATGAATTAGGATGGTAAAGATTATTTTTTAATTATGAATAAATATATTATATAGTATATTAGTATTTATGTTGAAAATAATAAAAATTAATAAATTAGATATGTTATAAGTTATACATAAATATATATATATATATATATATATATATATATATTATAGTACAACATGATGCATCCTGGCTAATTATATACAATTAATACATTAGTAAGTTATATAATTATATATTATATACTATGTATCTATTAAGGAGCCGGGCCCTAGGGCTAGAGCCCGATTATGCTCGTGAGGGGCAGACCTGAATATAAGAGTGGTTATAACTAATTTAATTACAGTTAAAGTCTGAATATATATATATATATAAATATATATAAATGTTCATTAAACATATTTTAAGAATTTAAATGAGATAAAAATGATTTATTATTCATATTTTTAGAATTAATTTCAAAGATAATAGTGAATACCAAATTATAAAAAAGTTTATACAAAAATGATAAATTGTTTATCTTAATATATATATATATATATATATATATATATATATATATATTATTTTATAAAACACATAGTTTAAATATAAATTTTATTAAAATTTTATCTTCAATTAAAATAAATATTATATATATATATATTATTTGAAATTTAGATATAATATTTGTAAATGTGATTAAATTATTTATAAACACATGAACTAAATCTTAAATAAAAAATTAAAAAAATTGTATATGATTGTGATAATTATATTAACTAATTTTAAATAAAAAAAATACTAAAAATCTTTATATAATTGTGATGCAAATGATAAATTAATTTGTATATGACATTTGTTATAAATATAAACTTATAAATTAGACTTTTGTTATTAATTTAAATTTTATTTTATAAAATAATTAGTGATGAATTAGTCTATCTATTAAATAATATATATATATATATATATATATATATATATTTATATATATATTTGTCACTACATGTTATAATCACTTTTTATCGATATTTAAAAGTCTTAATATTATTAATATATATATATATATATATATATATTTATTTATTACATAATTTTCATGAATTTAATTAGAATATAAATTTAAGAAATAATATAACAAAAATTCTAAATAAATAACTAACCTACTTTTATAAAATGATATATATATATATATATATATATATATATATATATATATATATATATATATATATATATATATATATATATATATATATATATATATATATATTAAATTTAAGTATGAATATATATCGGTTAAATTTAGATTTGACTCTCTATATTGGTTGAATGTATAAAATATTAATGTTTCATAGTTTTACGTAGATTTAATTTATAATTAATACTAAAAAAATATTTATTAAGAAAAATATTTTATATTAAATAAACTCACCAATAATTAAATAGACTATTAAAAAATAGATTAATTCATTACTAATTTATTTATAAAATAAAATTTTAATTAATAAAAAACATTTAATTTATAATTTCATATTTATAATTATAAATAATTTAATTATATTTATAATATTATATTATATTATATTATATTATATTATATTATATTATATTATATTATATTATATTATATATTACTCTACTAAATCTATATAATTTATATATATATTTATTATATTACACAAATACATTTATTAATTCCGTATAATTCAACTTTTATAATTTTGTATACACAACTCTTGTAAAATTTATCTCAATCAATTTTTAAAATAATAAATGTTTATACAGTTAAAACGTAGATATTTATACAACAGTTAAACATAAGACTTTTAACTATGGTATAAAAAATGCAGTTAAAGATAAAACTTTAACTAGGGTATAAAAAACCGTAGTTAAAAATAAGACTTTTAACAACAATTTTTATATACCACAGTTAAATATAAGACTTTTGTAAACATTTTTATATACTATAGTTAAAAATAAGATATTTAAAATGCGGTTTTATATACTACAGTTAAAAATAAGGTATTAACTACGGTTTTAAATATCGTCGTATTATTTCCCCATTAATAACACTTTTTTACTAGTGTATTTTTTTAAAACCTAATTTTATATCAATTTTTATAAAATTTATTTATTGAGACTTCTTTGTTTCATATTTGATACATTCAATGTTTTTATATTACATATAATACGTAAATGTTGTTTATAGTAAATGTTGTTTATAGTTGAGTTCTAGCATTTTCCTACAAATAAAATAACTAACTAAAAATTAATAAACAAACCTTCTTTAATTAAACTTAATTAACCTTAGTTTTAATTAATATACACTAACAAACAAATATGAACCAGAACAAAAAATAATGTTTATAATTATTATATATAAACATCAATTTCACTAAATTTCAATTGTGGTCCTTCTTCAATATCTTAGAATATATATATATATATATATATATATATATATATATAATATTAAAAAAAATTGTTCAACATAATATGTACTTACAAAAATGATTCTTACAAATATTGTTTCTAAGATTATTTTTTATGTGGAAAACATGTAATATTCCCACTATACTTCTTCGATTTCCTTTTATGTTTGTTGTTTCTCGCTCCTAAAGATCCAATCAAGTGGGGAATAGTTTATTATCACAAGTTTGGTGATTATTCCGCTTTATTCCCAACATAGTGGTGTTAGACCTTGGTTATAAGCGTGTTTATTTTTGATTGGTTTATGGAGATTAACACAAACAAAATGATTTTGTTGAATGGTTCAAACTATCATATCTGGAAGGGTAAAATGAAAGATCTTCTATTTGTGAAGTCTTTGCATTTACCTATTTTTGGTAATGAAAACCTATCTCCAAATCTGATGAGGAATGGACTTTTGAGCATGAACAGGTATGTGGTTTCATTCGACAATTTGTTGAAGAGAATGTTTATAACCACATACAACATGAGACAAATGCACCTACTTTGTGGGATAAGCTTGAGAATTTGTATGCTTCAAAGATAGGAAGTAACAAATTATTTTTGCTCCAAAAGATTATTCATTTGAGATATAGTGATAGTGCTTCTATGGATGATCACTTGAATTTCAGGGCGTTCTTGATCAGATGTCAGGAATGGGTATAAACTTTGAAGATGATGTTCAAGGGCTTTGGTTATTGACTAATCTACCTGATTCATGGGAGACTTTTAAAGTTTCTCTTTGTAACTCTGTTTCTAATGGTGCAGTGACATTGGAGATGGCCAAAAGTGGTGTCTTAAATGAAGAATTGAGACGAAAATCTCAAGGCTCTTCATCACAGTCAAATGTGTTTGTTGTTGAAAACCAGGGAAGACAGGATAGTAGAGGCGAGAAAGATAAGTCGAGACATAAGGGTCGGAACATTTCTAAGTCAAAATATAAGTCAACTGAATGTTACCATTGTGGCAAAAGTGGACACATGAAGAAGAACTGTTATAAGCTCAAATATGAAGCGACGGATCTAAGCAAAAGAAAGATGATTATGAAGATCGCGTCTCAGCAACTACTTATGATACCACAGCTCTCTATAGTTCTTTACTACTCGTACAGGCTTGACGGAGTTTCACGACGAGAATAAAATTAACCTTGTATGCGATGAGTCAATTTGGGTGTTTGACACAGGAGCTACCATACATGTTACACCAAAGAAAGATGTTAGGATCTAGATCGCCGATAGTGGACCAGGGTCCGGCTAAAGGATAATCTTTGATAACACTCAACGGTTGTCGCTAATCTGGTTAAGAATTAACACCTGTTTCAATACTACACAAGCTGTCACAAACCCTTGAACCGAGTTCAAGTGTAGAAGTGGTTTGTTTCAGATTAAAGCAACACACACAGAGAATGAGATTTGGATAATATCGGTTTGATGATTAGTAGGGCGGTTAGAATAGTATGAGTCGGTTAAGATATGGAACCGACAAGAATTAAAACACAAGACAAGTTTTTATGGATGTTCGGAGATAAAACTCCTACGTCACCCCTTCTTCTCAAGCAACGAGAAGGATATTCACTAAGAAATACTCACACACAATACACGATCGAGTCTTATTTACTGCTCGATAATCACTCTTACAACTCTCACAGTAATTGTAATACACTTCACAAATACACACTTAAGCTTTTTAATCTTAGAGAGATAAGGACTTTTGATCACTTTGTAACTTTGTAATTTGTTTGCTCACAACTTTTTGTCACACCTCTTCAGCTTCTCTTTTTATAGATGAAATGTGCCAACGGTCACATTTCTTCAACGGATACCTTCAGGGTAATCATTGAATCTGATTGGTTGAGTAGAGGATCAGCATAGCATTAAATGTGGTTTAGGCTTCCAAGGCATGGAGCAGACCGACTACATTTGTCTTTGCTTGATTATAGCAACTGTCGGTTGGACAGTTGCCTGCACTTAGAAATTTGCTCCTTTGACTTATACCAAAATGGTAACTTTTCTTCAGGCAATCTTCTGTAGCCTTCAGCGTATCATCAAACTTGTATGAATAGGCAATTGTCACACTCTGATCCTTTGATGTAATCTTCTGCATATACTCAAAGTATTTGTTTGCACCAATTTTTAAACTGTTCTCAATCTGATGTCCTTGACTTCTTTCTCTAAGTAGTCTTCTCGTTGGATTTGGATTGTATTCTTCATTTCATCTGATTACGTCTACCCGTTGTTCAGTTCAACTGGATAGCCTTAAGTTTTAGATACGTCCTTTGCTTCTTCTAGCCGGTTGGATTACTTGATCGGTTAGATTCCTTGACCGTTCCTGCACAATAAGTTTGTTTTGTTAAGTTCTTATTTATTAGTCAAATTTATCTAACAAAAGATTACTTTAAATCTTATACTTTTAATAATTTTGGAGTATTGAAGATGGGTAATAACGTCGTAAGTAAAGTTATTGGTATTGGAGATGTTTGCCTAGAATCTAGCAATGGGTCGAAGTTGTTGCTTAAATATGTTCAACATGCTCCAGACATGAGGTTGAATTTGATTTCAACCAGAAAGCTTGATGATGATGGTTTCTCAAGCTCTTTTGGTTCTGGAAAATGGAAACTTTCGAAAGGTAACCTCGTTGTAGCTCGAGGAGATAAGTTTTCAAATTTATATTTAATGCAAACTTTAATAAATAAAGATAATGTGAATGTTGTACGAAGTAAAGAAGCTTCAAAATTATGGCACCAGAGACTTGGTCACATTAGTGAAAAGGGGTTGAATTTGCTAGTTAAGAAAAATACTATTCCAGGTTTGAGTGAGACAGATTTGGAGAATTGTTATCATTGTCTTGTGGGAAAGAAAACTCGAGTATCGTTCAAGCATAATCCTCCCTCAAGAAAGTCAGATCTCTTAGAGTTTGTGCATTCAGACGTGTGTGGACCTTTAAAGGTACGAACTAATAGTGGTGCTCTTTACTTTGTAAGATGATCATTCCAGGAAGTTTTGGATCTATGTTTTGAAAACTAAAGATGAAGTTTTAAACAAGTTTAAGGAATTTCATGCTCTTGTTGAAAGGGAGACTGGAAAGAAGATCAAGTGCATTCGTAGTGATAATAGTGGTGAGTATTGTGGTCCATTTGATGCATACTGCAAACAATATAGGATCAGACACCAGAAGACACCTCCAAAGACTCCTGAATTGAATGGCCTTGCAGAAAGGATGAACATGACAATTGTTGAGAGGATTAGGTGCTTACTTTCTGAAACAAAGTTGCTCCCAACGTTTTGGGGTGAAGCATTGCACACGGTGGTACATGTTATTAATTTGAGTCCTACAGTCGCTTTGGACGGTGAAGTTCTAAATAAGGTATGGACAAATAAACATGTTTCTTATGATCACCTACGAGTATTTGGATGTAGGTGCTTTGTTCACATTCCAAAGGATGAAAGATCTAAGTTGGATGCGAAAATCCGTGAGTGCATCTTCTTGGGTTATGGCAAGATGAGTTCGGCTACAGAATGTATGATCCAGTTGCAAAGAAGCTTGTCAGAAGTCGTGACGTTATCTTCTTTGAAGATGAGACTACTAAGAAAAGTGATCAGGCTAAAGACGATGAGTTGAAGGGAAAAGGTGAGTCGATAAATTTAGATAAAGTTCATTTATCTGATTCACATATTTCAACAGAAAATCGAGTGCAAGAGGATGATGTTGAGGGTGAACATGACGTTCACATGGAGATTGATAGTATCGAGCAAGGTGAATTACCTACAATTCCACTTAGACGATCTATGAGAGATTGACAACCTTCAACGCGATATTCTCCTGATGAATATACGTTGGTGACGGATGGGAGGAGCTAGAGTCATATGAAAAGGCTAAAGATAACAAAGAATGGGTTGATGCTATGAAAGATGAGATGAAATCTTTACATGACAATCATACATTTGAGTTGGTAGAATTACCAAAAGGAACTAAAGCTTTGAAAAATAGGTGGGTGTATAGACCGAAGCAAGATGAGCATACCTCAGCTCCACGACACAAAGCTCGTTTGGTTGTCAAAGGGTTTAGTCAAAAAAGGGTATTGATTTTGATGAAAATTTTTCTCCTATTATTAAAATGACTTCAATAAGAGTTGTCTTGAGTTTGACAGCTAGTCTTGATTTGAAAGTTGAACAAATGGATGTGAAGACGGCTTTTCTTCACAATGAATTAGAAGAAGAGATTTACATGAATCAACCTGATGGGTTTAAGGTCAAAGGTAAAGAAAATTATGTTTGCAGATTGAAAAAAAGCTTGTATGGCTTGAAACAAGCACCTCGAGAATGGTACAAGAAGTTTGAGTTGTTCATGAAGGAACACGGCTATAAGAAGACTACTTCTGACCATTGTGTGTTTGTGCAAAAATTCTCTCCTAATGAATTTATTATTCTCTTACTTTATGTTGATGACATGCTTATTGTTGGTCAAAGTGCTGTGAGAATTAATAGGTTAAAATAAGACTTACGGGAGTCCTTTGCGATGAAGGATCTTGGACTAGTAAACGAGATTCTTGGAATTAGAATCAGTCGTGATAGAAAGACAAAGAAATTATGGTTGTCTCAAAAACGATATATTGAAAAAGTGCTGCAGAGATTCAATATGGAGAAGGCCAATAGTGTTTCCACACCTCTTGCAGCACATTTTAAATTGAGTTTGGAACTTTGTCCTTCTAACGATGATGGGAAAAAAGATATGAAGAATATCCCTTATGGTTCTGCTATTGGAAGTCTTATGTATGCCATGGTTAGCACAAGACCAGATATTGCTCATGCCGTTGGCACTGTGAGTAGGTTCCTTTCCAATCCAGGAAAAGAACATTGGGAAGCTGTCAAATGGATATTGAGATATCTTCGAGGTACATCAAGTTTGAGACTTTGCCTTGGGAATGAGAGTTCGGATTTAGTTGGTTATAACGACTCTAATATGGAAGTTGATGTTGATTCGGGAAAATCTACTTCTGGTTATTTGTTTAATTTTGCAGGGGGAGTTGTTGCCTGGAAATCCAGACTTTAAAAATGTGTTGCGTTGTCAACCGCTGAAGCTGAACTTATTGCAGCAACTGAAGCTTGTAAAGAATTAATTTGGGTTAAGAAATTATTATCTGAACTTGGTTTTGTGCAGGATAAATACGTGCTTTATTGTGATAGTCAAAGTGTAATTTACCTTGCTAAAACTCAACATTTCACTCTAGATCGAAGCACATTGATGTGAGGTATCATTGGATACGTGATGTTCTAGATGAAAAGTTGTTGGTTTTAGAGAAAGTGCATACAGATGATAATGGCGCTAATATGCCGACCAAAGCACAACCGAAAGGCAAGTTCGAGTTTTGTTGTTCAACTACGGGTTTGACCACAACCCTTCCATAGTTTTGATGGGGGAGTTTGTTGGGTTATTTTGATTGGGCTCCCAACGATGAAATAAAAAGCCCAGTACGTTTAAGAAGTCCAGAAGCTAGAAGCCCGGAAGTTCAGAAACCCAGAAGCCCAGAAGTCTAGAAGCTCAAGAGTCCTTTTGTATTAAATAGGGGCAGGGTTGTCTTATTGGAAAAAGACTTTTGAGCTGTCCATGTTCTATTATAAAAGATTGAGGAAGTGGCTTATCAAAACATATCTGAAAGTCATCTAGCATACATTTGTAGAGAGATAGTGAGATCTATTCTTTGTTTAGCTCTTATCTTCATTTGTTTCGTGTTTAACATTTGATTATAGTTAAGCTTCTTTTGGATGAAAGTCCCGTGGTTTTACTCCTTAATTTGAGGAGGTTTTTGTTACGACTTGTTTCGTAAAGTGTGTTTTGGATTCAAGAATCAAGTTCTTGATCTATAAGACCGGTGGAAATTCTACAATCAAAGGGCAGCGGAAGGTTTTCGATAGAGAATTTGGGGGGGGAGGGGATAGAAGAATCAAAGGTGCGAAGAGAATTACTGTTGGTCTATACCAAACAGTCCATAGTTAATAATAATAGATGAATAGGGCCGAAGTTCATATCTTCATTATTCCATTCATGCGTCCTTGGGGAAGAAAGATCAGCCTTATATAGGTGATGTCTTGCCCCAAAATATTTGGTTAAAATAATAACTAGAAAATAACAGAATTCAGTTTGTAAAGTAGAAAAGGAAAGCAAAACAAAATAATAAAACAACAAAACAGAAATCTGACCCATGTACATCATAGGACCGAGACCGGGTGTCGAGAAAGGTTGCTGGAATTTATTATAGGACCGAGGCCTTGATTTTAGACCCTATCATTATCTCCCCCTTCAAAATTTGTCGCCCTAGACGAAAAAGACCGTGGTCTGCCGAGTCTGCCGAGCCTCTAATGCGCATGCTCAATATTTCAAAGAATTCGGTAGTCTAGGACCACATTTCTTAGAAGCCTTCGGTCTTCCTGCTCCACGGCCAGTCCTTCCTTCGGCCCAGCACGCCAAGTGCAGCAAAAGGGTCATCTTTCTTCCGGGCATACTCTAGAATGTCTTCAAACAACCAAGTCCAGTCCTTTATCCAGACCAGCAACACATGCGCAACACCATAGCCATGTCTTCCGACTACCTTCCTGGCTGGTGTTCGGTTGTTGGGATGCTGGGTGAGCCCTTTGATTATTTTTTGGAAATTTTCAGGAGCGTCTTACAAAACAAGTGAAACAGTTTGGCATTCATTTTTGCTCTTTATTTGTAACGTGACAGCAACATTATGATTTTCCAAGGCCTTTTATAGCTGGCTGCCTTGTATTATGTTGACCCGCGACCGAGGGACACCTTGCTAGACCGAGAAAGTGTGCAAGATAATGACACGTTCGTCCCTTGTCTCAATCACAAAAGGTGGGTCATAAAAATCTGATTCTTGGATGTGTTCTTGAACGCGTTCTTGGACTTCTTGATGATTAAACGGGGCCATGAACAATCTGAATTTGCACCTATAATTGGACTCCCAATTATCATTGCAAGTGTAGCGCCGGTCTTCCTTGGGATCGGTCGTCCGGTTTGTGCTCGGCCAGACCGTGTTAACAATGCAAGGCTTGGGCAGCAGCGGCGGTTTGACGCTGTACAAGGGCCTGCGACCGAATCGCAACAAGAGATCTTTCTTGAATTTATGCCACGTCAATGCTTCCATATGGTTGCGATTCCGCAAATATGATTCATGCCACGTTCTTGCCTCTTTTGAGAAGTGAGTGTGGACAATGTCCAGCTTTGTGGCATCATTCGTCTTGCTCTCCCTAAATATTTTCTCGGCAAATAAGAGCCAGCCCTCCAAATCAGTCCCATCAAATTCAGAAATATCAATATTTGTGAGCCGGGTTGGAGGAAGGTAGCAAGAAGTAATATTATAGGGTCGGGTGCAGGGATTTTGGCCATTATTAAACGCACCTTTTTCAATGGCTGTCAAGCTTTTTCCAGCAGCATACCTTCTGTCCATATTTTGCTGAAAGACATTGTGCAAGGCAGCCTGTTCGGTCATATGTTGTTGCTGCAGGCCAGTATTCATGGATGCATATTGTTGGGTCAGCCCTTCGAGTAGGGTTCAAAGATCATCCATCTTTGCTGCTATCTGGTTTCTTTCATTTGAGAATCGTCTTGCTCTGATACCAAGAATGTTATGACTTGTTTCATAAAGTGTGTTTTGGATTCAAGAATCAAGTTTTTGATCTATAAGACCGGTGGAAATTCTACAATCAAAGGGAAGCGGAAGGTTTTCGATAGAGAATTTGGGGGGGAGGGGATAGAAGAATCAAAAGTGCGAAGAGAATTACTGTTGGTCTATACCAAACAGTCCATAGTAAATAATAATAGATGAATAGGGCCGAAGTTCATATCTTCATTATTTCATTCATGCGTTCTTAGGGAAGAAAGATCAGCCTTATATAGGTGATGTCTTGCCCCAAAATATTCGGTTACAACAATAACTAGAAAATAACAGAATTTGGTTTGTAAAGTAGAAAAGGAAAGCAAAACAAAATAATAAAACAACAAAACAGAAATCTGGCCCATGTGCACCATAGGACCGAGACCGGGTGTCGAGAAAGGTTGCTGGAATTTATTCTAAGACCGAGGCCTTGATTTTAGACCCTAGCAGTTTTCCACGTTAAATTCTTGGTGTTCTTGTTTCATTTATATTTTCTTTTATGTTTGTTATTTCTCGCTCTTCAAGATCCAATCAAGTGGGGAATAGTTTATTATCACAAGTTTGGTGATTATTCCGCTTTATTCCCAACATGGAGGTCTAATCTACGTACACTATGAACCTATATATGGAATTATTTTAATTATAGAATGAATATGTTAAATAACTAGAAAATAATAGTATAACTAATTAATTAAACCGCGATTTTGAAAGTTTGTTTTTAAGTATAAAAATACACCATAATTTTGCTAACTTATCTTCACTCTAACACAAATATAGAATTATAACTTGTAAAATAAAATTAAAAACAAATCAAACAAAAAAATGATGAACTGATAAATTTAAACATAGAATTAAACCTATCCTATTGACATTTAGTCTAAATTATCACATCCTATACTTATCACTATTCAATAAATTAATGATGAACTGATAAATTTAAACATAGAATTAGATGTGTTCCAAGATTCAACATGTCACTATAATAGTTCAAAAAATTAATTACTAACAATATTTACTGTTTAAAATAAAATACAACTTATTATGTCTGGAGGTGACATTCAAATAATTAATTCTAATTTATTAGAATATATATAAGAATACTCTGCATAATTTATAATTTCATTTTTAATAAACATGAAAATGAACTATGCTTATGCTTAGTACGATTGAAAAAGAAATATAAACCTTCTCAAATTAAACACTTAGTAGAGTGTAGAAAGAGATTAGTGTACCCAAAAATGATTGCGGTCCATGATAAATCATTTCCCATAGTCAGTTTTTCGCACATCTTACGTTCATATAATTTTCCACACTTGATATTTATAACCACCAAACTAGACCATTAAGAAAAGAATTATAGATAATAAAAAAAATGATTACAGCTTGAAAGATTAGAGTTTTAAGAAACAAGTAAATAAAATAAAATCAGTATCAAATTTCAAACATAAGTATATTCCAAGTAAACTTACTATTGCAGTACTTACAAATATTCATGCTTTGAAAACAAAGTTTATGTGTTGACAGAAGTGTAATTATTTGATGTAGTTATATAAACAAAGGTTAATTGGGAAATGTCTGTAAGTAATTTCCGTCATAGACATGTAAAAGTCAGGAAAATAAATATTTAAACCTTTTTTAAAAGGATAACTAAACTAAGGGTGTGTTTGATGAAGGGGAATTGGAATTGGAATTGACATTGGAATTCTAATTCCAATTCCATGAAAATTGGCATTGAATTACAATTCAATTCCTATGTTTGGAAAAATGATAGAATTGTAATTCAATTCCAATTCCTATGTTTTTGAAAATAATAGAATTGTAATTCAATTCTAATTCCAATGTTTGTAAAATAAAATATCGGTTTAAAATGTTAACTTTTAAAATATGTTTTCACGTTTTGGAACGTTTAATACGTTTTTGACATTTTTTCACATTTTCACACGTTTTTCACACGTTTTAACACGTTTTTCACGTTTTCACACGTTTTTCACGTTTTTTACGTTTTCAAACGTTTTTCACGTTTTCACATGTTTTTCACATTTTTCACACGTTTTTCACACGTTTTAACACGTTTTTTACACGTTTTAACACGTTTTCACGTTTTTCACACATTTAACACACTTTTCATGTTTTCACACGTTTTTCACGTTTTTCACTTCACGTTTTTCACGTTTTAACACGTTTTCACGTTTTACACGTTTTCACACGTTTTAACACGTTTTCACACGTTTTGATAGGTTTAAAAACGTGTTAAACCTATCAAAAACGAAAAAACGTGTTAAACGTATCAAAAATGTGTTAAATGTGTCAAATAAGTGAAAAACTTGTTAAACGTGCCAAAACGTGAAAACGTGTTAAAACGTGTAAAACGTGTTAAAACGTGTAAAACGTGTTAAATTGATTAAAAATGTGTCAAACGTGTCAAAAACATAAAAAAACATGTGAAACGTGTCAATAATGTGTTAAACGTGTGAAAAATGTTTTAAACGTCTTAAAAATATGAAAACGTGTTAAACGTTCCAAACATGTGAAAAACTGGTTAAACATGCCAAAACGTGAAAAACGTGTCAAAAATGTGGTAAACGTGTCAAAAACGTAAAAAATGTTAAATGTGTTAAAAAACATGGAAACATGTTAAACGTGTCAAAAACGTAAAAAAATTTGTTAAATGTGTCAAAAACATGTTAAAATGTGAAAAACTTGTTAAACGTGCCAAAACGTGTTAAACGTGTCAAAAATGTGGTAAACGTGTCAAAAATGTAAAAAAATGTGTTAAATGTGTCAAAAACGTTAAAACGTGTTAAACGTGTCAAAAACGTGTTAAATATGTGAAAAACTTGTTAAACGTGCCAAAACGTGAAAAACGTGTAAAACGTGTCAAAAATGTGGTAAACGTGTCAAAACGTAAAAAAACGTGTTAAATGTGTCAAAAACGTGAAAACGCGTTAAACATGTCAAAAACGGAAAAATCGTGTTAAATGTGTCAAAAACGTGAAAAAGTGTTAAACGCGTCAAAATCGTGTTTAAAATGTGAAAAACTTGTTAAACTTGCCAAAACGTGCAAAATGTGCCTAAGTATAAAAAACGTGTTAAACGTGTCAAAAACGTGTTAAAAACGTGAAAATCATGTTAAATGTGTCAAAAACGTGTTAGACGTGTCAAAGACGTAAAAAACGTGTTAAATGTGTCAAAAACGTGTTAAACATGTCAAGGACGTGAAAACGTGTTAAATGTGTCAAAACGTGTTAAACGTGTCAAAAACGTGTTAAACGTGACAAAAACGTGTTAAACGTGCCAAAAACGTGTTAAAAACGTGAAAATCATGTTAAACGTGTCAAAAACGTGTTTGACGTGTCAAGGACGTGAAAAACGTGTTAAATGTGTCAAAAATGTGTTAAACGTGCCAAAAAAGTGTTAAACGTGTCAAAAACGTGTTAAACATGTCAATAACGTGTTAAACGTGCCAAAATATGAATATGTGTTAAACGTGTTAAAAACGTGTAAAACGTGTTTAATGTGTGAAAAACGTGTTAAACATGTCAAAAACATGAAAAACGTGTTAATTTGGAATTACAATTCCGACCTAAAAAGATAGGAATTGAGAACTATCAAATTACACTATATTGAATTCCATTGGAATTCTAATTGCAATTCCAATTCCAATTCTTAATATTAAAGTGTCTAACAAACATAAGAATTGGAATTGGACCCTCAAATTCCAATTCCAATGCCAATTACAGGGTTATCAAACACACCCTAAAAGATATCTAAAAGTAAATATACAATTAAAAAACAATAATTTTATATATATTAGAAAAGAAAACCTTAAAAAAAAAAAAATAGGAATACAATTGGTTTGTTTGTTGTTTACTAATATCTAGTTCTTCGAATTCTAGTCCAATTTAAGAAGTTAAAAGAATAATAATGTAAATTGTTTCTACTAAATATACACAGAAAAACCAAGGAGAAGGATTATCATATCACAATTTAAACTGATCTGAAATAGAAATGATACAAAAACGTTTTTACAACAAAAAAAAATGCATTAAGATGTCCAAACTAAAAGAGGTCTTTTTGTGACGTAATTAATATAATTTTAGACCAAAGAATTACTTTTATTATGCTTCACTAATTAATATATATATATATATATATATATATATATATATATAAAAAAAAGTGGTAAAGATGTTACTTCTATTTACATATATATATACTAGAGACTATTTATAGGGCAGTAATAAAATGATAAGTGGTAAAGAGAGGAGTATTTCATTCCATAATCAATATCCAAGTTGCACCATTAAGGTCTCACATCGTCTTGCCTCATTCACTAGACGACCCATAAAAAGACTTCTTGTAGATTGTAATGAGATAATCTCCTTTCGAACAACATCCGTTGATTGTAATGACCTTGTAGATGAAGATTTATGACCTTTTCGGCTCTTGCGAATATCATTCTTTCCAGATCCACTGCGGTAACACAACCTGATTTGAGAGAGTTTGTTGTCGAAACTATCAGGATCTGATGATGATGCATCAGAAGCGGTGGATTCAGTTTCGGCATCGTCGGAGTCATCGACGGAAGATCGGACAGCGAAGATAAACCTAGAAGGCGAGAAGTTGAGTTTATGTGGAGATGAAGAGAGTTTCCAATTGGATTTGCACTTTATCAAAATCTCTCTACTTAACTAACTTCATCCTCTATACAGTTCTCTCATCGTGTGAATGTCCCATTTTCAGTTTTCATTAATATACCTGGTTCTATTTCATCTCTCCTCAACTAGTTTAGTAATGATTATTGTTTCGATGTAGATAAGAACTTATGTGCACTAAAAAAATTGATTATGAAAAAAATATTTATTTTATTTAATTTATTCTCATCTTTTAAACATAAATTCTCACCTTTTACTTTGCATAGTATATATGATTTTATTTTTATAGTTAGTATGTTTTTCTAATATTTAATTTTAATAAAATTTACACAAATTATCTTTTTATAAGAATTAATTCTTATTAATAAAAATAAAAATTTATATGTAAAAAAAATTAATTTGTAAATAATATATATAATTAAAACTGAGAATTTAGATATTAAATAATTTTACTACTTTGTAAAAATATTATAACTGATCAAATATTTAACAATCTGTTAAGCTTGAAACTATAACTTAACTTTCTGAGTTCTTTACTTCAAGAAACGAGTTCTTGATTGATGGGACCGAGTATTAAATTCTATAATTAAGCGAAGCGGAAGTAATATGAGAAGAGAATTCGTGGTTAAAGAGAGAAGAAACAAATGTGAGAAGAGAATACTACTAGAATACACCTAGTAGTCCAAGATAGAGGTTCAAGACCGAGAAGATAATTAAGAGTAAGAACTTTCACAAATCTTTCATTCATGACCAAAAAGTGGGGCTGGGCATCAACATTTATAGCGGCTGAATTACCCAAAAGTAGTCGGTTATAATCTTGTTACAACAACTTTTAGAAATAACAGAATTCGGTTTGAAAAACATAAAGGGAAAGGAAAACATAATTATTAAACAAAAAACAGAATTGGCCCATGTGCACAATAAGACCGAGAAAGGGTGCTGGAATTATTCTAGGACCGATGCATTAATTTGGAGACCCTAACATTATCTACCCCTTCAAAATTCGTCGCCCTCGACGAAAAGACCGTGGTCTAGTCAGCCTCTAATGCGCATCCTCAAAACCTTCAAAGAAGTCTATTGCTTCGGTCAGACTTCAGCAAGTTCAGCATGGGTCGCAGCACAGGAACGTAATTCTTAAAAAACTTTCGGCAGCATCGTTTCAATAGTGGAGCTGGTCAGGTCCTTGTAGTCTTTTGCGCGGTCGGGTCACTCGCCACTCTGCCCATGTAAGAAATTTATGTGCACTCAAGGTCGAGTTACGTTGTTTAGAGTGGACCTTTATTGCTGCAATGTCGCCAAGACTTGGAGCAGATATATAAAAAACTTCTTCCAGCTCCGATTATACTCTATAGTGTCTTCAAAAACCCAAGCCAAGTCTTTTTTCTGAACCAGTATCACAGGGGAAGCAAAAGAGCCATAACTTATAATTATTCTCCTAACTTGTGTTCGGTTTTCGGGTTGCTGGAATAGAGCGTTGAACACTTAAAATAGTTGTTGGAGATCTTCAGGAATATCTTCCAAGGTCATTGCCGCGAGAGAAACAATTTGGCCTTCATGCTGACTTTTTATTTTCACTTTGACATCAACACTACATTCTTCCAAAGTCTTTTCCAGCTGGTTGCCATGCATCAGAGTGACCTGCCGAGGAATACCCTTTAGGACCGCGGTTCTGTCTTGCTTCTCATAAAAAAAGATCAACTTTTCGAAGTTCCAGGATGAGGGACCTAAAGTAATCAGCTATTCAATGCCCAGCACAATATCATATTCGTGCATAAAAATTACCTTCATTTCTATTTGATAGACATTGCCTTCCATCGACCATTTCAAGTCTTTGCAAATTCTAGAGCATAAAACATTGGATCCATCAGCCACTCTAACCGATTGCGCCTGGGTTGCCATGCTTTTGTGGCCTATTTTCTCCAAAATCCTGTTATTGATAAAATTGTGGGTGCTGCCTGTATCAATCAGGATCACCACCGACAGGTTCCCGACTTTGCCAAGAATCTAGAGCGTTTGAAAAGTTTTAGAACCGGTCAATGCATGTAAGGATATGGCTGGTTCTTCTCCTTCCCCAAGCAACAAAAGTGGATCATCAAAGACAGATTCTTAAATGGGTTCTTGGTCTTCTTGATGATTAGCCGAGACCATGAACAATTTGGATTTGCACCTATGGGTTGGTTATCATTTTTCATTGCAAGTGTAGCATAGGCCCTTCTTTCTTTTTTCATCCATTGAGACTGGGTTCTAATTGCTTAATGTGGCCCTAATTTACACTTGAAGAGGACCCCTATGATGAATTTTTGATGTCGCTATTCCGGTCGGTGCTCGGCTAAGCTGTGTTTATATTGGATGGCTTGGGCAGCAACGGTGCTTCAGCGCTGTACAAATGCTTGCTGCTCATTAGGGACATGTACGTTGCTTCTTGGACCTTAGCCATGACCATGGCTTTGTTTAAGGACCCAGGAAATCGCAGCCGGATGCAGTTCGCAATCTCCTCCCTCAAACCAGACAAGTAGCAATCTATAACGTAGTCCCTTGGCATATGATATAATTTTTGAGAGATCGACATGTACCGCATATTATATTCTTAAACCGAACCAACCTGTTTCAAATTCATCAGCTTTCTCATTGGAGTGTCGTGTATAGAGGGCCCTAATTGCGTCATAAGGTTTCTCTTGAACACGTCCCAAGATAAGGCTTCCATATGATTGTGGTTCTGGAGATAAGATCCATACCACATTCTTACTTCGCCAAAAAAGTGAATTGGGGAGATTTCTAGTTTAGTGGCATCCTTCGTCTTGTCCACCCTGAAGAATTTCTCGGCGGATATCAGCCAGCCCTCAACATTGGGTCCATCAAACCGAGGAAAGTCGACCTTGGTTAGCTGAGTGGGAGGAACATAGTATTGGTCGCGGTTCTGGCCAGGGTGATGGGGACGATATGGAGGACTGTGGCAAGAAGGCTCATCATCATCACAGGGGCCGGTGCGTGGATCTTGGCCCTTACCCGACGCACCACTTTCAATCGCTGCAAGTCTTTCTTCAGCGATATTAAATCTTCTGTCCATGTTATTGCTTAGTTCGGTCAACTTCTGTTTAAGGGCAACATACATAGAAGCCGATTCAGTCATGTGTTGGTGCAAAATAGTCTGTGTGGCCGCTGATTGTTGGGACAAACCCTCGATTAGGAACTTTAGCGCCTCAATTTCTGTCTGCTTGCGGGTTTCTACCATTCCGAGAATCGCCCAGCTCTGATACCAATATGTTAAGCTTGAAACTATAACTTAGCTTTCTGAGTTCTTTACTTCAAGAAACGAGTTCTTGATTGATGGGACCGAGTATGGAATTCTATAATCAAGCGCAACAGAAGTAATATGAGAAGAGAATTCGAGGTTAAAGAGAGAAGAAACAAAAGGTGAGAAGAGAATACTACTAGAATACACCTAGTAGTCCAAGATATAGGTTCAAGACCGAGAAGACAATTAAGAGTAAGAACTTTCACAAAGCTTTCATTCATGGTCAAAAAGTGGGGTGGGCATCAACATTTATAGCGGCTGAATTACCCAAGAGTAGTCGGTTACAATTTTGTTACGACAACTTTTAGAAATAACAGAATTCGGTTTGAAAAACATAAAGGGAAAGGAAAATAGAATTATTAAACAAAAAATAGAACTGGCCCATGTGCACAATAGGACCGAGAAATGGTGCTGGAATTATTTTAGGACCGATGCATTAATTTAGAGACCCTAACACAATCTTACATTTTTTTACAGGTTTGAATTTTTTTTATTATTAAAATATTGTAATTGTTATGTATTCATATTTTTATTTATTTATTTATTAAATGTTAAAAGTTAACCTAATGAAATATATGATATACCTTATTAATCAAACATTGGATAGTCATTATTGTTGGACATCTAGTTTCATTTTCTCTCTATCTCTAGTTTTTTTTCTAAATTTTCTCTGTACGTAAACATGGAGGTTACTGTTATTATTGGGTTGGGTTAGATTTACAAAGAAAAATTAAATTAAGGGTTTCTCTATATGAGAAAGTAAAGAAAATATTAATGTACTTCATAAGTCTAAATGGTAGTGGACCTTTAATAAAATAAAAATTAAACAAAGGTAAAAAAAAATCCAATAATGAGATAAATAACCATAATTAAAATACGAGAGAGAAAAGCTCGAAGATTTTAAGTTTTCAGCGAAAATTCCAGTGGAAAATTCTCTCATCACGAATACACAAATAACACGATTAGCACGAATAACACGATCGGTACAATCGGAGCAATTTGCACGTTATTCTCTTATTGTGTTCACGTTGTTAGTTGCTTAGTGTCGTTTGTCAAACATGCGCACAATCGGCACAATTGACACAATCGGAACGAACGACACAGTATCAGCTCTAATTGATAGGTCGGTCATTCATCTACAAAGATTGGTTGGAAGGTTAGGGTTTCTGGTTTATCCTGTTTTGTATGGTTAGGGTTTCTGGTGTACCATATTCTGTAATTGCTCTTCTTTGTTGTTTTGTTGCTTTGTTCTGTTTTTCATTAAAATGAGAAGAAAGAAAAACAATAAGTATAAGGAAGTCAAATAATTTGTGATAGAAGGTTTAAGGGAGGTAGCTGAAAAAAAATTGATAGGATTGCTGAAGAAATTATCAATGAAAAATAGGAATGTAGCAAAAGGTAAGGAACCAATTACTGTTAAAAATTCTGAAGAAAATGCTGCAAGAAAACAGGGGAAGAAAGAAGGAATTTAGAAACTTGGTTATAATAAAAGAGCCAAGCTATTTGGTCTTAAAAACCAGATTACCAAACTCCTAATGCATGCTAAGAAGGAAGAAATCACAATCAGTAAAGAAAAAGTTCGGCAAATAATAGTCCAACTCAATATTCATTATCTCTAGGGCTGAAATTTACTGAAGAAAACAGAATATGAGGAGATAGTTAAATGGTCAGTTGAAGCAATGAAGGAGTTGATGAAGGCTCCCAAAACCAAGACCTACACTATCAAGAGTAATTCAACTTGGAAAGTTAACGAGGTATGGAAGAATAAATAAAAAAGAAATCTGAAGATCATGCCTACAAAGGAAAAATCTACTTGGGGGATATCCAAACACAGGTAGAGGTACTCAACTCTCTTTTTGAGTATCATTCCCAACTACCAAAGAGGCTCTAATTAAATAGTGGGGAGAAAATGGGTTCAATTTTTTTTGCAAATATACATGACCTCTACTTCCTACCGTTCAAAAAGGGCTCAAATCTAAAATATATCTTGGAGAATGTGCATAATTACATAGGATCAAATTGCATGAAGCTGGAAAAGTGGTAAGAAGTGATGAATCTATAGAGCAGACCAAAGGAAACTGCCCAAATTTGGTTCAAGCTTTGGAAGATTCCAGCCCACATGTACAATGCTTAAGTGATTAGTCACTTTGCAGGTACAATTGGAAAACTATTATATATGGACCCAATAACTGAAGGAGGAGAGCACTTATCATTTGCTAGAATTAATATTGAAGTGCATCGTAGGAGTGTCCTGCCAATGAAAATGACAGTTGTTGACAGAAAAAGAAAGTGCAATGTCATAGAGATCTCTTATGAATGGAAAACAAAAAGGTGTTCTTTCTGTAACACTTTTCTGCACAATAAATGTGATAAGCTAAAGAAGAAGAGCAGAAAAGTCAAGAAATAGAAAAGAAAAAGAAGGAAACAGGGGAGACTAAACTCAAAGATCAAACATTTGTAGAAGAAAGCAAGAAGGATTCTGAGAAAAAGGAAAGCAACGAAAGAAAGAAAGTAAAGAGAATTAAGGTGAAGAGGAAAATAAAATTTCTGTAATGCAAAGGATTAGGCCTAAAATTAAAGATGAACATCAAGTTATTGTTGAGGAAACTCAAGATGAAAACACCTAGAATATCAAATCTGAAATAGAGAATTCTAAAGACGATAAAGAAGATTCTAAAACCGATGTGGAGTCTGAAGCTGATGTTGAAGATAAGGAAGACAAGAATACATAAATTCAAGTTGAAGATAACAAAGGTAAAAACCTTGAAATTCTTATAAACAATTCTCCTTATCAAATAAGAATGGGCTCGTACAAAGAGAGAATTCAAAATGAGAAACAACAATACTCATCATCCTTTTCAATACAATCAATCTCCTTTTATCGTTAGAGGAACAGGAAAAGGAAGAGGAAGGGGAAGAAGGCATCTCAATGAAGATAGATGACATGTGAAAATCCCAGGCTGGGATGATTATTTTTGAATGTTGTCTTTTCTGTTTGTAATCTCTATTTTTTTAGAATGTATGAATGCTACTAATCAGTTTTTTTAGGGTCTTTTGATTGTCCTCCTTAATCATATATAGGGTTTATCTAACTTTGATTCCGACCCTCCCATTTTTGGGATTTTAATTAAATGGTTTTAACCTTTTTTTAAAAAAACAATAATTAAAATAATGGTTTGATTCTGAACCTGCAAATTACAAATAAATTACTTAATAATTTATTACATTATTTATCTATAACTTTTATTTATTTTATTTCTTATAGTTTTAATTTTATTTAACTATTTTAATATTACTAATAAATTTATATTTAATTCAATCTAAATATAAATAAAATTGAGCTTTAAGATCAAAATGAGTATATAATTTAATTTAATTATTAACCGACTATATTGTAAAAAATATTTAAAAATTAAAAAATAAAAATAAAACATACAAAATATTAAAACAAAATGTTTAATAATCATTTGTTTATAAGTTATTTTAAAATATTGATAAATAAAAAATTATAAAGGTGGTCATAGATAGTAAAAGGTTGGCAAAAAAATTTTATTTTCTGGACTTTTGCCAACACTTAATAAGTGTGCAACATCAGTACAACTAATTTAAGGAAAGTCAGAGACGTTTAAGCTTATTTAAGAGATAACATTAATTAAGACGTCACCAAAAGCCTATTTTATTTTTAAACTATTTTTTAACATTTCTTTTAAAATTTTATTTCTTTATCTTTATTTTTATATTTTTTTTAGATGTTATTATAATTTTGTTTTTATAAATTAAATAATTAAATAAAAAGACCAACATTTCAAAGATAATAAAAAAACTTAAAAACTTAAATATAATAATATTAATTAATTAACTTACTACTAATATTTTATTTATTTAAATAAAATACATTAAATTTAAAATAATTAGTCTCTTGAGATAGGAAATTTTTTTTATTACTTTCTATCACACTTTCAAGATATTTGATGATTTGAATAATCTATTCATTTTCTTTGCCGTTTAAGAATGAAACTAAAAAAACAGAAATAAAAATAATTTAATACACTAATAATTTAACAAACACTTATGAGTTGACTTATTTTTTTTGTCTTATATTTAAGAAACCAGTGTTTTTTTCAAAATTTTTACCAATATGTCTTTCTCTATAATGACTTCAGTAAGTTTTACGATATTCGGATGATTCAATTTTGGTAGTGACTACAAATATTAAGATAAAATTATATTCAAATATCAATATAAATCAAATATAAGAAAAATCAATGAATTACATACCTTAACTTCCCTCAAATTAAGTAAGACATTCTTCCTAAGTGTAATATTTTTTCTTCATTTTTTTGATAGCAATCTACACAAACATACACCATCAGACTAATAATAAAAATATATTTTTTTTGTTTAAAATATTTATGTTTCAACCCTTACAATTTCACACAATGTAAAACTGATAGCTCACAAATTATTACTAAATATTCCATCTCATACTATGTTTATTAAAATTGGATCTATACATCCAAAATAAGGATACTAAAAAATAGAAAGTGAACTAAGAATTACTAGAAATAATAAATAAAAGAATCTCACCTCTTCCTTATTCAGTTACTAAACCTCCCTCAATATCTTATTTATTCAAAAAAAAAAATATGACCTGCAATTAAACTTGATACTTAAAACTAAATCATCAATAATATGTATACTTCCTTAATTGAATCCAACCTTTTAATTTGTACCTACCATATAATTGGATGTGTGATGGCATGACTTAACATATTTAGACAAATAATCGAATTGGAAGCCATCCAATATATTATCATCTCGGCTAACTTGTGAAAAATTTGTTAAATGAAAAGAGTGGGAAGTGCAGTAGTTTTAGAAAGCATGAACAAATTTATATTCAAGTTCTTTACTTTAGACCGATCGACTAACAATTATGATAATATAATACAGGGCATATGAATAATGCCATGATACTCATGAACCAATCGAATTGAACCGGAGAATTCGAACAGTTTCACTCAAAATATCTAACGCAACCATTAAATGGAGTATATGCTTGTATCGGCCTAATATTAGGTTTAATGATTCCAACTCAAGATTTCGAATATCTGAATTATCCTCAACACTATCGATTCTGTCACTAGTAGAGCTAGTTATAGGTTTAACTCCTCCATATTTAAACTTGACCAACTAGAAATCTGTGCAAGATTAATCTATAAATGGAGAAGTTAACTATTTTGTGAAAATGAAATATCTGTGTAGGTAAAAACAATTTGGCACATCCAATAGAGGAGGAGCTATTAGTCCCACTAAATAGAAGAAGAATAAACTCTGAAGCACATAAATATATCTGAACATGAATCGTTATTTTGACAAAGTTAAGGACATGCTTACACTATAACAAAACATGCATTTAATGAACCGTATATGAAGTATAGGAAGCGTTGGTAAAAGTCTAAAAAAAAGAAAGGTTTTATCCACCTTTAATATTTATAACCACTTTTATATTATTTTGGGGTCATAAGCTTGGGAAGGTAAGCTAACGCGGGTCACTTCAGAGAGGATTGGGTAGAAGAGGATAGGGTTCTCACTTCGTTAATTTCCACTCCTCTCTAGGATTCTTCTAATATCTCTTCTTCTTCGTTATACTAATTTCATTCGTGCTCTATCTTATGATTGGATTCGACCAATTTGTTGAGAAACGATAATGTAAATGATGATTTGTGTTTTTTTTTCTCGTGATAATTTTTTGAATATCCTGAATTTGAACTAAGATAGGTTCGGTTTTTAGTTTTCTCCCCATTTTAGTTTGTCCACAACAATCAAAGCTGAATGATTGCTATTGCGTGTTACTTTTGTTTCTTAAAAGCATTGATCTATACAATTGTATGCGTTTGAAGAACAAATTGGATTCTTTCATCTATACATTGTATGGTTGGTTTGAAATTCTATTCTACTCTATTATAATAGCTTCTTGTTAATTTACAGGTTTTGGGATAACAAACTCATGGCAACTGCAACAATGACCACTGTGGCTGGTGCATCTACTCTTTTACATTATAGTTTAAACCGAATATTGCTAACGAATAGAGATTTTGAAGATAAAGATGGAAGAGGCAGAGAACTGAATAATACTCATCTAGGATTTGATCGAATTTCAAATAGACTTATTCAAGCACCCGATACATGGATGGAGACTATCTTAACTTTGTCAAAGACTCTTAGATTTACTTACTCTGAAACATAAGGAAAGTGGCCCATTGGAGATTTGGCATTTATGATTAATTTCCTTCTCAAGAAGTAGGTAAGTGTCTTTGAATATATTCCATGCAGCTTACATTTTTCCTAATTTACTTATTGCTCTCCAATTTTACTCATAATTTAGGTTGAAGTTTCTGTCTAAGAAAGTTTCTATTGAAGTGAGTAAATAAAATGTTTTGGCTTTACTCAACAAATAAGTTAGTGAAATCAAGCTCAATCTTGTAATACAAAATTTAACATTTTTTGAAAAATGACTCTTTTTCATTGATACATGAAAGATCACTAATACCTTGGGCAAAATCCAGAACCAAAACAATCCAAGTTGTGACCAAATTAGTCAAAAGTTATGACAAGATGAATATACAAAGAAAAAACAAGAACAATGAAGAGGTCAAGACAAGTTATAAGAGCTGAGGTTGATGTTAATCTTAACCCTCTTGCTTCTAAGATACACTTCTATCGAGTTTTTTAGTTTATCTCTACTGTTTTGATTTAATGTCAAGAGCATTCTTGATTCGATTAATAGCTACATCTTCATGTTACATGTGTAGTTAAGGATCTCCTTAAAAATATCTCTCCTAAGAAGGATCTTATATTCCTCAAGCATTCAGTCTATCTATTGTTTCTTTTCACTATCTGAAACAACTAAATTGTCATTAACATTCAGTCCAACATCAGCTGAAACTCCATCAATACAAACTTTAGCATTAAGAAAATGAATTGTTGTTTTTATGTGATCCAAACAAGAAATTATATTTTGTTATGTTTGTATTATCCATTGTTGTATCTGTCATTTCCCTAAATGAGGTTGCTGATGATGGGTTGACTCATGCATGAGAAATGCCAATATTATTTTTCTTTGACGATACTTTTTCAATTGTTTGCAGGGTCACTTGAATATTTCAAGTGTATTTTGGTGGGCAAGATAGTGTACAGCTCAAAGGAAAGAAATAATTTCAGAGCTTAAACGTTTCTTGAATTTTTTGATGCTTTGTTGGCATTTCTCAAAGAAGTCGTTCCCTGTATTTTTGGAGATGACTGGCTATTCTAGAGAAAATGTTGTTCTTGAGGAACCAAAATCTGGTGTAAGTAGTTTTTGTCAGTTTTAAATGTTTTTTTATCCTTTCCCTATTTTAAATTTTTTATGGATTTGGACATACTTACAAATTTATGTTATTTTGGACTTATTACATAGGTTCTATATGTTGCAAATTCTGAAACCTGCTTTTACAATACTTGTTGACCATAAACCAAAATCAATCATTTTGCTTATCCGTGAAACTCACAGTATCAAGGACACTTTAACTACTGCAACTGGGGAAGTTTTGCCATTCCATCACAGTGTGCACACTATGGAATGGTTGCAGCTGCACGGTAGATTGCAAAGCTTGCAACTCCTCTTCTTATCAAAGAACTTTACAAATATCCCAACTATAAGTTTAAGGTTTTTCCCAAAAAAGAAACTATAAGTTTAAGGTAGTAAATTAATTTTTATTTATTTATTTTGCCTTACCCTTCAATGAATAATGATCTTTTTGTCGCCTTCATTTGGGAACTGAATCTGACACGGAAACAAAAATAAATTATGTTTCCAAACATTTCCGTATCTAATCCAAATACAGAACATATTACATAAAGTGTTTCCAAATGGGGCCTAATGTTGCATATTACGCAGAATCAGGTGATGACTTTCTTTTAGTCATCTTTAAAATTTTGTTATGCTAAAGTATTAGGCTAGTTTTTTATGGATATTAAAGCTTCTTTTTCTTCTCATGGTTTCTCACATATTGTAGAACATTCTCTTGGTGAAGGTACATCTACTCTTTTAACATATATTCTACGTGAGCTGAATAATGGACAGGTGAGATTGTTTTATCTATTTTCTCCAGGTCTTAGTTCACTTTCAATTTTTTAGTACGCTTATTTTGGGTGGGTTTACATATACAATTTAATAAAAGTAATTGGTGATGGAACATTTTGTAATGTCTAACGAGTTATAAGTTAATTTGGTGTGAAATTCTAGTGTTGAAACATTAATATCTTTAAACACATAAATTTATTTTTATTATTATTCACATTGTTTATGTTTATGTAAGTTGCTATAAAAAAATACTACTCCTAAGAAGAATGACTTAATTTGAGGGAAGTTAGTGTATGTAATTCACCGATTTGTTCTTACTTCTGATTTATATTGATGTTTGAATATAATGTTCTCTTAATATTTGTAGTCATTAATAAAATAAAACATCTGAATATCGTAAAACTTACTGAAGTCATTAGAGTGAACGACGTATTGGTAACATTCTTAAAAAAATCTCGATCTCTTGAATAAAAAAAGTACTGAATGATAAGTGTTTGTTGAATAATTAGTTTGTTAACTTTATTATTATTTAAATTTTTCGAGTGCCATGCCTCAAAAATAATTCATGTTGACAATAGAGCATTTGTAGCATTTTTTAAAATAAAGGTGTCTTCAACTTACTAATATAAATAAATACCAACAAGTGGTGGTTACAGTTATGCTTAACTTTCATTTTTTTTTACTTTTTTTTATACCAACTATAATGTTGATTAATGATCATGGACATGTTATCTCACTACACATTTCACATCGATCATAAATTGGGAAAAAAAATAAATATTCCCCTTTTATAGTTCTCAATATCTCTCTTTTCGTTTATAAAATCATGTTAGTGTATATCTCTTGTCCCAATCCCTACATATGTTTCTACCTACCCGTATTATTTTGTTTGCACAAGTTTTTAGTAAATAATTTTTTTATGTAGATTGCATACTATTGTCTCTTGCTTTAGATTGCTTATTGTTGTCTCACTACTATTTCCTCTGATCAGGTACCACAAAATGTATATGGTCATGAACTAGACAAGTTTTCGATTGGTATTGGTACCTAATGTATATGATCATCAACTAGACAAGTTTTCGATGGTACAACCAAAAGTTAAAGTTGTGTTGAATGAAGACGATGAATGATATGTTTCTGCAACTTAAAATGGTTTGTTACTCCAAGCAGCTCAATCTTTAAAATTTTATTTCAGTGGCATCACCTTATTTTTTTCTATTTTGTATGGTTTATTCAGAGTTTGTATGGTTTATTCAGATACAATGGAACAATTGAGCAACATACTTTAAATGGTTTGAATAGTATTAAATGTTGCAATGTTGTACTTTTTTACTTTCCTGTTTCATTATGTTATATTTTTGAGAATTAAATATTCTTGCAAATAGATTGAGACAATATTTTAAGATGATGACTATTATTTGTTAACAAACAGATCATTAGTTGTAAGTTAATTAATGTTTTTTAATTATATTGAATTATTGGTGTTTTTATTAGAGATATAATATTTAATTTATCATATACAAGTTGGATCTCTTTTGGTTCACTAAATGGGTTATTTTGTTCATTTTTTCCTTTTGAGAGGATTCTCAAAAGGTTCCCTAAATCAGACAAACATGATTATGTAATCCAGGTAAGTCTGTAACTTGATTACTCGGGTTATGATGTTTATTTAGTGTTTATTTATCTTAGACGGTGATGCAAGATAAGATTAGCCAATGAATTGGAGAATATAATTACATATCAGCATGAAACCTACAATTGTTGTGTTCACTTTGTTTCTTGAATCTTTTGATTTCATTTATTTGTCTAAAAGTTATCTTGGTAAAATTTTGGAAAAAAAACATTTTGATTTAAGATACAAAATAATTGGTAGTTCCAATTGGGAACATTTTGAAATATCTCAAGCAATTTTTTTTTCTTTCAAAATGACAAAATCAAGTCAGCTCTCATCCTTAATCTCTAAAAGTGACTTGCTGCATTTTTATGCATTTTCTTGTGGTTTACAGGATCTTCTAGCTTTCATTAGTTCCTCAGCTTTCATTAGTTCCTCAAGTGAGATTACTTACCTCTCTTAGATGTGTTTTTACTAAAAACTTTTTAGTTATTTAACTCAGAGTTCTTGAAAGATTTTTTATTTAATTGCACAGATGGATAGTTCACTTGTGCCATAACAAAAGTAATGAATTCTCAAAACTTGATATAAATATATTAATTCATTGAATTGAGTTAGTTTTCTAATAGCTTCTTCCTATGTTGGTTGGTTACTGGGTCAAAAACTTGCATCAAGATGTTCTTTACCAGAACTCAAACATGATGACATCTACACGGGTAATTTCCAGGATTGTCAATATTTTATAAGAAAAAATAGATTATTTCCAAAAACTATCTTTGTATGATGCTAAAAAATGCAGGATTTGAGCAGGAAATTCTTTTATTAGAGTCAGAAGTATTGATCTTTTTGGCAATTGGTGTTAGATTTTGTTGCATACTCTGGAAAAAGAAAAGGCTTAAAGGTGAACAAGAGCCAGTGAATATTCTGCCAGAATTGGTAAATTAAAGTCCTAGAACATAACTCTACACCATTATTATGTGAAATTATTCTAGTAGAGAGATTTTCGAGTATGTGTGCTCAAGTGTAAAGATTGCCCAAGTTGATATGTTATAGAAATAATTTATTCAAATCATCAAGGGATAAAATAGTAAAGTTTTAAGAGACTGATATTTTGTGGGAGATAATTAATTGAAATTTAATGTATTTTATTTAAATAAATAGAATATTAGTGAATTAATTAACTAATGTTCTTAAATTTATTTAATTATTTAAGTCTTTTTTTATTATATTTGAAATGTTTGTGTTTATATTTAGATTATAAAAAAATTAAAATAAGATCTAAAAGAAAATTAGAAATAAAAATAAAGAAATAAAATTTTAAAACAATTGTTAAAAAAATAATTTAAAAATATAATACACTTGTGGCGACGTTTGAAATTAATGTTACCAACGCTTAAAAAACGTTGTTAAAACTTCTGTCTTTCGGCAATGCTTGTACCGACCCTTAAAAAATAAACTTCAGTAACATTTTTGGCGACAATTTTAAGAGTTGGCATAAATCTTTTTAAGCGTCGCCGTAAAATTTCTTTTTGTTGTAGTGTTAGTTAGTTGATTTTTCTTCAGAAATAGAAACTTGATTAAATATGGGTGTTTGGTTGGAGGATTTAATTAATAAACACTCAAATAATCCTTTATACAAATCATTCATCCAAATCACATAAAGAGGAATCAAATAAATCATTCTCGTTTTCACATTTCACTCTCTACTCCCACATCTCCTCATCCCCTCATCCACTCATCCACTCATCCACTCATCCATCTCTTCTCTATGTAGCCCCATCCTCTCTGCTACAACTTTATGTTGAGAAAAAATATATATTCTAAATTCATGATAAAAAAATAAATGAATAAAAAATAATAAAGAACACAAGATATAATGAGGTTTGGTCAACAAATGCTACATCGTTGGGGAGTCGTCCATTCTATATATTATCCATGGAATAATGGTTCAAGTAACCTTATGTTACAATGTCTTTATTTATAGGAGTACATCAAAAACCAAAAAGATTAAACTACTACTCTTAAGCTAATAAAGGTTTAAATCACATTACAATATATAAAATCTAATATAATACACTAGTCTTATCCATTAATCTTCACTTTGACAAAAGTCAAGTCATCAAGAAATAAATGGGTTCAACACTTCAATATTCACCTTTGTTCGAGCCATTCATAATCTAACTTTTTATACCTCCACTTCTACTCAAGAGCCCTTAGAAGAATAACAATCTCCACCCTCACTTATATCGCGCTATCAAAAGTTTATGAGTCACACATCAATTTCATTACTCGAGCCATTCACGAGATAAATCATTATACCTGCACATCCAATCAAAAGCCCTTAGAATATAAACTCATAGAGTTTATAACATAGAGTAAATTTTGATAACCATGTTATTTCAACGACGAGAGACATTCAACAATTTTTATCAATCTTTGTTCATACTCGTTGACATATGCGGAAACTAGAATTAACAATTCTTTATTATGTCAAAATAAATTTTACCCTTGTTTGCCACAAACTGAATGTCTTATTTTTTATGTCCAACAATCGACTAAAAACAAAATACCGATTAGACCCAATACGAACTTTCACCATCTACTATTTCAAAATCAGTTATCTATCAAAAACTGACGACACCTAAGACGAACATTTATTGTCTACTTTCTCAAAATAAAATATCAATCGAAAACGAAAAGACACAAGATAAACTGTTATTGTCTACTTCATAAAAAATAAATTAGGTTATCTCGACATCTCTTTTCTCAAGCTCAAAATATGAATAGCTATTTGTCACCCATCTTGTCTTGAACGCTGCACACTCAAGCAACATGAACCTCATACTTCTTCTTGAACAAATCAACTAGCAATCTACTAGTTTTTGAATTCAAATCGACTAGCAATTCAATAATATATTTTCAAGATTCACTAACTATCTTCAATTATTATCACCAAACATTAAATGATCATCTATAGTTTATCTTAAAGAGAATGTGAATATCCTACACCTATTAATTAATCGAGCCTCTCATGTTACCCATTTTTCATGATAAAGAATCTCATTCAACAATCGGTTATATGAAACCTCTAACTAATTTTCTTCAAGAATGAAGATTTATCATTTGTTCTCCACATTAATTTATCAAAATCCTCTATAGAAATAATTTAACAAATCAACACCCATGTGAGAACTTCACACTAGCACTTTACTAGAGATTTCCAAAATAAAACCTACTCACAAGGTTTCATGCAAATTCAAATCCGGCCCTTAATAAAAACCATACTCTTGCAAATAAACTTTAAAGTTACCCACTTTAATTATAAAACCCTTTATATGTTGCATCAACTATCTTCCACAATACGCAACATTAAATAAACACTCCACCTTCTTTTTCAACTTCAATTTTCGATCTATATATTGACGAATATCAAATCTCTTAAAAGACAAATCAAATCTTTAAGAACTTAATTATAATCAAATAAGTTCTTTGTCTTTTTATGTATTTTATTATATTGACGCCACGTCATCTTTCACATACAAAAAAAACATGCATTAGTGAATTTCGAATGTATATGAAAACTTTTAGAGTATTGTGTGACAAGGAATTTATATGGTAGACTCGACCTCGAGTAGTGTTTTAAGAAAAAAAAGTTTTCTTTGTATTGGTTATGCTTTGTTAGAGAACTACAAAGCTTACCCTCTTCTTGAATCTCGTAAAAAGTAGACAAGAAGACCACTCTCTTTTTTCTCATCTTTAAAGAGGGATGAGGAACTGAAACAGTGTTCTGTTAATTAGAATCAGGCAATATTAGAATCCCACCTACCCTAAATCTTACTAGTCCTGTCATTAGAATTGTTTGTTATTTTCTTTACTACATTTATTCTTTTTTAAAACCTTTTATATCAATTTTTGTAAAATTTAATTATTTGGACTTGTTTGTTTTATATTTCGCTCATTCAATTGTTTTTTCTTTATTACATCTTATACGTAAGCATTGTTTTCGGTTAATTGTTGGCATTATCGTACAAAAAAAATACATAATTATTAATTAGTCATAGTTTTAGTTAATATACACTAAGAGATAAATATGAACAAAATAAATTTTATAATTATTAAATATAAACATCAATTTCACTAAGTTTCAATTGTTCGTCTTCGATTTCTTAGCAAATATTTGAAAGTATATATGTATTTAATGAAAGAAAAAAAATAGTTCCTTAGAACGATGCATTTAAAAAATTATTATCTTTCCATACTACAAAAAAAACTTTTACCAACACATAAAACAAGTTTCGGCGTATATATTTGCCACTAATTATTTTACCGTCACATAAATACTGTCAGTAAAAGTGGAGTCGACAAAGGTCGACTATTCCGACACATAGACTTGTGCCGGTATAAATATGCGCCGTTAAAGATTCACTAGTAAAAAAAGAGTTTATAGCGATTGGTATCCCAATCGCTATTAGCCTCTAAACCAGTCGCTGTAGATATATAGCGATTGGTTATAACACAATCGCCATCAATCGGTAGAGGTTTCCTCGTCGTTGTCTTAATTGGAAGCGGCAATTAGTATAATACCAATCGCTATAATCTTATGGCGATTGGATTAAAACCAATCGAAATTTACCTATACTCAATGGCGATTGGTTGAACACCAATCGCAACTTCCATACAGTCTCTGGCGATTGGTAGAAGACCAATCGCAACTTCCATAGAGTCTCTGGCGATTGGTAGAAGACCAATCGCAACTTCCATACAGTCTCTAGCGATTGGTAGAAGACCAATCGCAACTTCCTTACAGTTTCTGACAATTGGTAGAAGACCAATCGCAACTTACCTATACTCTTATGGCGATTGGATAAAACCAATCGCAACCTACTATATAAATAATAATATTACATTTAATAATTATATTACAAATACCTGTAAAACCGAAAATATAACTACTACTGTAACACAACAAATACACAATTGAACCAATATTAACCAAAATTATCATAAACAATATTAACCAAAATCATCATAACCAATATTAACCAAAATCATAACAAAAGAAGTTTCTTAACACCAATATTTAAAATCAAAGTAGTATTACACCAACATTAACTAACACAAATTCTTACTTAATTCGCGTCTTCCCCAGAATTATCGTCGTCTTGTTGAACCGGTGGAATTGCGGTTGATGATCCTTGACCCGATGATTGACCGCCAAAATTAGTAAATTGGGCAAATAATGTAGGATCTATCGATGTACCGTCGGGTATAAACTGCGACATAAAACTCATCATCTCGGCTCTCCCTATCCTCAACCTCTCTTCAGTTTCAGCTTTCTCTATCCTCAACCTCTCTTCCATTTCAGCTTTCTCTATCCTCAATCTCTCTTCCATTTCAGCATTCATTTGAGCCCTTTCCATCCTCATCCTCTCTTCCATTCATCTTTCTATATCATCGAATTTTCTTTGAATTGTTACATTCTCTCGACATAGGTCTTTTTTTGACATTGCAGGCCCTCTAACTCTGGAAGCTAAAACCGATCCCATTCCTATAATTTTTCCCTTCTCTTGAGGACCAAAAACTTCTTCAGCCAAATCGACATCAGAAATGTCGGGACGTTTAGCTCGCAACTTTCTTAATCCATCCTATAACAAAATATGTTAATACCAATAATAGATAAAATGTAAAGTAAACATATTTTATATATATACTTACCACTTTCTCTAGAATCTATGGATCAACAGTTTTATCTTTTTTGGTCCTAGTCGCTAAAAACAAATCTTCATAGGATGGAACCGATCCTTCTTGAACTTCCTGAGAATGTAAGTTAAATTTCAATTAATTTGAAAACAAAGTTGAAAAATAAGTCTTACCATTTCTCGTCGTATCTGTGTAAATGATTTGATTCCAGAACGATGTCCATATTTTGATTTCTTTTTGTTTTATCTGCTGGTAGCACTTCGTTTCTGCAATTAAAATGTAATGTTAGATTCAAAATATTATATTTAGTACAAAATATGAAAGAAGAACCTGAAATTTGTCGGTAAAGTAGTGGTTTTCAAGAAAAGTAAGGTAACCAATAAAAGTATATGGTAAAACCCACCAAACCTCTTCAAAAGGTTAATAATCCCCTATCTGAATAAGTACTTGATGAAAGGTCTCACAATCATCAAAACATTCATAAAATAAACCATAGAGACGCTAGATCTACAAATTATCAAATATTTCACAAATCCAAACATGAAGAAATTAATTGTTCACAATTATTGAAAATGTAAAACCTTTCATCTTTTACTTGAATCTGTAACAATTGACTTCATTGACACATATTTTCAGATGAGCATAACAGTAGTTGTAAGAACATTGAAGAATGAAAATCTATTGATATGTTGTCATTATGGCTTCTGGCATGTATTATAATGTCATAAAACGCCACACCATAGATACATACATATCACATATAACATGTGATATGGCAATAAACTTATGAGAAAGGAATACGCATCTATATATAAAACTGAGGAATAAAGTAGAGAAATAGTAATTATAAACATATTTCAGTTATATAATCATCAAGAAGGCGTTCATAGTCTCATAGAGAAGTAAGATACGAGTTTCATCTAAATACATCGCAGCATCAGATCCATTACATATAGTTAGAATTTGGACAGATTTTAATCAATTTAGCAATAACAGAGAGGAAATCCGTACCTAACATAAGAAGGAAGAAGAAGAGAATCGGGAGAATTCTTCAAGAAATTGAGTTCAGTGATTCAAATAGGAGCGAGATTTCTTCGGTCGCCTTGGATTCAACGCCGTCTAAACTCAGCAAACACAACTCCGACTGGATTCAAATTTTCGAAAAGGAGAAGGAAGAGGTAGAATCGATTTGAGAAGATTCCTTTTCGATCTTCATTCTTCCTTCAGCTAACGAGGGATAGGGTTTAAAAAGGAAACCGCGATTGGTTTTTATTAAATCGCTGATATGACTTAAAAATGGCGATTGGTTTTTATTCGATCGCTGAAATGTAATATTGAGATTAGATTTTTGTTCAATAGCTGATATATTAGATTAATTTAATGGGTTCGAGTCCCATGGTCATTAATTTAAATATTTTTTTTAATATTATCAATAAAAATTTATAAAAATAATTTTTATGATAATGTTGAAAAAAAATAAATTTAATGTAATAGTTTTATATGGAATAGACTTTTAAGTATTGACAAAATAAATAATGTTGAAAAAATTCTCATTACAATAATAAGTAATAATTTGTGTAACTTAAATAACAAATTTAAAATAATTTATTTTTTAAATATAGATTAGTAAAAAATGATAAAAATACAATACAAACAAGATCACAACTATAAAACCAAAATATAATAATTAACCCAAATTGATTGATTTAAATGATATATATTATTAACACATACAAACTAATGGTCTAAATGCTATTATTATGAAAGGATATCTAATATGTTCTCATATGCTAGTTTGAGAAATTTTACAAAATTCTAAATCATTATCTGTTCTAAAATTTTTAATGTTTTTATATATTGTGTTTTAATCATTCGACAAAAAAAAAAATCAGATTGTTATACACCTATTAAAATCATAATTTTTTCAAGACAATCTTAAAATCATTTAGTACTATTGGTATTGATAGGTATACATTCAATTTAAACTATTTAAGGGAATTCCATGTTATAGCGATTGGTCTTGATTCAATCGTTTTATATACTTAAAAAATGACGATTGGTTAGTTATCCAATCGCCACTTATAAAATCATAGCGATTGGTTTCTTTTCCAATCGCGGTTAATCTTCAAAAACTCTAGTAGCGGTTGGTTTTATAACCAATTGTTTTTCATTCAAGCTAGTAGCGATTGGTTAAAGGACCAATCGCCATTACATAAGTAGTTGCGATTGGATTTGATTCCAATCGCTATTATGAACAGTAGTAGCGATTTTTCTAAACAACAATCGCCATGTTTGCTAGCTATTTACCCTTTTTTTACTAGTGATTTACCGACACATATTTGTGCAGGTAATTGAAAAATACGTGTCGGCAAAATATGTCGGCAATCAATTACAAATGTTTTTAGTATTTTAATATTTACTATTTTTTAAAATATATTATAAATAGAGAAATATAATATTTTAAATTAAATTTGTAAACTTCAATTATTAAATATTATATTATTCATTACATGTAATTTTAAAAATCAATTAAATAAGTATTTATTAATAAAAAGTTAATTTTAAATATACAAACAATTGATTACATGTGTATAAACGTGGCAGCCCCTTTATGTACCGTTATCCATTCCTCGTTTTGATGATCAAAGGCCATATATTCTGGCCAGCCCGAATTTTTTTTTTTAATTTGGTACCTTCGATGGTGTTCTTTTCGATATCTAAGTATTTCACTGCTCCGCTCATTTCAGTTATTTGACAAAAAGAAAAAAATCGAGGATGTTTTATTTCGATGTAGAGAAGAACATATGATTAACTTTTCGGGAAATTTCCAAACGAATAATTTCAACGAAATCTTTCAATTTCTTATTTTACTTTGAATTTTTCTAGATATAATTCTCCTTAATATTATTAAAAAAGGGTTCGGATTACAAAAAAATCCCAATTGTTTTGAAATTTCTATTTTTGGAATGGAATAGATACTAAAACTCTATAGTCTAAAATTGTAAATAATTTGTTTTTAATTTTTAATATTTTAGAATTAATAATTATAAATTTTATAATTAACAAAATATATATTTGATTTAAATATATTATAACAACAATATCTCATATATAAAACATTCATAATATATATAAATAATATGAATATAATAATTTTAAGTAAAAAAATATAAACTTAAAAATGGATAGAAGAAATAAGTTAAGAAAAAAAATATGGATAGAAAATAACAGCCGCACAGATTTATGGTTATAAAATTAGTATGTTACAAACATAGAAAGGGCAGTGAAATATAATTAATATTTATATATAATATAAAATGAGATATAAATGGTTAATATATTATAATATGGAAAAATAAAGATAAAAAGTTATATATATATATATATATTATAATATATATTTAATATGAAAAGAGAAAAAAAGTAATAATAATATAATATAAAATTAATAATAATACTATTATATATTAAAAAATTGGGACTGTGAAGATGAAGCTCCATGTAAATGTATATGTTGCCTTGTCCAGCCCCTACATACATTACACATTTTGGAAATACTTCCTACTAATAGGCTGCAATGTTATGTGAATTTAATTGTAACATCATATCAATAATATTGACTCAACAAATTAATCTCAACTTAATGGATTCAATTTGAAGGACAGTTTGGAAAGACTAAAATCAATTTCATATATAAGTTATAAACTAAAATGTCATTGTAAGAAACAAATAATCTCTTGTTGGGTCAATAAAAATAACATCAATCTGATCAGTATTACAAGGATGTAAACAATATTTACAAGAATTATTGGTTTAAGATTACTAATTGATCTTCAAAAATTAATAAAATTAGCTACCTTTAATGGTCACCATCAATAAAAAAAAATATCAACACATAAACGATCGACCACCATTGCCTTCTCTTATTTCACTAACATCTCAACTACCCAAACATACATAGCCGTTACAAATAAACATACACAATTGTTAGTCTTCCTCGTCTTGGGTTCTAGGTGTCAAACAATGCCAAATAATTGTAAGATTTTCAGACTTATAATGGGATGAACAACTAAAAGAACACAAATAAATAAATCAAATTACTATAACTTGATTTTCATTTATTTGAATATATATATATATAACTGCGTTTGCTAGTTGGAGTTTAATATCTATTTGAATATCTTACCATTATTCTCACTAAATATGATGTTATTTAAAAATTATTAAAGGGTGATGATTTTGTCTTAAAATGTATTGTTCTTATTTAGAAGTTAAAATAATTTACCTTAATTTATAGTTGATTTTGTTTGAACACAAGACCAGCATTTTTTAGATTATTATTATAATGAACATTTTTCTCATCAATGAAGATTATTAATTTTCTTATGCATCATCAGTTCATCCTCATTTGGCTCTCCCTCCTATCACTGAACAACAACACGGAAATTAAAAAAAATATTATTGCTTCAACAAATAAGAGGTTAACATGTTGGTCTTTTTAATTTTTCAATATTATGTAGTCATTTGTTCCTACAATGGAGAAATTATTCGTGGTATAAAATTTTTTTATCTCGAATAATATGGATGACTACATTGACAATAGAGTGTGAAGTAACATGCATTGCCTTCTCTTATTTCACTAACATTTCAACTACCCAAACAAACATACACAATTATTAGTCTTCCTCGTGTTGGGTTCTAGGTGTCAAACAATGCCAAAATAATTGTAAGATTTTCAGACTTATAATGGGATGAACAACAAAAACAACACAAATAAAAGAATTATTTATCTAACTTTATTAAGATAATACCGAAATCATTCTCTCCCTTCTCTCTTATAAGAATTTAAACTTACAATTTTACAAAGAATGGAAAATATGATCAAACCTTGTCTTTTTATAATTTCCATAGAGTAGTATTTAGAAATATCATATAGTATGTTATCTTCAAAAACATCATAGAATTCTTCATTAACACTAGCAATATGAATTGATGTTTATTTGAATGTATATCTATAAATTGTGTTTGCTAGTTCGAGTTTAATATCTATTTGAGTATCTTACCATTATTCTTACTAAATATGATGTTATTTAAAAATAACTAAAGGATGATGATTTTGTCTTAAAATGTATTGTCCCTCCTATCACTGAACAACACCAAAATTAAAAAAACAATATTATTGCTTCAATAAATAAGAGTTTAACATGTTGGTCTTTTTAATTTCTCAATATTATGTATTCATTTGTTCCTACAATGGAGAAATGATTTGTGGTATAAAAAAAAATTATCTCGAACTATAGGGATGACTAGATTGACAATAGAGTGTGAAGTAATATGCATTAGTGAATTTCGAATGTATATGAAAACCTTTAGAGTATTGTGTGGTATGGTAGGAGATATTGGAGGTTGGATGCCGACTAAAACACATCAATAAAGAAGGTTGTAGCAATGTTTATATAAATCTTGGCCCATCACAAAAAATACGACAAATTCTTTACTTTTTACCGTAGTACATAAACCGTGAGTTGTCAATTTAATGCGGTTCTGCATACAATTTTGAAATTACATCCAATTTTAGTTAACAAGCCAAAATCTAATATATATATATATATATATTACCTAGGTGCGAGGGTCAACATCATATGCATGATTGTGTGCTTCACGATGCGATCTCAAAATCTAATAGTCTAAGAGTCCAAATAAGTAAGTTTGTATTGTTATATCTAATATTTTATTTTGTTTTTGTCACACTTAGTTAATCACTAATTAATTAAATGAAATTATACTATGTAATGAGCCTGTATCATCCTCTCTTCTAACTTATCGGTAATAAGAGGTGGATATCTCCAGTCTCTTTTAGAGGTCTTGGGTTCGAGCTGTCAGACGATAAATTTTGCATTTGGTTAAATGGTTAAGAGTGTTAGCAGATTATGTGTTTAATCCCTTGTGACCACATTCATAATCCCTGTGGGGTATCATGATAGTTCTCCTTTAATTTTAAAAAATAAATAATTAGCATAAATCTACTTTCAAATTATCAGTAATTATAACTAAATTTTATGTAAATCCAAATAATTATAAATCATTAATATTCCAACTTTAAGACAAAATATGCAGTATATATCTTCCTTACACATAAATATGATGTTCTTTTATTTGTTAATAAAACGACCAATTTTTTTCATAGTTTTTTTTTATCTTATTTGGATAATTTCTGCCTAATTTGATATTAAGTACACAAACAAAAGATGCTTCATACATGGTAGCTAATAATAATATAGATATTATTTTTATAACACAATAATAAGGAAATATGTTATTATTCATTTTATTAAAATGATCATGATATTTAATCCATCGACCCTTCAAATTATTATTATCTTTTGGAGGAATCGGAATATAAAATTCAACAAATGATACTAATTAGTTTCGAACGATGGGACTGGTAGTGAGGGTGACCCGGGATTCGGTAGTCCCGAGCCAATTGGGGATGGAAATAAGGGAGAATTAGGTGTTTGTAGTCCTGAAAAGGTTGGATTTGGTAGAGAAGGAGACTCGGGTTGTGGCAAGTCTCCATCGATTGGGACATCGGGATTTGTCATTCCCGGAGAAGTTGGGGCTGGTAGGGAGGGATCGGGGTTTGTCATTCCCGAAAAGGTTGGTGGTGGTAGCGAGGGATCGGGATTTGTCATTCCCGAAAAAGTTGGTGGTGGTAGGGAGGGATCGGGGTTTGTCATTCCCGGAAAAGATGGGTCTGTTAGGGAGGGATCGGGGTTTGTCGTTCCCGGAAAAGATGGGTCTGTTAGGGAGGGATCGGGGTTTGTCGTTCCCGGAAAAGATGGGTCTGTTAGGGAGGGATCATCGGATTGTCCTGGGAATGTTGGATCTAGATCAGATGGGGGAGGTGGTGAGTGTTTTTTATTCCAAAAGTGTGTTTTTGGAGCATGTGGAGATTTGGGGCTGGGGGCATGTCCAAAAAAGGTTGGATTAGACGATGAGGATGTCTCGGATTTTATGCCAAATAGTTCAGGCTTTGATTGGCTTGGAATTTGTCTTGTATCACCAAGTTGTATCAACGTGATAACAAAAAACAACATAGAGATCAGAGAAGATATTGATGTGAACATTTTTACAAAGATAAATCTATAGGATGTTTATTTGTAAGGAGCATAGTGTATTGTTTATATAGGTAATTAACAAATGTACTAGCTAGATTCAGGAAAAATAAATTCACATTTTATTTTTATTATCTTAAATCCAAATAAAATTAAATCACAATTTTATGAAAAATATCACATTAATAATTTTAAATATTACTAAAGTTAGAAGTTATTATATTACATAGTATACCTAAATAAATTTTATCATTTTTAGTATTAAGTTAAATTATAATTTATTTTAAATTCTAATTTGAATATATCATATTACTACTATTTCATTAAGTTTACTTAAATTAAAGTATTGAGATAATATTGAAAGCTAAGTAATACATAAATAACTATAACAAATTATAATAGTACAAATTACAAAAGTCATAGTTAAGTATTTCATTTTTTTAAATACAATGAGATTTTGACTTATTTTTTTTAATATTATTTTGCTTCATTATTTATTATTATTATTTTGTTTATAAAGAAAGATTATATACTTCTAAGCATATTTTATTAGATCATATATAATCTGATAAAAAGAAAACTTTTAATTATTTACATAATTCATGCTATAAATTCACTTTAAGATAGATTTTTTATACCATATTATTAACCATTCTTTCATTAATCATCTTATTGACACTACCAACTAAAAAAATTAATTTAATTTTTAATCTAATATATATTTCAAACATGTCTAATAACCTTTTTTTTTTAATAAGTTTACTTTTTTTTCTGTAATTATTAGGTATTGTTTGTAATTTTCTTTACTAATCACTAGTAAAAAAAAGTAATATTTAAGGACGGTTTTTACCGCCATTATTACATAATATACCGCTGTTAAAAGACAATTACGGAGGTAAAATTACCGTAGTCAACCGTCTTTAATAGTTCCGTCGTTAAAGAGATTTTGACAATTAAAATTATTGTTCCATCTATTTGTTCCTGTCTTAAATTGGACGCCAAAAGAGATCACTGAAATAAAATCATGTAAAAAAATGAAGAAATAAATTTAGCTATTGAACATTCATCAGTTCTTTCAAATTTATATCAATGACAACCACATTATAATCGAACCTAAAATTTATAAATAAAATTAATTATATTCAATAACCCAATTTCTTGTCATGCTTCTATTAATACACAATAACACAACTTAATAAATGCATCTTTACAAACCTATATGCAGAAATCTTCATCAAATGTACCAGGGAGCAAGGTAAATATATGCAGAAATCTTATTCAAATATATCGGGAGCAAGGTGAAGCGTGAGAAAGATAATAGAGAATATAGATAATGGCAAAAGAGAATAGGGAAGGTAGATAGTGTTACTTGACAAGAGTAAGTTGAAGCTCCACATAAAACATAAAGAGGAAGGGTGGAGAAGAAAATGGAGTAACTAGTGAAATAGAATAACCCTTAATTCCTTAATATTTTTATTATTTTATATAATTAAAAATTACATAATATTAAACTCAATTATATTTATAAATTTACATATTATATAATTCAAAGATATTAAATGCATTTTATTTTTTAATTAAATTCTTATATTTTTTATTCATATTTTAAAATTATAAATATTATTTTATTTATCTACTTATAAGTACAAATATTATAAAAAATACAAATTATTAACAGTACAAGTTATCTATATATTTACCTAAACATTAATTAAAAATAAAATAAAAAAATTACTTTCACACACTTTCTTAATTAATTTTTGATTGATTTTTTAAAATTTTCATTAATTAAAACCCAAAATTATTTTTATTGTATATTATCATTTATAAATTAAAATACATAAATATTATTAGTAATTAAACAAATTACAATTTTAAATACTTTAAGTTCAAACTAAATTCAAAAACAAATATAATAAAGATGATAAATAAATAATTGATAACAATTTATCTCCATTAATCAATAAGAAAATAGTCAATTTATCTACATTAATCAATAACAAAAATTCATTGAAATGATCAAATTCAAATCTTCATTAAACATATTTTAGGAATGTAAATGAGATAAAAATACTAATCCTCCATAATTTTAGAATTTAATTTGACTTAATAAATAATAGTACATACCAAATTATAAAAATTTACACAAAAATAATAGTAAGTTTATATATATATAATTTTATAAGAGTAATTTAGATATAAATTTTGATTAAAATGATAGAGAGTTTATCTTCAATTAAAATGTATAAATATTATATATATATATATATATATATATTAATGTTATATTATTTAAAATTTAGATATACTATTTGTAAATGTTTACAATTATATTAACTAATCTTAAATAATACGAAATTAAAAATATTTATATAATTGTGATGTACAACAAATTATTATGACATTTGTTATCTATATAATTATAAATTTATAAATTAGACTTTTGTTATTAAATAAAATTTTATTTTGTGAATTAATTTGTGATGAATTAGTATATTATTTAATTTAATATTTAATTAGTGATTAATTATGAGAGATATTAATAAGATTTAATATTATTTTTAGTATTATTTATAAACTAAATTTATATAAAATTATGAAACTTAAAAATTTAATCGATATAATGATATAATAGGTTAATATTTAAATTTAAAATAATATATAATGAGTATATATATATATTTTATAATAATAAATATATGCAGGGGCAAAGCCATGATTTTAAATCTACCCGGGCTAAAAACATTTTTATAAAAACTAATATATAACACATTTTTTAAAATAGTCTATGATATATTAAGAAATTATGAATTGTTTAAGCACAATGAAACAAATCATGACATCGATTTATAGGATGTCGCCACGTAAAAATACGTCGACATGATGTGGTCCTCCGTTTTCTTTGTGGGACATCCTATAAATCATGGACTATTTAAAAAACGATTTCATGCTTTGTTTCGTTGTGCTTAAACAATTCATTTTTTTTTTCTTAGGTACGTTTGATATGATTCAACTTATACTATATGACAACATATATGGAGATTTAACGTCTAGTAAGAAAAAAAATTAAATTTTCAAATTAAATTTTCAAATTATGACGATAATTATTATTATTTAGGACATAATTTTTTAATTAAGTTGTATAAATTATATATAGTTTAATGTTAGGTAAATAAATTTATTAGGAATGAATAAGTTATAGGTTTTTTATTTAGGATTGATAAATTATATATTATTGAGTCTGTTTATTTCTTAGAAATTAATAAATTAGGATGGTAAAGATTGTTTTTTAATTATGAATAAATATATTATATAGTATATTAATATTTATGTTGAAAATAATAAAAATTAATAAATTAGATATGTTATAAGTTAAACATAAATATATATATATATATATATATATTATATATATATATTATAGTACAACATGATGCATCCTGGCTAATTATATACAATTAATACATTAGTAAGTTATATAATTATATATTATATACTATGTATCTATTAAGGAGCCGGGCCCTACGGCTAGAGCCCGATTACGCTCGTGAGGGGCAGACCTGAATATAAGAGTGGTTATAACTAATTTAATTACAGTTAAAGTCTGAATATATATATATATATATATATATATATATATATATATATATATATATATATATATAAATCTTCATTAAACATATTTTAAGAATCTAAATGAGATAAAAAATAATTTGTTATTCATATTTTTAGAATTAATTTCACTTAAAAAGATAATAGTGAATACCAAATTATAGAAAAATTTATACAAAAATGATAAATTGTTTATCTTAATATATATATATATATATATTATTTTATAAAACACATAGTTTAAATATAAATTTTATTAAAATTTTATCTTCAATTAAAATAAATATTATATATATATATATATATATATATATATATTATTTGAAATTTAGATATAATATTTGTAAATGTGATTAAATTATTTATAAACACATGAACTAAATCTTAAATAAAAAAATTAAAAAAATTGTATATGATTGTGATAATTATATTAACTAATTTTAAATAAAAAAATATTAAAAATCTTTATATAATTGTGATGCAAATGATAAATTAATTTGTATATGACATTTGTTATAAATATAAACTTATAAATTAGACTTTTGTTATTAATTTAAATTTTATTTTATAAAATAATTAGTGATGAATTAGTCTATCTATTAAATAATATATATATATATATATATATATATTTATATATATATTTGTCACTACATGTTATAATCACTTTTTATTAATATATATATATATATATATATATATATATATATATATATATATATATATATATATATATATATATATTTATTACATTATTTCATGAATTTAATGAGAATATAAATTTAAGAAATAATATAACAAAAATTCTAAATAAATAACTAACCTACTTTTATAAAATGATATATATATATATATATATATCTTAAATTTAAGTATGAATATATATCGGTTAAATTTAGATTTGACTCTCTATATTGGTTGAATGTATAAAATATTAATGTTTCATAGTTTTACGTAGATTTAATTTATAATTAATTCTAAAAAAATATTTATTAAGAAAAATATTTTATATTAAATAAACTCACCAAATAGACTATTAAAAAATAGATTAATTCATTACTAATTTATTTATAAAATAAAATTTTAATTAATAAAAAAAATCTAATTTATAATTTCATATTTATAATTATAAATAATTTAATTATATTTATAATATTATATTATATTATATTATATTATATTATATTATATTATATTATATTATATATTACTCTACTAAATCTATATAATTTATATATATATTTATTATATTACACAAATACATTTATTAATTCCGTATAATTCAACTTTTATAATTTTGTATACACAACTCTTGTAAAATTTATCTCAATCAATTTTTAAAATAATAAACGTTTATACTGTTAAAACGTAGATATATATACAGCAGTTAAACATAAGACTTTTAACTATGGTATAAAAAAATGCAGTTAAAGATAAGACTTTAACTAGGGTATAAAAAATCGTAGTTAAAAATAAGACTTTTAACAACAATTTTTATATACCACAGTTAAATATAAGACTTTTGTAAACAATTTTATATACTATAGTTAAAAATAAGATATTTAAAATGCGGTTTTATATACTAAAGTTAAAAATAAGGTATTAACTACGGTTTTAAATATCTCCGTATTATTTCGCCATTAATAAAAGTTTTTTACTAGTGTATTTTTTTAAAACCTAATTTTATATCAATTTTTATAAAATTTATTTATTGAGACTTCTTTGTTTCATATTTGATACATTCAATGTTTTTATATTACATATAATACGTAAATGTTGTTTATAGTAAATGTTGTTTATAGTTGAGTTCTAGCATTTTCCTACAAATAAAATAACTAACTAAAAATTAATAAACAAACCTTCTTTAATTAAACTTAATTAACCTTAGTTTTAATTAATATACACTAACAAACAAATATGAACCAGAACAAAAAATAATGTTTATAATTATTATATATAAACATCAATTTCACTAAATTTCAATTGTGGTCCTTCTTCAATATCTTAGAATATATATATATATATATATATATATATATATATATATATATATATATATATATATATATATAATATTAAAAAAAATTGTTCAACATAACATGTACTTACAAAAATGATTCTTACAAATATTGTTTCTAAGATTATTTTTTACGTGGAAAACATATAATATTCCCACTATACTTCTTCGATTTAAGGTATTTCAAGTGAGATTCAAATCAATCCTATTTTATTTAATTATTATTATTATTATTACTTAACTATAATTTTAAGCCCAAGAATTAAAATTTTTATTCATATACTAATTTATGAAAATTTAAATTGATTATTTTGAATAATTGTTATATTCATAAATTTAAAATAATAAAAATAAAAGCCTGAAATAAATTAAATAATTATTTATAATAAATATTGTACTCATTATTCGTAAATTAATTAGAACAAAGATCAAAATTAAATTAAATAATTATTTGGGATAAATATTTTATTCATTAATCACAAATAATTATTTAAAAAAAAATCAAAATATTCAATAAACAATTATTTTGAAAAAATAACGTAGTCATTTGAATTTCAAAATAAATTTAAATGATAGCCCTAAAATAAAAAAATAAAAAAATAAATAAAATAAATAGATAAAACATAAAATTTATGTTTATTAATTAAATTATTGTGTAGGTAAATAAAAAATATATATACATAAATAAATAAATAAAATGCTGAACCATTACCAAAGTTGTTTAACCCAAATAAAAAAAAAAGCATCCAATTAGTGCGTTAGGAAGGTTTAATGCCAAGCTAATAATATATATTTATTATAAGAAAAAAAATTCAATAACACACAACATGCACTTAAAAATATGATTATCTTTCTTATGCATCACCAACCCATACAAATAATCTTCACATATTCTTTTTAAGCTCTCATTCTTTTTAAGATATTTTCTTTTTATAATGTTGAAAGTTAATTAGCCTAATTAAAGTCCGTAATAATAACTACAATTTAAGTGTTTAAGTGAGATTCGAACAATCCTTCTTTATTTAATTAATTATATTTTATTATTATTATTATTATTATTACTTAACTATCTCTTTTTAAACTTAACAAGAAATTTTAATTTACATAAAACACAGATCTAAATAGAGTTTTACTAAGCTAAGCTAAAAAAAATAATAATTATATTACCTAGTCTTTAACTTTAATTTTTGTCTAAAGTTTATGTAATATGTATACTAAATTGATTTATTTTTTGAAGCAAATATATATTCTTTTCGATAAGCACGGTCTAATACCGAATTACACCTAAATTAGAGTATCAAATTATATATGATCTGATCCTATTGATTATATACTTTAAAGGAGATAGTTTTTTTTTTTGACAAAATAACAATGACTATGAAAGGAAATTAAGATAACATAAATGATGTAAACATAATTGGGCTCTTTTACCTCTGGTGTCATAACCCGCGAACTTGGATTTGAGGGAGTGGAGTGTTGGATTATTTTGATTGGGCTCCTAACTATTAAATAAAAAGTTCAATACGTTTAAAAATTTAGAAGCTAGAAGTCTAGAACCTAGAAGCCCAAAAGTTCAGAAACCCAGAAGTCCAGAAGCTCAAGAGTCCTTTTGTATTAAATAGGGACAGGGTTGTCTTATTGGAAAAAGACTTTTGAGTTGTCCATGTTCTATCATAATAGGGTGAGAAAGTGGTTTATCAAAACATATCTAAAATTCATCTAGCATACACTTGTAGAGAGATAGTGAGATCTATTCTTTGTTTAGCTCTTATCTTCATTTGTTTCGTATTTAACATTTGATTATAGTGAAGCTTCTTTTGGACAAAAGTCCCGTGGTTTTTACTCCTTGATTTGAGGAGGTTTTCCACGTTAAATTCTTGGTGTTCTTGTTTCATTTATATTTCCTTTTATGTTTGTTGTTTCTCGCTCCTAAAGATCCAATCAAGTGGGGAATAGTTTATTATCACAAGTTTGGTGATTATTCCGCTTTATTCCCAACATAGTGGTGTTAGACCTTGGTTATAAGCGTGTTTATTTTTGATTGGTTTATGGAGATTAACACAAACAAAATGATTTTGTTGAATGGTTCAAACTATCATATCTGGAAGGGTAAAATGAAAGATCTTCTATTTGTGAAGTCTTTGCATTTACCTATTTTTGGTAATGAAAACCTATCTTCAAATCTGATGAGGAATGGATTTTTGAGCATGAACAGGTATGTGGTTTCATTCGACAATTTGTTGAAGAGAATGTTTATAACCACATACAACATGAGACAAATGCACCTACTTTGTGGGATAAGCTTGAGAATTTGTATGCTTCAAAGATAGGAAGTAACAAATTATTTTTGCTCCAAAAGATTATTCATTTGAGATATAGTGATAGTGCTTCTATGGATGATCACTTGAATTTCAAGGCGTTCTTGATCAGATGTCAGGAATGGGTATAAATTTTGAAGATGATGTTCAAGGGCTTTGGTTATTGACTAATCTACCTGATTTATGGGAGACTTTTAAAGTTTCTCTTTGTAACTCTGTTTCTAATGGTGTAGTGACATTGGAGATGGCCAAAAGTGGTGTCTTAAATGAAGAATTGAGACGAAAATCTCAAGGCTCTTCATCACAGTCAAATGTGTTTGTTGTTGAAAACCGAGGAAGACAGGATAGTAGAGTCGAGAAAGATAAGTCGAGACATAAGGGTCGGAACATTTCTAACTCAAAATACAAGTCAACTGAATGTTACCATTGTGGCAAAAGTGGACACATGAAGAAGAACTGTTATAAGCTCAAATATGAAGCGACGGATCTAAGCAAAAGAAAGATGATTATGAAGATCGCGTCTCAGCAACTACTTATGATACCACAGCTCTCTATAGTTCTTTACTACTCGTACAGGCTTGACGGAGTTTCACGACGAGAATAAAATTAACCTTGTATGCGATGAGTCAATTTGGGTGTTTGACACAGGAGCTACCATACATGTTACGCCAAAGAAAGATGTTAGGATCTAGATCGCCGATAGTGGACCAGGGTCCGGCTAAAGGATAATCTCTGACAACACTCAACGGTTGTCGCTAATCCGGTTAAGAATTAACACCTGTTTCAATACTACACAAGCTGCCACAAACCCTTGAACCGAGTTCAAGTGCAGAAGTGGTTTGTTTCAGATTAAAGCAACACACACAGAGAATGAGATTTGGATAATATCGGTTTGATGATTAGTAGGGCGGTTAGAATAGTATGAGTCGGTTAAGATATGGAACCGACAAGAATTAAAACACAAGACAAGTTTTTATGGATGTTCGGAGATAAAACTCCTACGTCACCCCTTCTTCTCAAGCAACGAGAAGGATATTCACTAAGAAATACTCACACACAATACACGATCGAGTCTTATTTACTGCTCGATAATCACTCTTACAACTCTCACAGTAATTGTAATACACTTCACAAATACACACTTAAGCTTTTTAATCTTAGAGAGATAAGGACTTTTGATCACTTTGTAACTTTGTAATTTGTTTGCTCACAACTTTTTGTCACACCTCTTCAGCTTCTCTTTTTATAGATGAAATGTGCCAATGGTCACATTTCTTCAACGGATACCTTCAGGGTAATCCTTGAATCTGATTGGTTGAGTAGAGGATCAGCATAGCATTAAATGCGGTTTAGGCTTCCAAGGCATGGAGCAGACCGCTACATTTGTCTTTGCTTGATTATAGCAACTGTCGGTTGGACAGTTGCCTGCACTTAGAAATTTGCTCCTTTGACTTATACCAAAATGGTAACTTTTCTTTAGGCAATCTTCTGTAGCCTGCAGCGTATCATCAGACTTGTATGAATAGGCAATTGTCACACTCTGATCCTTTGATGTAATCTTCTGCATATACTCAAAGTATTTGTTTGCACCAATTTGTAAACTGTTCTCAATCTGATGTCCTTGACTTCTTTCTCTAAGTAGTCTTCTCGTTGGATTTGGATTGTATTCTTCATTTCATCTGATTACGTCTACCGGTTGTTCAGTTCAACTGGATAGCTTTAAGTTTTAGATACGTCCTTTGCTTCTTCTAGCCGGTTGGATTACTTGATCGGTTAGATTCCTTGACCGTTCCTGCACAATAAGTTTGTTTTGTTAAGTTCTTATTTATTAGTCAAATTTATCTAACAAAAGATTATTTTAAATCTTATACTTTTAATAATTTTGGAGTATTGAAGATGGGTAATAACGTCGTAAGTAAAGTTATTGGTATTGGAGATGTTTGCCTAGAATCTAGCAATGGGTCGAAGTTGCTGCTTAAATATGTTCAACATGCTCAGGACATGAGGTTGAATTTGATTTCAACCAGAAAGCTTGATGATGATGGTTTCTCAAGCTCTTTTGGTTCTGGAAAATGGAAACTTTCGAAAGGTAACCTCGTTGTAGCTCGAGGAGATAAGTTTTCAAATTTATATTTAATGCAAACTTTAATAAATAAAGATAATGTGAATGTTGTACGAAGTAAAGAAGCTTCAAAATTATGGCACCAGAGACTTGGTCACATTAGTGAAAAGGGGTTGAATTTGCTAGTTAAGAAAAATACTATTCCAGGTTTGAGTGAGACAGATTTGGAGAATTGTTATCATTGTCTTGTGGGAAAGAAAACTCGAGTATCGTTCAAGCATAATCCTCCCTCAAGAAAGTCACATCTCTTAGAGTTTGTGCATTCAGATGTGTGTGGACCTTTAAAGGTACGAACTAATAGTGGTGCTCTTTACTTTGTAAGATGATCATTCCAGGAAGTTTTGGATCTATGTTTTGAAAACTAAAGATAAAGTTTTAAACAAGTTTAAGGAATTTCATGCTCTTATTGAAAGGTAGACTAGAAAGAAGATCAAGTGCATTCGTAGTGATAATGGTGGTGAGTATTGTGGTCCATTTGATGCATACTGTAAACAATATAGGATCAGACACCAGAAGACACCTCCAAAGACTCCTGAATTGAATGGCCTTGCAGAAAGGATGAACATGACAATTGTTGAGAGGATTAGGTGCTTGCTTTCAGAAACAAAGTTGCTCCCAACGTTTTGGGGTGAAGCATTGCACACGGTGGTACATGTTATTAATTTGAGTCCTACAGTCGCTTTGGACGGTGAAGTTCTAAATAAGGTATGGACAAATAAACATGTTTCTTATGATCACCTACGAGTATTTGGATGTAGGTGCTTTGTTCACATTCCAAAGGATGAAAGATCTAAGTTGGATGCGAAAATCCGTGAGTGCGTTTTCTTGGGTTATGGCAAGATGAGTTCGGCTACAGAATGTATGATCCAGTTGCAAAGAAGCTTGTCAGAAGTCGTGACGTTATCTTCTTTGAAGATGAGACTACTAAGAAAAGTGATCAGGCTAAAGACGATGAGTTGAAGGGAAAAGGTGAGTCGATAAATTTAGATAAAGTTCATTTATCTGATTCACATATTTCAACAGAAAATCGAGTGCAAGAGGATGATGTTGAGGGTGAACATGACGTTCACATGGAGATTGATAGTATCGAGCAAGGTGAATTACCTACAATTCCACTTAGACGATCTATGAGAGATTGACAACCTTCAACGCGATATTCTCCTGATGAATATACGTTGGTGACGGATGGGGGGAGCTAGAGTCATATGAAGAGTCTAAAGATAACAAAGAATGGGTTGATGCTATGAAAGATGAGATGAAATCTTTACATGACAATCATACATTTGAGTTGGTAGAATTACCAAAAGGAACTAAAGCTTTGAAAAATAGGTGGGTGTATAGACCGAAGCAAGATGAGCATACCTCAGCTCCACGACACAAAGCTCGTTTGGTTGTCAAAGGGTTTAGTCAAAAAAGGGTATTGATTTTGATGAAAATTTTTCTCCTATTATTAAAATGACTTTGACAGCTAGTCTTGATTTAAAAGTTGAACAAATGGATGTGAAGACGGCTTTTCTTCACAATGAATTGGAAGAAGAGATTTACATGAATCAACCTGATGGGTTTAAGGTCAAAGGTAAAGAAAATTATGTTTGCAGATTGAAGAAAAGCTTGTATGGCTTGAAACAAGCTCCTCGACAATGGTACAAGAAGTTTGAGTTGTTCATGAAGGAACACGGCTATAAGAAGACTACTTCTGACCATTGTGTGTTTGTGCAAAAATTCTCTCCTAATGAATTTATTATTCTCTTACTTTATGTTGATGACATGCTTATTGTTGGTCAAAGTCCTGTGAGAATTAATAGGTTAAAACAAGACTTACGGGAGTCCTTTGCGATGAAGGATCTTGGACTAGTAAACCAGATTCTTGGAATTAGAATCAGTCGTGATAGAAAGACAAAGAAATTATGGTTGTCTCAAAAACGATATATTGAAAAAGTGCTGCAGAGATTCAATATGGAGAAGGCCAATAGTGTTTCCACACCTCTTGCAGCACATTTTAAATTGAGTTTGGAACTTTGTCCTTCTAACGATGATGGGAAAAAAGATATGAAGAATATCCCTTATGGTTCTGCTATTGGAAGTCTTATGTATGCCATGGTTAGCACAAGACCAGATATTGCTCATGCCGTTGGCACTGTGAGTAGGTTCCTTTCCAATCCAGGAAAAGAACATTGGGAAGCTGTCAAATGGATATTGAGATATCTTCGAGGTACATCAAGTTTGAGACTTTGCCTTGGGAATGAGAGTCCGGATTTAGTTGGTTATAACGACTCTAATATGGAAGTTGATGTTGATTCGGGAAAATCTACTTCTGGTTATTTGTTTAATTTTACAGGGGGAGTTGTTGCCTGGAAATCCAGACTTTAAAAATGTGTTGCGTTGTCAACCGCTGAACCTGAACTTATTGCAGCAACTGAAGCTTGTAAAGAATTAATTTGGGTTAAGAAATTATTATCTGAACTTGGTTTTATGCAGGATAAATACGTGCTTTATTGTGATAGTCAAAGTGTAATTTACCTTGCTAAAACTCAACATTTCACTCTAGATCGAAGCACATTGATGTGAGGTATCATTGGATACGTGATGTTCTAGATGAAAAGTTGTTGGTTTTAGAGAAAGTGCATACAGATGATAATGGCGCTAATATGCCGACCAAAGCACAACCGAAAGGCAAGTTCGAGTTTTGTTGTTTAACTACGGGTTTGACAACAACCCTTCCATAGTTTTGATGGGGGAGTTTGTTGGGTTATTTTGATTGGGCTCCCAACGATGAAATAAAAAGCCCAGTACGTTTAAGAGGTCCAGAAGCTAGAAGCCCGGAAGTTCAGAAACCCAGAAGCCCAGAAGTCTAGAAGCTCAAGAGTCCTTTTGTATTAAATAGGGGCAGGGTTGTCTTATTGGAAAAAGACTTTTGAGCTGTCCATGTTCTATTATAAAAGATTGAGGAAGTGGCTTATCAAAACATATCTGAAAGTCATCTAGCATACACTTGTAGAGAGATAGTGAGATCTATTCTTTGTTTAGCTCTTATCTTCATTTGTTTCGTGTTTAACATTTGATTATAGTTAAGCTTCTTTTGGATGAAAGTCCCGTGGTTTTACTCCTTGATTTGAGGAGGTTTTTGTTACGACTTGTTTCGTAAAGTGTGTTTTGGATTCAAGAATCATGTTCTTGATCTATAAGACCGGTGGAAATTCTACAATCAAAGGGCAGCAGAAGGTTTTTGATAGAGAATTTGGGGGGGAGGGGATAGAAGAATCAAAGGTGCGAAGAGAATTACTGTTGGTCTATACAAACAGTCCATAGTAAATAATAATAGATGAATAGGGCCGAAGTTCATATCTTCATTATTCCATTCATGCGTCCTTGGGGAAGAAAGATCAGCCTTATATAGGTGATGTCTTGCCCCAAAATATTTGGTTAAAATAATAACTAGAAAATAACAGAATTCAGTTTGTAAAGTAGAAAAGGAAAGCAAAACAAAATAATAAAACAACAAAACATAAATCTGACCCATGTACATCATAGGACCGAGACCGGGTGTCGAGAAAGGTTGCTGGAATTTATTATAGGACCGAGGCCTTGATTTTAGACCCTATCATTATCTCCCCCTTCAAAATTCGTCGCCCTAGACGAAAAAGACCGTGGTCTGTCGAGTCTGCCGAGCCTCTAATGCGCATGCTCAATATTTCAAAGAATTCGGTAGTCTAGGACCACATTTCTTAGAAGCCTTCGGTCTTCCTGCTCCACGGCCAGTCCTTCCTTCGGCCCAGCACGCCAAGTGCAGCAAAAGGGTCATCTTTCTTCCGGGCATACTCTAGAATGTCTTCAAACATCCAAGTCCAGTCCTTTATCCAGACCAGCAACACATGCGCAACAACATAACCATGTCTTTCGACTACCTTCCTGGCTGGTGTTCGGTTGTTGGGATGCTGGGTGAGCCCTTTGATTATTTTTTGGAAATTTTCAGGAGCGTCTTACAAAACAAGTGAAACAGTTTGGCATTCATTTTTGCTCTTTATTTGTAATGTGACAGCAACATTATGATTTTCCAAGGCCTTTTATAGCTGGCTGCCTTGTATTATGTTGACCCGCGACCGAGGGACACCTTGCTGGACCGAGAAAGTGTGCAAGATAATGACACGTTCGTCCCTTGTCTCAAACACAAAAGGTGGGTCATAAAAATCTGATTCTTGGATGTGTTCTTGAACGCGTTCTTGGACTTCTTGATGATTAAACGGGGCCATGAACAATCTGAATTTGCACCTATAATTGGACTCCCAATTATCATTGCAAGTGTAGCGCCGGTCTTCCTTGGGATCGGTCGTCCGGTTTGTGCTCGGCCAGACCGTGTTAACAATGTAAGGCTTGGGCAGCAGCGGCGGTTTGACGCTGTACAAGGGCCTGCGACCGAATCGCAACAAGAGATCTTTCTTGAATTTATGCCACGTCAATGCTTCCATATGGTTGCGATTCCGCAAATATGATTCATGCCACGTTCTTGCCTCTTTTGAGAAGTGAGTGTGGACAATGTCCAGCTTTGTGGCATCATTCGTCTTGCTCTCCCTAAATATTTGCTCGGCAAATAAGAGCCAGCCCTCCAAATCAGTCCCATCAAATTCAGGAATATCAATATTTGTGAGCCGGGTTGGAGGAAGGTAGCAAGAAGTAATATTATAGGGTCGGGTGCAGGGATTTTGGCCATTATTAAACGCACCTTTTTCAATGGCTGTCAAGCTTTTTCCAGCAGCATACCTTCTGTCCATATTTTGCTGAAAGGCATTGTGCAAGGCAGCCTGTTCGGTCATATGTTGTTGCTGCAGGCCAGTATTCATGGATGCATATTGTTGGGTCAGCCCTTCGAGTAGGGTTCTAAGATCATCCATCTTTGCTGCTATCTGGTTTCTTTCATTTGAGAATCGTCTTGCTCTGATACCAAGAATGTTACGACTTGTTTCGTAAAGTGTGTTTTGGATTCAAGAATCAAGTTTTTGATCTATAAGACCGGTGGAAATTCTACAATCAAAGGGAAGCGGAAGGTTTTCGATAGAGAATTTGGAGGGGAGGGGATAGAAGAATCAAAAGTGCGAAGAGAATTACTGTTGGTCTATACCAAACAGTCCATAGTAAATAATAATAGATGAATAGGGCCGAAGTTCATATCTTCATTATTCCATTCATGCGTCCTTGGGGAAGAAAGATCAGCCTTATATAGGTGATGTCTTGCCCCAAAATATTCGGTTACAACAATAACTAGAAAATAACAGAATTCGGTTTGTAAAGTAGAAAAGGAAAGCAAAACAAAATAATAAAACAACAAAACAGAAATCTGGCCCATGTGCACCATAGGACCGAGACCGGGTGTCGAGAAAGGTTGCTGGAATTTATTCTAGGACCGAGGCCTTGATTTTAGACCCTAGCAGTTTTCCACGTTAAATTCTTGGTGTTCTTGTTTCATTTATATTTTCTTTTATGTTTGTTATTTCTCGCTCTTCAAGATCCAATCAAGTGGGGAATAGTTTATTATCACAAGTTTGGTGATTATTCCGCTTTATTCCCAACATGGAGGTCTAATCTACGTACACTATGAACCTATATATGGAATTATTTTAATTAAGAATGAATATGTTAAATAACTAGAAAATAATAGTATAACTAATTAATTAAACCGCGATTTTGAAAATTTGTTTTTAAGTATAAAAATACACCATAATTTTGCTAACTTATCTTCACTCTAACACAAATATAGAATTATAACTTGTAAAATAAAATTAAAAACAAATCAAACAAAAAAATGATGAACTGATAAATTTAAACATAGAATTAAACCTATCCTATTGACATTTAGTCTAAATTATCACATCCTATACTTATCACTATTCAATAAATTAATGATGAACTGATAAATTTAAACATAGAATTAGATGTGTTCCAAGATTCAACATGTCACTATAATAGCTCAAAAAATTAATTACTAACAATATTTACTGTTTAAAATAAAATACAACTTATTATGTCTGGAGGTGACATTCAAATAATTAATTCTAATTTATTAGAATATATATAAGAATACTCTGCATAATTTATAATTTCATTTTTAATAAACATGAAAATGAACTATGCTTATGCTTAGTACGATTGAAAAAGAAATATAAACCTTCTCAAATTAAACACTTAGTAGAGTGTAGAAAGAGATTAGTGTACCCAAAAATTATTGCGGTCCATGATAAATCATTTCCCATAGTCAGTTTTTCGCACATCTTACGTTCATATAATTTTCCACACTTGATATTTATAACCACCAAACTAGACCATTAAGAAAAGAATTATAGATAATAAAAAAATGATTACAGCTTGAAAGATTAGAGTTTTAAGAAACAAGTAAATAAAATAAAATCAGTATCAAATTTCAAACATAAGTATATTCCAAGTAAACTTACTATTGCAGTACTTACAAATATTCATGCTTTGAAAACAAAGTTTATGTGTTGACAGAAGTGTAATTATTTGATGTAGTTATATAAACAAAGGTTAATTGGGAAATGTCTGTAAGTAATTCCCGTCATAGACATGTAAAAGTCAGGAAAATAAATATTTAAACCTTTTCTAAAAGGATAACTAAACTAAGGGTGTGTTTGATGAAGGGGAATTGGAATTGGAATTGACATTGGAATTCTAATTCCAATTCCATGAAAATTGGCATTGAATTACAATTCAATTCCTATGTTTGGAAAAATGATAGAATTGTAATTCAATTCCAATTACTATGTTTTTGAAAATGATAGAATTGTAATTCAATTCTAATTCCAATGTTTGTAAAATAAAATATCGGTTTAAAATGTTAACTTTTAAAATATGTTTTCACGTTTTGGAACGTTTAATACGTTTTTGACATTTTTTCACATTTTCACACGTTTTTCACACGTTTTAACACGTTTTTCACGTTTTCACACGTTTTTCACGTTTTTTACGTTTTTCACGTTTTCACATGTTTTTCACATTTTCACACGTTTTTCACACGTTTTAACACGTTTTCACGTTTTTCACACGTTTTAACACGTTTTTTTACACGTTTTCACATTTTTCACACATTTTAACACGCTTTTCATGTTTTCACACGTTTTTCACGTTTTTCACGTTTTTCACATTTTAACACGTTTTCACGTTTTACACGTTTTAACACGTTTTCACGTTTTTTTACACGTTTTAACACGTTTTTCACGTTTTTCACACGTTTTAACAAGTTTTTCACGTTTTTCACACATCTTTCATGTTTTTTTACACGTTTTTCACATGTTATCACACGTTTTTTCACGTTTTTCACACGTTTTAACACGTTTTTACACGTTTTAACACATTTTTTGCGTTTTCACATGTTTTCACGTTTTTTCACACGTTTTTCAGATTTTGGCACATTTAACATGTTTTTGACATTTTTAATATGTTTAACATGTTTTTCACACGTTTTGATAGGTTTAAAACGTGTTAAACCTATCAAAAACGTAAAAACGTGTTAAACGTATCAAAAATGTGTTAAATGTGTCAAATAAGTGAAAAACTTGTTAAACGTGCCAAAACGTGAAAACGTGTTAAACGTGTTAAAACGTGTTAAACGTGTTAAATTGATTAAAAATGTGTCAAACGTGTCAAAAACATAAAAAACATGTGAAACGTGTCAATATTGTGTTAAACGTGTTAAAAATATGAAAACGTGTCAAAAACGTGTTAAACGTTCCAAACATGTGAAAAACTGGTTAAACATGCCAAAACGTGAAAAACGTGTCAAAAATGTGGTAAACGTGTCAAAAACGTAAAAAAATGTTAAATGTGTTAAAAAACATGAAAACATGTTAAACGTGTCAAAAACGTAAAAAAATGTGTTAAATGTGTCAAAAACATGTTAAAATGTGAAAAACTTGTTAAACGTGTCAAAACGTGTTAAACGTGTCAAAAATGTGGTAAACGTGTCAAAAATGTAAAAAAATGTGTTAAATGTGTCAAAAACGTGAAAACGTGTCAAAAACGTGTTAAATATGTGAAAAACTTGTTAAGCGTGCCAAAACGTGAAAAACGTGTAAAACGTGTCAAAAATGTGGTAAACGTGTCAAAACGTAAAAAAACGTGTTAAATGTGTCAAAAACGTGAAAACGCGTTAAACATGTCAAAAATCTCTGTAAGTAATTCCCGTCATAGACATGTACAAGTCAGGAAAATAAATATTTAAACTTTTTTTGTAAAAGGATAACTAAACTAAAAGATATCTAAAAGTAAATATACAATTAAAAAATAATAATTTTATATATACTAGAAAAGAAAACCTTCAAAAAATAGGAATATACAATTGGTTTGTTTGTTGTTTACTAACATCTAGTTCTTCAAATTCAAGTCCAATTTAAGAAGTTAAAAGAACAATAAAAGTAAATAATGTAAATTGTTTCTACTAAATATATATACAGAAAAACCAAGGAGAAGGATTATCATATCACAATTTAAACTGATCTGAAATAGAAATGATACAAAAACTTTTTTATAACAAAAAAATTGCATTGAGATGTCCAAACTAAAAGAGGTGTCTTTTTGTGACGTAATTAATATAATTTTAGACCAAAGAATTACTTTTAATTTGCTGCACTAATATATATAAGTGGTAAAGATGATGCTTCTATTTACATATATACTAGCCTAAAGACTATTTATAGGGAAAGTAATAAAATGATAAGTGGTAAAGAGAGGAGTATTTCATTCCATAATCAATATCCAAGTTGCACCATTAAGAGCTCACATCGTCTTGCCTCATTCACTAGACGACTCATAAAAAGACTTCTGCCAACCCTTAAAAGCGTCGCCAAAAATATTACCGACCCTTATTCTTGCGTCGCCATAAGTAGGGTCGGCGCAAGTTATAACAAAGCTTATTTAAGTGTCGGTAACATTAATTTAATCGTAAAAAAAAATATTTAATTTTTAACAATTTAGTTTTATTTTGATTTTTTGGTTTTTTGATTTTTTTAATTTTTTAATTTTATATTTAAAAATAAATAAATAATAATTTAAAATGACATTTAGAAGATCATTTCTACTCATTATTTACATTTTAAATAATAATAAAAGAAATAAAAAAATTCAATAATATTATTTCACAAAATCATATTATAGTCAAATAAACAAAATATTAACTAACATATTACATATTTCATAATAATAGATTATTTCCAACACAACAATCACCAAGTTGTGAATCCATCCATAATAGTCTATGATATCACCAGATTGTGGATCCACAATAAAAACTACTGTAATGCAATTTTAAAAAGCTCCAAATTTAAAAATCACACACATACTTAGATGGATAGATCTTAATAATTATGATTTTTTTCGTTAAAGAAAGGTAAATAAAACAAGAAACAACTCTATTTTTGTTTTCTTTTTACCCACATTCCATTTTTTATTCAGGAGAAAGTTCATGTTCAACCTAAATAGTAATAATAGGAAAAAGAAATGTAAGGGAAATATTTAAGTGAAATTAAATGTAACAACCAAACAAAATTGATATACATTTGTAGTTAACAAATGAATAAACAAAAATACCTTTATCATTTCAAGACACTTCACTAGATCAACTCTTGTGAAATCCTTTGTCTTGTTTGTCCCGAGATAGAGATTTCAAAAAAAAAGAACTAAATGTATTTTTGTAGTAAAGTAATAATTGTTCACGTATTAACCTCAAGCTGAAGCTGGGTTATTATTGTTCTACACCATTAACTTCACTGTTTTATCGTGTCTAAGATATTGTATCCATCGCCTAACCATCTATAACAAAAAACACAAATATAAACAAGAGGAAAAAATTTATTTGAAAGAATAATATTATATATGAGTGTAGTGATTGTTATGAGCATACAGCTATATTCACAATATTATAAATGAGTGTAGTGATTGTTATGAGCATACAACTATATGTGAATAAATTGTTGCAAGAGCACGTGCTTGTTGACGCACATCTTCTTCTATATTTGGCAATGGAAGTGAGTTACTTTCCTACCAAATCACTTACTATATATTGATCATGTATTTTCCTGGCAATAAATAAAACAACTTTTTATTCTTCTTAAAAGAAGTACCTTAAAATTCCATAAACAGAAATTAAAAAATTATGTTAAAGTTAAATGGTATCATTAGAAAAAACTAGATAACTATATATGATTGATCACAATCTTTCAAAAAAGGTTGTCTTATAAGTCCTAATATGAATGTTATATCTATAAGTAATTACTGTAATACTATATAGATCCTGAGAATGGATACATTATTAGGTCAAAAAAGGATGAACTACGTTTATTGGGATCTAGAGACATTCACAAATATTCTATCAAACCAAATAAGTGGGATGAACTTGAATGGCTAAAAGGATAGACCACCACAGTAACTTCTTACCCATAAAGTTGAAAATCAAATTGAAGTTCTTGTTTTTGTTCACAAATGATGAGTACTTGTAACAAATTATTAATACAACAAAAATAGAATATCAATTAATCATGCTGCTATTTCTCTAACTCATTTCCATAAACTGAAATTAAAATTCAGTTAAAGAAAAATTGTATAATCAAAAAAGACTTAGTAACTATTTATGATTGATCACAATCTATCATAAAGTTTGTCATATAAATCCTAATATGAAAGTTCTATCTATATGTACTACATAGATCCTGACAATGAATACATTTTTTAGTTTTTAGGTGAAAAGATGAAATTCTTGTCCCTTTTCACAATGGATGAGTACCTGTCACAAGTTATTAACAAAAACAAAAATAGAATAATTAATTTGTTTCTTTAACACAACTCCATACACAAAAATTAAATTCCAGTTAATGGAAAATGGTATCTTCAGAAAAACTCGGTAACTATATATGAGCTAACGAGATAATCTCCTTTCGAACAACATCCATTGATTGTAATGACATTGTAGAAGAAGATTTATAACATTTTCGGCTCTTGCGAATATCATTCTTTCCAGATCCTCTGCGGTAATACAACCTGATTTGAGAGAGTTTGTTGTCGAAACTGTCAGGATCTGTGAAGGATTCAGTTTCGGCATCGGCGGAAGATCGGACAGCGAAGATAAACCTAGAAGGCGAGAAGTTGAGTTTATGTGGAGATGAAGAGAGTTGCCAATTGGATTTGCACTTTATCACCATCTCTCTACTTAACTTCATCCTCTATATAGTTCTCTCATCGTGTGAATGTCCCATTTTCAGTTTTCATTAATATACCTGGTTCTATTTCATCTCTCCTCAACTAGATTAGTAATGATTATTGTTCCGATGTAGATAAGAACTTATGTGCACTAAAAAAAATTGATTATGAAAAAAATATTTATTTTATTTAATTTATTCGCATCTTTTAAATAAACATAAATTCTCACCTTTTACATGTGATATTTTTTCGAATTTTGCGCGTGTATATATTATTTTATTTTTATAGTTAGTATGTTTTTCTAATATTTAATTTTAATAAAATTTACACAAATTATATTTTTATAAGAATTAATTCTTATTAATTAAAATAAAAATTTATATGTAAAAAAATTAATTTATAAATAATATATATAATTAAAATTGAGAATTTAGATATTAAATAATTTTACTAGTTTGTAAAAATATTATAACTGATCAAATATTTAACAATCTGTTAAGCTTGAAACAATAAATTAGCCTTCTGAGTTCTTTACTCCAAGAAACGAGTTCTTGATTGATGAGACCGAGTATCGAATTCTATAATCAAGCGCAACGGAAATAATATGAGAAGAGAATTCGAGGTTAAAGAGAGAAGAAACAAAGGTGAAAAGAGAATACTACTAGAATACACCTAGTAGTCCAAGATAAAGGTTCAAGACTGAGAAGATAATTAAGAGTAAGAACTTTCACAAATCTTTCATTCATGTCCAAAAAGTGGGGGTGGGCATGAACATTTATAGCGGCTGAATTACCCAAAAGTAATCGGTTACAATCTTGTTACAACAACTTTTAAAATAACAGAATTCGGTTTGAAAAATATAAAGGGAAAGGAAAACATAATTATTAAACAAAAAATAGAACTGGACCATGTGCACAATAGGACGGAGAAAGGGTGTTGGAATTATTCTAAGACCGATGCATTAATTTGGAAACCCTAACATTATCTACCCCTTCAAAATTCGTCGCCCTCGACGAAAAGACCGTGGTCTGGTCAGCCTCTAATGCACATCCTCAAAACCTTCAAAGAAGACTATTGCTTCGGTCGGACTTCAGCAAGTTCAGCATGGGTCGCAGCACAGGAACGCAATTCTTAAAAAACTTTCGGCAGCATCGTTTCAATAGTGGAGCTGGTCGGGTCCTTGTAGTCTTTTGCGCTGTCGGGTCACTCGCCACTCCGCCCATGTAAGAAATTTATGTGCACTCAAGGTCGAGTTTTACGTTGTTTAGAGCTGACCATTATTGCTGCAATGTCGCCAAGACTTGGAGCAGATATATAAAAAAACTTCTTCCAGCTCCGACTATACTCTATAGTGTCTTCAAAAACTCAGGTCAAGTCTTTTTTCCGAACCAGCATCACAGGGGAAGCAAAAGAGCCATAGCTTCTAATTATTCTCCTAACTTGTGTTCGGTTTTCGGGTTGCTGGAATAGAGCATTGAACACTTAAAATAGTTGTTGGAGATCTTCAGGAATATCTTCCAAGGTCATTGTCGCGAGAGAAACAATTTGGCCTTCATACTGACTTTTTATTTGCACTTTGACAGCAACACTACATTCTTCCAATGTCTTTTCCAGATGGTTGTCATGCATCAGAGTGATCTGCGACCAAGGAATACCCTTTAGGACAGTGGTTCTGCCTTGCTTCTCATAAGAAAGAGTCAAGTTTTCGAAGTTCCAGGATAAAGGACCTAAAGTAATTAGCCATTCAATGCCTAGCACAATATCATATCCGTCCATAGAAATTACCTTCATTTCTGTTTGATAGTCATTGCCTTCCATCGACCATTTCAAGTCTTTGCAAATGCTAAAGCATAAAATATTGGATCCATCAACCACTCTAACCGATTGCGCCTGGGTTGCCATGCTTTTGTGGCCTATTTTCTCAAAAATTCTACTATTGATAAAATTGTGGGTGCTGCCTGTATCAATTAGAATCACCACCGGCAGGATCCCGACTTTGCCAAGAATCTGGAGCGTTTGAAAAGTTTTAGAATCGGTCAATGCATGTAAGGATATGGTTGGTTCTTCTCCTGCCCCAAACAACAAAAGTGGATCATCAAAGACATATTCTTAAATGGGTTCTTGGTCTTCTTGATGTTTAGCCGAGACCATGAACAATTTGGATTTGCACCTATGGTTTGGTTGTCATTTTTCATTGCAAGTGTAGCATAGGCCCTTCTTTCTCTTTTCATCCATTGAGACTGGGTCTAATTGCTTAATGTGGCCCTAATTTGCACTTGAAGAGGACCCATATGATGAATTTTTGATGTCAGTATTTCGGTCGGTGCTCGGCCAGGCTGTGTTTATATTGGATGGCTTGGGCAGCAACGATGCTTCAGCGCTGTAGAAATGCCCTCTCCTCATTATGGACATGTACGTTGCTTCTTGGACCTTAGCCATGGCCATGGCTTCGTTTAGGGACCCAGGAAATCGCAGCCGGATGCAGTTCGCAATTTCCTCCCTCAAACCAGACAAATAGCAATCTATAACGTAGTCCCTTGGCATATGATATAATTTTTGAGAGATCGACATGTACAGCATATTATATTCTTAAACCAAACCAACATGTTTCAAATTCATCATCTTTCTCATTGGAGTGTCGTGTATAGAGGGCCCTAATTGCGTCATAAGGTCTCTCTTGAACACGTCCCAAGATAAGGCTTCCAAATGATTGCGGTTCTGGAGATAAGATCCATACCACATTCTTGCTTCGCCAAAAAAGTGAATTGGGGCGATTTCTAGTTTAGTGGCATCCTTCGTCTTGTACACCCTGAAGAATTGCTCGACGGATATCAGCCATCCCTTAACATTGGGTCCATCAAACCAAGGAAAGTCGACCTTGGTTAGATGAGTGGGAGGAACATAGTGTTGGTCACAGTTCTGGCCAGGGTGATGGGGACGATATGGAGGACTGTGGCAAGAAGGCTCATCATCATCACAAGGGCTGGTGCGGGGATCTTGGCCCTTACCCGACGCACCACTTTCAATCACTGCAAGTCTTTCTTCAGCGATATTAAATCTTCCATCCATGTTATTTCTTAGTTCGGTCAACTTCTATTCAAGGGCAGCATGCGTAGTAGCCGATTTAGTCACGTGTTGGTGCAAAATGGCCTGTGTGGCCGCTGATTGTTGGGACAAACCCTAGATTAAGAACTTTAGCGGCTCCATTTCTGTCTGCTGGCGGGTTTCTACCATTCCGAGAATCGCCCAGCTCTGATACCAATATGTTAAGCTTGAAACTATAACTTAGCTTTATGAGTTCTTTACTTCAAGAAACGAGTTCTTGATTGATGGGACCGAGTATGGAATTCTATAATCAAGCGCAACAGAAGTAATATGAGAAGAGAATTCGAGGTTAAAGAGAGAAGAGGCAAAGGTGAGAAGAGAATACTACTAGAATACACCTAGTAGTCCAAGATAGAGGTTCAAGACCGAAAAGATAATTAAGAGTAAGAACTTTCACAAAGCTTTCATTCATGGTCAAAAAGTGGGGTGGACATTATCATTTATAGCGGCTGAATTACCCAAGAGTAGTCGTTTATAATCTTGTTACAACAACTTTTAGAAATAGCAAAATTCGGTTTGAAAAACATAAAGGGAAAGGAAAAGAGAATTATTAAACAAAAAACAGAACTGGCCCATGTGCACAATAGGACCAAGAAAGGGTACTGGAATTATTCTAGAACCGATGCATTAATTTGGAAACCCTAATACAATCTTACATTTTTTTACAACTTATTAGTTAAAGATGAGAGTAAAAATGAAATAGGTTTGAATTTTTTTTATTATTAAAATATTGTAATTGTTATGTATTCATATTTTTATTTATTTATTTATTAAATGTTAAAAGTTAACCTAATGAAATATATGATATACCTTATTAATCAAACATTACATAGTCATTATTGTTGGACATCTAGTTTCATTTTCTCTCTATCTCTAGTTTTTTTTCTACATTTTTCTCTGTACGTAAACATGGACGTTATTATTATTATTGGGTTGGGTTAGATTTACAAAGAAAAATTAAATTAAGTGTTTCTCTATATGAGAAAGTAAAGAAAATGTTAGTGTACTTCATAAGTCTAAATGGTAGTGAACCTTTAATAAAATAAAAATTAAACAAAGGCAAAAAAAAACAAAAAATCCAATAATGAGATAAACAACCATAATTAAAATACGAGAGAGAAAAGCTCGAGAGATTTTAGGTTTTCGGCGAAAATTTCAGTAGAAAATTCTCTCATCACGAATACACAAATAACACGATTAGCATGAATAACACGATCGGTATGATCAGCACAAATGACATGATCGGCATGATTTGCACGTTATTCTCTTATTGTGTTCACGTTGTTAGTTGCTTAGTGTCGTTTGTACGTGCGCACAATCGACACAATCGGCACAATCGATACAATCGGCATGAAAGACACAGTATCAACTCTAATTGCTAGGTCGGTCATTCATCTACAAAGCTTGGTTGGAAGGTTAGGGTTTCTAGTTTATCCTGTTTTGTATGGCTAGGGTTTCTGGTGTACCATATTCTGTAATTTCTCTTCTTTGTTGTTTTATTGCTTTGTTCTGTTTTTCATTCAAATGGGAAGAAAGAAAAGCAAAAAGTATAAGGAAGTCAAAGAATTTGTGATGGAAGGTTTAAGGGAGGTAGCTGAAAAAAAATTGATAGGATTGCTGAAGAAATAATCCATGAAAAACAGGAATGTAGCAAAGGTAAGGAACCAATTTCTGTTAAAAATTCTGAAGAAAATGCTGCAGGAAAACAAGGGAAGAAAGAAAGAATTTGGAAGCTTGGTTATAATGAAAAAGTCAACCTATTTGGTCTTAAAAACCAGATTACCAAACTCCTAATGCATTCTAAGAAGGAAGAAATCACAATCAGTAAAGAAAAAGCTCAACTAATAATAGTCCAACTCAATATTCATTATCTCTAGGGCTAAAATTTACTAAAGAAAATAGAATATGAGGAGATAGTTAAATGGTCAGTTGAAGCAATGAAGGAGTTGATGAAGGCTCCCAAAACCAAGTCCTACACTATCAGGAGTAATTCAACTTAGACAGTTAACTAGGTATGGAAGAATAAAGAAAAAAGGAAATCATGAAGATCATGCCTACAAAGGAAAAATCTACTTGGGGGATATCCAAACAAAGGTAGAGGTACTCAACTCTCCTTTTGAATTTAAACTACCTTCTAAATTAGATAAGAAATGTATTGAAGATTGGGAGTTTGTGGTGGTTGGAAACTTCATTGGGAAAACAAAGTATCATTCCCAACTACCAAAGAGGCTCTAATTAAATTATGGGGAGAAAAGGGGCTTAAATATGTTTTGCAAATATACATGACCTCTACTTCCTACTGTTCAAAAAGGGCTCAAATTTAAAAGATATCTTGGAGAATGTGCATATTTATATAGGATCAAATTGCATGAAGCTGGAAAAGTGGTAAGAAGAGATGAATCTACAGAGCAGACCAAAGGAAACTGCCCAGATTTGGTTCAAGCTCTAGAAGATTCCATCCCACATGAACAATGCTGAAGTGATTAGTCACTTCGCATGTATAATTGGGAAACTATTATATATGGACCCAATAACTGAAGGAGGAGAGCACTTATCCTTTGCTAGAATTAACATTGAAGTGTATCCTAGGAGTGTCCTGCAATGAAAATGACAGTTGTTGACAGAAAAAGAAAGTGCAATATCATGGAGATCTCTTATGAATGGAAAACAAAAAGGTGTGCTTTCTATAACACTTTTCTGCACAATAAATGTGATAAGCTAAAGAAGAAGGGCAGAGATGTCAAGAAATAATAAAGAAAAAGAAGGAAACAGGGGAGACTAAACTCAAAGATCAAACATTTGTATAGGAAAGCAAGAAGGATTGTGAGAAAAAGTAAAGCAGCGAAAGAAAGAAAGTAAGAATTAAGGTGAAGAGGAAAATAAAATTTCTGTAATGCAAAGGATTAGACCTGAAATGAAAGATGAACATCAAGTTGTTGTTGAGGAAACTCAAGATGAAAACACCTAGAATTTTAAATCTGAAATAGAGAATTCTAAAGACGATAAAGAAGATTCCAAAACCGATGTGGAGTCGGAAACTAAAGTTGAAGATAAGGAAGACAAGAATACAAAAATTCAAGTTGAAGATAACAAAGGTAAAAACATTGAAATTCTTAGAAACAATTCTCTATATCAAATCAGAATAGGCTCGTACAAAGAGAGAATTCAAAATGAGAAACAACAATACTCATCATCCTTTTCAATACAATCAATCTCTTTTTATCGTTAGAGGAAGAGGAAAAGGAAGAGGAAGGGGAAGAAGGCCTCTCAATGAAGATAGATGGCATGCAAAAATCCTAGGCTGGGATGATTATGTTTGAATGTTGTTTTTCTGTTTGTAATCTCTATATTTTTTAGAATGTATGAATGCTACTAATTAGTTTTTTTAGGCTCTTTTGATTGTCATCCTTAATCATATATAGAGTTTATCTAACTTTAATTTTCGACCCTCCCATTTTTGAGATTTTAATTAAATGGTTTTAACCATTTTTTAAAAAAAAAATAATTAAAATAATGGTTTGATTCTGAACCTGCAAATTACAAATAAATTTCTTAATAATTTATTATATTATTTATCTATAATTTTTATTTATTTTATTTCATCTAGTTTTAATTTTATTTCACTATTTTAATATTAGTAATAAATTTATATTTAATTCAATCTAAATATAAATAAATTTGAGCTTTAAGATTAAAATTAGTATATAATTTAATTTAATGATTAACCGACTATATTGTAAAAAATATTTAAAAATTAAAAATTAAAAATAAAACATACAAAATATTAAAATAAAATGTTTAATAATCATTTGTTTATAAGAAATTTTAAAATATTAATAAATAAAAATTATAAAGGTGGTCATAGATAGTAAAAGTTTGGCAAAAAAAAAAATTTATTTTCTGGACTTTTGCCAACACTTAGTAAGGGTGTGCAACATCGGTACAACTAATTTAAGGAAAGTCAGAGACGTTTAAGCTTATTTAAAAGATAACATTAATTAAAACGTCAGCAAAAGCCTATTTTATTTTTAAACTATTTTTTAACATTTTTTTAAAAATTTTATTTCTTTATCTTTATTTCTATATTTTTTTTAGATGTTATTATAATTTTGTTTTTATAAATTAAATAATTAAATAAAAACACCAACATTTCAAAGATAATAAAAAAAACTTAAAAATTTAAATATAATAATATAATTAATTAACTTACTACTAATATTCTATTTATTTAAATAAAATACATTAAATTTAAAATAATTAATCTCTTAAGATGGAAAAAAAACTTTACTACTTTCTGTCACACTTTCAAGATCTTTGACGATTTGAATAATCTATTCATTTTCTTTGACGTTTAAGAATGAAACTAAAAAAAGGAAATAAAAATAATTTAATACACTAATAATTCAACAAACACTTATGAGTTGACTTTTTTTTTGTCTTGTATTTAAGAAACCAGTGTTTTTTCAAAAATTTTACCAATATGTCTTTCTCTATAATGACTTCGGTAAGTTTTACGATATTCGGATGGTTCAATTTTGGTAGTGACTACAAATATTAAGATAACATTATATTCAAATATCAATATAAATCAAATATAAGAAAAATCAATGAATTACATACCTTAACTTCCCTCAAATTAAGACATTCTTCCTGAGAGTAATATTTTTTCTTCATTTTTTATAGCAATCTACCTAAACATACACCATTAGACTAATGATAAAAATATATTTTTTTGTTTAAAATATTTATGTTTCAACACTTACAATTTCACACAATGTAAAACTGATAGCTCACAAAATATTACTAAATATTCCATCTCATACTATGTTTATTAAAATTGGATCTATACATCCAAAATAAGGATACTAAAAAATAGAAAGTGAACTAAGAATTACTAGAAATAATAAATAAAAGAATCTCACCTCTTCCTTATTCAGTTACTACACCTCCCTCAATATCTTATTTATTCAAAAATAAATTTGACCTGCAATTAAACTTGATACTTAAAACTAAATCTTCAATAATATGTATACTTCCTTTATTGAATCCAACCTTTTAATTTATAACTACCATATAATTGGATGTGTGATGGCATGACTTAACATATTTAGATAAATAATCTTATTAAATGAAAAGAGTGGGAAGTCCACTAGTTTTAGCAAGCATGAAGAATTTTATATGTAAGTTCTTTACTTTAAACCGATCGACTAACAATTATGATAATATAATACAGGGCATATGAATAATGCCATGATACTCATGAACCAATCGAATTGAACCGGAGAATTCGAACAGTTTCACTCAAAATATCTAACGCAACCATTAAATGGATTATATGCTTGTATCGGCCTAATATTAGGTTTAATGATTCCAATTCAAGATTTCGAATATCTGAATTATCCTCCACACTATCGATTTTGTCACTAGTAGAGCTAGTTATAGGTTTAACTCCTCCATATTTAAACGGTCAAGAATTCTGTGCGAGATTAATCTATAAATGGAGAAGTTAACTATTTTGTGAAAATGAAATATCTGTGTAGGTAAAAACAATTTGGCACATCCAATAGAGGAAGAGCTATTAGTCCCACTAAAAAGAAGAAGAATAAACTCTGAAGCACATAAATATATCTGAACATGAATAGTGATTTTGACAAAGTTATGGACATGCTTACACTATAACAAAACATACATTTAATGACCTGTATATGAAGTGTTGGTAAAAATCTTAAAAAAGAAAGGTTTTATCCACCTTTAATATTTATAACCACTTTTATATTTTTTTTCGGGTCATAAGCTTGGGAAGGTAAGCTAACGCGGGTCACTTCAGAGAGGATTGGGTAGAAGAGGATAGAGTTTTCACTTCTTTCAATTACACTCCTCTCTAGGATTCTTCTAATATCTCTTCTTCTTCGTTATACTAATTTCATTCATGCTCTATCTTATGATTGGATTCGACCATTTTGTCGAGAAACGATAATGTTGATGATGATTTGTGTTATTTCTTTTTTTTTTCTCGTGATGATTATTTGAATATCCTGAATTTGAACTAAGATAGGTTCGATTTTTAGTTTTCTCCCCATTTTAGTTTGTCCATGTTAGGATCTAGGTCGCGGCTGGGGGACCGGGGTTGGCCGGTTAGCGCGTCTCACTCAAAGGGTGGTGATTAATCCGGTTAGAGATTAACACCGGGGTTTCAATACTACACAAACTGTCACAAACCCTTGAACCGAGTTCAAGCGCGGAAGTGGTTTGTTTCAGGTTGAAGCAGCACACACACGAGATAGGCAGAACCGTATTTAAATAAGATAGGTTTGGGGATTGCTGGGTCGGTTTTGCAGCTTAGTAATTCGGATGAAGTGATGTTGAATCGGTTGGAGCGGTATTAGTGGGTTAGTGCAGATCGGTTAGAATGTAAAGCCGGCGGAAAGTAAATAACAAGACAGGTTTTTATGGATGTTCGGAGATGAAACTCCTACGTCACCCCTTTCTCTCGAAACCGTGAGAAGGATATTCACTAAGGAATACACAAACACAATCCGATCGAGACTTATTTTCTGCTCGATAACACCCGTATAATTTTAACCGAAATTGTAATTACTCTTCAAATAAACGCTTAAGCTCTTTAGAGAGATAAAATACGATTTTTTGACTTAGGCTGTAGAAAACTCTTAGAACTTGTAACCGCATTTATTCCTCTTCAGCTCCTTCTTTTATAGGTGAAATGTGCCAACGGTCACATTTTATTTCCCTTAATCTGATTGGTTGAGTAGAGGTTCAGTAATTCAGACCTAGCAGTCAACTCTTCAGACCTGGCGTTCTAGTCTTCAGACCTGACGGTCTAGTCTTCAGACCTGGTGGTCTAGTCTTCTAGTGTGTAGGTCAAACCGGCTAGGTTTGTCTTTTACTCAATATGGAAACTATCGGTTGGACAGTTGCCTGTACTTGGAAGGTTGCGTTTCTGATTTATCCTGAAGTAGAAAGATCCTGTCGGTGGATCTTCTGCAGTCTGTAGACTGTCCTCAGAATTGTATGAAAGTGACAATACTAAAGTTTGTCCCTTCGGTATCATCCTCAACAGATACCCGAAGTTTCTTTTTATACTGGTCGGTTGTTTATGTTAACCGGATGACTTCCAGTTTTTTCATAGCTTCTGATTGACCGACTGTTCAATGATTCTGGCCTTCTGATTTGACCGATCTTGTCTTTCTTGTTCGGTCAGGTTTTTGGTCGGTTTGATTGCTTGACCAGTTGAGTTTCTTAACCGGTTGAGTTCTTTGACCGATTGAATTCTTTACCTGTTCCTGCACAAGAGATTTGTTTTTGTTAAGTTTTATATAACAGATCTAATTTTATCTAACAATTTCTCCCTTTTTGATTATTTTATTTAAAATATTCAAAATCATGTAAGAATGCAAATATAGACCGGTTTTGTTTTTAAGAGTATATTTGGCCGGATTTTTGGAAACTGACTTGAGAGAATTTTTCGAAAAATTTTGGAAAATTTTGAGAAAACTTTGGAAAATTTTTATATTTTATCGATATATTTTATCTTATCAATTTCTCCCTTTTTGATTATTTTATTTAAAATATTCAAAATCATGTAAGAATGCAAATGTAGGCCGGTTTCCAAAAATCACTTTATATATATAAGAAATATGCTAAGGCAAAAATACTATATATATAAACCGAAATAAACATAAGTAAAGAAGGTAAATGAAGCCCCTATTTCTTCGATCTAGGCGGCATAAATTTTTTCAGCGGTTCATCGGTGGCCTTTCCCTTGACCGCTTGAACCGGCCTGGATGAGGATCCTCGAACGCCTGAGGTGCCGGTGAGAGGAGAGATCGGTTGACCGAACGATCTAATTGGAACCGCATTCAAACATCGCTGTCTTCTGAGCTGCGACTCTACATCTTCCTCGAGGTCTTCCTCGGCTTGCAAAACCGGGTTAAATTGAGGTTCAACAACTATATTGGTGACTCTGTCCAACAGTGTCGTGATTTCCGCCCTTTTCTCAGCAGCCTTCCTCTTTCGTGTAACCGGAACGGAAGGGGAAGCAACCGCCTTGGACTTCTTGTGAGCCTTATACGTTTCCTATTAGACCCTTAGCCGGGTAGCATCTTTGGCTTGTTGAGCCGCTATGGCCTCTACTATGGCTGGTGCACTGTTCTCTATATTTTTCATATGTTCGGCTATGTTCGTATCTGCCGCTACCGCTTCCTTCTGAATCCGGGTCTGTTCGTCCAGAGCATCTTGGATCTTTTGGGCCGTGTTGGCATTCTTTTCCTCAAGTGCCTTGTAGGCAGCCAGCTTAACCGCTATTAACTCTGTCACCTGTTCGGTGACCGCTTTGAGATCGGCTTCAAGCTTGGCATTCTTTTCTTCAATGGTCGTTACCCTCTCAAGTGTAGAGCTGGCTTGGGCACCGGATCAAGCCAGATCCTCATCGACCTTCGTCAACCTTTGATCGGTCATTTCTTGAGACCGTTCCATCATAGCGACCCTTTAGTTGACCGAAACGAGGTCGGTCACCAGCTTCGGAGTTATCTCCTCCAATGCCTTGGTTCGGTCAAGATGACCGCCGTACAGTTGATCCATATTACCGTAATTTGTTTCAACAGACGTGATCTGGTCGACCGCGGATTTTAGATCATCCTTTGTTGTCTCGGCCATCTCAATGGCTTTAGCCGCGGTTTCTTTGATTTTCTTCTTCCATGGCTGAACCGCGTCATTGACAAATTCTTCAATGAGGGCCTTTACCCTTTCTTCTGTTATGGTCGGTTCCGAATCCCCAGTTTGAACAGATGCTCGCTGGTCGGTGATAGGTGTACCTGTCCTAACTTCAGTTATGTTGACATTCTGATCTGGTGGAGGAGAGGATTGCTCTTTATCGATTGGATTCTGACCGCCAACATCCTCAAGAGGGGATCTGGATAAGTTTGATGTTTCTTGGTGGTCGGGCTCCGCTTCAAGCCGTGCCATTTCCTCGGTCAGTGCCCTTTCCTTGACCACAAGCAATTCTAACACCAAGAGTTCATGTTGAGAGTCCGATGTCCCCAAAATATGTTTTTCTTGGAGGCGTTGAATGTGTTCGGTGAGCCTTTGTAACCAAGCATGCGGTTCGACCATCGTGCTTCGTCCTAGGGTGGTCGTGACATCTTGAGCCTTTGTGAGGCTGATGACCTTCTCCTCCATCTCAACCAACCTTTCGAATTTCTGGCTAACGGTGAGATCCGGTAGCATGTTTTTTTAGAGTATCTGATGTCGGTGTAGGACCCATTGATAGTACACGTCGGATGTCGCGTGAGCCTGCTGATGTATCTCGTCCATAATTCTGCTGACGAGCTCCTCGGTCGTTTGCAATGTTGTTTCATCCGCGGATTCTTCCTCCCAAAGTCTGTCCGAGCCGGCATCATCATCATCATGTCGGACCGATTGTTCCTCGACTATCGGTCCTTTCCCCTTACCAGACTGATCTCCTCCGGTATTTTGTGAAGCGGTTCGGCCAGAGCTGGATGCCGAGTCTTTAGTGTTAGGGGTGTCGGACATCGGATTAGCCAATCCGGTTGGTTGTCTATCTTTCTTGCTTCCGAATTTTTCTTTGACCGAAGTTGCCTTCTTCTTTCGGCCGCTCGTAGAACCGGAGGCCTTCCTTTTGCCTTTCTTGTCCTTGAATTGATGAGACTTTATAACTTTGCTGGGGGCAAGGAGAACACCAGGGTCAGTGTTAATGTTGAAATGACGCATTATTTTACCAAGTGGGATGGCGTATCCCCATGATCGAGTGGATGTCGGATCCACCATTTAACATAGGTTTGTGAAAACTACCTTAGCCCAGTTGATTTTGATGCCGTTGACCAAACCGGCAAACATCTCAATCTTTGCCCAGGTGAGACTGTCAAAGTTCCCCCCTCTTGCTTGAACCGATTTTGTGAAGATATCACACAGCGGTCTATACTCCGGTTGAAGAGATGATTTCTTACCGGATACCACGATAGGAACCGCTGTATCCGAAAGAACCTGGCAAGCTGCATGGAAGGTCTCCTCATTTAAGTCCACCGAGAAGTCGCTCCCTTCGGATGGCAGATGCAATATTTCAGCGACTGACTTCTCCGTCAATTCGAGCCGCTGACTGCCTATGGTTGCGATGATTGATCCTTCGGTGATGAATGCGGTTAGGAAAAATTCGTTGACCACATCCTGGTATAATACGAATGGACCGCCCAGAAAGTGTTCGAGACCGGACTCGAAGATCCGGGTTAACACCTGCTTTTCCTGAGCCGAACCGTTTGCCCGAATTTCCTCGAAATCGACTTGGATGATGTGTTTGAACAACACTGAATCGCGACCCATTTTAGATAATAGAACCGAGAGATCAAGATAGTAAAGGTTTGAGAGAGTTGAGAAAGCTGAAAGCTAGAGAGAGAAAGTCGATTCGCGTGAGAATGAAAGAAAATGACTAAGGACCCTATTTATAGTCGCGGTTTGGAATTCCAACCGTAGCGAACCGTCCCATCATGGTTAGGCGGGAACTTTCCCTCCAAAGACTTTGAGCGGGAATCCATGGGCGGGAATTAATGAGCGGGAATCAATGGGCGGGAATTTTCCCTCCAAAGGTTTTGAGCGGCAATTTTTGAGCGTGTTTTTCATTGCGGTTATTTAACCGGCGATGAAGTGGTTCTTCTTGTAACCGTTTATTAAATGAAGTGGTTTATTAACCGCGATGAAGATGCGGTTTTCGAGTTTGACCGGATTTTTTTCAATGAAGTGATTTATCGATATTAACCGGTTAGTCAGAGATATTCTAATATTGCGATTTTTGACCCGGTTAACAAGCTTAAAAATTAGATAGTCATTGAAAGAAAAGATACATGATAGAAACCGATACATTGATCGGTTTAGAATACATAAGAAATAGAAATACAACTTATGTAATGACTATTCTAGAGAACTTGTCCTCCACCCCATCCATATCGAGAACATTCGATGGGGATGCCGGTGTACCTGGTCCAAATTCTGGATGATACTTAAGAAAGAGCCGACTTAAGTGAGGAGCGTAACCGAGACCTTTCTTGGTCTCCACCATAGTCCTCAGGTTTTGGAAGATGACCGATGACCAATTTATGGGTGTATTGCTGACAATGTAGGTCATCATGTCGAACACTCTCTTGGAGTAGTGTTGGTTCGGAGATTGGCAGATGATGGATCGGTTGACAATCTCATAAAGGAGTTGGATGTGGTGGGCATGGCGGGTTTTTAGACCGTGGTTCTCCACTGGCACCTCGGTTCGGGAGAATAGTACAGAGTATTCGGTTGCTGCGCTTCCAACCCTGGTTGGGAAATCAGAAAACCCTTTAGTGGGTAAATTGAACATTTGAGCGAGTTCGTTTTCGTTCAGAAAAACGAAGTGGCCTCTCACTGTGGAAACAATGAAATCTCTCCTCTAATAGAGGCATTGTTTAAGAAGTCGGTTACGTCCGGAATGAGTATGGGTCTGGATTCTTCGAGAAAATCACGAAGACCGGTGTCGATTAGTGATTCAAACATGAGTTCCTTTGTTTCCAGATCATCATATTCCATGCAAGAATCGAAATCGATGCTCAAATAGTTCCTTAGTGTTCGGCTTGACATGTTTTGAGATTTTGCCAAGATAGAGAGAGTTCAAGAAGTTTTGATTTTAGGGTGTGTTGAGTTGATAAGGTGGGGTTCCTTATATAGATATGAAATTGGAGGGAAAATAGAAACATTTAATGCTGGAATTTAGTTTTGTCTCATTTATGAAGGGAATATTTATGTTTCCAAAACTCCTTGGAAAGGAGTTACTTTTGACCGGTTGCGGAGCTCGAGGTAGGGAATCTAGTTAGAAAGTAACTAAGTTTGTTAGATAGTAATTACTCATGTGGTTGGAAGTTGGAAGTTACTTATCATTAATGAAAGACAGTACAAGAAACCGAAAGGTAAATAATTAAAACCGAAAATATCATAGACTAAACCGAGATGATCATGATAGAGTGGGACACTGATACAACCGGTGCGTACAGCAAAATGACCGATTGTAGGAAGGAGTGACTTAGTTGCCGGATGAGTTGAGGTGGCAGTTCCTCCTCTTCCATGCCTTCTCAAACCGCTCATAGAATGAGTCGATGACCTCTTTGGTGATGACCTAGGTCTGGTTCAACCCTTCTCCCGGATAGAGTGGAACCCCAAGTTCCAAAAGTAGGCAGCTTATTTGGGGGATGAGGCCGGTTTGGCGAATGCCGATCATCCAGATCAGGACATCGAACAACACCCTTGACCAGTTGAATGGCGTACCCGTGGTTATGGCAGACATCATGTTAAAAACTGCCGCACAGTAGGTATTGGTTACATCCTTTCCTAGGATGCCTCGACCGATGACATTGTTGAGAAGTTGGTACTCAGCTCTCAGCGATGACTTGGCACCGTGGTCATTGACCGGGCGGTTTGACCGAGCAAAGCTTAAGGAGATTTCGGCCTTTAGTTCAGCCGGAACGTTTAGATCGGTGAGCCCTTGCTTTGGAAGGTCGAAGCATCTATCGAAATCACTTTCTGTGAAATCAAACACAGTCCCTCCCACCTTGGACTGAATGTGGGTGTCGAAGTGAGGAGTACCTCGAAAAACCCTGGTATTGTAGAAAAATTATAGGACTGTTTCGGGAAAGATTACGTGTTTGTCATCTAGAAAATGTTTGAGACCGTTGTCTTCAAGTGACTTAATCATCTTGAAGACTTCATAATGCTCAGTGCCTTGAGCTGAATCAAAATCCACTTGAAGGATGTTTGGAAACTGAGACATTTTGTCTTAGTAAGAGGATAAGTAGAGCCTGTGATTGTTTTGTCTATGGTTTGCCTAACTTATATATTAGTAGAAGAATGATAGTATTATCCAGTGTGTCGCAGGTAATGATGTCTATTAACTATAGGGTAAGGCATTTTGCATGAAATAAGCGTGTCTACAACCTAGGATGTGAGTCATAGACTTGGACGGTGAAAGATATCGTATCTTCACGTCTTTTGAGGTATGACCATTTTACTTTGAAAAGGTAGTTTTTCAGAACAGATAAGTTTAAACACAGATAATTATTCCACTTTTGTTTGGAGGCCAAATAATCCGAAGTAAACTATTTCTAAACCGGTCGATTTTCAGTCATTTGTTCCGATGCGGTTAATTGGTGCATGCACTAAGTAACCGGTCGGTTTACTCTAACTGATAGACAAAGCGGTTCTTCCATAGATACCTTGGTGAATTTGGAATCCGACAATGTAGGAGGAACTACCGGTTTTGTCTGTCCGAACCGATTTCCCTTTTAAACATTTTTAGAGATAAGTTGATTAATATCGGTCAAACCGAGTGTGAGTCTGAATTGAAAAAACTTAGCTTCCTGTAGAGGCTTTGTGAAGATATCAGCTACTTGTTATTCTGTTGATACGTATTCCAGCCGGATATACTTCAGCATGACATGTTCCCGAATGAAGTGGTGCTTTATGTCAATGTGCTTGGTTCTAGAGAGTAGAACCGGAATGTAAGTGATTGTTATGGAACTTGTATTATCACAGAAAATTGGAGACTCTTCGGCTGTGATACCGAAATCCTTCAGTTGTTGTTGGATCCAAAGAAGTTGTGAACAGCAACTTCCGGCTGCCAGGTATTCAGCTTCTGTAGTTGACGTGGCAATTGATGTCTGTTTCTTGCTGTGCCATGAAACAAGTCGATCACCTAGGAATTGACATGTTCCGCTGGTGCTTTTTCTGTCAACCTTACAACCTGCATAATCTGCATCTGAATAACTTGTGAGGTTAAAAGATAAGTCCTTTAGATACCACAAACCGACTTCAGGGGTTCCCTTTGGGTATTTCAAGATTCATTTTGCGGCAGTATAGTGAGACTGTTTTGGGTTAGCCTGGAATCTTCCACACACACCGACTGCAAATAGTATATCCGGTCTACTTGCTGTCAGGTATAGGAGAGAGCCGATGATTCCTCGGTAAGCTGTCAGGTCCACTACTTGACCGTCATCATCCTTGTCCAGTTTGACCGATGAGCTCATTGGAGTAGCAGCTGAGGAGCACGTGTCCATCCCAAATTTCTTTAGAAGTTCCTTAGTGTACTTGGGTTGGCTTATGAAGGTTTCTTCTTCGAGTTGCTTGACTTGAAGGCCTAGGAAGAAGCTTAGTTCTTTCATCACACTCATTTCAAATTTGTTAGTCATCAAGGTTGAGAATTTATCACATAGCTTAGGATCGTTTGAACCGAAAATGATATCATCTACATATATTTGAACAAGTAGGATGTGTTCCTGTTTCTCAAATTTAAATAGTGTTTTGTCCACCGAACCAATGGTGAAATCATGTTTTAACAAAATGCGGTTAGTGTATCATACCAAGCTCTATGAGGTTGCTTTAAACTGTACAATGCTTTGTTTAGGCGGTATACATGGTTGGACAGTTCAGCATTTTTGAAACCGTGTGGTTGTTCAACATATACTTCTTCACGTAGGTCACCATTCAAAAATGCACTTTTAACATCCATTTGAAAAACCATAAAATTTTTGAATGCAGCAAAGGCCAGAAAAATCCTAATGGCTTCAATCCTAGCTACAGGGGCAAATAATTCTTCAAAATCAATGCCTTCTTCCTGTTTGTATCCTTGTGCCACTAATCTGGCTTTATTCCTCATGACCAAACCGTCTTCATTGAGTTTATTTCTAAATACCCATCTTGTTCCTATGACCGGTTGATCTTTCGGTCTAGGGACTAGGTACCAAACCTTATTACTCTCAAACTGGTTTAGCTCTTCTTGCATTCCCAAGATCCAATCCGGATCTGACAATGCTTCATCCACTCGTTTCGGCTCAATCTGGGATATGAAAGCGGAGTTGAAGTATTCCTCCAGGATTTGTCGCCTAGTTCGAACGGGTTCTGAAGGATCACCTATAATTAGCTCAGGAGGATGATTTGTGTTTCTTTTGAGATTCGGTTCAGGAGCGTCTACCAAATAACCGATTACTTGATCAAGGCTAGACGTGTCGGTAGGCTGAACAAGAGTGTTAGACCGACCGATTTCCTCGGTTTGAACCGAAGTGTCAGCTTCCTGTTGTGGAACAGCTTGATCCGGCTGGGTTTCATCATTACCCATTTGGTCATGGACAAACCGTCTAAAAACCGGAACCTCATCTTCACTATCAGAATGAATATTGTTATTTTCCAATTTGTTGTGTAGATCAAAGCATGATGCAATGTTGCTTTCAACCGATTCATCGAAAACAACATGAAGTGATTCCTCCACGGTTAAAGTTCTAGTGTTATACACTCTATATGCTTTACTACTTGCTGAGTAACCTAACATGATCCTAATATCGGATTTTGCATCAATAGTAGATAGATAGGTTTTGCCATTTATGTGAATGTAGCATTTACAACCGAAAATCTTAAGATACCTAAGGTTAGGAACCCTATCAAAGTATACCTTATAAGGTGTTTTGTTGTGAAACTTGTTGATCAGAGACCGGTTTTGTGTGTGACATGCGGTATTGATAGCCTCAGCCCAGAATTTCTGGGCAATACCCGAATCGGCTATCATGAACCATGCGGCTTCCTTGAGAGTTCGGATTCTTCTCTCGGTCAGGCCGTTCTGTTGATGAGTCCTAGCACTAGACAACTCGTGTCTAATACCAGATTCATCAAGGAATGCATTTAGAGTACTATTTGTAAATTCGGTTCCTCTATCACTCCTAATGCTATTAATGCGTGTTGATTTTTCATTTTGCAAACGTTTAAGCAGTGTGATTAAAGTTGATGTGGTTTCACGTTTGGATGGTAAGAATATTACCCATGTATACCTAGAATAATCATCAACAACTACCATAGTGTAAAGCATACCTCCTAGGCTGACGACCCTAATCGGTCCAAATAAGTCCATGTGAAGAAGATCTAAGCATCGGTTAGATTGAATGTGTCCTTTACTTTTAAAGGTTGACTTAGTTTGTTTACCCATTTGACATGCTGAACAGACCTTATCCTTATTAAATACTATATCAGGAATTCCTTCAACTAGCTTTTTACCACGGATATAGTTTAAGGTTTTCATGTTTAAGTGGTTTAGTCTTTTATGCCACAGCCAGGTTTGATCGGTTTTTGCCACCATGCAAATAGGGTATTCTACTTTATTTTTTCAATCTACCTTGTAAATATTCCCTAGTCTATTTCCGGTTAGTAGTATGATACCTTGAGAATTTTTAACTAAGCATGCATGTTTAAGAAATTCTACAGAATATCCAGCATCACACATTTGACTAATGCTTAACTGGTTAAAATGTAGGTTTTCAACTAAGAGTACGTTATCAATTGTTAAGTTACCATGGACAATCTTACCATTGCCCACAGTTCTACCTTTTGAGTTGTCACCGAAAGTGATCAATGCACCGGTTTCTATTCTAATGTCGGTTAGAAGATTATTGTTTCCGGTCATGTGTCTGGAGCAACCGCTATCCAGGTACCATTTAGAGTTTCCTAGTCGTTTCTTCATATCCTGTAAAATGTACATATTTACAACTATTTGGTACTCACATTACTTGGGTCCATAGGCGATTAGTCCATTGGGTATCCAGATTTTGACAAGTCGGATGACTTTCCCGGTTATAGTTCTAACTAATTTTCCTGCACTCGGTTTGGAGTCTTTCTGCTCTCCTAAGAGTGCCTTATTCGGAGATGGTCTTGGGTTTAACCTATGTGGTTCGGCTTTCTTACTTTTGGGCCGGTTGACTTTTCTTTTCTCAGGGTGAAACCATTTTTTAGAATTAGTTAGACCTACATAGATTAGTTTGTCTTTCAGATATGAGGCACTTAATTCTTCTTCAACGGTTAAGGAACTTCTAACAAAGCTTACAAAGGGAAGATTATCCTTTGTAAGCCTCATTTTGTCGAAGTGTTTCCGGTTGTTGGATCTATTGTTTTTGTATCCTAGACCAAACATGCACTTAGGGTGTCTTTTATAACTACACATTCTGTTTACCATTTCAGTAGATCTTTTCTATGCGGCCATTCGATACTGGATTCGGGCATTTTCCTCTTCGGTCAACTCTTGAACTGACTCCTTGAGTTGTTCGGTCTTAGAGGATAGTTCAATTGTTGCCTCGGTTTCCATGGTTTCATCAGGTTGTATGGTCTTTGGTTCGGTCAAGGTAGGTACTATGGGGTCGGCTCTAAAGTTGAGTTGAGTAGGTAATAATGTTAATAGGTTTTTATACTCTTCTAACATATCATTTAGTGCATTAAATAACTCATCTTTAGTAAATTCGTCACAGGGAGAGTCAAATACCTGTTCCTCGTTTGCCATAAAGCATGTGAGTTCATCATCACTGTCACTGTGAGCCCATAAGCTTCTTCCATCATCGTCTATCAGTGCTTTCTGAACTTCACTTTCTTCACCGGTTTGTTGATAGTTATTTCGGTGATTCTGATTGTCCGGTTTCCGGTCATCTCTCTTCGGTTTTCTGCATTCCCACTTGAAATGTCCCAAACAATTGCAGTTATAACATCTAACATTGGATTTATCACCGTAGTTATAGTTGTTGTTTGTTGGTTGGCTTCTCTTCATGAATCTGCCGAATTTCTGTGCAAGCATTGCCATGGCATCCTCGATGAACTGTTCAGCGGTTCTGATCGGTGCAGGAGCAACCGGTTCTGTGGATGTGACCAATGCTCTGGTTGAGGTTGAGGCTGAGACTTCTTCTTCAGTCCTAGATCTCATTTCAAACTCATATGCCTTAAGATCTTCGAATACATCGTGTAGCTTCATCTTGCTTAGGCAGTTTGATTCCCTCATCACCATTGCCTTTATGTCCCATGCACTTGGAAGAGATCTTAATGCTTTCATGATGACTTCCTTGTTGTCATACTTCTTGCCAAGAGTTGCTAGCTCGTCTATCACACATGTGAACCGGTCATTGTATTCTCTCATTGTTTCTCCCGGTCTCATCTTGATGTTTTCAAACTTCTGGGTAGCCACCATTATCTTGTTTTCCTTGGTTCTTTCATTTCCCTCATGAATTTGAATCACTGCTTCCCATGTTTCCTTTGCTTTTTTGTAATCTCTGACCTTGCAATACGTATTTCTGTCCAAACCGTTGGAGATGTGGTTTTTGGCATGATTATCCAGATTATTTATTCTCCTATCTTCAGTTGTCCAATCCTTTCTGTCTTTATCAATTATTATCGGTCCTTCAGCTAGATTGAACTGCATCTCGTCATCCATGGTGATTAAATGCAGGTGCATGCGTGCCTTCCAGTTAGCAAAGTCGTCACCTTCTAGCATTGGGGGCCTATTGAACGACATGCTTGCTTGAGTATTGAAACTACCTGGCTCTGATACCAATTGTTATGATCTAGGTCGCGGCTGGGGGACCGGGGTTGGCCGGTTAGCACGTCTCAATCAAAGGGTGGTGATTAATCTGGTTAGAGATTAACATCGGGGTTTCAATACTACACAAACTATCACTAACCCTTGAACCGAGTTCAAGCGCGGAAGTAGTTTGTTTCAAGTTGAAGCAGCAAACACGAGATAGGCAGAACCGGATTTAAATAAGATAGGTTTGGGGATTGCTGGGTCGGTTTTGCAGCTTAGTAATTCGGTTTAGGTGATGTTGAATCGGTTGGACAGGTTTTTATGGATGTTCGGAGATGAAACTCCTACGTCACCCCTTCCTCTCAAAACCGCGAGAAGGATATTCACTAAGGAATACACAAACACAATCCGATCGAGACTTATTTTCTGCTCGATAACACCCGTACAATTTTAACCGAAATTGTAATTACTCTTCAAATAAACGCTTAAGCTCTTTAGAGAGATAAAATATGATTTTTGACTTAGGCTGTAGAAAACTCTTAGAACTTGTAACCGCATTTATTCATGTTCAGCTCCTTCTTTTATAGGTGAAATGTGCCAACGGTCACATTTCATTTCCTTGAATCTGATTGGTTGAGCATAGGTTCAGTGATTCAGACCTGGCGGTCAACTCTTCAGACCTGGCGGTCTAGTCTTCTAGTGTGTAGGTCAAACCGGCTAGGTTTGTCTTTTACTGAATATGGCAACTGTCGGTTGGACAATTGCCTGTACCTGGAAGATTGCGTTTCTGATTTATCTTGAAGTAGTAAGATCCTGCCGGACAATCTTCTGCAGTTTGCAGACTGTCCTCAGACTTGTATGAAAGTGACAATACTAAAGTCTGTCCCTTCGGTATCATCCTCAACAGATACCTGAAGTGTCTTTTTATACTGGTCGGTTGTTCATGTTAACCGGATGACTTCCGGTTTTTCCATAGCTTCTGATTGACCGACTGTTCAATGATTCTGGCCTTCTGATTTGACCGATCTTGTCTTTCTTGTTCGGTCAGGTTTTTGGTCGGTTTGATTGCTTGACCGGTTGAGTTTCTTAACCGGTTGAGTTCTTTGATCGGTTGAATTCTTTCCATGTTCCTACACAAGGGATTTGTTTTTGTTAAGTTTTATTTAACTGATCTAATTTTATCTAACAGTCCACATAAATCAAAGCTGAATGATTGCTATTGCGTGTTACTTTTGTTTCTTAAAAGCATTGATCTATACAATTATATGCGTTTGAAGAACAAATTGGATTCTTTCATCTATACATTGTATGGTTGGTTTGAAATTCTATTCTATTATAATAGCTTCTTGTTAATTTACAGGTTTTGGGATAACAAACTCATGACAACTGCAACAATGACCACTGTAGCTGGTGTAACTACTCTTTTGCATTATAGTTTAAACCGAAAATTGCTAACGAATAGAGATTTTGAAGATAAAGATGGAAGAGGTAGAGAACAGAATAATGCTCATCTAGGATTTGATCGAATTTCAAATAGACTTATTCAAGCACCCGATACATGGATGGAGACTATCTTAACTTTGTCAGAGACTCTTAGATTTACTTACTCTGAAACATTAGGAAAATGGCCCATTGGAGATTTGACATTTGGGATTAATATCCTTCTCAAGAAATAGGTAAGTGTCTTTGAATATATTCCATGCATCTTACATTTTTCCTAATTTATTTATTGCTCTCCAATTTTACTCATAATTTCGGTTGAAGTTTCTGTCTAAGAAAGTTTCTATTGAAGTGAGTAAATAATATGTGTTGGCTTTACTTAGCAAATAAGTTAGTGAAGTCAAGCTCAATCTTGTAATACAAAATTTAATATTTTTTGAAAAATGACTCTTTTTCATTGATACATGAAAGATCACTAATACCTTGGACAAAATCCAGAACCAAAACAATCCAAGTTGTGACCAAATTAGTCAAAAGTTATGACAAGATGAATATACAAAGAAAAAACAAGAACAATGAAGAGGTCAAGACAAGTTATAAGAGCTGAGGTTGATGTTAATCTTAACCCTCTTGCTGCTAAGATCTGTCTTTGACACTTCTATCGAGTTTTTTAATTTCTCTCTACTGTTTTGATTTAATGTCAAGAGCATTCTCGATTCGATTAATAGCTACATCTTCATTACATGTGTAGTTAAGGATCTCCTTAAAAATATCTCTCTTAAGAAGGACCTTATATTCCTCAAGCATTCAGTCTATCTATTGTTTCTTTTCACTCTCTGAAACAACTATATTGTCATCAACATTCAGTCCAACATCAGCTGAAACTCCATTAATACAAACTTTAGCATTAAAAAAATGAATTGTTGTTTTTATGTGATCCAAACAAGAAAGCTGAAACTCCATTAATACAAACTTTAGCATTAAAAAAATGAATTGTTGTTTTTATGTGATCCAAACAAGAAATTATATTTTGTTATGTTTGTTTTATCCATTGTTGTATCTGTCATTGCCCTAAATGAGGTTGCTGATGATGGGCTGAATCATGCATGAGAAATGCCAATATTATTTTTCTTTGACGATACCTTTTCAATTATTTGCAGGGTCACTTGAATATTGCAAGTGTATTTTGGTGGGCAAGATAGTGTACAACTCAAAGGAAATGAAATAATTTCAGAGCTTAAATTTTTCTTAAATTTTTTTGATGCTTTGTTGGCATTTCTCAAAGAAGTTGTTCCCTGTATTTTTGGAGATGACTGGCTATTCTAGAAAAAATGTTGTTCTTGAGGAACCAAAATCTGGTGTAAGTAGTTTTTGTCAGTTTTAAATGTTTTTTTATCCTTTCCCTATTTTAATTTTTTTATGGATGTGGACTTAATTACTTCTGTTAGATAAAATCGACTGGATAAATAGAACTTAACAAAATAAACTTATTGTGCATAAACGGTAAAGAATTTCAACCGGTCAAGAATCACAACCGGCCAAGAAATCAAGCCGGCTAGGAGAAGCAAGTAACAAATCCAAAACCGGAAGTTGTCCGGTTCAACTGAACAACCGGCTAACATGATCAGTTGGAATGAAGTATTCAATCCAAATCCAAAGAACAAATCCAACGAGAAAACTATTTAAAGAAAGAAGTCAGTAATATCAAATTGAGAACAGTGTACAAATTGGTGCAAACAGACACTTTGTGTATATGCAGAAGATGACATCAAAAGATCAAACTGTGATATTTCCATTTTGGTACAAGTCTAATGATATGCTACAGGCTGTAGAAGATTGCATGAAGAAACAGTTAACATTTTGGTATAAGTCAAAGGAGCAATCTCGCAGGTGCAGGCAACTGTCCAACTGACAGTTTCCATAATCAAGCAAAGACAACTCAAAGCCAGTCTGCTCCAAAGCAAAGACAAATTATCTAAGTGATCAAAGTCATTATCTCTCTAAGATTCAAAGCTTGAGTGTGCTTGTGAAGTATATTTATATTATAGTGAGAATTGTAAGAGTGATTATCGAGCAGTAAATAAGACTCTATCGTGTATTGTGGCTGTTTATACCTTAGTGAATATTCTTCTCGTGATTTGAGAAGAAGGGGTGACGTAGGAGCTTTATCTCCGAACATCCATAAAAACCTGTCTCGTGCTTTACTTTCTGTCGGTTCCATTTTTTAACCGACTCACATCTTTCTAACTGACTCCTACTATTCTAACCGCCTTCCTAATCTGCAAACCGATATTCTCAAAATCCCAACGTTACTCATCCTATGTGTGTGTTGCTTCAATCTGAAACAAACCACTTCCGCACTTGAACTCGGTTCAAGGGTTTGTGATAGCTTGTGTAGTATTGAAACCGGTGTGAATTCTTAATTGGATTAACGCCAACCGTTTAGTGTTGTCAGAGAGTATTATTCGGTCGGACACCGGTCCGCCATCGTCGATCTAGATCCTAACAATTGGTATCAGAGCAGTCAGTTTCAATACACAAGAAACACATAGTAAGCAAGCATGACTTTCGGCGAGAAACCTCCAATGCTAGAAGGAGACGATTTTCCCAACTGGAATATATGCATGCACTTGCACCTAATCACCATGAATGATGAGATGACATTCATTCTGTCTGAAGGACCGATTAAGATTGAGAAAGACAGAAAGGAATGGACAACCGATGATAAAAGGAGAAACAATCTGGATAATCACTGCAGGAATCACATCTTCAAGTCTCTGGATAGAAACACTTTCAGTAAGGTCAGAGAATACAAAACTGCAAAGGAGGCATGGGAAACGGTGATTCAACTCCATGAAGGAAATGAAAGAACCAACGAAAACAAGATAATGGTGGCTACTCAGAAATTTGAAAACATCAAAATGAGGCTAGGTGAAACCATGAAGGAGTTTAGTGATCGTTTCACAAATGTGGTAAATGAACTGTCGGTTCTCGGAAAGAAATATGACAACAAGGAAACAATCATCAAAGCGTTGAGATCTCTTCCTAGTGCATGGGATATAAAGACGATGGTGATGAGAGAATCAAACTGCCTAGACAAGATAAAACTACATGATGTATTTGAAGACCTAAAGGCATATGAGTTTGAAATGAAATCCAGAATTGAAAATGAAGCATCAACATCAACCGCTACTAAGGCACTAGTCATATCCATAATACCAGCGACCGCGGTACCAATCAAATCCGCGGAACAATTATCTGAAGATGCAATGGCCATGCTTGCAAAGAAGTTTAACAGATTCATGAAGAAAAGTCAACCGAAAAACAATTACAGCTACAACTACGTTGATAAATCTAACGTTAGGTGTTATAATTGTGATGGTTTTGGACATTACAGGTGGGAATGCAAAAAGCCAATACGATACGACCGGAAACCGGATGATCAGAACCAACGAAACAACTACCCACAAACCGGTGAAGGAAAGGAGATTTAGAAAGCATTGATAGCCGATGATGGAGGAAATCTATGGGCTCACAGTGATAGCGATGATGATGAAATCTCGTGTCTCATGGTAAATGAGGAACAAGTATTTGATTTTTCCTGTGATGAATTTACTAAAGATGGCCTAGTTACTGAACTAAATGCCATGGTAGCAGAGTATAAACACTTATCAACTATAGTACCAACTCGGCTTAATCTTGAAACCGATCCCGTAGGCACCAGTCAGGCCCAACCTTGAAACCCATATCATCCAATCCGATGAGATCATAGAAATCGAGGCAACACCTGAACTATCCTCTAAGAATGAACAACTCAAGAAGTCAATTCAAAAGTTGACCGAAGAAGAAGATGAACGAACCAAGTACTTAATAGCAGCATGAAAGAGATCTAGTGAAGAAGTTAGTAAAATGACAAGCTATCAAAGACCTTATAAGTGTAAATTTGGTCTCGGTTATGATAGTAAGACACCCACCCAACACAAACCTTCCAACAGATTGAATCTCACCAAAGACAAGCTTCCATTCATAAACTTCGTCAAGAGCTCTTCAACCAATACTAAGTCATCTCATGATTCAAAACTAGATAAGGAGATAAATTATGTAGGTCCAACCGATACAACCAAATTGTTTCGTCCTGAGAAAAGAAAACTCACTCAACCAAATAATAGGTACTCATATTACACCGACCAAATCTCACCCCAACATTACCAGGTAACAATAAGTAGACATAAACACACCAGACCTAGCGCATATAGGACCATCAAAATCATCTCTGGGAAAATTATGCGAATCATCAAAGTATGAATACCCAAGGGACTACTCAATCACGGACCCAAGTAAATGTGGGTACCAAATAGTTGTAAATATGTGTATTTTACAGGTTATGTAGAAGCGGATAGGAAACTCTGAGTGGTATCTAGACAGCGGTTGCTCCAGACATATAACTGGAAACATCAATCTTCTGACCGACATCAAAATATAAGCCGGTTCAATGATAGTTTTCGGTGACAACTCAAGAGGTAGAACTGTGGGCAAAGGTAAGATTGTCCATGGTAATTTAACAATTAACAATGTACTTCTTGTTGAGAATCTACACTTCAATCTTCTAAGTATCAGTTAAATGTGTGACGCCGGATATACTGTAGAATTTTATAACATGCATGCTTAGTTAAGAATTCTCAGAGTAGCATATTACTAACCGGATATAGGCTAGGAAATATCTACAAGGTAGATTGGAGGAATGAAATTGAATATCCTGTCTGTATGGTAGCTAGAATTGATCAAACCTGGTTGTGACATAAGAGATTAAACCACCTAAACTTCAAAACAATAAATTATATTCGTACTAATAGGTTATTTGAAGGAATTTCTGATATAGATTCAATAAAAAAAGTATGTTCAGCTTGTGAAATGGGAAACATACTAAGTCATCTTTTAAAAGCAAATGATATATTCAGTCTAACCGATGTCTTGAACTTTTTCACATTGATCTATTTGGACTAATTAGGGTCACTAGCTTAGGCGGTATGCATCACACTTTGGTAGTTATTGATGATTACTCTAGATTATACATGGGTCATATTTTGGCATCCAAAAGTGATACCGTTTCTAATCTAATTACACTACTTAAACGTTTATAAAATGAGAAATCAACACGCATAAATACCATTAGGAATGATAGAGGAACCGAATTTACAAACAGTACTTTGAATGCATTTTTGAGAATCCGGCATTAGACACGAGTTGTCCAGTGCTAAAACTCCTCACAGAACGGTCTGGCTGAGAGAAGAAATCGAACTCCCAAGGAAGCCGTGAGGTCAATGTTAGCCGATCGGGTGGGTGTCGCTCAAAATTTGGGCCGAAGCTATCAGTACTGCATGTTATACACAAAAACCGGGGTTTATGATTAAACAAGCATCGCAATAAAACACACATACGAAGTGTACTTTGATAGAATTCCTAACATTTCGGTACTTTGAATTTTCGGTTGTAAAGTTACATCCATATGAACTGGCAACAACCTACTTAAATTCTTTTTGATGTAAAATCTGATGTTGGGATAATGCCGGATACTCTACGGACAGTAAGGCATATAGAGTGTACAATACTAGAACATTAACTGTTGAAGAATCCCTTCATGTTGTATTTCGATGAATTCGGTTTGAAAGTAACACTACAGCATCCCTTTGATCTACACACAGATTGGAAAATTCATAATATCCATTCTGATAATGAAGATGAAATTCCGGTCTTCAGACGTTTTGTCCATGACCAAATGGGTGATTGTTGAAGCCCAGCCGGATCAAGTGGATCAAGCTGCCAAATAGCAGGAAGCTGACACCCTCATTTCAACTGAGGAAAATCGGTCGGTCTGACATTATTGTTCATCTTACTGATACGTCTAGCCTTGATCAAATAACCGGTCATTTAGTAGACATTCCTAAACAAAATTTCAAAAGGAACAAAAATCATCCTCCTAAGCTTGTTATAGGTAAGCCCTTCAGAAACCCATCCGAACTAGGCAACAACTACTAGAACAATATGAAAACTTCGCTTTCATATCCCAAGATTGAGCCGAAAAAAGGTGGATGAAGTATTGTTGGATCCGGATTGGATCTTGGTAATGCAAGAAGAGTTAAACCAGTTTGAGAGTAATAAAGTCTGGTACTTAGTTCCTAAACCGAAAGATTAATCGGTTATCGGAACAAGATGGGTATTCAAAAATAAGACAATGAAGACGGTTTGGGTTACGAGGAACAAAAGGCTAGATTAGTGACACAAGGATACAACAGGAAGAAGGAATTGATTTTGAAGAATCATTTGCTCCTGTAGCTAGAATTGAAGCCATTAGAATTTTTCCTAGTATTTGCTGATTTAAAAAATTTTAAGGTGTTTGAAATGGATGTTAAAAGTGTATTTTTAAATGGTGAATTACGTGAAAAAGTATATGTCGAACAACCACCCAATTTTAAAAATGTTGACATGATCAAACATGTGTATCAGCTAAACAAGGCTCTTTACGGTTTAAAACAAGTTCCTAGAGCCTGGTATGATACATTAACAAAATTCCTGATCAATCATGAATTCACCATAGGTATAGTAGATAAAACTCTATTCAAATTCGAGAAGAAGGAACATATCCTACTTGTTCAGATATGTGTAGATGATATCATTTTCGGTTCAACCTGATCCTAATTTATGTGATAAATTTTCAAACCTGATGACTAACAAGTTTGCAATGAGTATGATGAGAGAATTAATCTTCTTCCTAATTCTTCATCTTCGACAAATCGAAGAAGAACATTCATTAACCAGTCTAAATACACAAAGGAATTACTAAAGAAATTTGGGATGGAAACATGTTCTCAGTGCGTCCACTCCCATGAGCTCCTCAATCAAGCTGGATAAAGATGATGACGGGTCAGGGAGTGGACCTGACAGCCTATCGTAGAATCATAGGCTCATTTCTCCTACATGACAGCAAGTCGACCAGGACATATTATTTTGCGGTTTGTAGTGTGTGGAAGATTTCAGGCTAATTCCAAAAACAATCTCACTACACAGCTGCCAAACAAAATTCTGAAATATCTAAAGGGAACCCCGGAAGTAGCGGACTGTGGTATCCAAAGGCCTCAAGTTTTAACCTAACAAGTTACTCTGATGCAGACTATGCAGGTTGTAAATTTGATAGACAAAGTATCAGTGGAACTTGTCAATTTTTGGGAGATTGGCTCGTTTCATGTACAGTAAAAAGCAAAATTGGTTGCTACATCAACCACAGAAGCTGAATACTTGGAAGCCGGAAGTTGTTGTGCTCAACTTCTATGGATTCAACAGCAACTGAGAGATTTCGGTGTCACCGCCGAAGAATCTCCAATATTCTGCGATAATACAAGTGTCATAGCAATCACATATAATCTGGTTCCACATTCAAGAACCAAGCATATTGATATCAGGCATCATTTCATCCAAGAATATGTCCAGCAGAAGCACATCCAGTTAGAATATGTTTCAACCGATCAACAGGTCGCTGACATTTTCACAAAGCCTCTGCAAGAAGCTAAGTTTTATTTCTTCAGAAACATTCTTGGCCTTGCCGATATGAATCAACTTATTTCTTAAACCGAAATGCTATTCCTTAAAAAGAAACATCGGCTCAGACAGACAAAACCAGCAGTTCCTCTCAATATGTCGGAAAATTGAATTACCTATGTATTTATTGAAAAATTGTATTGATTATCAGTTGTAGTAAACCGACCATTTATTTAGTACTTTACCAAATAACTGCATCGGGACTAATAACTGAAAACCAACCGGTTTGGATATATTTTACCTTAGAATATTTGGCTTTCCAACAAAAGGGAATAACTGATTGTGTTTGGACGTATCTGTTCTGAAAAGATTCCTTTTCAAAACAAAGTAGTCATGCCTTAAAAGACGTGAATATATGATATCTCTCACCGTCTAGGCATATGACCTACATCCTTAGGGTATTATCACCCTAAATCTTGGCAAGATCTTTTATTCAACGGTTAATAGAATGCAACATGCTTTATCCACTAAATAACACCATCAACTGCCTAATATATAAGTTAGATGAACATCAACACACAATAACACATCTAGAACATCCTTCATCTCTTAGAAGTCTTTCTCATCCTACTATCACAAAATGTCCCAAACATCATTCCAAAACATCCTTCAGATCGACTTTGAATCCGCCTTAGGATCAAACCACTTTGAAATCTACAAAATGTTTAAATCTCTTGAATACTCCGGTCTAAGGAATTTTCTGGATGACCGACACATTATATTTCTTAATACCGTCATGGAATTTTTCCAAAACGCAAGATTTTTTCGCGGTACTCCCTTTTTCAAAACTCTCATTCAATCCAAGGTGAGAGGCACCATTTTCGAGTTCATCGAGAAAGACTTCGCTCGGTGTTATGACCTTCCAAGAGAGGGTATCACCGACCTCTCTCCCTCGGCTGAACAGAAAGCCACAATGTTCCAGCATTTCTCTCGCTCTCCCCTTCCGGTTGATGATCACGGGGCAAGATCCTCGTTGAGGGATGAATATTAGCTGCTCAACGTCGGTAAATCCATCCCTGGAAAGGATGTTACCAACACCTTCTGTACAAAGTCCTTTGATATCATGATCGCCATCACCAATGAAGTTTCGGTCAAATGGTCAAGGTTTCTTTTTGACAACCTCATGTGGATGATTTCCACTCGTCACACCGGTTTCATTCCCCAACTCATCACTCTCCTTTTTGATCTCGGTGTCCCTCTTTGTCCGAGCGTAGGAATAAGCCCACTTCAAATTATGTCTGGAGACTCGGCCGATGCATTCTTCGACCGCTTTGAGAAAGCTTGAAAGAAGAAGTAGAGAGGCAGCACCTCCTCCAGCCGCTAAGGAACTATCTTCTTGGACAACCGATCGTTTTTTTGTATGCACCGGTTGTATGATGTTGATCTTTTGCATGTCTTTCTTGACTTCCTGTAATGCCACTCTTGCTTTCCTGTGATAATTCTTCACATCGATCTAATATATTACCTACTCCTATTTTATCTACTTATGGCATATTAAATTCTGATTGCATGGAAACCACAAAACATTAAATTCAGTCAGTTTCCAACTAGATTCTCTACCTCGGACCAGTCAAAAACACTCACTTTCCAAAAATATGTTTTGAAAACATAAATATTCTCTCTACCTTAAAAGCACTAATAAGACATCTCATAAATAATAAAATCCTATAATAAATGTCCATATGTTATCTTTCCCTCTTCTACATCCTATTTAATGAGCCTCACACTATTCTTTAAACATCACAACACATCTTGCAAGATCTCAAAGCATACAACCTCCATCTGTCTAAGCACATTCTAAAAATGTCTCACCCAACACTCCGAAACTTTCTCTGTGTTAACGTTGAATCAATGCTCTCTTTCGATGACATTGAAACAAAAGAAATCGTGTTTGATTCACTCGTCGATACCGGTCTCCACGGATTCCTAGAAGAATCCGAACCCATTCTACTTCCTGAAGTATTGGAGTTTTCTCCAATGCTTCCATGCTTGACGATCTCATCGTCTCCATCATAAATGATAACATTATCATTCAGATCTCAGAAGAGACAATCACTGAAATGTTCAACCTCCCAACTGAAGGATTTTTGAATTTCCCACCTAGGGTAAACGAGACTCTTGATGACTATGCTAAACTGTTCTCCATGTCTACAACCTCGGTTCAGAAAAACGGGCTCAAAGCCTATCTTGCTCCTCACATCCAAATACTCCATGAGATTGTCACCCGATCGATTCTGTGTCAAGTTTTGAATCAAAACTACTCCAAAAAGACATTCGATATGATGACTTACATCGTAAGCACAACTCCTATTAAATGGGCCTCGGTCATCTTTTAAAACCTGAAAACAATGGTTGAAACCAAGAAGAAGCTCGGCTACGCTCCTGAGCTGAGCCGAATCATTCGATCAACCGCCCCAGATGTTGGACCGGGATCACCGGTGAACCCAACAATTATTCTCACCAAGGAATCGGTGGAAGACAAAATGACTAGGATGGTTCTTAAGTTCTTTAGTAGGTTCTTTCCTAAACGGTTTCCTTATAAAACCGCTCATGTTGTTCCAATCGATCTTACATCGGTTTTAATATTATTATGCCATTGTACCTTCTCTTTTTATAATCATAAATCTTTGCCGGTTGAATCCTTAAATCATAAATTTACCACTCATAGTTGTCGCCAACAGTTTTGGAGGGAAACTTTGGCGCCTTTTCTTGATGTGACAGCTCACATCATTCAATGTGCCGGTTCAAATTTAAAGACGTGTCCAACGCGGTCTATAAATACATCACACTTCTTCACAAATTCACTATTACGCTCTCTAATTTCTCTCTCTTGCAACAACTCTCAAAACATTCAAGCTTTCGATCAAACTTCTAACATTCAAAATGGATCGTGATAACGCTCTTTTTGTCCACATCGTGCAAGTCGATTTCGAGGACATTCGAAACAATGGTTCGGAAGAAGCTCGATACGTCAGCCTCGGGTCTGGAACACTTCCTGAACACCCGTTCGTCATCTATCAGGAGGCAGTGACAGAGTTCTTCATAAACGCAACATTAAATGACGAAACCATCTCATCAACAGTCGATGGACAATCCTTTGAGGTCACAAAAGACCTACTTGCTGAAGTTTTTCAATTGCCAACAAAGGGTCATGATTTCACTGAGGGTGGCAATGAAGATGAAACCCTGAAGGTTTGCTTTGACATATCTTGCACCAACGAACTGATATCGGTTTCCGGTAAGAAAGGAGACTAGAAACCGGAATACAGGCCGCTATGCAACATCATCTCAAAGTCAATCCAGGCAAGGGGAGGTAACTTTGATAGCCTCACCAGTCTCAAGATTGAAACAATGGCCGCAATTGTAAAAGGAGAAAAGATCAACTGGGCCGAGGTGATCTTCTCTAACCTATGAGAGATGGTGGATCGTAATTCCAACCGATCTCAGGGATATGCTATCCCACTCGGCAAATTGTTCCTTCATCTCAACGTTCAAACCGGCCTAGGGATTTTCCTCCCAAGCAGCAAGATATTGAAATCCGTTCACTTTACGAAAACCGGCAAGGCAAAGATCTCGGTAGTTAAGCAGCCAAGGACTCAGGTCAGAAAAACCCAACCGAAGAAAAAGAAGGCTCCGGTGGCAGAAGAAACCGGAAGTGAGACGACTAAATCTGCCTCTCAAGCATCCGGCTCAGTGGATGTTCAGGCACATGTTCCAAACCCGACTGTCTCCACGGCCAGCATTTTTAGCCGCTCCAAGGACGGCTCAACACATCAAGTAAACACCTCTTCTAAGTCTCCTAACAAAGAAACCGAGAAAGATCGATTAGACATTGTTGATAACGCAAGTAGCAAAGGGAAGGAGAAACTAGTTTATTATGCGGATGACGATGAAGAACATCCAACGATGAATGCTGAAAACGAAACTGGTCTGGATGGACAACCGGAAACTGTGGAAGACGTACTGAAGGATATAAGGGATGCTTTTATTCCCAAAGTCATAAGGCAACTCACTGCGAAGGCGCACGAATGAAGCAACATCTTTTATGAATGGTCTTCTATGAGAGCGGAAATCGGATTCGCCGATACGATTCCACATTGTCCCGCCCATCTGAAGTGGGAAATGCTGGTAGAACTTGACAATGCGGTTTTTGATCTAGCGAAAACTAGGAATGTTGCGGTTTCTCTTAAGAGGGGACCGCTCATGGAAATTCATGTCAGGTTAATAGAGTTCACTCAGTCCATTCGCAACATACAACAACAACCTCCCAATGATATGACTATCATTGATCAGATGATGCTGGAAGCACTACAGAAATCGGCTCAGGAAATGGAATACACAATAACGCGGCTGGAATTAGAGACCGGTCAGGAAGATGAAGTTCCCCATCCCTCTCGGTCAGATCTCAATAATGAGGATATAGCACAAAGGTCAGAGCCTGACGCCAGTCAACCTTCAAAGGAAGTCAGCACTTTTTCTCCACCAAAGTCCCCGGACAGGACTTCTTCAAGTAAGTCTTCTGAACACCAACACATTGACATTGAGATGGATAATCTGGTGTCCGGTCAGAATGATCCTCCTTCACGCAACGATCCTCCGGTGGAGTCTGCTATGTCTAAAGAAATGATCAAAGCATGCTTTGAGGAATTTTTCCGAGATGCTATTGCACCGTGGATAGCGAAGATAGAAGAACAAACACAAAACCGGTTGATCGAGTCTATGACCTAGTGGCTTGACTCGACAGATCAAAAGATTACAACACTTGAAGCAGGAAGTGTTCAAACCGACTCTTCTTTAAAAGCGGTTTCGGCACAACTTGAAGAGCTGATAGCGGCTAAGTTGGCAGCCGATGAAGCACGCATCTAAGACAATTAATTAGCATCCTTGAAACTTCAAGAAGAAGAAAATGAAAAACTGTGGGTCTTGAAGGAAAGAGAACAGGCGGACGTAGAAATGGCCCGAAAGGTTAATGAAGAGGAAAATGCAAATCCGGATTTAACGGAACAAACTACATCTCCGCTATACATACAACGTGCGGTGAAACGAAAAAGAGAAAGGCAGCAGCGAAAAAGGCCCAACAGCTGCTGGAAGATTGCACGGATCCAATTAGTGTATCACCGGTCAACTCCGACCTTTCGGATTCCGATGAAAATGTGGAAGATGTTCCACCGCTGCAGAAAAGACCGCGGGTTGCTCCAGATAATGTGATGCCACTATAGTCAATTACTCCAGATCCCTTCCCTCACCGTTCTCCGACCTATCAAACACCTCCTGCTCCTCCAACACGGCGTTCGGCAGGAACGAGTTACTCGGGCAATCGAGCATCATCATCCAGACCGGGTTACGATCCGTGCACTCCAGGAAAAGGAATAATGTCTGAATATCTCCGGGACATCGTATACAGGGACAACAAGAAGAACGATAAGAAGAGGGAATAAATTTCCACCTATCACCTTTATGTTCACTTTAGTCTACCCTATGTCTACTTATAACTATTTTATATATATATATAAATATTTTTGGAAAACCGGCCTATTTCTTACATCTTGCATGGTTTTGAATATTTTAAATAAAATAATTAAAAAGGGAGAAATTGGTAGATAAAAGATAAAAAATTTCACAAAATTTTTCAAAGACAAAATTTTTCACAAAATTTTTTAAAATCTTTTCAAAAAACATCTTTCAAAACAACAAACTCTTTAAGCAATCACCGGACGCATGGTTTTGAATATTTTAAATAAAATAATGATAGGATCTGATTTATCGATAGAGACGGGGGTCTGGCTAAGGATGAAGGCATATGAAAAATGGTTTGAAAGAAATCATATTAGGGATTTAATTCGCTTTCTATTCTACGCAAACACTTGTAAACACTTAAAACAGATTCAATGCGGAATTGTTTACTTGGGTTTGAAGCACAAGATAAAATATGAAAAGATGACAGTAATGAAAGAACACAACAGTTTGTTTATGGATGTTCGGAGAAACTCTCCTACGTCACCCTTCTTCCAACCACCGGAAGGATTCACTATAATGATTTCGAATCAAATACAGTTTACACACACTTAGCTCACTATTGAACAGAACACTTTCTGTTCAATTACAAGATGAAGAATATCACTCAGCTAAAGGTGTTTTGATTTTAGCTCTCTCTTGATTCACACACAGTACAATCAGAAAGCAGCTTCACATTATGAATTCAATAAGAAAGATGATTGAGTAGTTTCTCTCTCTGCAAAATCAGATTACTTGTTCGTTCTCTAAAGCTAATTCGTAAGGCAGATTGTCCGTTGTCCTTTAGATTTGTTAAATACTGAGCATAAGCTAACGGTCGAATCTTTTAGAATGATACGTGGCACTCTTCCTTTGGAAATCCTCCATTGTACACAGCAGGTTCTGAGCACAAGGATCGTGGCCGTACATCACTGGTAGTGCGCCGAATATTCCATCAGGGATGTACCTGCAAAACAAGTAATGTGAGGAAAGTTCTCTTACGTGGCATTCCTTGGTTGGTTGCATATAGTTGTTGTACTAATCTTCACTAGAAAGTGGAGCAGGAGTAGGGTACAACTATAGCACGTGGGTAGGAGAAATGCTAGCTTCAAGTATACTACTTAAACTGAGCATTAGACGTATTTCAGTTAGACGGATTGTAAAATAATTCTAATGAAATCAAAAATCTCCTTTTAATAGAAACATCTATTAGACCGCCTAGTATAATAGAATTAGACTCGCGTCTAATTACAATAACCATTAGACTGTACGTCTAACTCCACTAAGTTAGACTGCACGTCTAATTCCGATTCTACCTCAGACTTATCTGAAGGAGTTAAACACACGTCTAACTTTCACTATTAGACTACACGTCTAATTATTCAATAACCATTAGACGGTACGTCTAACTCCACTGAGTTAGACTACACGTCTAATTCCGGTTCTACCTCAGACTTGTCTGAAGGAGTTAGACGCACGTCTAACTTTTACTAATTAGACTACACGTCTAATTATTAAATAACCATTAGACTGTACGTCTAACACCACTAAGTTAGACTACACATCTAATTCCGGTTCTACCTCAGACTTGTCTGAAGGAGTTAGACGCACGTCTAACTTTCACTAATTAGACTACACATCTAATTATTCAATAACCATTAGACGGTACGTCTAACTCCACTGAGTTAGACTACACGTCTAATTCTGGTTCTACCTCAGACTTGTCTGAAGGAGTTAGACGCACGTCTAACTTTCATTAATTAGACTACACGTCTAATTCCGAACAAATTAGACTATCTGTCTTATTGTAAATATATTAGACTACACGTCTAACTCCGGTGAGTTAGACTTTACGTCTAATTCCGAATATCTATTAGACCATCCGTCTAATTACAAGTCTATTAGACTACACGTCTAACTCCGGTGAATTAGACTGTACGTCTAATTCTATGCATTCATTAGACTACACGTCTAACTCCGATGAGTTAGACTATACGTCTAATTCTATGCATTAGACTTACGTCTAATTCCGTGCATCTATTAGACCATCCGTCTAATTACACGTCTAACTCCGATGAGTTAGACTGTATGTTTAATTTTATGCCTTCATTAGACTACATGTCTAACTTCGATGAGTTAGACTATACGTCTAATTCTATGTATTGAATGCCAAAATCGGTCTAATGACCCTCATTAGAGCCAAGTCTTATGAAATATTGTTTCAATACACCTGCATCAAAACTCATAAGTCATTTCATCATCAAAATCTCAGTAGTTAAATTATTTCAATACTTAGTCAAAATAATTTGACACAACAAATAATCAAAAAGGGAGAAATTGTTAGATAAAATCGACCGGCTAAATAGAACTTAACAAAATAAACTAATTGTGCAGGAACGGTCAAGAATTTTAATCGGTCAAGAATCACAACCGGCCAAGAAATCAAGCCAGCTAGGAGAAGCAAGTGACAAATCCAAAACCGAAAGTTGTTCGGTTGAACTCAACAACCGGCTAACATGATCAGTTGGAATGAAGTATTCAATCCAAATCCAAAGAACAAATCCAACAAGAAAACTACTTAAATAAAGAAGTCAAGAATATCAAATTGAGAACAATGTACAAATTGGTGTAAACAGACACTTTGGGTATATGCAGAAGATGACATCAAAGGATCAGACTGTGATATTGCCATTTTGGTACAAGTCTGATGATATGCTGCAGGATGCAGAAAATTGTCTGAAGAAACAATTATCATTTTGGTATAAGTCAAAGGAGCAATCTCCCAGGTGCAGGCAACTGTCCAACCGACAGTTGCCATAATCAAGCAAAGACAAATCAAAGTCGGTTTGCTCTATGCCTTGGAAGTTTAAACCACATTTAATGCTATGTTGATCCTCTGCACAACCAATTAGATTCAAGGATTACCCTGAAGGTATCCGTTGAAGAAATGTGATTGTTGGCACATTTCACCTATAAAAGGAGAAGCTGAAGAAGCTGATAAACAACACAAGTTAAGAGACAACAAGACACGAGACAACAACGATTTGAAATTATCTAAGTGATCAAAGTACTTATCTCTCTAAGATTCAAACCTTGAGTGTGGTTGTGAAGTATATTACAATTACTATGAGAATTGTAATAGTGATTATCGGGCAGTAAATAAGACTCGATCGTGTATTGTGATTGTGTATTCCTTAGTGAATATCCTTCTCGTGATTTGAGAAGAATGGGCGACGTAGGAGTTTTATCTCCGAACATCAATAAAACCTTTCTCGTGCTTTATTTTCTGCCGGTTCCATTTTCTAACCGACTCACATCTTTCTAACCGACTCCTACTATTCTAACCGCCCTCCTAATCTCCAAACCGATATTCTCCAAATCCCACCGTTACTATCTTGTGTGTGTGTTGCTTCAATCTGAAACAAACCACTTCCGCACTTGAACTCGGTTCAAGGTTTGTGACAGCTTGTGTAGTATTGAAACCGGTGTTAATTCTTAACCGGATTAACGCCAACCGTTGAGTGTTGTCAGAGAGTATTATTTGGCCGGATCCCGGTCCGCCATCGTCGATCAAGATTCTAACAACTTCCAAATCTATGTTATTTTGGACTTATTACATAGGTTCTATATGTTGCAAATTCTGAAACCTGCTTTTACAATACTTGTTGACCATAAACCAAAATCAATCATTTTGCTTATCCGTGAAACTCATAGTATCAAGGACATTTTAACTACTGCAATTGGGGAAGTTTTGCCATTCCATCACAGTGTGCACACTGTGGAATGGTTGCAGTTGCACGGTAGATTGCAAAGCTTGCAACTCCTCTTCTTATCAAAGAACTTTACAATATCCCAACTATAAGTTTAAGGTTTTTCCAAAAAAAACTATAAGTTTAAGGTAGTAAATTAGTTTTTATTTATTATTTTGCCTTACCCTTATTATTTGAAAACATTCGGTTTTTACCCTTCCCCATACTTAGAAAAAAATCAGATTTTTTTAATGAGGGGTCAAAACCGAAGGTTTTCAAATAAACCTTTGGTTTTTACCCTTCCCCATACTTAGAAAAAAATCTGATTTTTTTAATGCTAGGTCAAACCGAAGGTTTTCAAATAAACCTTCGGTTTTTACCCTTCCCCATACTTAGAAAAAAATCTGATTTTTTTAATGCTAGGTCAAAACCGAAGGTTTTTAAATAAACCTTCGGTTTTTATCCTTAGAAAAAAATCTGATTTTTTTAATGTAAGGTCAAAACCGAAGGTTTATTTGAAAACCTTCGGTTTTTACCTCAAGATTTAAAAAAAAATGGGTCAAAACGGAAGGTTTTCAAATAAACCTTCGTTTTGGCGATGCGGTTTTTTTTAAAAAAAAGGTGAAAAGTCAACAAAAACATAATTATTTAAACATATTAAACAAAACCAAACAAACATAATAAAAATAATTCATAAATATTAAAACATAACTGTCATAAACCCATAATAAAACATAATAAATCTACAAATTAATTATTAGATGGGGTGGAAGGAGGGGGTGGTTGATTCAGTCGACTCCTCAACAAGACAAGTTCCTGTTCGAGATTCTCTAATCTCTGAGACATTTCGGCCCGGTCCGCTTTGATTTCACTGAGCAAACGACCTCTTTCGGCATCCCTTAATCAGATTTGTTCCATTTCCAGCGTCATCTTTCTGACCTCTTCCTCACGTGCCGCAATTTCTAATTGTGTTATCAGATTCTGGTAACACGGATGCAGTTTCTCCGGTGTTTGCCGAAGTCTCTTCCATGTCGAATCACCCATATCCTAAATGCATTTCAGATATATGTATATATATATAATCAAACAAAATAACGTAAACTAACATAAATCTAGATCTATAATATATATATATATAAACTTAAGAAATCTAAATCTTACAATAAACAAAACAAAAAAACCAAATCAAACAAATTACCTGAAGAGATGAGAAGAACCCGCGGCTTGGAGGAGGAGGCAGGCGGCGGCGGGGAAGAGAGAGAAAGGAGAAATGAGTGGAATGAAAAAGAGAAGGGTTAGGGTTTGTATTTATAGAGGTTGAGGCCGAAGGTTTTGATAAAACTTTCGGTTTTGATATTATTCAAACCGAGGGTTTATTAAAGACCCTTCGGAAAAAACCATAACCAAATTTATAATTTTTTTTAATGAGCAAAACCGAAGGTTCTTTGTAAAACTTTCGGAAATGAAATTTTCAAAAAAGGCAAAACCGAAGGTTCTTTGAATAACCTTCGCAATTAAAAAAACCAGGGATTTCAAAACCGAAGGTTTTTACAAAAACCTTCGCAATTAACCCACATCCAACACTTAGAATTTTTTTGAGTTTTTTGGGAAGGTAAAACCCGAAAGTTTTTGTAGAACTTTCGGTAATAATTAATAAACCCGAAGGTTTTACACCCCTCTCGGAATCTATTTTTAATACCGAAGGATTTGTTCCTCTCGGGAGTATTTAGGAGAGGTTTACAAAACCTTCGGGAAAAACCGTCGGTAAAGGTCCTTTTTTTACTAGTGAAGCTTCTTTTTCTTCTCATGGTTTCTCACATATTGTAGAACATTCTCTTGGTGAAGGTACATCTTCTCTTTTAACATCTACTCTTCGTGAGCTGAATAATGGAGAGGTGAAATTGTTTTATCTATTTTCTCCAGGTCTTAGTTCACTTTCAATTTTTTAGTATGCTTATTTTGGGTGAGTTTACATATACAATTTAATAAAAGTAATTGGTGATGGAACATTTTGTAATGTTTAACGAGCTATAAGTTAATTTGATGTGAAATTCTAGTGTTGAAACATTAATATCTTTAAACACATAAATTTATTTTTATTATTATTCACATTGTTTATATTTATGTAAGTTGCTGTAAAAAAATATTACTCCTAAGAAGAATGACTTAATTTGAGGGAAGTCAGTGTATGTAATTCACCGATTTGTTCTTACTTCTGATTTATATTAATGTTTGAATCTAATGTTCTTTTAATATTTGTAGTCATTAAAAAAAATAAAACATCCGAATATCGTAAAACTTACTAAAGTCATTAGAGTGAACGACGTATTGGTAAGATTCTTACAAAATCTTGATCTCTTGAATAAAAAAGTACTAAACTGATAAGTGTTTGTTAAATAATTAGTTTGTTAACTTATTATTATTTAAATTTTCCGAGTGCCATGCCTCAAAAATAATTCATGTTGACAATAGAGCATTTGTAGCATTATTTAAAATAGATGTGTCTTCAACTTACTAGTATAAATAAATACCAACAAGTGGTGGTTACAGTTATGCTTAACTTTCATTTTTTGTACTTTTTTTTATACCGACTACGGAGTTGATTAATGATCATGGACATGTTATCTCACTACACATTTCACATCGATCACAAATTGGGAAAAAACTAAATATCCCCCTTCTATAGTTCTCAATATCTCTCTTTTCGTTTATAAAATCATGTTAGTGTATATCTCTTGTCCCAATCCCTACATATGTTTCTACCTACCCATATTGTTTTGTTTGCATAATTTTTTAGTAGAGAATTTTTTATGTAGATTGCTTACTATTGTGTCTTGCTTTAGATTGCTTATTGTTGTCTCACTACTATTTCCTCTGATCAGGTACCACAAAATGTATGGTCATGAACTAGGCAAGTTTTCGATTGGTATTGGTACCTAATGTATATGATCAGTGGCGGACCCAGAAATATTTTCTCGGGGGGGCCAAATACCTAATAACGTAGCATTTTTTGGCTATCAAATAAATGCATTTTTAATTAAAATTTTACTCGATAATTACATAAATATACTAATAAGCACAATTACTAAATTATTCTTGTCCATGAGTCGGTACAAAAGAAGACAAATATCTTCATTACGTTGACTATATCAAAATCAATTCAAGAAAATTTCCTTTATTTGATGAACTACTTGACTCATCATGTCCTCGAAAAGGAATCCTTGCTTCAATAGAAAGCGTGTTACATCAAATATTGTCGTTAAAATGTGTGATAATTTATTTCTATATCACGACCATGTGTACGTAAAACGTTTCTCACGTTATGTCTTTGATCTTAAAATGATTCAAATTGAATTCTAGCTTCATTATGACAACTATTTGAAGTTCTCATATGACGATTGAATCTTTCTAATGCTTTTTTCCAATTTTTGTACTCATCTTCTATAAATGTATCATCTACGTTTTCTCTATTTAAAGGTTTGAAAAGATAACACCAAAACCAAAATGATGCATCTTTTGATATGCTATATTCTAACCATGTATATTTGATCAGTAACATTAGACTCATTAGTAGGCTCATTAATTGATTGAGAAGACTCATTATGGTCATGTGATGTAGAAGTACAAATTCGTTATAGAACATCTTCATTATTCTATATCCTACATAATTAAAATAAATGATTAAAAATAAATATGTGTCACAACCCCTAAATAAAATCTAACAAATATATTTATTTGTTGAAATAATTTAAAATTAATTTAAAATTAAGAAATATAAAATAATATTTTACCCATATATTTATGAATTAGTTTTTTTTATTAAAGGAAGGGTTAGTTTATTATAATATTAGAAAATAGTGTTGGTATAAAATAAGGTTATAATTAAAGAAATGTTAGAGGCAGGGTCACCTTACCTCTACTATACATTTCAACTCCAAAACCACTCAGGAAAAGCCTTAATTGATAAACATATATATATATAATATCTTAAAGGTTTTACCCTGGTTGGGGGAGGCCCGGGCCCCCCAAGGCCCCCCTTGTAGGTCCGCCACTGTATATGATCATCAACTAGACAAGTTTTCGATGGTACAGCCAAAAGTTAAAGTTGTGTTGAATGAAGATGGTGAATGATATGTTTCTACAACTTAAAGGGTTTGTTACTCCAAGCAGCTCAATATTTAAAATTTTATTTCAGTGGCATCACCTTATTTTTTTCTAGTTTGTATGGTTAATTCAGATACAATGGAACAATTGAGCAACATACTTTAAATGGTTTGAATACTATTAAATGTTGCAATGTTGTATTTTTTTACTTTCATGTTTCATTATTTTATATTTTTGAGAATTAAATATTCTTGCAAATAGATTGAGACAATATTTTAAGATGATGACTATTATTGTTAAAAACATATCATTAGTTGTAAGTTAATTAATGTTTTTTAATTATATTGAATTATTGGTGTTTTTTATTAGAGATATAATATTTAATTTATCATATACAGGTTGGATATCTTTTGGTTCACTAGATAGGTTATTTTATTCATTTTTTTCTTTGGATTCTCTAAAGGTTCTCTAAATTAGACAAACATGATTATGTAATCCAGGTAAGCTCGTAACATGATTACTCGGGTTATGATGTTTATTTAGTGTTTATTTATCTTAGACGGTGATGCAAGATAAGATTAGCCAATGAATTGGAGAATATAATTACATATCAGCATAAAACCTACAAGTGTTGTGTTCACTTTGTTTCTTGAATCTTTTGATTTCATTTATTTGTCTAAAAGTTATCCTGGTAAAATTTTGGAAAAAAAAAACAAATTTTGTTTTAAGATACAAAATAATTGGTAGTTCCAAGTGGGAACATTTTGAAATATCTCAAGTAATTTTTTTTCTTTCAAAATGATAAAATCAAGTCAGCTCTCATCCTTAATCTCTAAAAGTGACTTGCTGCATTTTTATGCATTTTCTTGTGGTTTACAGGATCTTCTAGCCTTCATTAGTTCCTCAAGTGAGATTACTTACCTCTCTTAGATGTGTTCTTACTTTTTAGTTATTCAACTCAGAGTTCTTGAAAGATTTTTTTAATTGCACAGATGATAGTTCAGTTCAGTGCCATAACAAAAGTAATGAATTCTTAAAACATGATAAATATATTAATACATTGAATTGAGTTAGTTTTCTAATAGCTTCTTCCTATGTTGGTTGGTTTACTGGGTCAAAAACTTGTATCAGATGTTGTTTACCAGAACCCAAACATGATGACATCTACACAGGTAATTCCCAGGATTGTCAATTTTTATAAGAAAAAATAATTATTTCCAAAAACTATCTTGTAGATGCTAAAAAATGCAGGATTTGAGTAAGAATTCTTGTATTAGAGTCAGAAGTATTGATCTTTTTGGCAATTGGTGTTAGATTTGTATATACTCTGGAAAAAACAAAGGCTTAAAGGTGAACAAGAGCCTGTGATATTCTGCAAGAATTGGTAAATTAAACTCCTAGAACATAACTCATACACCATTATTATGTGAAATTATTCTAGTAGAGAGATTTTCGAGTATGTGTGCTCAAGTGTAAATATTGCCCAAGTTGATATGTTATAGAAATAATTTATTCAAATCATCAAGGGATAAAATAGTAAAGTTTTAAGAGACTGATATCTTGTGGGAGATAATTAATTGAAATTAATGTATTTTATTTAAATAAATAGAATATTAGTGAATTAATTAACTAAATGTTCTTAAATTTACTTAATAACTTAAGTCTTTTTTATTATATTTGAAATGTTTGTGTTTATTTAATTTATAAAAAATTAAAACAACATCTAAAAGAAAAGTAAAAATAGAATAAGAAATAAAATTTAAAACAATTGTTAAAAATAGTTTTAAATATAATACACTTTTGGCGACGTTTAAAATTAATGTTACCAACGCTTAAAAAACGTTGTTAAACTTTTGTCTTTCGGAAACGCTTGTACCGATCCTTAAAAAACGTGGTAAAAATTTGCGCCAACCCTACTTTCGGCGACGCAAAATAAACGTAACATTTTTGGCGACAATTTTAAGAGTTGGCATAAATCTTTTTAAGCGTCGCCGTAAAATTCTTTTGTGTGTAGTGTTAGTTAGTTGATTTTCTTCAGAAATAGAAAATTGATTAAATATGGGTGTTTGGTTGGAGGATTTAATTAATAAACACTCAAAAATCCTTTATACAAATCATTCATCCAATCACATAAAGAGGAATAAAATAATCTTCCCGTTTTCATTTAACTCTTTACTCTCACATATCTCATCACTCCATCTCTTTCTTATGTAGCCCCATCCTCTCTGCTACATAGAAAAATATATTCTAATTTACGATAAAAAATAATAAGAACAAAGGTATAAAGGTTTGGTCAATAAATGCTACATCGTTGGGGAGTCGTCCATTCTATATTTTTCACGAAATAATGGTTCAAGTAA